>NC_091462.1:41151452-42351452 GCF_027789765.1 Dendropsophus ebraccatus | reverse complement strand
AGATGGGGGGCAGCTGGGGTGGCAGGGGGAGAAGATGGTCGGGCAGCTGGGGTTGCAGGGGAAGAAGATGGGGGACAGCTGGGGTGGCAGGGGGAGAAGATGGGAGGGCGGCTGGGGTTGCAGGGGGAGAAGATGGGAGGGCGGCTGGGGTTGCAGGGGGAGAAGATGGGAGGGCGGCTGGGGTTGCAGGGGGAGAAGATGGGGGGCAGCTGGGGTGGCAGGGGGAGAAGATGGGAGGGAGGCTGGGGTTGCAGGGGCAGAAGATCGGGGGGCTGGGGGAGAAGATCGGGGTAAGCTGGGGAGGCAGGGGGAGAGGATGGGTGGGGGCAGTAGAGGTGACAGGCAGGGAGGGAAGAGGGAGCGGTCGGGGGGCTGAGGGATCAGCTGGGTGGCAGGGCGACCAGTCGGGGGTCAGGGGGATTAGCCGGCTTACAGGGAGACCAGCCGGGGGTCAGGGGGATTAGCCGGCTTACAGGGAGACCAGCCGGGGGTCCGGGGGATTAGCCGGCTGTCAGGGGGACCAGCCGGGGGATCAGCAGGGCGGCAGGTACAGAGGCAGGCTGGAAAGGTCTCCCCCATGCAGGGCCGGCGTGAGCTTCCGGTACAGACAGGCCGGAAGCTCACAGTGAAGCCCCGCGATACCCGAACTTCTTCCCTGCTCAGCAGCGTGCGTGTGACGTCATCACGCCGCTGCCAAACAGGAGAGAGGTTTGGGCATAGCGGGGCTGCACTGTGAGCTTCTGGTCTGTGTGTACCGGAAGCTCACGCCAGCCCTGCATGGGGGAGACCTTTCCAGCCTGATCCCCCGGCCGACCCATCACTCCCCTGAGCCCCCCCCCCCCCAAACCGCCCGGGCGCGGAGGGGTTTAACAAAAAAAAAAAAAAAGAAAAGCTCCGGAACTCCCCTTCCGGGTTCCAGCTGGTGGGGGCCCCCTAGTGGTGGAGGCCAGGGGCACGTGCCCCTTGTGCCCCCCCTTTAATCCGGCCGTGGCGAGGAGCACCCCCATTGCATATTAGTCATAGTCCACACAGTATGTCTACATATAACGTACAAACCAAAAACAGTGAGTAGTGCCTGTGATCTCTCCTTTTACACAATAATAAACCATCTTTGCCTACTCTTTGGAAATTCTGTCAATCTCTGACATCCGTTTTTCCTCCCCTGACCGTGCACGCACATTCAGGAACATCCGCAATTCCATGCTCAGGCAGATTCTGCCTTCTACCCAAAGAGTTGGCATGTCAATTCTTTGTACAGAGTGCAGAATGATGTCAATTCTTTGTTAGGGTATGTGCACACTGAGTAATTATGATGGAAACTCCGTTACAGAATTCTCAGCTCGCACCTGGCTGATGCGCCGCTGCCTGAGGTGTCCCGTCCTATCCCCGGCAGCACGCGCATCATAGAGATACCTGTGGCTGTGACTTTCAGTGAGACGCTTTCTGTACCGGAAGTCCCAGCCCCGGCGTACAGGGAGTTCTCTGGTGCGTGCGCTGCCGGGGATAGGACGGGACACCTCAGGCAGCGGCGCATCAGCCAGGGGCAAACGGAGGCTGAAGAAAGAGACAGGATCGACGGGGGAGCGCGTTAGGTGAGTTGTGTGTGTGTTTTTTTTATTTGCTTGCACATAAAAAAGAGGGGGCCATCTATAGGAGAGAGGGGGAGAGGGGAGCCTTCTATAGGAGGGGGGGCATCTATAGGAGAGGGGGCCATCTATAGGAGGGGGGAGGGGAGGGGGCCATCTATAGGAGGGGGGGAGTGGAGGGGGCAATCTATAGGAGAGGGGGCAATCTATAGGAGAGGGGGCCATCTATAGGAGGGGGGTAGGGGAGGGGGCCATCTATAAAGGGGGGAAGAGAGGGGGCCATCTATAGGAGGGGGGAGAGGGGGCCATCTATAAAGGGGGGAAGAGAGGGGGGCATCTATAGGAAGGGGGGAGAGAGGGGGAAATCTATGAAGGGGGAATAGAGAGGGCCATCTATAAGAGGGGGGGGCAGAGGGGGCCATCTATAAAGGGGGGAAGAGAGGGTGCAATCTATAAAGGGGGGAGAGAGGGGTCCATCTATGGGGGGGAGAGGGGGCCATCTATAAAGGGGGGAAGAGAGGGGGCAATCTATAGAGGGGGGAAGAGAGGGGGCCATCTATAAAGGGGGGAGAGGGGGCCATCTATAAAGGGGGGGAAGACAGGGGGCCATCTATAAGGGGGAGAGAGGGGGCCATCTATAAGGGGGGAGGAGAAGGATATCTATAAGGGAGGGGCCATCATAGGGGAGAGGGGGCCATCTATAAGGGGACAACAAAGGGGTAGAGGGGGCCATCTATAAGGGGGACAACACGGGGCCATCTATAAGAGGGGATACACAGAGGGGGCATATATAAGGAGGCTACATAGTGGGGGGCATATACTATAAGGGGGTCACATACAGTCAGCCTACCCACTAAATGAAGGCACAAAGGGGCCAATACAGATGTGCAGTTTGTAGAGAGATGAGGATGGTGCGAGAGTGAGGAGTCTATTATATTTGTCTGTCAGATTCTGTAGACTTGTGGCTTGGAGAAGTTCTCATAATGGCCCAGGGCAGATGGAGAAGAAGATGAAAAGGGAAGAACTCTGATGAGAGAAGACGTCCCCTGTGAGTCACCTGATGTAACTGCCCTGTAATATATTTGGTGTACAAAACCTATGTAGAGTTGCGTCCACCTCTACATGACTGTATGAGGTGATAGTGATCTGTGTACAGTGTGGTAGTGGTAGTCAGTAGCAGCGTTGGTGTTAGGGCCCTATTCCACGGGACGATTATCGTTCGCATAATCGTTAACGATAAACGATCCAAATGACTGCTATTGTGAAAGACCTGAAATCGTTCACCCATTTACATGGAACGATAATCGTTACTTATGATTATTCTTGCGGTTGTCTTGTCGTCGCTATTGCGTTCGTCACTACTGCGAACGATGTCTTATTCAATGCGAACGATTTGCGAACGAGCAACAATAAAAATAGGTCCAGGTCTTACTAAACGATCGATTTCTCGTTCGGTCATTAGTCATTAACTGCTACTCAACCAAACGATTATCGTTTAGATTGGAATGATTTAACGATAATCTGAACCATGATCGTCCCGTGGAATAGGGCCCTTAGTCAGCATGTGGCGGTGTTACTTAGTATGTGGTGGTATTAGTCAGTAGCAGCGGTGTTGTTAGTCAGTATGTGGTGGTATTAGTCTGTGTTTTATTGGTCTTAGTATACAGGATTTGGTCAGTAACAATATGGTGTTGATGCAGGGCTCCAGACTAAAAAATTTACCTGGGAGCCATTGGCTCCTAACCTGAAAAATTTAGGCGCCAAATAGAATATTTGGTCGCCAACATTTTAAACCATGTAAAATTAATGTTATGTTAAATGGGACTTACTGTGTGCAGAGGTTACGGCAGCCTCCTCCTCCTTTAGATTCTTTCTTTTCTTAGTTTGAAAACGTTCAACATGGAAACTTGCAACTTGACAACCATATACAGTCTGACTCAGTACTTCAGCTTCACTTGGCTAGCCTTTTAATGAGGCTTACTCTTCTGAACTTGAACTTAAAGGGAACCTGTCGACCCCCGTGCCGGGGTGACAGGCTCCCAACCCCCCTATACTCACCTCATTGCGCCGGGTCCCGCTTCTGAAGATGGCCGGGTCATGGAGATCTCAGCCGCTGCAGCCCGGCGTGCACACTGAGAGATGAGTCCAACGCTCATAGAGAATGACGGGAGAGTCCAGCGCTCCGTCATTCTCTATGAGCGTTGGACTCATCTCTCAGTGTGCGCGCCGGGCTGCAGCGGCTGAGATCTCCGTGACCTGACCACCTCCAGAAGTGGGACCCGGCGCGATGAGGTGAGTATAGGGGGTTCTAACGGGGGGTTGGGAGCCTGTCACCCCGTCACCGGGGGTGACAGGTTCCCTTTAAAAGCTTGCAACAGTCTATACATACTGAGCTAGACTTATGACTGCAGCCATAGTGACCCCCCACAAGATGTGTATATAGATAGATATATATCTCACCTAGTGACTAATGCAAGTGACCCCCTACAATACAGACACCTGAGGGGCCCTGATAATAATAATTGTGCATATATCTATCTCCCAGTGTCTGCAGCCAGTTTGCCCTACACTTATAGATGGCCCCCTCCCCTTATAGATGACCCCCTCTACCCCCATTATAGATGCCCCCTCCTCCCCCCATTATAGATGCCCCCTCCTCCCCCCCATTATAGATGCCCCCTCTCCCCCCATTATAGATGCCCCCTCTTCTCCCCCCCTTATAGATACCCCCTCCCCTTATAGATGACCCCCTCTACCCCCATTATAGATGCCCCCTCCTCCCCCCCATTATAGATGCCCCCTCTCCCCCCCATTATAGATGCCCCCTTTTCTCCCCCCCTTATAGATACCCCCTCCCCTTATAGATGACCCCCTCTACCCCCATTATAGATGCCCCCTCTCCCCCCCCATTATAGATGCCCCCTCTTCTCCCCCCCTTATAGATACCCCCTCCCCTTATAGATGCCTCCTCTCCCCCCCCCATTATAGATGCCCCCTCTTCTCCCCCCCTTATAGATACCCCCTCCCCTTATAGATGGCCCCCTCTCCCCCCCCTTGAAGATGTCCCCTCTTCTCCCCCCATTATAGATGCCCCCCCCCTTTCCTCTATGCTAAGCAGTATTTAAAGGGAACCATTCACCCCGTGGCCCCCGTTAGAAACAGACATACAGTGACATAAAGGTCAATATACTTACCACATCGCTCCCGGTCCCGTCCCGGATCCCGTTGTTGACACGGAGAAATCGCCGATTCTTCTTCTCCCGCCCATTATGGTAATGAGCTGAGATGAGTCCAACGTCCATAGGAAACGACGGACGAGTCCAACTTATTCATGAGGTCCTCTTCTCGTCGCCGCCCATCCACGCCTCCTGGAACTTGATTGACGTCTTCAGTCTTCTGCCGAATTCCCGCGCAGGCGCCGTTGCGATGGTCTCGTCACCTCTTCTGCGCCTGCGCGGTAAACAGGATACGTGTTCGAGCCAATCGGCGCACGCGCAGTAAACAGTGAAGCTGCGGAGCGGCTTCAATTGTGAACTGCGCATGCGCCGAAAACGACTGTCACGGCGCCTGCGCGGGATCCGGCGAGAAGATAGAAGACGAGGAGGAAGAAGATCCGGCGTCAATCAAGTGTCGGAGGCGGGGAGAAGGCAGGACTTCGGGCCGGCGGCGCTCATTACCATAATGGGCGCGAGAAGAAGAATCGGCGATTTCTCCGTGTCAACAACGGGATCCGGGACGGGACCGGGAGCGATATGGTAAGTATATTGACCTTTATGTCACTGTATGTCTGTTTCTAACGGGGGCCACGGGGTGAATGGTTCCCTTTAAAAAAAACAAACACACAAACTCACCTGACAACCCGCTCCCCCGGCAATCCTGTTCTTCTTCAGGCGCTGTCCCCGGCTGATGCGCGGCTGCCGGGGGTGTCCCGTCCTATCCCCGGCAGCGCGGCGCGTCAGTGAGCTCCCTGTACGCCGGGGCTGTGACTTCTGACACAGGAAGCGTCTCTGACGTGCGCTTCCTGTGCCGGAAGTCAGGGCCCCAGGTAGCTCACTGATGCGCCGCGCTGCCGGGGATAGGACGGGACACCCCCGGCAGCCGCGCATCAGCCGGGGGCCCGGACTTAAAGAGACAGCGCACCGCCGGGGCCAGTCGCAAATGGCGCCCAGATTAATAAATCTGGGCGCCATTTGCAAAATGTCAGTCGCATTGGCGACCATTTTGGTCGCCATCTGGAGCCCTGTGATGGTAGTGGTTGTGGTGTGGCGGTAATATTTCCTCCCTATATACTGGTAATATTGGTCTTAGTATACAGGATTTGGTCAGTAACAGTATGGCGGTAATATGTATGATGATAATATTTCCTCTTCCTATATGCTGGTGTTATTGGTAATACCTGTCTTGGTGTGTATGTGTGTATATATATATATATATATATATATATATACCAGTAGCATCACTTGGTCGTGAAAGATGGGTGTGGGGGGCCCAAGTTGACCTCTCGCACCAGGGCCCAGGAGACATTAACTACGCCCCTGGACATGTCCATTCTTCTGCACAGAGAGAGGAGGTGTGCGAGCCCTCCGATAGACTGCCAGTATGACACAAAGGCTGGCGGTATTCCGCCACTTTTACTCCGTGTGAACTGGCCCTTACATGTGTCACCCAGCCAATACTGCAGTATCGGCCAGATGAACTTCACTTTATTTTAATTGGAATGCAGGCACATTTGGGTGAGCCTGCGCACCAATTTGCCAGGAGCTAGGCTATCTTGTATGGCCGTTTTTCACTGAATAGCGGCCGCACAAAATAGACCTGTCAGTTATTTTGAGCGGCCGCAGAGAACAACGGCCATAATGTATACAGTGTAATGTAATTGATCAATGTCATTAAACGACGGCCGTTGTTGCAACATGCAACAACAGCCGTTGTTTAATGCAAAAATACAGTGTGTGAACATGGCCTAAAGCGATTTTGCAATTTTTATTAACCTCAATTACAGATCTGTAATAAAGCTGTGCGTGAGCAAGGTGCACAATATATATGGATATGATTTGCTGTCAGGTGACACTTATCGCCCTGTGGCCTTTTGGATCTTGCAAAATCACTGAGAAACATGGAAAACTTGCCTTGCCTTCACACGTACCGTATCGCTGCGTATTTATCACTGCGAGTTTCTCGCACATAAATCCACAGTGATACTGATTGCTATAAAGTCAATGTATGTGTATTCTCGCTGCGTTTGGTGCGATTTTTACATGCGAGTTTTGATTTTCACAGGAGAGTTTAACACCACAAACGCAGATACTTTAGTGCGAGTTTCACGATAGGTACGCAGTGATACGGTATGTGTGAAGGCACCCTAATAGGTTTTGATCACTTAACAAACGTATACGTTTAACATGAAAAAAAAAAAGCCTATAAAAAACGCACTGTATAATAAAACACAGTTAGGGTGCCTTCACACCTACAGGATCTGCAGCTGATTTTCTGCAGCAGATTTCATTTAAATAACTGAACACAGCATCAAATCTGCTGCAGATCTGCTGCAGATCCTGTAGGTGTGAACGCACCCTTAGGGTGCCTTCACACCTACCGTATTGCAGCAGAAAATCCGCTGCGGATTTTCTGCTGCGATACGGTAGGTGTGAAGGCACCCTTAAAAACGCTTTGCAAAGCGCCACAGAGGTATTACACAAGCACATAGGCAGCGATACGTCTCATGAGGTATCTGCCCGCCTCTTCTGCGCTACATAAAGCTTGTATTTCCCGGTTCGCTGTATGCCCGCCCCTGATTGGTGGTTGCGCTCAGGGGGGCGTGGCTACTCACAGGCTTCGTTTTCTATGGTCAAGACGCGGAAGAAAGAGACATGAGCTCTTTCCTCAGGAATCTGATTCCCATAGTAACTGGGACACGCCCTCTACGGGGAGGTGGGGTCTAAACTTGAGTTCCTCCAATCCGGTTACTGCGCTACAAGTTCGTTTTGTGGGCGGGGCCATAGCGAATGTTTCAGAGCTGATTGGCCAAAACTTTATAACGATTGGGTACGCTTTTTGGCGGATGAGGCGGGCTCGGTAGCGCCATGTTGAGTCTTGTAAGTGACAGTTAAGTACAAAGTATGGAGGGGACCGACGAGGAGCAGCGGAGGCAGAAGCTGCAGGCCGGCAGGGAGAAGGTGAGACTGCTGGAATGTGGCTGTGAGGCGGATTCCTCTGTGCTGCTGTGAGCGCCTGCTGCCTGCACTATGGTGCTGTGCGGAAACTTCTGCCACTACTGTCAGCTGCTGGGCTGCAGGGTGTATGTGTATGGGGGTACAGGGTGTAGGTCTATGGGGGTACAGGGTGTATATCTATGGGGGTGTATGTCTATGGGGGTATAGGGTGTATGTCTATGGGGGTGCAGGCTGTATGTCTATGGGGCTGAAGGGTGTATGTGTATGGGGGTACAGGGTGTATATCTATGGGGGTACAGGGTGTATGTGTATGGGGGTACGGGTGTATGTGTATGGGGGTACGGGGTGTATGTGTATGGGGGTACGGGGTGTATGTGTATGGGGGTACGGGGTGTATGTGTATGGGGGTGCGGGGTGTATGTGTATGGGGGTGCGGGGTGTATGTCTATGGGGGTACGGGGTGTATGTGTATGGGGGTGCGGGGTGTATGTGTATGGGGGTGCGGGGTGTATGTCTATGGGGGTGCGGGGTGTGTGTCTATGGGGGTGCAGGGTGCGTGTCTATGGGGGTACAGGGTTCTCCTAGTCCCGGCTGTAGATGTGGGAGGTGGTAGTCATTGTGTTACAGAGAGAGCCTCCATACTGACCATGGATTAGATGTAATAGGCTTACTACAGCACATAGACATCCTATAAGCCAGTGATCTTCAACCTGTGGCACACCAGCTGCTGCACACTACAACTCCCAGCATGCCCTGACCTAGTAAGCCAGTGATATTCACCCTGTGGCATGCCAGCTGCTGCAAACTACAACTCCCAGCATGCCCTGACATAGTAAGGGAGTGATCTGTAACCTGTGGCAAACCAGCTGCTGCAAACTTAGCATGTCCTATTGGCCTTCAGCTGCCAGGGCATGCTGGGAGTTGTAGTTCTGCCACAGGTTAGAAACCAGTGATGAAAGGGGCTCCCCTGTTCTGTACAGGCAGATACTGTTCTAGTGGACTGGGCTGGAATCCTGTATAGGAGGACTACAAGGCCGGATGGGGGTAAATGTTCTATTCAAAATCTTGTTTAGAAATCCCTGGTGTGCCGAGTGCTAAGATGAGCTAGAAAGGATGAGAAATTGGCAGTTCTGGAGTGCCATAGGCTTGATGTTCCCACCTAACGTTTTATAGTCAGTTATTCGGGCCCTTGCGCACTGAGTAAAAGAGACGATTTTTACAAGCGGAGTCTGCGCGGTGGATTCCGCTTGTCATTCTGCCTGTCTTATTGCTTCAATGGGATTTCTGTGGGTGCGTCTTCTCTCTGCTCCAAGTATGAACATTTTAATTCTTTGAGTGGAGGGCAGAGGTGCATGAGAAATCCCATTGAAGCAATAGGACAGGCAGAATGACAAGCGGAATCCACTTGGATTGTGCTTGATGTTATGATCTGTAATGTAGATTTTTAAATCCAGAGGATGTCATTTTTTACTGCAGAAAGCTCCTGGATCTAATGTGTGTGTAGATCCAGTTTCCCAGAACTGGATCCAGCTTTTCCTGGCAGGCATAGTTGAGAGGCAGACGGCTGATAAGCTGCATGCAGATTAAACAAAGCGCTTCTTAGGGCCCTATTACACGGGGTGATTATCGTGCGAAAAATCGCTATATCGTTCGAATTTAAATGATGATCGTTCTGTGTAATTGCAGGCAACGATTGAAAAATCGTTCGTATGTCGTTTGATCATTAGATCTGAACCTAAAATTATCGTTAATCGTTTGCTGTAATTCCACAATCGTTTGCTCAAGTTCCACATTTTTTCACTAATCGTTTACTGTAATTGCACATTGTCCATTGTTTTCATTGAGATCAGAAGGAATAAACGATCATAGTAACGATCGTATCTAACGACCATCGTTCTGTGTAATATGGTGAACGATTTCAGGTTAACGATAAACAATCTTGTTTGCAATCGTTAAAAATCGCACCCCTTAGGGTCCATTTACACAGAAAGATTATCTGCCAAAGATTTGAAGCCAAAGCCAGAAACAGACTATAAACAGAGATCAGGTCATAAAGGAAAGACTGAGATTTCTCCTTTTCAAATCCATTCCTGGCTTTGGCTTCAAATCTTTGTCAGATAATCTGTCCGATAATCTTTCTGTGTAAATGGACCCTTATGCTGGGTTTACACGGAGCGATAATTCGCCCAATCGTACGATTAACGATTTCGAAGTAACAATTTTTGTTTTATAACGATCAGCGTTTAGATGGAACGATATATCGTACAGAAAATTCGTTTTTCGATCGCTTAAGCCTATCTCGCACATAGGTAAAATCAGTGAACGACTGATTACACGGAACGATCAGCGAATTTTTTGCAAACGACGATTTAAGAACAAGTAAAAAGATCAAAATGAACGATTTCTCGCTCGTCGTTCGATCGTTCGCTGCGTTTACATGTACGATTATCGTTCGAATTCGATCATTATCATGCAAATTCGCACGATAATCGTTCCGTGTAAACCCAGCATAAGTTTAGACGGGTGATTCTATCTGTCTAAGATTCTGTACTGATATTTACCACTATATCCACACAAAATGCTGGAGTAAATTTCAGACAGACAACCTTCACTGACTGCCCTTGCCTTTACTATGACACGTCAGAAGTTGTTGAAATGATAGGTACTCTTTATAAAGGGGATACCCAACTGGTAAATATTGGTGACCATCAATGGTAGTTCAGCTTGAGATCTGACCCCCAGCCTCCCAAAAAATCAGTTGGGGTGGGGCTAATGTGTACTGCAGCCTCTTTATTGTTTACCTATCCTTACATTGTGTTACTGTTTGTAGAAGTGTAACGATTTGTATTCCCTGCAATTGGAACTGAGCTGCACTAATGCACCATGGCCACTACACAATGTATGGCGCTGTCTGCTCTCTGTATGTGGAAGCACCATGACTGACCATTGATCTGTGAGGGTGTTGAGTGTTAGACCCCCTCCTATCACACACGCATTGGCCGTCTTAAGGAAATCAGTCAAAATAAAAGTCCTAGAAAACCACTGAAAAATCATGGATTACCAAGGTTCCCTCAGCAGCAGCACATGCTAAGTCTAATGCTGCGTTTACACGGAGTGATAACTCACCCAATCGAAATAACAATGTGTTTTTTATAACGATTAGCGTTTAGACGGAACGATGCATTGTTTGAAAAAATCGTTATTGCTATCGTTTTAAGATCGCTTAAGCCTAGCTCATGCATAGGGTGAATTGGTAAAAGACTGTTTACACAAAGCGATATGCGAATTTTTAGCGAACGACATACGACTATTTGAGAACATGTTGAAAGATCAAAATGAACAATTTCTCACTTGTCGCTTGATCGCTCAAATGCGATCGTTATCGCGAAAACTCAAACGAATCTTTCTGTGTAAAAGCAGCTTAAGTCCGCTAGCAAACAACTCCCTCAGCTTCTTAGATCTCTGAGAGGAGGGATATTGGGGATAACAGCAGTAACACCGCAGGCCAGGCTTTAGTAATTTGCATATACAAATGTGGCGCTTTTCTTCATGGCCTCGGAGCTTAGAGGAGCAGCGCGCGTTGAGCTCAGCTGAGTCTCTGTAGAGAGGGAGAACTGTTTTTTGCTTTGATAATGACATCAGTGACATTTATAGAAAGGTTGGGACATGTCCTGCTTTGTTTTCCTCTGTAGAGTATGCTCACATAGCTTCTTTGTTTTGTCTGTTTCCATAGGGCATTTGTATGTAGAAAATAGCTTATGACTGGTAGCAGCAGGGTGTGTGGGATTTGTAGAAATGGCGCCCCCCCCCCCTCCAACGATACATAAGAAACGGCCGCTATACACATTTAAAAAAAAGACCTGCAGATTCTAAAGGGGTTGTTCACCATTTTTTTCCCTTTTGAAATTAACAGGTGATAAAGATTTGCAATTTACTTATCTGAAAAAGATCTCAAGTCTTCCATTACTTATCATCTGCTGTATGTCCTGCAGGAAGTTGGGTAGTCTTTCCAGTCTGGAGAGCAGGACAGGTTTTTATGGGGCATTTGCTACTGCTCTGGACAGTTCCTTACATGGACAGAGGTGGCAGCAGAGAGCACTGTCAGACTAGAACCAATACACCACTTCCTGCAGGACATACAGCAGCTAATAAGTACTGGAGGATATTTTTTTTTCATAGAAATAAGTTACAAATCTATATAACTTTCTGGCACCAGTTGATCTGAAAGAATTTTTTTAAACCCCTTTTAAATTTTCATTAGGATTATGTAAGCCATTGATGCATTGTGTATGTATTGTTGTGTGTGTGTGTGTGTTTTTTTTTTTTTTAACTTCAAGGCGGTCTGCAATATATGTATATGGTCAGTCTCTGAAAAATGTAAGGTATCAATCTGGGGTTTGAGATGGAAGAGTTTCCCAAAATGCAAATCCAGCCTTCAGTCCACAGGATTCCACTGAAAAATCAAGGGATAAAAACAAACTAACTTCTGTATGGAGTATTGTAGTTTGCTGTGCTATTGATCATGTGTCCTACAGTTCATAGACTTCAGTGTTGGAGATGGTTTCATAAGAGCCCTGAAGCTGGGCCAAGAACCTCATCAGGGTTGTGTAAGTGAACACAAGAGCTAAAGACATTTCTAACAAAAGTATAAGACAACGTTTGTGTAGCAGGAGCACTTACTCACTGAACCACCTGTAATCTGCCAGGTATCCACTATACGTACACATTGGTGTTATATGGCTCCTTTGTGCACTAAGACCAGCACAATGTATATGTCCTATATGATTCTACTTCTCCATGGATAAACCATTACAGGAGAGGCAAAGTGGTGCATCTGGCTTAAAGCGTTCCTGTCATTCAAAAATTTGACATGGCACCAGGCGTGGTGGTGGTGGTGGGGGGGGGGTGTAGGCGGTCATCCCATATCCACAGGATAGGGAATAACTACCTGATTGGTGGGGGTCTAACTGCTGAGACCACCGCCATTCACAAGAGCAGAGGTAATTTGTTTAATGAGCGAATGGAGTTGGCACTGCTCCATTCATTCACCCATAGACACTGGTGTGGTGGCTGGGCAAGCCTGCTACCACCCCATTCACTTGGGTCAAGGGGCTCCTGTTCCACTGATCTATGGGAAATTATGTTGAATCTTGGCATAACATCTTTGTCTGGGTTTAAAAAACATAAAAACATGCCCACTATCTTTCAGAAAAAGAAGTTATAACAAAAATAAACCTTTTTTTTTTTTTTTTCAATTCTCTCCATTGTTATGATCACCTGTTTCAGGCCCATGTCTGTATGGCACAAGCCATGCCTGTGTAATATATAAGCAGGTGAACATGTAAATCCCTAATCCTTCTCAATCTTCTTATGACTTATCCGTAGTGAGATGTTTAGGTTACCATATGTGATTTTCATTGGAGAGCCGGGATTTCTCCACTCTTCTTCCCGAGCTGTCTTCTCTTTATTTGTTTGGGATTTTCCACTTGGGATATCCTCTTTTATAATGCTTGTTCATGGACGGCATCACTCCCAAGCTTAAGGATGATGTTGCACAGGTTTCCCTTGCGTCTGTGCTCCCCTCTGTTTATGAAAACGATGAGCGTCTTGTGGCCCTGTTACCTGTTCCTCAGTTACCTCTCACTCTATCTATCCTTTACCTTCCTGTGCAGCTTGCTAACTTCAGACAGCGCAAAACAAAAGGGGAAAGCTCAAAGGCGCAGAAAAAGTCGCAGAAGAGGAAGAATAAGGCTGTACACGCGAATGACGTTCCGAAGGAGGAGAGCACGTTAACCAAAGTAGAATATGCAGAGAGGGATCAAGTGACTGGGGCTGAAGACATCACAACAGAGGTACCTGCTCACATAACTGTTAATTCATAAAGGGGCTATCAAGGCTTACAAAAACATACCCGCTTTCTTCTAGAAACAGCACCGCTTTTGTCCTTGGTTTGGTTGCAGTTTATTCCATTGAAGTGAATGAAGTTTATGGAGCTGAATTGTAATATCACACACAACCTGAGGACAGGGGTGGTGCTGTTTTGTTATGTAGGTCAGTAATATATATTTATATAGTTAAAAAAAAAATTATCATATGAAAATAATTATAAAGCTGAAACTGATGATTCCTTTTCTTTCAGTAGAGACTTATCCGCCTTATCCGCCCATTTAAAAGCTCTATTACCCTAACAAGCTCCATAAATGTTTCTTTTAACAGAGCATGAACAGTTTATTGGATGCGTCTGAATTGCCAGACAAGACTACAGACCTGGAAGCTAGACTTGAGCCAACACCAGATGACATGGATAGGTTTACAGATGGCTTCACAGGCCCACAAGCACCACTGCAAGAGAATTTGTCAATTGATCTCTTACAGGAGGTACTGTAATTCTTCATATGACCATAGTTTGAATGCAGTATATTTTATATTTGTTAGATTATTTTAGGGTGAATTGTTGAGACAGAGATAACCTTTTAGATAACCTAGTCTTAAAGGGTATATTCATCATGTCAAGGGCCGGGCTTGCTTAGGTGCTGCAGCACAGGATTTGGAGACTGGGCTTGGCACCCTAAGCCAAGCTCTGTATATCAGGGCAGGGAGGCGGACCACGGAGGAAAATTTAGTTTCGGCAGCTCAGCCCGGCCTCTTGACACTTGAGCTTGGAGCGGAATTATTACTTTGTGGCAAAACTATCAGCACTAATTCAGAATAACTAATTTTGAATATGTTGGGATTAATGATTATTTACAATGATTGTTTATATAGGTGATGCAGACAGCAGTGTGTGATCGGGATGGAATCATAACCCAGTTATCCAGTAACTTGCAGCAAGCACTACAGAGTCATGAGCAAATGGAAGCAGAGGCTCTAGGCCTATCCAGCCAAATCCAAGCTATTCAGAGTCAGCTGAAAAATGTGAGTATTACAGCAAAGTGACAGAGTTTTGTTCTTCAAAGGACTGCAGGAATGAAGGTTTAGTACCTGTAGTTTTCTTTCCACTGGCATCTCAAACATTTACCGTGTCAGTGTCCTATGACATGAGTAAGGAACTCTAGAATTAATGGCCAAACTGGTTCCAAAAGTATAAGTGTATTTGCATCTGCACATTTTTATTTCATATCTATATTTATATATATTATTAATTATTTTTTTTTTTTTTTAAATAAAACAGAACTAGCACTGGCTCCAAAAAGGTGGAGGCCTGTAAAGCTAACCACTAAATTATAATTTATACTTGTATAATACTTTTATTTAACCCAATAAATAATAGTTCTGTAGGAAAAAAACTGTATCAAAACTGGCAAGGTATAATCTGATGCTAGAAATGTAAAGAAACTAGCAAGAACTCCCAAGTGATTCATCAGTTTCTCGATCACACACCCTTCTCTAAAGTCGAGTAAAACTAAATATCATCCATTGTCTTCCATACTGCTTTTGCATGCGAGTGTGCTATGGAGGAAGAGGATATCTTCTCTCTGTGGGCAGTGAATAGGAGACTTCCTACTGTAAGCCACAGTAAACTTCAGCATACTCTTCTGAGTACTTTTTACTGCTACAGCGAGATCCAGCACAAGTATCATGCAGAGCATATAAGCCTTTAGATTTGCTTTACAGATGTACTATTATTGATACTTGAGGTGTCCCTTTTCCCTTTTTAAATAAATGGTTTTAATCAATCACATTCTGGGTGTTCAGAAACCCACTGATGGCTAGATATAGCTGGGAGAGGGAGTGCATGGGAGTTCACTTCTCTCTCTGGCCCCCTGTGATCTCCATCTCAATGCACAAGACTTAGGCTGGGTTCACACTACGTATATTTCAGTCAGTATATTTCAGTCAGTATAGCAACCAAAACCAGGAGTGGATTAAAAACACAGAAAGGATCTGTTCACACAATGGTGAAATTAAGTGGATGGCCGCCATATAACAGTAAATAACTGCCATTATTTCAATATAACAGCCGTTGTTCTAAAATAACAGCAAATATTTGCCATTAAATGGCGGCCATCCACTCAATTTCAACATTGTGTGAACAGATCCTTTCTGTGTTTTTAATCCACTGGTTTTGGTTGCAATATGAGGACCACAATACTGACTGAAATATACTGAAGGAAATATACATATACTGATTGAAATATACGTAGTGTGAACCCAGCCTAAGGATGCATTTACACAAAGATTTATCTGACAGATTTTGGAAGCCAAAGCCATGAATGGATTTGAAAAGAGTATAGATCCCAGTCTATCCTTTATGACCTGATCCCTGTTTATAGTCTGTTCCTGGTTATGGCTTCAAGGATCTGTCAGATAATTCTGTCTGTGTAAATGTACCATAACTTTATGGATTTATGATAGAGCCTGTCTTATGCAAGGATTTGGGAAGTGACCTGCACAGCTGCCGTATTTAGAGATGGGTTTGGGCCTGAACATAGTGGAAATAGTATGATGTGCTGTTAAATAACTATTCCCTTTTCATTCCTCCTTTTTTTTTTTTTTTTTTTTTTTTTTTACACTTTAAGGCAAATAAACTTTTAAAAGGCAAAAGTCCAGGAAAAGCAGAGCTGTATGAAGCTCAACAAAAGTTTTGCCTGCTCCAGAGCAGTCTGATGAACCAAACAAAGGTCATGAATCAATTAAACAAACGAGCACAAGCACTAGAAAGGGAGCTGGAAAACTCTCAGAAGGTAAGAATAAGTCCAAAAAGTTATTCTGTACAGTGTATAAGATCAACATTTATAGTATATGTCTTCACGGATAACTTACTGGCAATATGTTGCCCTATAGGAAACTAAAGAAAATAAGAACCATGTGGCAGAACTTGAACATTTGATGCAGGAGCAACAGGAAAAGCTGGAGCAGTCTGAAAATTCAGTGTCTCTCCTGCAGCAAGAACTTTCTGAAAGAAATCACGAAGTCGCTCAACTTAAACATAAGAGTTCTGTGTCCATTCAGACCGACTTCTCATTGACTAACCTTGGTGGTGGAGATTCTACAAGTGATGCCAGTGAAATAGACAAAGAGTCTCTAGCTGCCCTAGTTGTAGATTTGAAAGAAAGACTTGCAGAATCAGAAACTCTTCGGGAGACTTTACGCATGAAGATAGATGAACAAATGCAGGCTTTCCAAATGGAAAGATCTTCCTGGGAACAAAAGCACAATGACATGGTAGCTAATCTTACTCTGAAACTGCAGCAAGCAGAGGAGATTGCAGCTCAGGACAAGCATGAGAAAGACCGTCTGAACCAAGAGCTTCAAGATCTGAAAAATAATTTAAGGTTAGAAGCTGAAAGTAGCAAAGCCTTAAAACTGCAGCATGAGAGAGACCTACAAATGTATGATATGAGGCTACAGAGCCTGGAAGAGGATAAAACAAAACTGAACCAACAGCTATGCAGTATCTCAAAAGATCAGGATGCCGAAGACTATTTTTATGATGAGGTGACTGATAAAAGAAATATAGATACAAAAGTTGATTTTAGACATGAGTTGGAAGATCTTAAGAAGAACCTGAGCAGGGTTAAAGCCAGAAAAGAACTTGAGAATTCAATAGCTGTCCAGCTTCACAAAGCAGAAGATGAAGTTGATCCACCAGCATTGACCTCATTGGACAAGTACTTGATCCCAAGTGTCCAAGGTGAGATTTATGAGCTTAATAATAGTCGAGAAGACTTAAGCGAACACAGTAAGTTTGAGCTTGATAGTGACTTTATACTGGAGCAAAGTTTCAATTCTACAATGGAAGGAAATATGAATCTTCTTTCTTCTCCAATGCCCATCACTGGTGTCCTAGCAGATGGTGCCACCTTAGGTACTCTTTTAGATCCAGAGTCCTTTGCTGTCTATCTTACCAGTAATACTGATAATGAGAATGCTGAGCTTAGTCCTGTACAAGCTGAAGACTTGGTTCAGAAATGCACAGCCCTAATGGAAAAACTTGAGGACAAAGAACAACAGTTACAGAAAAGCTCTGAGGCTTTGGCTGAGGCCTTACAGAAGTGGAGGGATGTGACCGCTGAGCTTTCCGCTACAAAACTAGAACTGGAGGAGAAAACTAATAAAGAATACTGGGAAGAACAACAGAGAATGTTAGAGGAAATAAAGTCAGAGAGGGATAAACTAAGAAGACAGGTAACAGACCAAGAACAACAACTTAGAGAGGTCCAGGAACAGAAATCTGTGAACGATGAGAAGTTGTCACATCTTGTAGAAGAGAAGGCTACCCTAGAAAGAAGGTTGTCCGCTGTAGAGAAAGACTTGGAAAAAACCCTTGAGTCGTACAAAAGTCTAGAGATAAGCCATCTTAATCTTACCCAGAATTTTCAGAACTCTGAAATAGGTCGAGAGTCTGAGCGTCAGGAATTTGATAATAAACTGAACTTAAAAGGGGTAGAGCTGCAGCTACTGCAAGAATCGATAAGCGCCAAGGAGGCAGAATTTTACCAGAGAGAGGAGAACCTGCGGGAAGAAGTTGCCTTACTAAGGCAGGTGAAGGAAGAGCTAGAGAATAAGCTGCGAGAAGAGGTTAGTAGAGCAGAGTTTGTCCTGTGAGTTTCTCCATTTTAAACATGGGGTAAAGTGTTTGTGTTTTTGTTCACTTGTTCTTCAGGTCAGTCGTCTGAATGCAGAGTTTGAGAAGAAGATGGAGGTTTCTGGCCAGAGCTGGAAGGAGCAGATTACATTAGTAAAGCAGGTAATTGACACTGAGCAGTAACCTTAACACACAGAATTCTTTGTCCTTTGTTTTGTTGTATGAAAACTTTGTTGACTTGTCTTCTACAGGAGTATGAAGGTGAAATTGTGCTTCTAAAAGACAGTCATGAGAGAGAGCTGGAAAAGATGTCTTTAGACCTGAACTTAGAGAAACAGAAACTGGAGGAACTTCAGCAACAGCTAGAGAAAGTGCATAGTATAGAGACTGAGCAGACCCAGGTATGTCATAGAATTTTAAAGTTTAACGCTCTCTTCATTTATACAGTTTTTAAAGTAGTTGCCCAGGTATATATATAAAAAGATGGCCTTTTTTTCTCCAGAAACTGCACCATTCTTGTCTATGTGGGTATGGTTTTGTAGCTCTGTTCCTTTAAAGCGAATGTACCATCAGGTACATTCGCTTTAAGTATTACCCATGTATAGAGTGGTGCCGGTGCCGCTGTCTTTTATTTGAACTGCGGCCCGGTTCCCATGTACGGCACCGTTCTATTCACGGGTAGCAGGCCAGGGGTTTCCTCTCACTGGGGGCCAGCTACCCGTGAATAGAATGGCGCCATTCTATACATGGGTAATACTTAAAGTGAATGTACCTGATGGTACATTTGCTTTAAAGTGAATAGAGCTGAACTGTAATACCACATGCTACCTAAGGGACAGTGTTTGTGCTGTTTTTGCAAGAAAGTAGCTGTGCTTTTTCTAGTTCTGAATAACGACATTAATGCAACCTTTTTAACCCTTTGCTATGTTTCATGTTTAGTCAGCACACAATATGGAAATGGAAGCCTTGCGTCTTAGTCTGAACAACATGCACACTGCACATCTTGAACTCAGTCAGTCGAACCTACTTAAAGAAAAGGATGATGCCTTGGTACAGTTGCGTGAGCGATTAAATGACAGGTGGGCACAAGAACTAACGATCCTCCAGAGCAAGAATCAGTTTGAAGTAGAGCATATGCGCAATGAGCACAGTCAAGCTTTAGAGAATTTACGAGAAGAACTTTCAAAGGAAATCTCGCAACACTTGAAAGAAATCGAGCTTCTAAAGGAGAAACATGTAGCAGAAACATTGGAATCGGAAGCAAGGCACAGGAAAGAGGTTGACTTGATGCAAAAGCTCTTTGAGGAGGAAAGACTTGAGTTGATTGAGAAACAAGAGAAGCTTCGAAAAGAATTTGCTCAGGAAAATTTGCAGAAAATGGCAGAGGAACTCAAACTGGTAGAAGAAGAAAGTTTAGCTAATTTGTCAAACTTAGAAGACCTACATATCGAGAAGAAAGAGGAGATGCTAGCTCTGCATCGAGAAGAAATGAGACAGTTAGAAATAAAGCAAGATGAACTTTCCCGGAAACTTAAAGATGCTTCAGAGGAAAGTGACCTCAACAAAAAGGAGATGCTACATTTAGAAGAACAAAATGACAACAAAAGAACTGCATTGAAAGAAACAATTTCTAAACATTGTGATGAGATGGAACAAATGCAAAAAGAACTTTCAGCCACTTTACAGCACAATGAAGAGCTTTCAGGCCAGATCAGGTTGCTTTCTGAGGAGCATGCAAGCACTATATCAAAACTACAAGAGCAAAATAACAAAGAAAGAGAAATCCTAGAACAGGATCATTTTAGCGAGAAACAAGACTTGGACAAACAAAGAAACCAACACGTCCAGGAGCTGGAACAACTAAAGAAAGAGCTTTCCCAGATGGCCAAGCTACATCTGAATGAAATCGACCAACTTCAGCAGAAACACTCAGCAGAGTTATTACAGCTACAGGACGCTCACTCAAAGGAGATGACGGAGCTTAAAGATCTTCTCACCCTGGAAAAACAAGACTGGACAAGGCAGCAAGATGAGAATGCTAAGAATATTTTGCAGCTGGAACTGCAGTGTGAAAACATGGAGACCTTAAAGAATACTCATCTTCTGGAGAAAAGTGAGTGGGAGAAGCAAACAGAGCAGCAGTCTAAACATCTGAAAAGATTGAATGAAGAAATTGCACAGCTTCAGGAAAAGCATTCTGAAGCAATGACGCAACTACAGGAGCAACATCGCAAGGAAATAGAAGAAATACAAGAGCAGCACATCCTGGAAAATGAGGAGTGGGAGAAGCAGAGAGACCAGCACTCCCAGGAATTGGATTTTCTGGTCAATCAGCATTCACAGGAGTTGAAACGCATTGGAGAAGAACTACTACAAGACTCCTTACAGAAACAAGAACAACATTTCAAGCAAATAGATCAAATACGAGAAGAATGCTCAAAACAGGTATTAGAGCTACAACAACAACATTGTCTTGAAATCCAGCGACTGAATGATATTCATATCAAAGAGAGAGAACAGTGGGAGAAGCAGGCTGATTCTCTTCAGCAGATGCATAGTCCTAAAATACTCCTGGAAAATGATACAGAATCTAAATGCCATCACCAAGGACTGCTTAAGGAAGAGGCTGGTCTGATCGAAGAGAGTCATGCAAAAGAAAATATTTTATTTGAGAAAGTCGAACAACATGGTGGACAACTAAACTACACAGCAGCTCTGCATTCTCAAGAAGATACTGCACAGCTTATAAAGGGACGAGATGTGCAGGAGCTGCAGGATGAACATAAGAAGCGGACGGAGGCTACTGCTGAGCATCGTGAACATACAAGAGAGTCCAGTCCCCTGCTTCATATGGGTAAAGTATTGAATATGATCAGAGTTCAAGTCATAAATACTGTTGTGTCTATACTGTGTTCAGCGTTTCCTTAAAGGGAGCATATGACTATGCTAATGCTGCATGAGTCTTGAGTTATTGGCACAGTCCCTGGTTACTACTTCCCTTCCCACCAACCTTAAACTCTCCCTGTTTGAGTATATGGAGAGATCTATCACTCAAGGCAAGTGGGGCAGGCAGAAGCCATCAGGGGCTGTCCGAATCACTTGTTTAGGCTGCATGAAAGTAATAGTTTAATGCTGTACAGTCTTAGCATGCCGATTG
Organism: Dendropsophus ebraccatus; assembly: GCF_027789765.1. Lineage (NCBI taxonomy): Eukaryota > Metazoa > Chordata > Amphibia > Anura > Hylidae > Dendropsophus > Dendropsophus ebraccatus. The sequence goes on along the minus strand of NC_091462.1, from coordinate 42,330,008 downwards.
TAAAGGCTAATTTGGATATGGTAGCGTTTCTGTTTAAGGCTTTGTTCAGACACTGTAGAAACAGTCGTTCCGCGTGAATGGCCGTTATCTAATGCTACTAATGTCCAGAATTCATGATCATAAATTCTGGGCATAGGTATCGTTGAACAATGGCTGTTCACGGGGAGCGGCTGTTTATACAGCGTGGGAACATAGCCTTATAGTGTATTCCTCCCAATAAAACTGACTTGATGATTATGTTGGTCAGTATTGATACAATAGCTGAAAACCCCTAAATCGACAGGATAGGAGACTCAGAGGCCTACTGCCATGCACTCTCCCTTTTAATAGAAAACTATAGAACGTGCAAGAGGAGTTGCAATAAATGTTGTCTCCTATGAACAGCATTTATTGTTAATGTAGATCGAAAGGGCTCCAATTGATCACGCGATTGTCTTACTGATGGACCGAGTGGAACAAAGGAAATGTCTCTATACCTGAATAAGGCCTGATTCACACAGTAAACTTGTTGTATATCGCAAACTGAACTCTATGGGACTCCCTGCATCATAATTTATCATGATACAGTGACCTCTGGAACAGTTAAAGCACTCCGCTATTGGGCTGACACAGCTGTGTCAGTTCAGTAGCGCAATGCTCTGGCCATTTGGGAGCTCATTGCATTATAATGCAGGAAGTCCTGACAGAGACAGATTTCAATCCTTGATATACAATAAGCTGTATATCATGGATGTGTAAATCTGGCCTAAGATTGCTTAGCTCTATACTTGACTACCTTTTGTCAGGCAGTTGAATGGAGCTGCACTGCAGATGTCTGACTGCCACTCCATTCTTGACCACAACCAATCAGATAATCTTTAACTCCTTTAAGGGAATATACTTGCTTCTTACCGTATTTCCCGGTGTATAAGACCCCTGACTTTTAAGAAAATTGTCAGGGGTTCTACTGAAGCCCTGTTGCAGTCAGGCAGGGTTAACTTTAGCTAAATTAAAAAGCAAACAGTTAAAGGGGTTGTCCGGCGAAAAAAATTATTCACAGAATAACACACATTAAAAAGTTATACAACTTTGTAATGTATGTTATGTCTGTGAATGGCCCCCTTCCCCGTGTTTCCCCCCACCCACGCTAGACCCGGAAGTGTGGTGCATTATACTCACCGCATGTCGTGTCGTCCACGGTCTCCGATCGTCAGCAGTGACGTCTTCTTCGTAAGTTCGGCGGATCTTCCCGAGTGCCGGCCGCCCTCTGCAGCGTCATCCGAAGCTCAGCCGCGATTGGCTGAGCATAACTGTGCTCAGCCAATCGCGGCTGAGCAGCTGATGACGTGGCCGCGTCATCAGCCGCTCAGCCGCGATTGGCTGAGCACAGTTATGCTCAGCCAATCGCGGCTGAGCGGCTGATGACGCGGCCACGTCATCAGCTGCTCAGCCGCGATTGGCTGAGCACAGTTATGCTCAGCCAATCGCGGCTGAGCTTCGGATGACGCTGCAGAGGGCGGCCAGCACTCGGGAAGATCCGCTGGCCTCCCGAAGAAGACGTCACTACTGAAGATCGGAGACCGTGGTCGGCACGTGACAGGTAATGTATAGCGCACCACACTTCCGGGTACACGGGTGGGGGTGGTGGGACACGGGGAAGGGGGCCATTCACAGACATAACATACATTACAAAGTTGTATAACTTTGTAATGTGTGTTATTCTGTGAATAATTTTTTTCGCCGGACAACCCCTTTAACTCACCTGTGACCCATTGCCGGCATCCGTGCTACTCCTGGCCCGTTGCCGGCGCAGGCAGTGACGTACACTGCCTGTGCTGGAGATCCCTGAAGCTCTCCCGAGCCGCCAAGCGTCTCATCGGATAAGCTCTGAGACGCTCGGCTGCCGGGAGAGCTTCGGGAAAATGACAGAGGCTTTGGTGACTTCTGGCGCCTCTATCATTCTCCCGAAGCTCTCCTGGCAGCCGAGCATCTGTGAGCTTCTCTGACGAGACGGTCGGCTGCTCGGGAGAGCTTCGGGGATTCCCGGCGCAGTCGGTGTGTGTCGCACTGCCTGCGGCGGGAATGGGCCGAGAGACACGCGGATGCCGGGTACGGGCTCCAGGTGAGTTAACTGTGTGGGTTTTTTTTTTTTTTTTTTTAAATAGTGGTCACCCCATACGGTGGGGATGTGGACATTTTTCAGCTCCCCCACCGTATGGGGCAACCATACCCTGGATATAAGACGACCCCCGACTACTAAAAAGATCTTTCTTAGTTAAAAAGTCGTCTTATACGCCGGAAAATGTGGTACTTATAGATAGGGAGAATAGTAGCTTGACAGACTGCGTTAAGTGCATGGACTAACAGATCCACATGCGGTGTAGATACAGCATATGAAATTTTCTATTTACTAATCTTTCCTCCCCCCCCTATTTTCATTAGTACTTGACCATGGGCAGCCAGAAGACATTGCACAACTGCTGGAGAATGACGTTCTGAGTGACTGTGTTACCAAGGGAAAACAGTATCAGGTATTGAGTCATTGTCAAGTATTTTCTTTGTTGTACATATTTAGTTATTTCACTGAAATGCGGATTTCTCTCAATAGACAAACACAAGGTGGATTAATTATAGTGAGGTCAAAATTACATCCAGTGAAGAAATTCATCTTTTATGGTCCCAGATTGACAGGTCCAGAGCAAGTCGTCAGGAACTTAATGGTAAGCCTTTTATTGCTGGCTGAAAACTTGCTGACTCTCTAGTCTCCTCCTTCATAGGTGTATATTAAGATATCATATATATTTTTATTTTTAGATCTAAAGGAGCAGCTCGTTGCCCGTTCCACGCAGTTAGAAGAAATTGAGAGGATGAGGAGAGACTTTGAGCAGGAGAGACTGCTGCTTAAAGCTGAACACGAGAAGGAGATGGAGGAGCTTAGGATTTACTTTGAGCAGAAGTCCAGCGCTGCAGAGGAGACATACAGAGAAGAGCTGGAGATTCTACATCAGCGTCTTAGAGAAATGAATGATGAGGAAAAGGTGGAAATGACTCCCCTGAACTGTTCTACTTTGACTTTAGAAGAGTCTTTTGAAAGTGAAAAGCTGTTTATTCTGCAACACTTGACAGAGCAGCTGGAGGAACACAAGGTTAGTCTGGTGTATATTCTATTTTAGTTTAGACATGGTTGTACTATATTTTGCACCTATACACTTGCCTTATTCATTTTTGCACAGGAAGATCTTGCTTATTCACAGCTTCATATTGAAGCAAAGCACAAGCAGGAGCTAGAAAACCTGCGTGCAGCTCTGACCCTGCAGTACAAGGAGGATATAGTAAACCTGAAGAGTGACCTGACTGAGAGGTATACAGCTGAGATCGAGACCTTAAAGAAGAAGCACTGTATGGAACTGGAGCAGCTGAGGGCCCGATTGTCTGAGGAACACATCAGAGGTGAAATATGAAACCCGGGAATTTATTCCACAATTAGATTTTAGATTTGGGGAATATCTGTTGGGACAAAGATGTCTAAAATGAAGTACAGTATACCTTTTATACCTAGGGGTACATTACACCTGGAAACAAGTTTATACACATTTATCTCTTGCAGTGACGCTTGTAGGTGAAACTTCAGATTAAAACCATTACTTTTAAGCAACTATCACAAACTACTGGCTTATTTCCTATAGATGTAGTGGGATAGACCATGTAAATCTCTACTGGCGAACTGCTGGTGTATAGAACAAAAGCTTGTTTGTCATTAATAATGTGAAAGGGGGAAAATGAAGGGCTCCATACTGTAGGATGTGGAGGTGCTAATGTTGTGGGATATTTTTTTTTTTTTTTTTTTTTTTTTTTTTAGAGATAACACGGATGCAAATGCAAAACACCAATGACCAGATCTCTGCTGCAGAGCGGCCGCATGATGTGAAGATTTCAGAGGTTCCCGCCACTGATCATCATATACCTTTAAAGCAGCCGGAGAAGGCAAGTTTAGTGAAAAAATTCATACATTTACCCTATTTCCATACTAAATATAATAAGCTCTCAGAGCTCTTATAAACTACTTTGCTTACTTTAAGGGCCAGTTCACACTGAGTGAACTCTCCGCTGCGGAATCCCGACAGCCTCTGTGTCATACTGGCAGTCTATGGGAGGGGTCGCACCTCCTTTTTCCACGTGGAAGAATTGACATATCAGTTTTTCAGAGCGGAGAGGCGTGGAGAGAGGAGGCACACGAGCCCTCCCATAGACTGCCAGTGGCAGTGGAGGCTGTCAGGATTCCGCTGTGAAACTTTCTGCCAGTTTTACTCTGTGTGAACTGGTCCTAAAAGCATTGAATTAAAATAAATAAATAAAAATATTATTATTTATATATATATTTTTTTAAATTTATATTATTTTTACAACTAAAACTGTGCGTTTTTTTTATAAGCAAATTGTTGTCGTTTTTTTTTTTTTTTTGGCTTCTGCAGTTTGCATATATCTGTAGGTGGTCAATGCAGTTTTGCAGTCCCTTGATGGCCAAAGACTTCTAGTAATGAGTTGATCCATCACATATTCACTCTACAGTGACATGGAACATGAGTACACAGGACTGTATTATGGAGCCATCATGCTCATGCCCTTAAATGTTTTGATGCATGATTAGCACCTAATGTAAAAAGCTATCAAAATAATTGATCCTAGTCCTATATTCTATGCAGGATTCTAAAATGTGCCAAACAGATTGTGAATCTGCATCAGATTCTGGTGGTGAAAAACAAGAGCAAAGCGATGGAGAAGTGCTGATGTCACGGCTGGATGCATTGCGGGCTGTCCATGCTAAGGAGCTGGCAGATGCCAGAGAAAAGATGGCAAATGACTTGGAGGAACTTGCAAAAAGGCTGAAAGTAGAGAAAGAGATTGCACTGAGGGAAGCGGAGGAAAGGTGGGCTACAGTATTCTCATGCAGGTTTTCATTGTTCGCATTGAGTGAGCGTGTGTGTTACATGGCAAATAGCCAGGTGGGCATATATGTCACAGTGTATGCAGTGTATAATAGTATTTGATGTATACTTGAAGTCTGCCTAAACTTTTATACAACTTCCGGCATGTCGTAGCTTGTTAGAAACAAAGGGATTGAAGTGCTCAGCTGTGCACAGTATCTTAGTTTCTTCTCACCTTTCCAGATGGAGTACAGGTGCTATAAGTCTGTATGTGTTTCTGAGACCTCCTGAAAGTCGAGCAGACACCAGAGGGCACAGCTGAGCTCTTCTGCCCCTTCGTTTTAGCAATTGTTGGGGGGTGTCATCAGCTTGGCCCTCACTTATCACAATTTGTGACATGTCAGAAGTTGTATAATTTAGGTGCATATTTTTTTTTTTTTTTGATCGATTTGCCATATTCAACTCTATAGATTCCCAAGGCTCTACAGTGAATGACTGACAAACCCTCACTGATCAGACTTTCATCGTCTATCCTATCACTTATGTTGGGTGTCAGCTTTACTAGAAGTTTTGAATCCTTTTATGAACCATGTAATTTAGGATAACGTTTTAAATTAATCATTGTCTTCCTCTAGGATTGCCCAAATATGCTTGGAAAAAGCAAAGCTACAGGAAGATCTCCAGAGAGAAATGCTAAAGAGAACGGCCTCTGTGGGATACCAGGAGGTTGGTAATGATGATCCTAGCTTGCAGTCAGAAGATAATCTCATCTCTTTTAAAGCTGAGGAGGCGCACCACTATCAAGAACCTGGTGATGGAGACTTGCCCTTAGGTGTTCCAGATGATGAGAGAATTTCTGATTGTCTATCAGAACTGTGTTCTGGTACTAAGCTAAATATCAGTCTGTCAGAGCTGCAAAGCCACCACAAGAAGGAACTGTACACTCTGTTAAAAGAGCTGACTCAAAGGCACCAAGAGGTGCTACGTACTCGTGATCTAGAGCACGAAGCTCAGATTCACTCTCTAGACGCTTCACATCTGGTAAAGCTGGACACCTTGGAGTCTTCATACCTGTCAGAAATACAGACGATCAGAGATGAACATGCAGTTGCTGTGGAAGAGCTTGAAAGCTGCTTGTATAGCCTACTCCAAGAGAAGGAAAAAGAGGTTCAAGACAAGTTGGAAACGTCCAGGGTGCAGTGGTTACAGGAACAAGAGCAGGAGCTGCAGCGTCTGCGCCAAGAGCTGGCATCTGTACAGCTGGAGAAATTCCAGGCCATGGCAGAAGAGCTGGAAGCTGCCCACAGGGTAAGGAGAAACTTAGTGTCACTGTCATTTTTTTTTTTTTTTTTTTGCAGAAATCAATAGTACAGGCTCATTATCAGAAAATCTTGACTCTTTTACATCAGTCAGGCCCTGTCTGTTCTATGGAGAGGGGAGGGAGGATGGAGATTAGTCTGCAGCAGAGAGCAGAGAACAAAGGATTACACAGCGGGAACTATGTGAAAGCTGGTATTCAGAGGTCAGAGAGGGCAGTGCTGACCTCAGAGGATATAGCCCTGCGATGTAGCTGTAAATTTACTATTTGTCCTGTTTTGGTACCTCATCTCCCTCCACCCCTCCCCTCTCCATAGAAAATCATAAAGACAAGGGGGAGAGCTTCAAACTGCTTTTTCACAACAAAAAATGAATTTTTCGGCTAATAAACCCCATTACAAAGTTTCTTAAAATCGCCTGTACTATTGATTTCTGCAAAAAAATTTAAACCGTGACACTTATATAAGTTATATATCTGTGTAATACCAATATGTGTATACAAACTACTAGAATTGGAGTGTGCAAACAAGATTGATGTCTTGGGTACAGGAAGTAAACAATATATATCCTTTTATTGTGTATCTATTCTTATATTGTATATATCTATTCTTATATTGTACTCTGCCACCATGGAATCTTAAGATTGTAGGGTGAGTGACGTCTGTTTGCTTTTATCTTCAGTTGAAGTGCTTTGTTACGGTTCTTTTTGTGTTAAAGTGAATCATGGGTTTTGTTCTAACCAGTTCCAGCATTTCACCATTGTTACAGGCCCAGCCCCTTACCTGCCAGGTGTCTGCACGCTCCCGAGGGATCTTGTTGCTAGGATAGACTATCACAGCAGGTGGCTCATTACACCTAAGCCCTGGCTACCTGACTTCTATCAAACCGGTCATACTAGGAAATAATGAGGAGACTAGAGAGAGCCAAAAAGCCTCTTTATGCCATGTTCACACATTCTGATGTCGCCATAACACACTGGTTTTGGCTGTGATTTTTATTTTAGAAACGTGGCAAAAACTGTAATGTGTGAATACAGCTCCAAAAATATGCTTCCCCGGTGTGGATGATATTTCAGATTTTTCTGGTTTGCCCACTGTGTGGATGGGGTTATGAAGGTCTGATTCACATGTATTGTACTGAAAATTGCCATTATGGCTCCCTAGCGCTGCCACTGTATTGTGCTCCATGTGACATTTACTCCCATTATTGAAACTGTTCGCGCCCATCTGGCTATAACGGAATTGTCCAGCAAATTATAAAGTTACAAATCTCAGGAATGGCGGTGGGGCGTATCAAGGCATTGTAAAAGGAGGGTTTTATAACTACTTAATGGTAGTAACAGCTTAAAATATTTTTTTATTTTTTTCGTGTGCATTGGTACAGGCTCTTTTTTTTAATGCTGCCAACAATAGATCAGTCAACAACGGATTATAGTGTCTGTCAAATAGATGAGGTGCAAATACTAAGTCTAAGATAATTGTATAGGAAACCCAACAGTTACATAGTTAATAAGGTTGAAAGACAAGAGTCCATCAGGTTCAATCTAGGGAAACCGTACTGTGTGGGAAGGCAAACCGCCCCATCACAGGGAGAGAACTAAAAGCCCCCCCCCCCCCCCCAATCCAATTAGAATAATCCCTGGATCAACCTATCACCGGAAGTCTAATGCCCATAACTTGTAATATTATGATGTTCAAGAAAAGAAAACAGTGGCTGGAACTAGTGGGTAAATTGCATGAAAAGCTTTGTTTGGTTTTTGAATTGCTTAAATCCTTTCCATGTGACTGTCACTAATGTGATTGCTGTGCCTTCTGCATGCCCTAACCCTGACATGAGAACATGAGTTACTGTGTCTCTAGGCTACAGAAATACCTGGGATTCCACCTGGTAGCAAAGCCTAGCTAATGCATGGATTGTAGTAATGTTTATGGGAATTTGACATACTAACAAAAGAGGAAAAAAAAAATATATATATTCCCACTGCGACTGGTGCTACATACATTCACTATGGGGCGGTCGACTGCTTCTAAGTTCAGTGTTTAGCAGCCCCATAGAGTAAGAATGAATTGGTGAATTTGAAATTTCTTAGAATTGGAAAAAGGTCAACCCAAGTCTTAAAGGGACCTTGTCGTCATAATGCTGCCCAAACCACAAGTCTTTGGGGAGGTCAAATAATAATGTATTAATATGTGTAGCTCTAGCTAGTTCTTATTTTTCTAGAAAGGAAAGTATAGTAGACACTTTTTTTTTTTTTTTTTTTTTTTTTCCCCCCTTAAGGCCTTATTCACACGTTCCGTAATTTACGGATCCGTATTTCCGGATCCGAGTTAGTGCACATTGAAGTCTATTGGGCTATTCACACGATCAGTAGCAGAAATGGATGAAAATCAATCCGTAAAAAAAAAAAGGACATGTCCTAGTGCGGACCGGGTGCGGACCCATTTTTTTTTTTTTGCGGATCCTCTCATTGAAATCAATTGGTTACGGATTGTTTACGGATTGTAACATGTTGGCATCCGTATTTCCGCAAAAAAATCCGGATGAAGTGCATTGAAAAGCAATGAGTAGTAAAAAAATGGAAGTACAGAAATACGGATGGAATACGGATGTCCAATCCGCAATTTCTCACGGGTTGTTTCAGGACCAGAAAAAAATACTGAACGTGTGCATAAGGCCTAAGTTAACTAAAGGAAAAAACATACCTAAGAAACGAGGTGTGAACATGACCTAAGCTTCCCATAGGTGGAACATTTGTAGGGAAGGGACATATTTGCAAGGGTACTGGTAGCAATTGAGAATGCTCTTTCTTGTAGTAAATTGGTCCAGATTCCATTATTTATCACTCATTCTTCGTATGCTCCCCCCCCCCTTTAAAACAACGTCCTTTGCATCATATAAACATCTCCTAGAATTAGAACGACTCTTCCGCCTCGCTGCACTAATCTCATGGGGATGAACATCTTTGCAGAAGATGTATCCACAGAACAACTGACTAGCACTATGAACTTTTATTCAACTTTTTAGGAGAACCTTAGACTGCAGCTCGATCAGCAACTTCTACAACTAGAGGAGGAGAAGAAACGAGCCTTAGATGTCTTGCAAGAAGAGGTTTTAAGAATGGAAGCTCAGAACCAGCTGGCCCTGCAGGAGCTTCGTGACCTGCACAAAGTAGAAGTTGAACATCAAACCCTTCACCTTCAGGAGGAGATGAAGAAGATGGCCGAGGAGCTCCACAAACAGGAGGTCAGTGATTGTCAGCCTGTCCTAGTATCTCTAGTCCTGACTCCCAGTACAATGACGTGTATGTGTCTCTTCAGCTGCTACTCGCAGAACTTACTAGTGAACGGCAAACCCTGTCTACAGAAGTACAGAGGAAGTCTGATCTGCAGCTGCAGTTCCAGGAGGAGATCGAGTTGTTGAAGTGTCAGTCCGAGATGTTGCTGGAACAGCAGATCAGTCTCCTAAAAGTAAGACTTGTGTATACTTTATAACGCCTACATTTATTATATCATTCCATGCAGACGACACACAGAATCTGTTCTAGCATCAGTGCATTTGTCTTCTCAGGATGAATTCAGTGCAGAGAAAAAGTCTGCATTACAGGAACTTGAAGAACAGTTCAATGAAGACATGGAGAAGGTGAAAGCTGAGCATCAGATGGAGAAGGATCACTTTATAAAGCAGCTGGAAGATAAAAACAGAGAAATGTTACAGGTGTGTATACCTGAGAGGGGGCACAATGCAGTAGTAATTCTGTGGGTGAGGAGAAAAAAAAAATCTGATCTCCTCCCATATATTTTATAAAGTAGGCACAGTATTTCCCATGTCAGTCACACAGGCTGGTGTGCATAATAACTAATTTTATGAGAGTCTGGGGGTTATGCTTTGTACAATACAATGGAGTTAGGTTTTATATACTGGAATATGCCTTTAAAGGGGCATTCCCTAAAACGGCTAGTCAACCACTGGGATTCCCACTGATCCAGAGAATGGGGACTCAATAGAGAATGAATGAGGTGCTGGCTGTTCATACACAGTGTACACAATTTATTCTGGGGATCATTTTGTCTCTGTTCTTGGGCTCTTAGGGGCCCAACTACGAGGACTTCCACTGATTCCAAGAATGGAGACCATTTTCTCCTGTGGATAGGTGATACCAGGTTTACATAGGAATACCCCTTTAAGTGTGATGAACCCATAGTTTGGGTAATTTCTAAGCCATCTGCTCAATAGAGTTAAGTTTTAACTCGGTTAAACAGTAATGTAAGCCTAGTGCACTTTGTAGTCTGTCACTGGCTATTGTAGCCGTCTGTATCCACAGATCATTTCACTGGACTAAGTGGCTGTTTTTTGCTGTTCATTTGATCAGTCGGTGTGAATAGTCTTCGATTAAGTTTTCCTGCAGATAGCCATTCCCAGTTACTACTCCATGGAAACCTGTTCAGACTGGGTGGTTTGTTAGGTTTAGCCTTGGTGGAAATGATTTTTTTTTTTTTTGTTCTGAAACTTTGTTTTGTTTGAACATGTTAAATTGTTTGATCAGGTGAAAATAGTTACATTAATAACCCTTACTATATATGGTTTCCTCTGGTAGAAAACAATGGAGTCTAGTGCTCTGTGCACCATGGTTTGTAGGACTGCTCTGTTCCCTTGCTCCACAATAATCTTTTGCTGATGTTTCCAGGGTTTTTCACCAAATGCTGACATATTGTATGTGAAGCATGAAAGTCTTATGTCTAAAGGTGTCAGACTGTTAAATTATTCACTCTACATGTAAAGGGAATCTCAGGGCGGGGAGGCGGCCAGGAGGCGTCTTGTGTTTTGGCTTGTCAAGCTTCCAAGCTGTTGTCCTGGTGACTGGGCCTGAAGTGAAGCTGTGAATAATGCCCTTTGCATTCACCAGTGAGAAGTGCTGCTTTCTGCCAGCTTAACTTTGCAATGCCTTCCTACCTAGCATTGCTGATAATTACTTTTTAACTATGGCCATTTAATGGCATCTAATAACTGAACTGCAGGTGGATCGCTTTTGTTCCATTTGTCTTGGAAAGCAAGTTTAATCCAGGGTTATCATGTTTGGGTCATGATCAGCTTTCTGACCGTTTTCTCTATGATCCGAAACTCTCAGTTACAGGATAAAGTCTCAACTTTAACGAAGGAAATGGACGCTTCTCAGTCACAGATGGATGTGCTTGTGCAGAGAAGAGAGCGAGAAAACCAAGAAGGAGAGCACTTGGTAGCAATGCTGCGATCGGACGTGCAGAGTGCTCAGCAGGAGCAGTGAGTACACTTCTACTTTTTGGTATTGGGGATTTAGAAGTCGTATTATAGGTGAACAGGATACGATTACTGCTTATTAATTTACATGTTGCAAATTCTGCTATTTAATGGGTTTCATTTTTTAAAACTGTCTCTCTCTCCCCCCCCCCCCCCTTTTCAGCAGCAAAAAATGGGCACAGTCACTCATAAACTTTTCATGTTCCTTAGAGACATGTCAACATTTTTGATTGGTCAGGCTCTGAGTGATCGGACCACCCCACTCGTCTTTAGATACAGCTGTGCACTACTTGGTACAAGTGTGCACTAAGCTGATCATTGGTCACCATTTTAAGTTATTCGTGACCACCACCTGCAGCATGATGGAGATCACTGCGAACTATAGAGTGTAGGGCTCAGCCAAGCACTTCTCCTGACTGTATCTAACAATTAGTGGGGCTCTGAGCACGCAGACCCCAACCAGTCAAAACCTTTGACATGTGTCTAGTTCTTTTAATGTGACAGGGACACTATATAAATGTGTTTAGCCCACCAAAAACATTCATCTGTCTGCAGGATATGATGTGTCTGAACTGACTGCCAATAAGGTTCCTGCCCCCCGAGTACCCCTTTAATGTAGAAATCAGATTTGCCCTTTGGCCTGTCTTGAGACATTTTAATGGAGTTCAGCACCTCAAAATTGTTTTCTTAACCTTCCAGGAGAAAGTTGCAAGATTCCTGTCAGCGTCTTCTTAAGATTTTTGCAGACGTTCTTAAAAGCACTCTAGTTACGGAGGATTTAATCAGCAAAAAGATTGGTCTCTGCTTGGACAACAGCGTGTCCCAAACTGATGATGAAAGAACTATGGACAACTTGGCAAAATCATCAGGTATTTTCCACTGTCTAAAAGGTTACACAAAACTGCGTATATACACTGTTCTACAGCCTGCCTAGACTGCTGCCCAATATGACTGCCAATCTTCTACATCAGCACTTACTTACCGATCCTATTACATGGGGTTATTATCAGCTTTACATTGGGGAAAAAGTTTTATTCCACTGCGTTTGAAACGGTAACTAGTCATCTGAGCGGACTAGTTATGATGACAGGCAGAGAGCCATGACTAGCCACAGGCAGCTCTGCGCCCAGGTGACTAGTTGCTGCCCCTCTCCCGGCCTTACGTGGCAGATGTAAAGCTGCAGATGCGGCTGGTAGCCTTGGGGAGCTGCACATTAGATCTATACTGTGCAGCTGGGAACCATATTAGGGCAAGTGTGCTGATTGGTTCCCTTTAAAAGACCCACAGCTGCTCACCTTTACCCATGTATACAAGCATGTTCAGTACATAAAGGTGAATTATCGAGACTGGCATATTTGTACGGCCGGCCTCTTAGTGAAGCAGTCGTAAATTAAAATAAATCTTCTCCACCTTGCCCATCAGGCGATTGGGGATATGGCAGGGTATGCTAGGGAGATTGTAAGAATCTGTGCCTTCTCCCTGGTGTACGCGAGGGGCCCAACGATAGTAAATGTCCAATTTCCTTACTAAGGGTTGTCTTGCGAAGTGATGTCAATATGCCTTGATAGCGAATTTGGATGTCCTAGATAGGTTCTAATGGCTACACGTTGTTTGAGTCATCGCTTCCGTGCACAGTATGACACATTCCTTTGTTCTTACGTCACTATTGCTAAATGGGCTGCACTGCTAATGAAGAATCTAATGAAATTCTAGATAAAAACCGCCTGAGCCCAGATTGTGAGACTATGACTGAGCACAGCCTGATGTCTACAGATGAAGGCTATGAGCTGTCTGAATACCTGTGTGACAGTGTACTCGGCAGCTTGGAAGTAGGTCTGGAAAACGGGGAGAAGATTGTTCGCATGGGCCATCGGCTACGTGCTGCTGTGGAGCGGCTGCTGGACATGGTTACAGACTCCACTCTTCAGGTATGAAGTCTCCTCTGTATGTTAGTTTTATAAATTTGTGTATCTGTAAAAGATTCAGTATGGAGCGCAGTTTCTATAACTTTGATATTCCCATTAACATGCTCCTGAAACGCCTTAATTCCGAATGCAGATAGAACAGACTCGTGAAATGCAGAAATGTTTTGAGGAGGAATTTAAAAGCCGGAACCAGGATATGGCTCAAGTGGTGATTCAGAATCAGGATCTATTGCAACAACTGGCGAAAGAGACCGAGGAAAAGAACCATCTGCAGGTGGAGCTGCACAAATCCCAGGGTAAGACAACCGGGCCAAGGGAAAGGTCATGAAGAAGTAAATCTAAGGGTTGTATTACACGGCCCGATGCAAGCTCTGTGCTTGTTAACTAGGCTATTACACTGCTCGATTATGTGTGCTAAGGGCTGCATGGACATAGTTAATGTCAGTGCAGCTTTATATAGAAAATAATAAACATGTTCCTTACCTGTTTACGTTTGTTTCTGGGATCCGCCGCTCACCGTGGCCACCTTTGACCCTTCCGAACCAATCTCTGAAGTGAAAGGCTACTCAGCCAGTCACTTGTTGTGGTGCTGTCCCATCTCAGCCAGTGATTGGCTGAGTGGCCTGGGTCGGAAGTGTCAGGCGGCTGTGGCGAGCAGGGCTAGAAACAGAAGGACACTGGGGGAGAATGGACAGGTGAGCATTCATCTTTATTTTCTTTGCCCTCTCATCACCTTTTGGTCACATATAGCTTTTAAACATGGCAATCGCCAGACTATTTTATAACATGTTGAAAGATATTGATCAGCCTATTGGCTCCTCAGCTGTTCATTGTCTTTATTACAGGGGGCGATATCTGCCTGAATTGGCAGAAAATTGCTCCGTGTAATAGTGCATTTTTAATGCTATGTCCTACTCTGTATGAAATGGAGATGAAGTTTGTCTCGTTGTGTAACACAGGACTTATCGACGGTTTTGCACTCGAGAAAGCTGCACTAGAAGAGGCATTATTATCAAAGGAGAATTCAGAGCACCAACTCGTTGTTGAACTGGAGAAGTCTCGTGAGCAGCTGAAGATCCTGACACAAGAGCCCTCTGTGTCTGGAAAGGAGCAGGAAGTGTTGCAGAGACTGCAGGAGGTCTTGGCTGGCAGTGACATTGACTCTGGTGAGAATCTTGGTGCAGTATATGTTTGTCTTTTAAAATAAGCATTCACTAATTGCTATGAAACCATGAACCTGACAAACTTAGGTAGAATTTTTATTTGGCAGTATGTTTCCCACAATTTATGCAAAAGCCAATATGGTGTTACGATTGCGGAAAATTTGTAAAGTGCATGATTCAGTGTCTGTGGGTGACAATCAGGAATGTTATGTGTTTCTGCATCAGTGTTTCTCTGACACATGGTCAGAGGTGTCTACAGTGTTGGTGAAAAGACACTAAACCTTTGCTGTTGACGTAAATGAAAACTGTCATCATGGTAGATGCAGCAACAATCCCCAATGATGTGTAAGCTCTTGCTTAAGACTAAGGGTCTGTACACTGCTGATGCCACCCCTCTAGTGATACGGTCTTTTCCACAACACACAGAGCTTCTGAATTGTCACAGGTTTTGAACAGTCGGGGGCTCGTTTTTGGCCCCTATTGAATGTTAGAGTAAAGTGCACGGCTCGGCAATCCCTAGCTTGCTGCTTGATCTGCCTTTCTGCAGGAGATAGGCTGCATAACCTTTCAGTCAAAGAAAACATGAGGGTGCAACAATGTTGTCTAAAACGCTCCCATTGCTGTATCTCTTTTAGAGCTACTGAAAGAAACTGAACGTTTGTTAAAGGAAGAGCTGGAGTTACACTGTCAAGCAAAGCAGGACCGCTCCAACCTGATTTCCCAGATGAAAATGTTGGAAATGGAACTGGAAGAGCAAATGGCCCGTAACCAGGAACTGATGAAGAAAACAAAGGAAATGACAGACCTCCAACAGCAGATCCAGTCTCTGGAGAAGCAGCTGAAGAGCCAAAGGCACTTTATGGATGTGAGTGCCGTTAACTTCTTATATTATAGCATACAAAATACGAAGGGGGGGATTTATCATGGCCCTATAAAATCAGAAACTTTTATGATGCCTATGGTGCTTCTCAAATAGCAGGTGGTGTTTAACAGGACGGGACCTTCCGTGGAAGATTTGACAAAATGCATGCCAATTTCTGGCATAAGTTTTGACAGTGAATAGCGTGTGCCATGAAATGGATACAATCTATACTTTACAAACATCAAAATTTTTGCTTCCAAGGAGGTTTAGATGCTGTGTATTAATTGTCAGACCCTGCCATATATTTTAGATAGCAGTAGTTGATAGATTTCATTTGGTAGATTTTGCCACGTCAAAGTCCAAATTCTACTATGACTGTTCATCTCATGTGATCTTGTGCACCGTTTCAGGAGCAAGCCATAGAGCGAGAGCATGAGAGAGATGAGTTCCAGCAAGAGATTCAGAATCTAGAGGAGCAGCTGAAGCAGGCATTGAAAACTCATGGAGACTCTAAAGCCTATGGGGTGAGTAACAGTAGCACTAACTTGTGGTTTAACAGTATCATGAAGACAACCCTTTGGCTTATGCCTTGTTACAGCATATTAATGTCAAAGGAGGGGATTTGTCATTTAGGACAGTCAGTCATTGCTATGATGCATTATCTGTATCATGCAGTAGGTCAGTTGAATAAGCCAAAAGTTAAAGGGGTATTCTGGTCCTAGAATAAAAATGAACATTGTGATTATAAAAGCGGATCGAAAAAAAAAAAACTTGCCTAGCCCTGGTCCCCCAATGTCCAGTCTTGGCCAGAGAGCTCAAAGGACTGGTCAAAACTGAATGGAAGCTGGAGGACTGGGTAGGAATATGTTTTTTAATCAATTGGGGTCTGTTTGTGCAGACCCACAACATTTGCTAAAATGAGCCAGGAGAAGCACATGACTAAGCACTACTGGCCAGCTGAGGTGCAGTCTCGCTTTACTACAGCCTTACAGACTACTTTGGTGCTGTTGGACTCCTTTGGGCCCTATTCCACCAGACAATTATCGTTCAGATTATCGTTAAATCGTTCGAATCTAAATGATAATCGTTCGGTTGACATGCAGTTTACGATTAACGACCGAACGAGAAATCGTTGATCGCTTTATAAGACCTGGACCTATTTTTATCATTGCTCGTTCGCACATCGTTCGGTCGTTCACATTAGATACGAACGCAATAGCGAAGAAGAAACGATCGCAATTACAATCATAAGTAACGATTATCGTTCTATGGAAATTAGTGAACGTTTTCAGGTCTTTCGCAGTAGCGGTCGTTTGAGATCGTTAATCGTAACGATTATGCAAACGATAATCATCCGATGGAATAGGGCACTTTGTTTGTGGTTATGTCTCTATAACGTGTCAAAAGTTTTTGAAAATCAGCATCATTGGAACAACTTGACCACTTAAGTGTTTAATATTCTTCTTTTATTTTTTCCTCTCTCCTTCTGTATAACTATGCCACAGCTCCATGACTGGAGTGCCCAGGTATGACCGGTCATGTCTGCATCTGAAATCCTTTAGTTATCCATATGTTGTCCCATGCATGCAGTAAAATTCCAGCATGATTGTCTTCAATAGTAGATAGAAGCTGCTTGTTTGCTTTAACTCCATAGCCCTGCATGGCAATGCCTGTTTAATTGCATTTAGACTAGCGCCTTCTAATGTTTAGGTGAATAATGGATCTGTGTGATATTTTCTCCAGATCGAGACTTTGGAGGCTCGTATGAAAGAGAAAGCAGCTGACTGTAAACTACTGCTTCAGGGAAGAGAGCAATTGGAGCAGCAGATTGCAGAAAGAAATGAAGAAATAGATAAGATGTTGTTAAGAATACAAGAGCTGGAGCAGGCTGCCCTGAGCAATGCTGATGCTGCCAAGAGGTGTAGCCAGCTGGAGGTAGAGCTGCAAAAAATGCAGAAGATGGAGAAGGAACTTACACAGGTAAGGCGATGTTCACAGTTGTCAGAGGTCAGGTCAGTTCTTCTTTCTATTATGTCTTTGGAATCTAGGAAATTCCTTGTAGTTCTCAGAATCCCTTGTGACTACACGTGACATTTGCATGTAGTTCAAAAGGTAAATTGGAGTGTGTGTAATATATAATCATATCTTGCACACTGTGATTTTCAGGAGTTTTATAGTCTTTGTCACCATTTTTAGGAGAAGTGCATCACTTGAGAATGGCCTCCGAAAAGCTGCTGCTATTACTGCAGTCTGGGCCCATTAAATGAAAAGCCTGGCTTTTTCTAAAAACCGGCATCCTGCAGGGGGAGGGGAGATATTGATCACAATTACTAACTTACCTTTCCTCTTGCACTCTGTGAGTGGCTGGACCCTGGCCGGGCTCTGGGGTGTCCACGTCGCAACCCGACTGATGGGACTGGCTCCAGTCACTGATTGGCTGAGTGGTCAGTTCAGCAGACGGGGCAGGCCTTTTCCCCTGGGGTACTGACGTCCTCACAATCTGGGGAAAATTACTTCCCGCTGATCAATCACCCCCCTCCACCTGCAGGATGCCGGGTTTTAGAAAACGCTGGACTTCTCCTTTTTTAATCCCTGTCAAGGACTTATTTGTGGCAACTGAAATACCACCTTGCCATGATTTATCAGATGTGTGCTAAAAGTCCTGGCTTTAAACTGCTATATCTCCGGCTCTGTATAAGATACAACACTGAGCTTCTAAGACTTCATATTAATGGCCCATCCTTAGGACTGACCATCAGCATCCAAACGGTGTGGGTCCAGTTACTAATGCCTCAGGCTGTACAGTGGAAGTTTACTGCTTCCTCTTCAGCCATCTGATCAGCAGGTGTGTCAGGAGGTGGCCTCCCCACCAGTTGGATATTGACAATCTGTACTGAGGAAAGGCCATCAATAAAGTTTTGTAAAACCCCTTTATTATTTTATGCATTTGCCATATTGGTGAATGACTTTATCTAATACTAATGCTACACACAATATATTGACTGACTGAATGCCTGCCAGCATAATCTTTTATTTTGGCACATCTCTGTACTGACAGATGCATAGGCAGATTAGTGGTTTGTCTGCTGATGTGTTTATCTGTTCTTTCTATATGTTGATACGTAATCTTTTTACATGGTTAAGGACAAAGAAGCACTACAACAGCAGCAGTACAATAATGTCCTACAGATCTCTGCTCTTCAGTCCAAGCTTGATGAGGCCCGCCATAGAGTACCCATAGAGGGGGAGCCTGACCAACACTTAAAGCAAGAGCTGCAGACAGAGCGGGAAGCCCTGCAGAGAAAAGAGAAAGAGGTACCTGCTCCAATAATATAGCCACTTCTAACTACAGTAAAACCATTCTGGCAATACCTTATACTTAATGTTATTGTGATTTAACAAAACTTTTAGCAAGCCTTAGAGGCATGTCAAATTTTTTTGAATGGCCTGAGACTATTTAACATCCACAATTACTTAAACCAGTCAGGAGAAGCTCTCAGTGCTACTCACTCTCATCTTGCTCTTAGAAGAAGCCTGGAAAAGCACTTAACTATTGATTAGTTGGGGGTATGGAAACTTTTTTTTAAACTTTTTGAAATGTCAAAAGTTTTATTAAATGACTGTAACACTTAAATATTTTTAAAGGGAACCAGCATAATTGTGCTGATATGGTTCCCAGCAGCACATTATAGATATAATGTGCAGCTTGCGGAGCATACCAGTTGCGGCTACAGCAGTGGCTTTACAAAGGGTAAAATGTTTTATTACAGGGCTCAAGGCCAGGAGAGTGGCAGCAATTAGTCATCTGGGTGGCTCTCCACCCATGACTAGTCACGGCTCTCTGCCTGTTGGCGCACAGTGCATGGATGATTGACAGCCAGAGAGGCCACTAATGGGTCTCTCTCCCTGTCGGTCATCCCCTGACTGTACACGTACACGGACAGGCAGAGAGCCATGGAGCCTATGGGAGGGGCGCTTTTCAGAATCCTCTTAAAGTTCTCCGCGTGGAATCCACAGTGTGCACATACCCTAACACATTCCCTCTTTTGTTTTTTTAATACAGGCTGAGAGCTTGGTTGAACAGCTAGAGCAGTATAGAGAAGAATTGATGAACAAAACAGAGGAAGTCTTCCAACTTAACATGCAGCTTGACATCCAGCGTAAGCAGTATGAACAAGCTCTGCAGCAAGCCCAAGAGGAATACTTGCGGTTGAAGGCACGTATATATTATCATGGGTACAAATTATATATATCTGACTTTGGATGTAATTGTTTTTATTTGGTCTAACAGGATGAAATGTCTACCTTGCGCTCCCAAAACACTGATGTTCTCTCTAGCTCTACCTTGCAACTTCCTCAGGCGTTGCTTCAGGAGAAGAACCAAGAGATTGACCATCTGAATGAGCAGATCGTGAGATTACAGCAAGAGGTAAGGGGCTGCATTGTGCACCAAACCCATATTTCTGATATGCCCTGCACCAGTGAGGATGGTACAAGTAGTTAATTAAATTAGCCCCAAAGTGCCACTTGTGTAAAACTTGAATATGCACTTCTCTGTGATCTTGCTGGGGGCTGCAGTGGGCTTACAGAGGGAACCCCCTCTCACGGTAATGCCACATAGGGTATACATCTGGGCTTGACATTAAAGGGGTATTCCAGGAATAATCAATAAATTGCTAATGGAAAGGGTTAACCAAGGTTAACCCTTTCCTAATATACTTACCTGTCCTTTTTTGGCCCCCCAAGGAGATCTCCGGTTCGGTCACGTGATCTTCCAAGTTATGACTCGCGGATCCTCTGTCCTTCCGGTCCGGTGACGTCACTATACCCGGCCGGCGTCTGCTCTCCGTCTCAGCAGCAGATGTCACACAACAGCACCCTGCAGGGACCCCTCACAGTAACCTGCTGTACAGTTAGCCGGGTGCTGACCCCCTGGCCCCCTTCTCCTATATCATTGCGATTCCCCCCGGCCCCCTCCTTCCTGTATCATTGCCACCGCGATCCCCGCAAGTTGTATCAGGGCTATTGACAGGCGCTGTGTACGGAGCAAGAAAGGAATCTCTCCTGCACTCATACAGAGTGCCTGTCAGCTGAGGATAGCAGCTTGAGCTGATTTTAGCAGCGCCGAGATCAGGTCCAGCGCTGCAACACGCTTACACCAGGGGGTGGGGGTGAGTGATCTGTGTATTGCAATCATACACAGGGAGGGGGGCCGGAATGATACAGGAAGGAGGGGGCCGGGGGGATCGCGGTGGCAATGATACATGAAGGAGGGGGCCGGGGGGATCTCGGTGGCAATGATACAGGAAGGAGGGGGCCGGGGGGATCGCAATGATATAGGAGAAGGGGGCCAGGGGTCAGCACCCGGCTAACTGTACAGCAGGTTACTGTGAGGGGTCCCTGCAGGGTGCTGTTGTGTGACATCTGCTGCTGAGACGGAGAGCTGACGCCGGCCGGGTATAGTGACGTCACCGGACCGGAAGGACAGAGGATCCGCTAGTCCAACTTGAAAGATCACGTGACCGGACTGGAGATCTCCTTGGGGGGCCAAAAAAGGGCAGGTAAGTATATTAGGAAAGGGTTAACCTTGGTTAACCCTTTCCATTAGCAATTTATTGATTTTTCCTGGAATACCCCTTTTAACATTGAGTATCATTTAATAATGACTTAAATCTATCACTGAGGAATCTGTTACATGCCGACCATAGAAGTCTATGGAGAGCACTGGAGGAAGTGGCTGAAAATGGCAAGAAACAGAGACTGCAAGAGTTTATAATAAGTATTAGATCTCACACCAGGGTTGATTCATGGCTTAAATTGCTCAATACTATTATATAATGTTCTCCATACTGTGACTGTTTCAGTGAATGCCATATACAAGTTATGCCCTAAAATTGTGAGACAATCGATGGGCTTTTACCAAATTAAGTTTTTCCTTTCCCCTCAAATCCAGGCAACATGTTCTCAATCTGCAGAAGTAGAGGAGTTAAGATCACTTGTAGAACGTCTTCGCAGTGACCTAGACAGATTACGCAAGGACAAGGAAGAGGAGGTTGAACAGCTTCATGAAGTGATTGTGAAATTACAACAAGAGCTGGAACAATTGGGTCCAAACAGGCACGAGATCAGCGACAGTCAAGAAAGTTTGGATCAGCTGGGGCTTGGTGAAGTGGAGAACCTACAACGGGAACTGAGAAAAGGAGCGCAACAATTACGAGGAGGAAGCCCAAGACAAGATAATGCTGGGCCCTCATACAAGACTGAACTGGAAGCTTTACAGCGCGAACTGGAAGAGAAGAAAGCTCAGCATATCACTGACATTGAGGTCCTAGAAAGGAATTTACACAACATACAGCAGTCAGGCAGGCAGCACGAGCAAGTACTGGAGACCCTTCAAGTGCAACAACGCAATCTGCAGGAGGAGAATGAGCTTCTCCTGAGTCGTTTTTCAGAGCGAGAAGAACAAATTGTGAGACTTGCCTCTCAGCTTCAAGAATCACAAGATGTATTACGGAAGAAGGATGGTTTCCTTATGGAAAAAGAGCTTCTAGTTCAGACCATGCAGCAGCAGAATGCAGGCGATCGGGCAGAATTTGAGAATCTTCTGGCTCAGAGTGCGCTGTCCTTAGAGGCCGCTAAAACTGACCTTCGAATAATGCAAGAGGAGAGGGTTTCTCTTCAGGATTTACTGTCTATATGTTCAAATGAACAAAAGGCGAAGGAGGAAGAGTACAAACAAGAAATCCAGTATCTGAAGAAACTGATCAGCGATTGGGAGGGAAAAGCTCAGAGCCTGACTGAAGAGGTACAGACACAGACAGAGGATAAATTTATGGAATTGCAGGCACTTTCCCATCCGGTGAGCCTTGATTTCTTAGTATCTTTCTCTCATATATATAAAAAATATTTTTGTTTTGTGGTGACCCCCTTCAAGTCAGTCATATGTACATTACGATGACCTGTGCAATTGCAGTGTATATAAACATTCCTGACATGAAGGGGTCTTTAATTTGTGTGGTGCTGCTCATGCGGCTGCCTGCCATTAACCCCTTAAAAGCAGCAATCTGTAGAGATTTCTGTGTTTAAGGGTGTCAGTGCCAGGAGTGGTACCTGTCACTGACCTGCGCACCGGCAGTCGCACTGCGACCAGTTTCCCTGCAGTGGCATAGCATTGACCAGTATAAGCAGTCTAATCATTGCTTCTACCAGCCCATAACCAGCCCCATGGATGGAAAAGTAAGTGTTATAACTCTTGGAAGGTGAGGAGGATAGCACTGCTTGTGTGACCTGGACATCCGTGCATCAATGACCTTTTGGTTATGAAGGTTTAAATAAACATTATGTATGTATTATGCATTGCCATATCTACAGTTAAATATAAGTACTGTCCATAGCCTTTAGAAAACTATAAACTACACATGTTTTGTTTCCATTTACCCATCCATGTTCTTAGGTTGCTTTGAAGGAACAGTTGAGGGCCGCTGAGAATTTAGCACGTTTGAGAGAAGCCGATCTTCACAATGCCCAGGCTCAGCTTGCCAATATGAAGCAAGAACTAGAGGAATTGCATGCCGAGTGTGAACGAAGAGAGGCCAAAGCCCAAGATTTTCTACAGCAGCTTCAGGTGTGAACATAAACAATGAGATTGTTCAGTGGTTTTGCAGCAAATTACAATGGGTTTCCTGTGCTCCTCGTAAAAATACAATGCCACAGATTGGCTAGATCTTCCAAAGAATTGTCACAGAATGTCAATCAGAATGAGTATTTTTAGTGGTAAATCGCCTCTGTTGTAGAAGTCCTGGCACAAATTGGCTGTGTTGTAGTGTCTGTGTGACACTGATGTGTCGGACAGCTGCATTTTATTTTATGGTATGATGTTTGTACTGTAGAGCAGTGCTTCTCAAACTTATTCTACTGGAGCCTCACCTAACAGACCAAGGCAATGCCTGGGCCTCACCAGACTGACCAAGAGGGTGCCTGGGTCTCACTATCTGTGGTGAAAGTCTATTTAAAAGCTGAAAATAATGCTTTCACCCGCCTCCCAAGCTCTATATACTAATAAATCAGTACAAAATATATTAATAATGTTGCTAAAATAGAGATTTCTGCAAAAAAGCAAAATGACTGTGCAGATCATAGTTAATTTGTGAAAACTGGCTCCCCAGCTGGGCCTCACCAACAACTAGGGGGCGCCTCACTGGTGAGGCCCGCCTCAGTTTGAGAAGCACTGCTGTAGAGGACCCTGAAGAAGCTTCAACCCCCCACATAGACAGCCGCTGTCACAAGTATAATCTCTTATGTATTGGCTTATTTTTCTCATTTAGTTGACCTTTTTGGGCTTCAGGCCAGTTATTAGTTATGGTCACAAGTAAAAATGGATTTAACTTTAAATAATCTGTCAATTTTTTCAATTTTATCCTGCCCTATCTGGGGATAGTGACAGTCACAGAGACCCTGGTTAGGGCTGGGCAGTATTGGCCTAAATCTGCCATAATTATGACACGCCCTTTGTAATCACCCCTTTTGCAAGCCACGCCCACTTGTTTCAAAAAAGTTAATAAAAAAAAAACCAAAAAAACTCTGAACAGCAACTCAAGGTCGTGAATTTAGTTTGTTGTCATTATTATTTGACATCATTAGGGCGTCTCAGCAGGGTTATACAGCTAGGTACACACGAGGGGGGGACAGGTCTCTTTATATACACTATGTACACACAGGAGGGGGGACAGATCTATATATATACACACAGGAGGAAGGGGGAGAGGTGTCTATATATACACTATGTACACAAAGGAGGGGACAGGTGCCTATATATACACTATGTACACACAGGACAGGTTGGCAAACTGTTTTAGCAGGTTGCCTTGGAAGGCATAACTGGTGTGAATGGTCCCATAGAGGGAATCTGCCAACTCTCCTGACTGACTTGGGAAAATATTCATATTCTCCATTAAATAACAGTTCCAAAGCATCTTTTACTTTATGCTGTTCCTGGTATTCCTCTTGAAAATTTGTGAACAAAATAGACAACTAGGTGTCATGAGATACTGGTGTCCGACATTGACTGACAGAATAAACAATGACACTCTACTCTAGGGACTCTGCTCTTCAACAATTGCGGGATAACCCTCCTTTTACCTATTTATAAATGGTCAGGAGGAATAACAGAAGGACACCATAAAACATAGTTGTAAGAAAAGATATTCCAAAATTACATGTCACCACTTCTAAGGGGTCTAAGTCATGCTAAAAATGTCCACACAAATCAATGGCGTTTTATTATTATTATTTTTTTATAACAGAAACGAGAGATGTGTGTTGCTGAGCTGCAGACACATTCCCAGAATCTTGGTACTCAGGTTAAGAGACTGCAAGATGTTCTTATAAGCCAAGAAGCCATGATTGCACTGATGTCAGGTGACTTACCAAAAAGGAGCTTTGAAGATCTGAAACTAAAGCCTGAGCTGTCAAGACCTGAAAAAGCTAGCAGCTTCTCTGAAAGCCTAACAGAACTGAGTACTTGGGACTCTCCTGATATGGTTAGAAAACAAGAGGAGGCTGTACATAGTATGGGGGCATTTACACCCTTCTCTGAACTGAGCATTGACCACAGCGCCGAGCTTATGAGAACCAAATCTTCTTGCATCAAAAGACCTGAACGTTGTGATCTCTTAGGATCCAGCACTCCATCTCTGTCTGAAAGCAATTTCTCAGCGCAGAGGGCGAGTCCGGTAAGTTTATGATGTTCATATATATCTGATGTATGTTTTAGTAAGGCAATAGTAATTCTGATTTCTTGTGCCTGTCATTGGGGGACACAGCACCAGTGGGTATAGGCTACTGCCACTAGGAGGCGACACTAGACAGAAGAAGAAGTGACTCCGCCTGGCAGCCTATACCCCTCCTACAGACACCAGGCTAACTCAGTTTTAGTCTAGTGTCCGTATGAGGTAGACACAGGTGCCACGCACCTCTTTATTATTTTAGTTTTATTTCTTTTTCTTTCTTTCTAGGTTATCAGGGGGACCGTCGGCGTGGGCTGCCACACCAGACGTAGCCTCCCCCTGAGGGTGCACTGGAAGTTTTCACTTCCCATGCGCCGGTCACCCGTCCCCCATTGCCAGCTCCCTGCGCAGGATGCCGGTACCCCACCCAGGTGCGAGGTTACCGAGGGGGTGACCCTGCGAGCACCCGAAGACGCCGGACAGGTGAGTAGTCCTGTCCTTGGGGGGGGGGGGTCATCCTGGCTAGGGCAACCAGTAGCCTCTTGCCTGCTCTCCCTAGTCCCCATTGCCACAGTGC
This sequence comes from Dendropsophus ebraccatus, assembly GCF_027789765.1. Classification (NCBI taxonomy): domain Eukaryota; kingdom Metazoa; phylum Chordata; class Amphibia; order Anura; family Hylidae; genus Dendropsophus; species Dendropsophus ebraccatus. The sequence continues at coordinate 42,304,261 of NC_091462.1, read as the reverse complement.
ACACTTCCCTGCAGCGCAGCCCTCTCTCCTCTATCCCCTGTCCTACTGGACAGGTTGTCTCCTGATCCCCCTTCTCATCTCCCTCCTAGCCTGGGCTGATGCCCACCCCCTTTCATCCAGGAGCCACTGCAGCCCGCAGCGGCTTCATAAGGGACAGCTGGGGGATTGCTGGGCTCCTCTCTCCCTTTCCGGTCGCGTTTTCTGGCGCTCCGCGCCGCCGTCTCACTGCCGCCGGCCTGCCCCACAAATTTAGGCCCCGGCTTCTGCCGGAGCTAGGCCGCGTCGGCGCACGCTAGTGACGTCACTGGGGGCGGGGCGCCCGCCCGTTTTTCGGCTCCTCCCGCCACAGCCCTTTCTCCTATTGGCTACTCTGTAGCCCCCACCTTTTTCCTCCTTGCCCCCTCCCTTCCCCCTCTTGCCGGCAGCAGCTTCAGCTCGTGGCCTCCTGCTGTTATCTCTGCCAGTACAGCAGCCTCAGCTCCCTGTGCACAGCAGCAGTCTAGCATCCAGTGCAGCTATTCCAGCGTGCACCAGCTACAGCTTCCAGTGCAGTCGTTCCAGTGCAGCTCCAGCATCCAGTGCAGTCGTTCCAGTGCAGCTCCAGCATCCAGTGCGGCAGCAGCTCCAGCATCCAGTGCGGCAGCAGCTCCAGCATCCAGTGCAGCAGCAACTCCAGGGTCTGGTAGGCTCACCCAGTGGGTGATATTCCCCTCCTCCACTCCCCAGGCTAACAGCCCTAGCTACCATGTCTGGTCCCCGGGATGACCCCCCTAGGCAGCTCGCTCCCGCGGCTGTGGCGACACACTTTGCGTGTGCTCGTTGCAATAAGAAATTCCCCTGTGGTCAGCCTGGTTCCCTCTGCCTGCTATGCCTTAACCCTGGTGCCACTTCCCAGGAGGCCCCCCCTCCAGGTCCTGATGTAGCTTCTCCTGAGTGGGCTAGATCCCTGTCCCAGGCGATCGGTGACCTCTCTAAGCTGTCGCAGGTCATGATCCATGCCATTGAGCGGTTGCCCTCCCAGGCGCCTCCAGCAGCAGGACCCTCCAGGGTATCTCCTGACTCCCCTTCCAGAGGACGGTCTCATAAGAGACCTAGACTCTCTGTCTCACGGTCGCCCTCTAGGTGTTCCTCAGACCTTTCTCCTCCCAGATCCACTGCAGGCGGTTCCGCTTCCCAGCGACCCCTCTCCGCCACCTCGGGGGACCCCTCTGACTCTGCTTCAGAGTCTGACAGGGAGGATCAGCTGGCCTCTGCAGTGCAAGCCTTGATCCGTGCAGTGCGAGACACCTTACATATTGAGGAGGAGTCCTCTTCTACCTCCAAGAGTGAGGTTTCCTTCCGTCGCCAGAAGCGACAGCCATTGGTTTTTCCCAGCCATAAGGATTTTGAGGACCTCCTAGCCAAGGAGTGGAATCACCCTGACCGGCGGATTCCATCCTCTAAGCGTGCCGAGGCTTTGTTTCCCTTCTCCCCTGACCTGGTCACTACATGGACAGTGCCCCCATCTGTGGATCCTCCAGTTTCTCGACTCTCCAAGTCAACTACTCTGCCTCTGGCAGATGGTGCTTCACTCACTGACCCGGTGGACAAGAAAATCGACGCTTTTTCGAAGTCTGTCTTTGTTGCAGCTGGTTCGGCCCTACGTCCTACCTTTGCTGCATCCTGGGTCAGCAAGGCTTGTTCCTCTTGGGCCAGGCAGTTAGTCTCCCTGGACACCCCGCGTGAGGATCTCCTGTCTCTGGCCTCACAAATTCTACATGCGTCCAAATACTTGTGCGACGCTTCTCAGGAAGCTGCTCGTTTGTCTGCGCGGGCCCTGGCAAACTCTGTAGCCATCCGACGCTCTGTCTGGTTAAAATGCTGGTCAGCTGACGCCGCCTCCAAGAAGGCTCTGACTTCTCTTCCCTTTGCAGGAAACAGACTTTTTGGGGAGCGGCTGGATAAGATAATCTCGGACGCTACGGGGGGGAAGAGCTCCTTGCTTCCTCAAAACCGATCCCGGCGCCCTCAGCCTCCCAGGCGTTCCAGCCGTTTCCGCTCTTTTGAGCCTCCGGCACGTCGTCGCCCGGCTAAGGATACGCCTCCAGCTCCTTCTAGGAAGCCCTCCTTCAAACCCCGCCCCACCTGGCAGCCCCGTTCTCGCCCTTCTAAGGGTCCTGCACCCAAGTCTTCTTCCTGAGGGTCCTTCACCACTCGGGTCTCTCCCTCAAGTAGGGGGTCGTCTGCTCTCCTTCAAGGAGATTTGGCTCGCCCATGTGTCCGATGTGTGGGCTCGGGAGGTGGTGTCCTCAGGGTACAAAATCGAGTTTGTGTGCATTCCACCTCCTCGCTTTTTTCCATCAAATCTCCCACGCTCTTCGGCACGGCTTTCCGAGCTTTTTCGGGCGGTTCAGAATCTCCTAGCTCAAGGAGTTGTGGTCCCAGTTCCTCCCTCCGAGCACTTCCAGGGATTCTATTCCAATCTGTTCACAGTCCCCAAAAAGGACGGCTCGGTCCGTCCTATCCTGGATTTGAAACGGCTGAACAGGTTTGTTCGCCTTCGGCGGTTCCGCATGGAATCCTTGCGGTCGGTGGTCGCGTCTCTAGAGCAGGACGAATTTCTTGCTTCTATAGACATCCGCGACGCCTATCTGCATGTTCCCATCGCAGCCAGTCATCAACGTTTCCTACGTTTCGCCGTCGGTTCTGGACATTTCCAGTTCGTTGCCCTGCCCTTCGGGCTCGCCACGGCGCCTCGGGTCTTTACCAAGATCCTTGCACCTTTGATGGCTCTGCTTCGGTCAAAGGGGGTGGCTGTCCTGCCATACCTGGACGACCTTTTGGTAAAGGGCCGCTCCAAGCAGGACACTTTGTCCAGCCTCCAGATCACACTCGATCTCTTGACCAATTTCGGTTGGGTGATCAATTATCAAAAATCTTCCCTACTTCCCTCCCGCTCTATGGAGTTTCTCGGGATGCTATTCAACACCGAGATGGCCCGCGTCCTCCTTCCTCCAAACAAAGTTGCCTCCCTGCGCTCGGCAGTCTCTCTGCTCCGCTCGGGCGCCCCCTGTTCGATTCGCCTTTGCATGCGAGTCCTGGGCAAGATGGTCTCCTCTTTCGAGGCGATCCCCTTTGCTCAGTTTCATTCGCGCCCTCTGCAGCAAGCGATCCTGTCGCAGTGGGACAGGTCCCCTCTGTCTCTCCACAAGAAGATCCTCCTGTCCCCTGCTGTTCGCAGGGAGCTTCTTTGGTGGTTGACGTCTCCGGTGGTCCTCCTCGGCCGCTCGTTCCTCCCCCTCAATTGGCTGGTCGTCTCTACGGATGCCAGCCTGTCCGGGTGGGGGGCTGTCTTCGGGAGCCACACAGCTCAGGGCTCTTGGTCGCCGACAGAGGCTCGGCTTCACATCAATATCCTGGAGCTCCGGGCCATCTTTCTCGCCCTGTCTCAGTGGACCGATCGCCTGAGGGGTTATCCGGTCCGTGTTCAGACCGACAACGTCACCGCCGTTGCCTATCTGAACCGTCAAGGCGGCACCAGGAGCCGCTCTGTCATGACCGAGGCCGCTCGCATTCTCCGTTGGGCGGAGCGGGTTGTTCCAGCTCTCTCGGCAGTCCACATTCCCGGGGTGGACAATTGGGCGGCGGACTACCTCAGCCGCGAAAGACTGGATCAGGGCGAATGGGCTCTACATCCCGAGGTGTTTCTTCAAATCTGCCGGCGGTGGGGATCCCCAGATGTGGATCTCTTCGCCTCCAGGCTGAACCACAAACTCCCCATCTATGTGACTCGGGCCCGGGATCCTTGCGCGTTCGCGGTCGACGCCTTGGTGACCCCATGGGAGCAGTTCTCCCTGGTTTACGCCTTTCCTCCTCTGCCCATTCTCCCACGAGTCCTGAAGCGCATCAAGGCACTCGGCGTTCCCGCCATTCTTGTCGCTCCAGACTGGCCGCGCCGGTCCTGGTACGCCGACGTAGTGCACCTCCTGGCCGACGCCCCCTGGCGCCTTCCCCTGCGGGCCGACCTCCTTTCACAAGGGCCAATATTCCACCCCAATTTACCTCAGCTGAGTTTGACGGCGTGGCTGTTGAGGCCGCGGTGTTGAGGTTTCGTGGGTTCTCGGAACCAGTCATCCAAACCATGCTTAAGGCCCCTAAGCCTCAGTCAGCTCGGGTCTACCATCGCGTGTGGAAGGCCTTCTTTTCTTCGTGCGAACAGAATAATTTTCACCCCTTGGTGTGTTCCACGCCCAAGATTCTTTCCTTTTTACAATCCGGGCTGGATAAAGGCCTCAGTCATTCCACTTTGCGTTCGCAGATTTCCGCCCTGTCTGTTCTTTTTCAGCGGGCTCTAGCTTTCCGCACCCAGGTGAAGACCTTTCTTCAGGGGGTGGTCCATTTGGCCCCTCCTTTTCGTCAGCCTTTAGAGCCCTGGGACCTTAATTTAGTCCTCGAGGTTCTGCAAGGTCCTCCCTTTGAGCCTCTTCGGGAGGTGTCTCTTTGTTTCCTTTCTTGGAAAGTCGCCTTCCTGGTGGCGGTTACCTCCATCCGTAGGGTGTCTGAACTGGCAGCGCTCTCTTGTCGCTCCCCTTATCTGGTCCTTCACAAGGACAAGGTGGTGCTTCGTCCTCTTCCTTCCTTCCTGCCGAAGGTCGTGTCTGCATTCCACCTTAATGAGGACATCATTCTCCCCTCTTTTTGCCCTGCGCCCTCCCATCCTAGGGAACGGTCCCTGCATTGTTTGGACCTTGTCCGGGCCATACGGATCTACTTGTCAGTCACTGCTTCCTTCCGCCGCTCGGATTCCTTGTTCGTGGTCCCGTCGGGTCCGCGCAAGGGGCTGGCGGCTTCCAAGACCACCATTGGGCGTTGGATCAGGGCAGCCATCGCAGAGGCCTACCGCGTTCGTGGCAGGGCTCCTCCTTTTCGGGTCACCGCTCATTCTACTCGAGCTGTGGGGGCCTCTTGGGCGGTTCGCCATCAGGCCTCAGTGTCCCAGGTCTGCAAGGCCGCCACCTGGTCTTCAGTTCACACTTTTTCAAAGTTTTATCAGGTCCATATCCTGGCTTCCTCTGACGCCAGTCTGGGCCGCAAGGTTCTGCAGGCCGCCGTGCGTTAGGCAGGCCGCATGGGGATTGTAATCTTCTTTCCCCACCCTCTGGGACTGCTTTTGTACGTCCCACTGGTGCTGTGTCCCCCAATGACAGGCACAAGAAAAGAGGATTTTTTTGTACTCACCGTAAAATCCCTTTCTTGTGGCTTCATTGGGGGACACAGCTCCCACCCTGTTTGAGGTTGTGCTCCCGGGGCTTGTTCTGTTCTTGGGGTTTTTTCGTTCCCGGGACCAGCCTGGTTTTTTTGCCTGTTTTTGTTACTACTTTCTACTGCTTGTGACTAAACTGAGTTAGCCTGGTGTCTGTAGGAGGGGTATAGGCTGCCAGGCGGAGTCACTTCTTCTTCTGTCTAGTGTCGCCTCCTAGTGGCAGTAGCCTATACCCACTGGTGCTGTGTCCCCCAATGAAGCCACAAGAAAGGGATTTTACGGTGAGTACAAAAAAATCCTCTTTTTACTAGTCATAGGTTTTTACAATTGTAAGTTACAGTGTATGATGAGTAAAATGGTCAGGGTTTTTTTTTTTTTTTTTTTTTTTTTTTTTTAAACCATATTAAAATGTTTTTCTCCTTCAGCTAAGAGATGCAGGACTCACAGATTATGGCTCTTGTGATGACCTGGGGAGCTCTAGGGATGATCAGATGGATTCTGAAAGGTCTGATGAAGTGGGTAAGTGTAAATTGCATAAATATCTTACCGCTCTAAGGGTTCTATTACATGGGCCGTTGGGGGCCCGATGAATACTGTAAACGAGTGCCAATCTGGTAGTTTGGCGCTCGTTTATTGAGCCTGATAATTGTTTAGCAAGGGCTGCATGCTCCTTACCACTTGCTTAAATGTTATACATTAGCTATCCATGCTCCAGGGTTACTCCTGCCAACTACTTCTTCCCGGGTCCCGCGCGCTGCAGCTTCAGATCGGCCTGCCTGAGCTGACAGGTCACTCAGCCAACCACTGGCAGCAGCGGTCCCGGACAGTGAGTAGCTGAGCGGCCTGGCTTCTCTGAAGCTGCAGCACGCGGGGCCGCACATCACTATTGCTTTTAACGATGCGCGGTTGGCGGCCGATGGTTTTAGGTTTGGGCCTAAAGCAGAGATCAGCTGATGATCGCTTTATCGGCTGATCGTTGTCTCTATTACGCTGAGCATTAATGGGCAACTTTGGCAGATTATTGCTCCGTGTAATAGGGCGCTAAGGCAATGCTGTAGTTGAAATATTCATGTGCCAGTACAGTATGTTATTTATTTCAGAATGTGGTCAATTGCTGGCCATACATGTATATAATGAACACAACAAAACTTGGTTTTGTGGATACTTCTATACTGAAAATAAATCTATAGATTATATTACAAATTTATAAATTTTATTAAATTTATAGATTACAAGCCTGAAGTTAGCAGCAAGACAGAGATGAATTACATGGAGAACTTGCTTCACATTAGACAAAAAATGGATACACTGGGCACCACTGGACTATCTCCACAATTGCAGGTAGACTTTTATCTCAACTTCTGTTTATCTTTTTCAGGAATACCTAATGCTAATGCACTTGTTTTGTTTCATCACTATGTGCAGCGAATGTTGAATATGGTGCACGAAGAAAGCTGCAAAATTCTAGAATTGTCCGAACGTCCTCTGGTTAAGTCTACTGTTCCAGACAGTTCGGATCTTGTAATGAAGATAGACACTTGGCAGAAGGAGAAAGAGACCTTGCAAGAAACCATCCAGTCACTGAGTTCGGCTTTAGCTCAGGCTGCTGACAAAGGAGACCAGGTACAGCTTCTAAATGCTAGTGTGTGACAATGGGCTAGTACTTTGCTCTGCCACTACTTATAGAATAGCCAAGCAAGCATAAAATAAACATTAAACAGTCTGCGGCACTATGCTATGACTTTATACAAAAGATTGGTAGTGGTATTGGAAGCCAGACTCCTCCTGATTCGAGATTGATAGCCTTTCTGGTGGATGAGCCATCACGTTCTACAACCACTTTATTATTTCCCTTCTTGTCACATACTAGGAAAGCGCCACCGTGGACTGGAGAAGGGATCTCTTGCAGAGTGTGCAGGCACTGTTGGAAAGTGAGAGAGAATATCTACGACTGGACCTTCAGTCTGACATTCGACATGGCTCTGGAGACAAAAATTCCCTGTCAGAAAAGATGGAGCATCTCATTAAGGAACAGGTTGGCATAAACTAAATTTACTTTTGGCTTGAACCCTATCACAACATTCTTGCAGCTATTTACATCAGCTGTGTGAATGGGTGTCTGAGGCATGCTCCGGGGCTAAGCATATTTTATACCTGGAGAATATCGGCTGCTATCAGTCATCACTTACTGCTTATGACTGACCGATGTTTAGTATCACAGTTAAAGGTTAAATGACAGGTGCCACACTTCTTGGGTTTTCAGTCAGCACTTCTGCAATGTGATTATGGAGTGCACATTGGTTGCAATGGCAGTCTGAGGTCTTTACTAGGCCTCTGTGGCTGCCATTGTTAATAGTAATAATATAAAATTGTAAAATAAGGGTTAAATGCTTCTGTTTTACAGAATTCTGATATGCATCAATAAATAGGTCTGGACACGATAGCGAAGTAAATTAACATGGTTTACTGACAGACAAAATACAATACAGAGACAAGCTATGAATACGGATAACGGGGGGAGGCCCGCCGTTGGATGAATATCCAGCGCACACCCGGCCGGAAGTGTATTGCAGCCATGTTACACAGAAATCATCTGGTTCTTCAAGGACCTCCAACTTGTGGTCTGTGTACCGATTCATAAACGCCCTCTCCCCACCTTCCCAAACTTTCCAGATCCAGGTCCTTTACTTTTAAGCAGGTGCAGAACAGCTTAATGTGGTCATGTAGAGAAAGCAAATCCTTACCCCCCCCCCCCCCCCCAACAAGCTTCCCAATTTCCAAGTAATAACATATCAGAATGACAAGGTAAAATAATGAGACGCAGACGGCACTAGTAAGAGCAGCATTGGAGCACCTTTAACTCTTGCATATGCATTTCCTTCATGGTAGCTGTATTTGATAATGTAATGGGATAAAACCATGTGTACAAATTCTTTGCAAAAACATTCCTTTTAAGGGTTAAGTTTTCTGCATGGAAACTAAAAAATCTGTTATTTGCAGGAGGAGCAGAAACGTCTTGTCTTAGAGCATGTTCTTGCTGTGGATCGTAGTAGCCTGCTCTCTGAAATTCAGGACCTTCGCTCACAGTTGCGTATGGCTCATCTACAAAACCAGGAAAAACTTCAAAAACTGCAAGACACTCTTACCAGCACTGAGGAGAAAGGCCATACGAGAGAACACCAGCTACGAAGACAAGGTAAGGAAACTGATTTAATGGCTCATTTATACTACAAAGCTTGTTAGGCATCACAAATCTGTAAACAGTCTGTGATTACTTCTGTGGTGGTATATTCTCATCCAGATGCAACAGTGTTTCTAAAAAAAAAAAAAACAACTAAATCGTATTTGTCCAGTCTTGGTCCCACTTCTAGTATTACTTGACTAGGTGGTTCTCGGAGGTGAAGGCAATTGTTCCTCATGGGGCACTATTTTTTTAGATAGATGTACAGTTTGTTCCTGGTATGGGGTTGTGATGTCACAGACCCGCTCAGAGAATAGACAGATACAATACTGTGTGATTTTTCAGCATTCTCATGTGGTGCTTTAGCTGCATCTGACTGCAGAATTGGCATGGATGAATGCTGATGGGGAAAAAATTTTTTTCCCCTAAGGTCAAAATCAGTAAAATCAGTGATCCATATTTCTTTTCATGCCCAATGAGATTGAGTTGAGGTCGTAATCCAGAGTTGGAGAAGACTTTTTTATTTTTAAGTTTTAGGTTGAATTAGGCCCTTGGAATGCTCTATAGTTTTGTGGTCTAGTTTATTGTTTGTGTTTTTTTTTTTTTTTTTTTTCTTATGCAATCACAGAAATGATGACTATGGCTAAAATTAGACTTCATCTTCTTATTAGTTGAATTGTTGGAATACAAACTACAGCAGGAAGTGTCCATTGCTGAAGAAGTCAAAGGCTCTTTGTTGCGTGAGACTGAAAGAGCGACAGAACAGTACAAGCTCCTACTCCAGGAACAGGCAACCATTTCTCAGCTTCGATCTGACCTGGAGGAGAAAGTGCTGGAGATAGAGAACCTCAGAAAGTCACAATTGGGGCTGCAGAAGGAGCTTCAGAGAGAAACTTCCAAACTGAGGTATGAGTCACAAGTGTTTAATAAAATATTCAGTTTTATCTGTTTATATCACCACTACTTTAGATTAACTACTTATCCATGGTAAAGCAAGTTCAAAGTTGTTTCCCCCCTCTTCCTATTTAGAGATGAACTGGAAAATAAAGAAAAGAATATGGCTGCTAATATAAAGACAATGCAGACTGAAGGCCAAGTGGAAAAACAGAGACTGTATGAGGAAAAGACTCTTATTCAAAGAACTTTGGAAATCAAGGAGAAATCCTTGCAGGTAAAGGCAATTAAACTCAATCTGTTGAAGCAGGATTCCCATGTCATTATTATCCTCTATCCACAGGATAACTAGCTGCTGAGACCCCCACTGATCTTGAGAACACTCTATTCCTTCTCTATGGGGCCACTGAACATTTCCTAATGATTAAAGTGTTAGTTTTGCACATGCGGTCCCACTGCCCCTTTCCCCAATTCATTCTAGGGCAGTAATGTCCCTGTTCATGGGAGTGCCAGAAGTCTGACCCCCTACCTCATAGCCGTCATCTCATATTCTGTGCGTAGGGAATCCCATTTTAAGTGTTTTCTGCCTATTAACATTTAGCACCTTATGTCACTTATTGTTGATAAATATAAGGTCCTGGCAGTGTGACTACCCCAAACGTTAAACGTTATCTGTTATTGATTTTGTAGGACTGTTGCTCCTTCTGTAGATGCCCATAGTGGGGAGAACTTGTACTGAATGTAGGGTTAGTAACCATTTTGCCATATCCATGGGTCCATGGGAGCTAAAAGACTGGATAGGTGATAAGTGAATAATGGGAAAACCCATATAACTGTTTCTGTGCTTGGTTACTAGACCTAACATTCTTATTTCTTGTCATGTCAGGAAGCCTCACTATCTCTCGAGGAGCAGAAAACGCTCAACGCCAAAATGTCAGCAGCTCTCTCCCAAGAGCAAACCACTTGCAGCAACCTGAAGAAAGAACTGGAAATTGAACAGTCTCGCTGTAAAGCTCTTCTTGTTCAAGAGCACAGCAAACTCTTAGAGGCAGCAAAGGAGTTGGAGAAGGAAAAGCAGAATTCCTTAAGTCTTTCAAATGCCTTGACTCTTGAGCGTGGTGTTCTTGAGCAGCTCAGACAGCAGCATGATCGAGAACTATACAGAAAAGAGGAGGAGAGGCAGCAGGAACACAAGTTGGTACGGACATTGCAGAGTGAATTGGAAGGGGAGAGAAAGCGTGCCAGGGACCTTGCTGCCATGATTGAGAAGACCCAACAGCAGGCCGTCCATGCCAAACGGCAACTCGAATCCGAAGTACAGGCCTGTCGTGAGGAAATGCAAAAAGAGAGAGAGGCTGCTGTTAAGTTACGCGCACTGTTGGAGTCCTTACAGAGTCAGAAACAACAACTGGACAGCGTATTGGAGCAGCAGAAGGAACGTGAACTTCGGCTGCAGAAGGAGCGGGATCAGTACCAAGCTCAAGTTTTGATCCTTCAGGAAAAGGAAAGGACCTGGGTAAAAGAATTTGAGCAAGAGTCAAAAAGACTAAAACAAGCTGAAGCAAGTAGAGTGCAAGGAGAGGAGCATGATCGTCAAATAATGGTGAGCCCTGAGCAGACGGGTGTTTTACACTGCTGTAAAGTGGGAGTCTTTTCTGTTCCTTCATGTTCAAATCTTTCTTTTGTATTTTTCTTCACACAAATTATACCTGTTTGTTTAGTTTTGTGTATTGTGCAGTCTGAAAGGAACAAGGTATTGTTTTCATTGACGTGTTGTTTAAATAGGGCTTACAGTTACAACATGAACGAGACAGACGCCGTATCCAGGAACTTCAACAGATGCTTGCAGACCTAGAAGAACAAGAGCGTGCCCTAGCATCCCGGAGGAGCAAACTCAGGAATGATGGTAGTCCTACTGCTAGAAATGCTGCTCACTTATCCACTAACCTGCAGAGAGTATGGCAGCAGCTGATTCATGCTGTGCTTCAAGTGAAGAAGTGGGTGCAGAACAAGGGTGACAGGTAAGCCGTACAGGATGCTAAAGAGCTCTTTTAGGAGTTTAGACAAATAGTTGTTTTTTTTTTTCGTTTTAAAAGCATAAAAAAACTTCAACTGTATACTAAAGACTCAACTAGTTAATGATCATAGAGGAACCAATATTAAGATATCTAAAGGTATTAGGTTTTTACGTAGGGAAAGTTCCATTGTGATTACTCCAGGGCCAAAAAAATGCACCAAAAGTTTTGTGCTTCATTCTGGCATAGTGAGCAAACTATAGATAGACTCACTTGATAGTTAAATCTCATGCATCTGAAGACTATCAGTGTGAACCAATGTGGTAAATGTGGCATATCTTGAAGTATTGGTAATTTTTCCCCTTATGCTGTTTTTTTTCAGAATGCATGAAGGGTTCCCAGATGAGGCTGAGGTGATGGCGTTGTTGGAGACTCTATTAGAGCTGAAGTCTGAGCTGCAGAAAGGATACGTCCAGGTAAGGGTCTTAATGTGTGGTACAGCATCATGGCAATCTTTCGGGTCAGTAGACCTGTGATCAGTCTGGGACTTGCAGCCATAATATGTGATGCAGTTGTATTACACTTGCCTAAATGGTGCTCCAGTTCGCTTTTTAATTTTTTTTTTTTTTTTTTAAACAAGCATTTTATTATGTTAATGAGACAAGAGTAAAGTGCCAAATGCACCAATATGGCCACCTGCCTGCTCCTATTGAATACAGAGCTTCCCATCTATGACAGCTGCTGAGGGGTGGCCTCAGTATTAGGGTTTTGCTAGAAGAGTGGGTAGACTGCTGTAGCTGTCCACCGAACAGCCCTATTAACATATTAATAAAATGCTTTGGTCATAGGATCGAAACGCCATTTTTAAGTCACTATGTGCCTCGGTGTAATGTCCCTTGTTAGGCGCTATCTAGGATGCCCTGACCTGCTGCAAAATTTCCTATAAAACCAGGAGTAAGATAAAATTCCGATTTGCAATAGCCTTTCTAGATTGCCCAGTACTAGTGATATCTTGCCGCATCTGTGTTAGGTATGCGGATTTGGGCACTGGAATATTATTTATTTATAAATCTTTGCAGCAATCACAATCGCCATCCAGTGTGATCGATGTACTGAAGCGTGAGAATGAGGAGCTTGCCGGTTCTGTATCACAGCTAACCAAAGAGAAACTGGAGCTGAGAAATCAAGTGTCCAGACTAACCAAGATCCAACAAGAATCTACACAGAGAACCAATGATCAGGTACTTTGCAATAAAGAAGTAATCTACAGTCCATCTTGGATGGTCTTACTAGGTGTTATGAATCTGTTTTCCAGATCTCTGAGCAACAACTCTGGATCTTGATGAGAGACCATAAAAAAGTTCATATGGCCCAAAGGCAAATGGGTATAATTTTGTTAGGAACATAGCTATAGGTATCCTAGATTTAGCGACCAAACTAGACAAGGACTCCAGCTGCTCACTTTCCTGGGGAAATCATAGCCGGTATACAGTTTGACTTCAGGGTCTGGTTAACATGAAAAAACCTTTTGGCTTGTTCTAAGCAAACATCTGTGCCTTTGGGTAACCTTCAGAAGGTTACAGATGACTGGAAATCTAAAAAGTAATTGATTAAATATCTTTTTATTCTAGCTGCATGCTGATGTTGTAGACTCGGTCCTTGATGCAGAACGTGCTGTATGGCTCCGAGAAAAGCGTCTCTTACAGAATGCATTGAAACATGCAGAGGCGGAACTGAGCAAAGTAACTACGGAAAACAGACCACTGCAAGATGTTCCAAATTCCAAGGTGAATTTCTGTCATCACGCTTTCTCTAGAAGTGGCTTCTACCTCTATAGCACAACACTAAGTCTTCGATCATTATTCATTTTATAGATACAACGCCTTTACCGGAAATACCTCAGAGCGGAAAGCTTCCGCAAAGCCTTAGTGTACCAAAAGAAATATCTGCTCCTCCTCCTTGGTGGATTTCAAGCTTGTGAAAAGGCCACTCTCTCTCTGATTGCACGCATGGGTGTATATCCTTCTCCCGCAGACCTTCAAATTCAAAGCAAATGCCAGACTGGCCTTGGTAGATTTCGTTCAGCGGTGAGGGCTGTAATCGCCATTTCAAGGTACAAATACAGTCTTGACTTTTCTAGAGCAGTGGTTAGATAAACCGTGGGGGATCCCTTGCCGGACATTTGGTTTTCTATAGCATCTATGTCAAATTTCTTATCCATAAACCAACCTACATTGTAGCTAGTCAAGAGTCATGATGCACTTTATTGGTTGCTAAAGTATGATACATTGATTATAGTTCCCAGCAGGATTCCAAGTACAAATTTATATTGCTAGAACAAAATCGGGAATCCAGATGTTTGTACAATGTATCCTGTAGCTAAAATCTGTATGCCATTAAGTGCTGCCTGCACATCATAGCTGTTTTGTGCTTACAAGGAAATCTTTCTTGCAGGTTAAAGTTCTTAGTTAGGAAATGGCATAAAGGAAACCGGAAAAGTGGTGGAGGGGAAGATACAGCGACACGACAAGGTAAAAAAAATAAAAACTCGTGCATTGGCAATTTATTTTTAGTAAAAGTAGCTGACCTCAAGGGGTGGGTCACATTAGTCTGTTTTTAGTGTTTTGGCCTTATTCATTGAGCTGTAAAGGTGCATTTTAAAGTTCATCTCATGGCCACAAGATCCACTTCCCATTCTGTGTAAGGCTTCCCACAGAAGCGCATTTGATGAACATTTTCATGTCTGTATTACAGACCAAGTATGTTGTGGGGATTTTTATTTCCCTCGGCTGATATACTGCTGTGTGATCCGAAAACTGACAGCATGGATAGGAGGATTTTTGTACTCAATGTAAAAAGAGGATTTTTTTGTACTCACCAAAAAATCCCTTTCTTGTGGCTTCATTGGGGGACACAGCACCAGTGGGTATAGGCTACTGCCACTAGGAGGCGACACTAGACAGAAGAAGAAGTGACTCCGCCTGGCAGCCTATACCCCTCCTACAGACACCAGGCTAACTCAGTTTAGTCACAAGCAGTAGAAAGTAGTAACAAAAACCAGGCTGGTCCCGGGAACGAAAACCCCAAGAACAGAACAAGCCCCGGGAGCACAACCTCAAACAGGGTGGGAGCTGTGTCCCCCAATGAAGCCACAAGAAAGGGATTTTACGGTGAGTACAAAAAAATCCTCTTTTCTTGTGCCTGTCATTGGGGGACACAGCACCAGTGGGACGTACAAAAGCAGTCCCAGAGGGTGGGGAAAGAAGATTACAATCCCCATGCGGCCTGCCTAACGCACGGCGGCCTGCAGAACCTTGCGGCCCAGACTGGCGTCAGAGGAAGCCAGGATATGGACCTGATAAAACTTTGAAAAAGTGTGAACTGAAGACCAGGTGGCGGCCTTGCAGACCTGGGACACTGAGGCCTGATGGTGAACCGCCCAAGAGGCCCCCACAGCTCGAGTAGAATGAGCGGTGACCCGAAAAGGAGGAGCCCTGTCACGAACGCGGTAGGCCTCTGCGATGGCTGCCCTGATCCAACGCCCAATGGTGGTCTTGGAAGCCGCCAGCCCCTTGCGCGGACCCGACGGGACCACGAACAAGGAATCCGAGCGGCGGAAGGAAGCAGTGACTGACAAGTAGATCCGTATTGCCCGGACAAGGTCCAAACAATGCAGGGACCGTTCCCTAGGATGGGAGGGCGCAGGGCAAAAAGAGGGGAGAATGATGTCCTCATTAAGGTGGAATGCAGACACGACCTTCGGCAGGAAGGAAGGAAGAGGACGAAGCACCACCTTGTCCTTGTGAAGGACCAGATAAGGGGAGCGACAAGAGAGCGCTGCCAGCTCAGACACCCTACGGATGGAGGTAATCGCCACCAGGAAGGCGACTTTCCAAGAAAGGAAACAGAGAGACACCTCCCGAAGAGGCTCAAAGGGAGGACCTTGTAGAACCTCGAGGACTAAATTAAGGTCCCAGGGCTCTAAAGGCTGACGAAAAGGAGGGGCCAAATGGACCACCCCCTGAAGAAAGGTCTTCACCTGGGGGCGGAAAGCGAGAGCCCGCTGAAAAAGAACAGACAGGGCGGAAATCTGCGAACGCAAAGTGGAATGACTGAGGCCTTTATCCAGCCCGGACTGTAAAAAGGAAAGAATCTTGGGCGTGGAACACACCAAGGGGTGAAAATTATTCTGTTCGCACCAAGAAAAGAAGGCCTTCCACACGCGATGGTAGACCCGAGCTGACTGAGGCTTACGGGCCTTAAGCATGGTTTGGATGACTGGTTCCGAGAACCCACGAAACCTCAATACCGCGGCTTCAACAGCCACGCCGTCAAACTCAGCTGAGGTAAATTGGGGTGGAATATTGGCCCTTGTGAAAGGAGGTCGGCCCGCAGGGGAAGGCGCCAGGGGGCGTCGGCCAGGAGGTGCACTACGTCGGCGTACCAGGACCGGCGCGGCCAGTCTGGAGCGACAAGAATGGCGGGAACGCCGAGTGCCTTGATGTGCTTCAGGACTCGTGGGAGAATGGGCAGAGGAGGAAAGGCGTAAACCAGGGAGAACTGCTCCCATGGAGTCACCAAGGCGTCGACCGCGAACGCACAAGGATCCCGGGCCCGAGTCACATAGATGGGGAGTTTGTGGTTCAGCCTGGAGGCGAAGAGATCCACATCTGGGGATCCCCACCGCCGGCAGATTTGAAGAAACACCTCGGGATGTAGAGCCCATTCGCCCTGATCCAGTCTTTCGCGGCTGAGGTAGTCCGCCGCCCAATTGTCCACCCCGGGAATGTGGACTGCCGAGAGAGCTAGAACAACCCGCTCCGCCCAACGGAGAATGCGAGCGGCCTCGGTCATGACAGAGCGGCTCCTGGTGCCGCCTTGACGGTTCAGATAAGCAACGGCGGTGACGTTGTCGGTCTGAACACGGACCGGATAACCCCTCAGGCGATCGGTCCACTGAGACAGGGCGAGAAAGATGGCCCGGAGCTCCAGGATATTGATGTGAAGCCGAGCCTCTGTCGGCGACCAAGAGCCCTGAGCTGTGTGGCTCCCGAAGACAGCCCCCCACCCGGACAGGCTGGCATCCGTAGAGACGACCAGCCAATTGAGGGGGAGGAACGAGCGGCCGAGGAGGACCACCGGAGACGTCAACCACCAAAGAAGCTCCCTGCGAACAGCAGGGGACAGGAGGATCTTCTTGTGGAGAGACAGAGGGGACCTGTCCCACTGTGACAGAATCGCTTGCTGCAGAGGGCGCGAATGAAACTGAGCAAAGGGGATCGCCTCGAAAGAGGAGACCATCTTGCCCAGGACTCGCATGCAAAGGCGAATCGAACAGGGGGCGCCCGAGCGGAGCAGAGAGACTGCCGAGCGCAGGGAGGCAACTTTGTTTGGAGGAAGGAGGACGCGGGCCATCTCGGTGTTGAATAGCATCCCGAGAAACTCCATAGAGCGGGAGGGAAGTAGGGAAGATTTTTGGTAATTGATCACCCAACCGAAATTGGTCAAGAGATCGAGTGTGATCTGGAGGCTGGACAAAGTGTCCTGCTTGGAGCGGCCCTTTACCAAAAGGTCGTCCAGGTATGGCAGGACAGCCACCCCCTTTGACCGAAGCAGAGCCATCAAAGGTGCAAGGATCTTGGTAAAGACCCGAGGCGCCGTGGCGAGCCCGAAGGGCAGGGCAACGAACTGGAAATGTCCAGAACCGACGGCGAAACGTAGGAAACGTTGATGACTGGCTGCAATGGGAACATGCAGATAGGCGTCGCGGATGTCTATAGAAGCAAGAAATTCGTCCTGCTCTAGAGACGCGACCACCGACCGCAAGGATTCCATGCGGAACCGCCGAAGGCGAACAAACCTGTTCAGCCGTTTCAAATCCAGGATAGGACGGACCGAGCCGTCCTTTTTGGGGACTGTGAACAGATTGGAATAGAATCCCTGGAAGTGCTCGGAGGGAGGAACTGGGACCACAACTCCTTGAGCTAGGAGATTCTGAACCGCCCGAAAAAGCTCGGAAAGCCGCGCCGAAGAGCGTGAGAGATTTGATGGAAAAAAGCGAGGAGGCGGCATGGACGCGAACTCGATTTTGTATCCTGAAGACACCACCTCCCGTACCCACACATCGGGCACATGGGCGAGCCAAATCTCCTTGAAGGAGAGCAGACGACCCCCTACCTGAGGGAGAGACCCGACAGGGAAAGGACCATCAGGAAGAAGACTTGGGGGCAGGACCTTTAGAAGGGCGAGAACGGGGCTGCCAGGAGGGGCGGGGTTTGAAAGAGGGCTTCCTAGAAGGAGCTGGAGGCGCATCCTTAGCCGGGCGACGACGCGCCGGAGGCTCAAAGGAGCGGAAACGGCTAGAACGCCTGTGAGGCTGAGGGCGCCGGGACCGGTTTTGAGGGAGCAAGGAACTCTTCCCCCCTGTAGCGTCCGAGATTAATTTATCAAGCCGCTCCCCGAAAAGTCTGTTCCCTGCAAAGGGAAGAGAAGTCAGAGCCTTCTTGGAGGCGGCATCAGCTGACCAGCATTTTAACCAGACAGATCGTCGGATGGCTACAGAGTTAGCCAGGGCCCGCGCAGACAAACGAGCGGCTTCCTGAGAAGCGTCGCACAAGTATTTGGACGCATGCAGAATCTGCGAGGCCAGAGACAGGAGATCCTCACGCGGGGTGTCCAGGGAGAGGTCATGGACTAACTGCCTGGCCCAAGAGGAACAAGCCTTGCTGACCCAGGATGCAGCAAAGGTAGGACGTAGGGCCGAACCAGCCGCAATAAAGACAGACTTCGAAAAAGCGTCGATTTTCTTGTCGACTGGGTCAGTGAGTGAAGCACCATCTGCCAGAGGCAGAGTAGTTGACTTGGAAAGTCGAGAAACCGGAGGGTCCACAGATGGGGGCACTGTCCATGTAGTGACCATGTCAGGGGAGAAGGGAAACAAGGCCTCGGCACGCTTAGAGGATGGAATCCGCCGGTCAGGGTGATTCCACTCCTTGGCTAGAAGATCTTCAAAATCCTTATGGTTGGGAAAAACCAAAGGCTGTCGCTTATGGCGACTGAAAGAGACTTCACTCCTGGAAGTAGAAGGGGACTCTTCTTCACTATGTAAGGTGTCCCGCACTGCACGGATCAAGGCTTGCACTGCAGAGGCCAGCTGATCCTCCCTGTCGGACTCTGAGGCAGAGTCAGAGGGGTCCCCCGAGGAGGCGGAGAGGGGTCGCTGGGAAGCGGAACCGCCTGCAGTGGATCTGTCCGGAGAAGGGTCTGAGGAACACCTAGAAGGTGACCGTGAGACAGAGAGTCTAGATCTCTTATGAGACCGTCCTCTGGAAGGCGAGTCAGGAGATACCCTGGAGGGTCCCGCCGCTGGAGGCGCTTGGGAAGGCAACCGCTCAATGGCATGGATCATGACCTGGGACAGCTTAGAGAGGTCACCGATCGCCTGGGACAGGGACCTAGCCCACTCAGGGGAGGCTACATCTGAACCTGCAGGGGAGGTCTCCTGGGAGGTGGCACTAGGGTTAAGGCATAGCAGACAGAGGGGGCCAGGCTGACCGCAGGGGAACTTCTTATTGCAGCGAGCACACGCAAAGTGTGTCGCCACAGCCGCAGGAGCGAGCTGCCTAGGGGGCTCGTCCCGGGGACCAGACATGGTAGCTAGGGCTGGTAGCCTGGGGAGTGGAGGAGGGGAATATCACCCACTGGGTGAGCCTACCCGACCCTGGAGCTGCTGCCGCACTGGATGCTGGAGCTGCACTGGATGCTGGAGCACGCTGGAACTGCACTGGATGCTGGAGCTGCACTGGATGCAGGGACTGCACTGTATGCTGTGGATTCTGAGCTGCTGCTGCTGTGCACAGGGAGCTGAGGCTGCTGTACTGGCAGGCAGAGAGAACAGCAGGAGGCCACAAGCTGCTGCGCTGCAGAGACGAGAGGAGGAAGGGAGGGGGCACAGGAAGGAGCAGGTGGGGGCTACAGGAGTAGCCAATAAGAGGCAAGCCAGCGGCGGGAACGTGACGTCACTCACGTGCGCCGATGCGGCCTAGCTCCGGCAGAAGCCGGGGGCTAAATTTATGGGCAGGCCGGCGGCAGCGAGACGGCGGCGCGGAGCGCTGAAAAACGCGGCCGCCGGCAGAAAGGAATGGAGAAGAGCCCGGTAAACCACCCGGTCGCCCCTATGGAGCTGCTGCCTGCGGGCAGGAGCTCCAGAGACTCCCTCCACCCCCTCTCCCTGAAGAAAGAGGCCCGCACAGACCATCCTGCTCAGGGCCTCTGAGGGGGAAGGCAGGGAGGGAGAGAGGCAGGGAGGGAGAGAGGCAGAAAGGAGAGAGACAGGGGGGAGAGATATTTAGGTGCCCTGGTAGGATGACCCCCCCCCCCCCCAGATTCCAAGGAAGGCTAAGGACAGGAATACTCACCTGTCCGGCGTCTTCAGGTGCGCGCAGGGTCACCCCCTCGGTCGCCTCGCACCTTTGTGGGGGACCGGTATCCTGCCGCAGGGAGCGGGCGTTGGGGGACGGGTGACCGGCGCAGGGAAAAGAAACTTTCCATGCACCCTCAGGGGGAACTGCGTCTGATGTGGCAGCCCACGCCGACGGTCCCCCTGATAACCTAAAAGAAAGGAAAAAGAAATAAAACTAAAATAAAAAATGGAGGTGCATGGCACCTGTGTCTACCTCATACGGACACTAGACTAAAACTGAGTTAGCCTGGTGTCTGTAGGAGGGGTATAGGCTGCCAGGCGGAGTCACTTCTTCTTCTGTCTAGTGTCGCCTCCTAGTGGCAGTAGCCTATACCCACTGGTGCTGTGTCCCCCAATGACAGGCACAAGAAATCCCTTTCTTGTGGCTTCATTGGGGGACAGAGCACCAGTGGGTATAGGCTGCTGCCACTAGACAGAAGAAGTGACTGTGCCTGGCAGACTATATCCCTCCTACAGACACCAGGCTAACTCTAGTCTAGTGTCCATAAGAGGTAGATACGATCTAGAAACTGACAGCAGGGATATATGTATGTATGTATGTATGTATGTCTGTGCTGTGAGTTCCCATGGCTGCACGAACGATACAAGCCTGGCTACTTGATTTTCTTGTACCATGTAAAGGCACTGCAAATGAGCGCCGATCTTGCTGAGGGACACTCGTTTGTTGCAGCCCCTGGCCAAGAAATCGGCTAATGTAAAAGGTCCTTAAATAAATATTAGAGATGTGCGAACCTCGAGCATGTTAGAGTCCATACGAACCTTTGGCATTTGATAAGCGGTGGCTGCTAAAGTTGAATAAAGCCCTAAGGCTATGTGGAAAACATGGATATAGTCATTGGCTGTATCCATGTTTTCCAGACAACCTTAGAGCTTTATCCAAGTTCAGCAGCCCCAGCTAATCAAATGCCGAACGTTCGGGTTCGGATGGACTCAAACCTGATTCGCTCATCATCAGTAAAAATCTAATGCTGATGTTTCCTTCCCTCCTTCCTCCTTTCTCCTTTTTAAAGTTCAGATTTTTGTGTGCGATGAAAAATTTCCCAGCAGCAAAACTGTTTAATATGTTTTAATTTATAGTCCATTAATGTTACAATTTATTTACCCCTATTTTTAGTGGCAGTGAATAGACTGGATGTTTTACAACAGCTGGGTGGTACAACACTGAACTCCCCTCCAACCCGAGACCTGCCGTATAGCCCCTACCGTAGTCCTAACACCAGTACTGGTACGAAACCTCTGAGGTCATCACCATGGATATCAAAATGGTGAGTAAGAGGGATATATATTTGCATTAACTGTGTTTCTAAGAATATAAGTGATACTAACTTATGCATTTTTGTTTACAGGGCGGGACACTCCCCAGTCCTCACCCCTGAGAGATCTCACCATTCCTCTCATGATCCTGAGAATTCTATTACAGAGTATATTCACCATCTGGAGACGGTCCAAAGACGACTGGGCGGGCTCCAGACCGGTAAGCCTAATAAAAATGTAGGCCTTATCACATCAGACTGTTGTAGTACTGCAAAATTTTCCTGTAGAAATTAAATTAAAGTGACTCTGTAGCCACAATCTGTACCCCCCCAACCCCCCCCCCCCCCCCCAAAAAAAAAAAAACAAAAAAAAAAAAAACACTTGTACCTTCGGGTAGCTGCTTTTAATCCAAGATCTGTCCTGAGGTCCGTTCGGCAGTAAATGCAGTTATTGGCCTAAAAAACAACTTTTAAACTGGCAGCCGTGTGTCAAACGGCCGTGGCCTGGAGTATCTGTGCCCTAACTTTGCACCATTCCTCCATCCCTCCTCCCCACCCTCTTCATCATTAGGAATGCCACTGGCAGGATTTTTCCTATTCCTCTGCAGTGAACACTGCACAGGTGCCTTTTGTCATACACACGGAAAGATTATCACTTAAATTCCAACAATATATAACTATTTTCACCCAATAATCTTTCCATGTAATAGGGCTTCTAGGCTCTCTCTAGTGACTGCACTTAAAGGAGAAGTCCGGCGAAAATTATTTTTTTATATGTTATTACTGATGGAAAGTTATACAATTTTCTAATGTATATTAATTATGGGAAATGCTCCTATACTGCTATTTCCCTTAATTTAGTGTACCAGGAAGTGTTACAATTCTCTCAGAAGCAGTGACGTCACGACGAAAGGTGTAATTCCTATGGAGTGTCCAGCAGGGGGCGCACTATATATATAGAAGTCAATGAGTACCATTGACTTCTATATATAGTGCGCCCCTGCTGGACACTCCATTGGAATTACAATGGATGTGTATGTAATGTAATATACAGTGTTTTTGATTGAATACATTTATGAAATACTTTGGGGAGCAAGTGTCCTTGCTCCCCAAAGTATTCCATAAATGTAAGCAATCAGTACATCACAGTAAGCCCGCCGCTACGGACTACTCTCAACTACTACTCTCCCCACCTGCTCATAGCATGTGCAGGTGATGGGAGAGTAGTAGCCGGGTTATATGGCTGAGATCGCCACCGCGATGCCGCGCAGGGGGAGCCGCTCATCACTGCAGCTATCATCCCCCTCCGCTCCCCCCTCCTACTGCTTCCTCACTCTATGTGATAGCTGACTTCCTGCCCGGCCGCCGGCACGTGTGAACGGAGAGCGACGGCCCGGCAGGAAGTCAGCTATCACATAGAGTAAGGAAGCAGCAGGAGGGGGGAGCAGAGGGAGATGATAGCTGCAGTGATGAGCGGCTCCCCCTGCGCGGCATCGCGGCGGCGATCTCAGCCATATAACCCGGCTACTACTCTCCCATCACCTGCACATGCTATGAGCAGGTGGGGAGAGTAGTAGTTGAGAGTAGTCCACAGCGGCGGGCGTTTGGTAGCGGCGGCAGTGGTGGCAGCGGCGGGCGTTCAGTAGCGGCGGGCTTACTGTGATGTACTGATTGCTTACATTTATGGAATACTTTGGGGAGCAAGGACACTTGCTCCCCAAAGTATTTCATAAATGTATTCAATCAAAAACACTGTATATTACATTACATACACATCCATTGTAATTCCAATGGAGTGTCCAGCAGGGGCGCACTATATATAGAAGTCAATGGTACTCATTGACTTCTATATATAGTGCACCCCCTGCTGGACACTCCATAGGAATTACACCTTTCGTCGTGACGTCACTGCTTCTGAGAGAATTCTAACACTTCCTGGTACACTAAATTAAGGGAAATAGCAGTATAGGAGCATTTCCCATAATTAATGTACATTAGAAAATTGTATAACTTTCCATCAGTAATAACATATAAAAAAATAATTTTGGCCGGACTTCTCCTTTAACCACTTTGTATTTTAGCATAAAGTTTCATCAGATTTGTAGAAAATCTCCTAAAGTTTAAAAGCTCTGTTCTTTCTTCCTCTCTGCAGGTTCTTCTCCAGGACAAACTCTTGGTGGTAAATATGCCCGGAAATAAGGAAATCGGTCCCTCCTACTTTTTTTATATTTTTTTTAATATGTAAAAACTGATTTTGTATTTTTCTATTATGCAATAAACCTATTTATACACTAGATGTTTTAGCACCTGTATAAAGTATGTCTTTTTTAATGTATTGTAATAAGTTTGTTTGTGGAGGAGCGCACAATCACTTAAGTCTCAGTTCACAGAGACTCCATAATTTGGGTGATCACTGGGTGGTCAATGCTTTTTATGTGTTTATACTCTTGTCATTTTGTAAAAAAAAAAAATAAATTTACAATCCTCATTTAAATAATTTTGTTTCTATTTTATTTTTCGGAGTCCAACAATTTGGGGAATTTCTATTACCATATATATTGGAGTTCAAAAGACAAAACTTACCCTTTGTAGCAACAGAGCACTTTGGCCCAGATTCATCAGTCTGATTTTTTTTTTTTTTTTTTTCTGATAATTGATGGCAAACAGTTATCATTATCAGTTTCCTCTAGATGTTTCTGCAAGGGATATTCTGAGGTCCCTGATTGTGAGGGCCGACTAGTTGTAACCAAATCCAGACACCACATAACAATAACTGGATGTCTCCACGTAGACAATATGCCCCAGAATTTTTTATTTATTTTTTTTTTAACTGGGAAAGTAGCAGAATTCTGGCACAATTCGTGCCACATTTATTTTGAGTTTCATTGATCAACACAAAAAAATAAAAATTAGGAAAGCCCAAAATTATTCTGATTGTAATACCAATGGTAATCCTCGTTTTGCTCAATGTAGAGACGTAATCACTTCAGTCCTCTACCGGCCTGGAAAGCGTGACTACAAGACTCCCAGTGATGGCAGCACCTCCGATATCCAGCATGGGTTATTACATCTCCAATAATCTTCACTTTTATACTCAACCGTAGGGAAGGTTATTGCCAAAGACTCCAGGCATAAAATATAACACATTTAACTAGATTTGCATTTCCAGGGAAATACATAGTGCTTGAAAAGAGCGCCCCTTTAACAGTGACTTCCCTTTAAGAGAAACTTTAACCCTTGATACTCTCCCTTTAAGAGCGACTTTGGTACAGTCGCTTTTAAGAGCAACTTTAGTATAGTCCCTTTAAGAGCAACTTTGGTACAGTTGCTTAAGGAGGGACTTTGGTGACAACGCTTTGAATGACCTATATACTATCCCTTTAAGACCAGCTTAAGTACTCTACCTTTAAAAGTGACTTAGGTACAACCCTTTGAAGACCAGCTTAGGTACTGACCCTTTAAGAGCGGCTTGGGTACCGCCCCTTTAAAAGCGATTTGGGCACCATCCCTTTAAGAGCGGCTCGGGTGCTGTCCCTTTAAGAGCGGCTCGGGTGCTGTCCCTTTAAGAGCGGCTCGGGTGCTGTCCCTTTAAGAGCGGCTCGGGTGCTGTCCCTTTAAGAGCGGCTCGGGTGCTGTCCCTTTTAAGAGCGGCTTGGGTAACGTCCCTTTTAAGAGCGGCTTGGGTAACGTCCCTTTAAGAGCGGCTTGGGTAACGTCCCTTTAAGAGCGGCTTGGGTAACGTCCCTTTAAGAGCGGCTTGGGTAACGTCCCTTTAAGAGTGACTCATGTACTGTCCCTTTAAGAGCAACTCGGGTACCGTCCCTTTAAGAGCGGCTTGGGTACCGTCCCTTTAAGAGCAGCTTGGGTACCGTCCCTTTAAGCGCAGCTTGGGTACCGTCCCCTCAGCTCTGCTATTTTACTGACTGAACTCTGCTACTTATAATGGTAAAGATCATTGCTCTGTTACCATGACAATCTTATGTCAGTGAGACAAAATCGTTAAGGACCTTCCATCTTCTACGTCTTCTATTGGCCAATAGTGGACATGTGACTGTATGAATGTTGTGATACATTGCCTGACAGGACCTTAGAACTTCTATTGGCTGCTATATTTCAGCTATTTACATATGTGCTGTGATCGGCTGTTAGCGTTTACAGTGTGGCCATTATTTCCAATGGGCCATTATTTTCAATGGGAATTTACGGGTCTTTAAATGTAAATTTCTTAAAAATGACAAATCCGATCAAAACCGAAAATAGATAGCACACCTGTCACCGCTGAGGGCTTCGAAACGCAGTCTGTACGCAAAGCGGTGCGGGCTGTATTAATCGCAGAAAAATGGCTGGAAGAAGAAGAATACGGATTACAATAAAATACTAGATTTGCATTTCCAGGGAAATACATAGTGCTTGAAAAGAGCGCCCCTTTACCAGTGACTTCCATTTAACTTTAATCCTGGGTGCCGTCCCTTTAAGAGCGACTTGGGTCCCATCCCTTTAAGAGCAACTTGGCTCCCGTCCCTTTAAGAGCGACGTGGGTCCCTTCGCTCTTGAAGGGACCCAGGTCACTCTTAACGGAACCCATGTCACTCTTAAAGGAACCCAGGTCGCTCTTAAAGGTACCTAGATCACTCTTAAAGGGTCCCAGGTCGCTCTTAAAGGGACCCAGGTCGCTCTTAAAGGGACCCAGGTCTCTCTTAATGGAACCCATTTCGCTCTTAACCCTTTGAGGACCAGGCCCAAAATGACCCAGTGGACCGCGCAAATTTTGATCTTAGTGCTTTCGTTTTTCCCTCCTCCCCTTCTAAGAGCTCTAGCACTCTCAGTTTTCTATCTACAGGCCATGTAAGTGCTTGTTTTTTACAGGAATAGTTGTACTTTGTAATGGCGTCATTCATTTTACCATAACACGTATGATGGAATCCCAAATATATTATTTATGAAGATATAAATAGGTGAAATCGTAAAAAAGAATGCAATATGGTAACGTTTGGGGGGTTCCTGTGTCTACGTAATGCACTATATGGTAACAGCGACATGACACTATTTTTCTATAGGTCAGTCCGAACACAACCATATGCAGGTTACACAGATTCTCTAATGTTATATATGTATTTTTTTATGAAATCCTTTTTTTTGGCAATTAAATATTAATAAAATGGGCCTATTGTGACGCTTATAACGGTTTTATTTTTTCACCTACGGGGCTGTATGGGGTGTCATTTTTTCCGCCATGATCTCTAGTTTTTATTAATACCATATTTGTGAAGATCGGACGTTTTGATCACTTTTTATTGATCTTTTTAAAATATATAATGTAACATAAAATCGGTAATCTGCGCACTTTTTCCCCTCTTTTCGTGTACGCCGTTTACCGGTCGCAATGACGCTTGTTATATTTTAATAGATCGGACAATTACGCACGCTGCGGTATATTATATGTTTATCTATTTATTCATTTTTATATGTTTTATTTATATAATGGGAAAGGGGGGTGATTTAGACTTTTATTGGGGGAGGGGCTTTGGGGTAGTGTAATAGTGTTTTGAACTTTTTTTTTTTTTTTTACACTTTTGAAGTCCCTTTGGGGGACTTGTACATACACTTGTGTGATTTCTACACTGATGAATGCTATGCCATAGGCATAGCATTGATCAGTGTTATCGGCGATCTGCTCATTGAGCCTGCCTGTGCAGGCTCAGTGTAGCAGATCGCCGATCGGACCGCACGGAGGCAGGTAAGAGACCTCCGGCAGTCCGTTTCAACGATCGGGACCCCCGCAGTCACACTGCGGGGGTCCCGATCGGTAAGTGACAGGGGGTTAATGACACGCGGCAGCGCGATCGCTGCAGCGTGTCATTACCGGTAAGGTCCCGGCTGCTGATTGCAGCCGGCCCCCACCTGCTATGAAGCTTCATAGCGGGAAAAACACCCAGGACGTAAGGTTACGTCATGGGTCGTCTGGGGACAGACTTCCATGACGTAACCCTACGTCCTGGGTCCCTTTAACCCCTAGACGACCCTGATCACTCTTAAAGGGACCAATTTCACTCTAAAAGGGCCCCAGGTCGCTCTTAAAGGGCCCCCGTTGCACTTAAAGGGACCCAAATGGCTTTTAAAGGGACCCAGGTCGCTCTTAAAGGGACCCATTTCACTCTTAAAGGGACCCAGTTCTCTCTTAAAAGGACCCATTTTGCTCTTAAAGGGACATATTTCGCTCTTAAAGGGACCCAGGTCGCTCTTAAAGGGACCCAGGTCGCTCTTAAAGGGACCCAGGTCGCTCTTAAAGGGACCCAGGTCGCTCTTAAAGGGACCCAGGTCGCTCTTAAAGGGACCCAGGTCGCTCTTAAAGGGACCCAGGTCGCTCTTAAAGGGACATATTTTGCTCTTAAAGGGACATATTTTGCTCTTAAAGGGACATATTTTGCTCTTAAAGGGACATATTTTGCTCTTAAAGGGACATATTTTGCTCTTAAAGGGACATATTTTGCTCTTAAAGGGACATATTTTGCTCTTAAAGGGACATATTTCGCTCTTAAAGGGACATATTTCGCTCTTAAAGGGACATATTTTGCTCTTAAAGGGACCCAGGTCGCTCTTAAAGGGACCCATTTTGCGCTTAAAGGGACCCAGGTCGCTCTTAAAGGGACATATTTCACTCTTAAAGGGACATATTTTGCTCTTATAGGGACATATTTTGCTCTTAAAGGGACCCAGGTCGCTCTTAAAGGGACCCAGGTCGCTCTTAAAGGGACCCATTTTGCTCTTAAAGGGACCCATTTTGTTTTTAAAGGGACCCAGGTCGCTCTTAAAAGGACCCATTTTGCTCTTAAAGCGACATATTTCGCTCTTAAAGGGACCCAGGTCGCTCTTAAAGGGACATTTCGCTCTTAAAGGAACATATTTTGCTCTAGAAGGGACCCAGGTTGCTCTTAAAGGGACCAATTTCGCTCTTAAAGGGACCTTGGTCGCTCTTGAAGGGACATATTTCGCTCTTAAAAAGGACCCAGGTCGCTCTTAAAAGGGACCCGGGCCGCTCTAGCGACATGGGTCTCTAAGAGCGACATGGGTCCCATACCTTTTGGAGTGTCCCGTCCGTTTAAGAGCAACTTGGGTCCCGTCCCTTTAACCCCTTAGCGACCCATGACGTATCTGATACGTCATGGTGCCGCAGGGACCCCGCTCTGAACGGCACCGATCCCGGCTGCAATCTGCAGCCGGGCAGTGCCTCTATTAGCCGGCACGGGTCCCGTTGCCGCGCCGGCTAATTAAGCCCTTCAATGCAGCTGTCAAACCTGACAGCTGCATTGAAGTGCTTTCCTTCGTGCAGCCCTGGTGTCTAGTGGGACGGATCTCCCCCCCGCGATGCGATCGCGGGGAGGAGATCCGTTCTTCTGCCCGTGTCGGGCCTCAGCGTCGGAATGACACTGATCCCGACTCGACAATAGATTGCTGTGGCCTGCAGCAGGCCATAGCAATTTATGACCGATCTAATGGATCTTTGCTGTGTATATACACAGCATTGATCTCTATGAGAGATCAGTGCTATGTATATACAAGCCCCCCAGGGGGGCTTCTAGTGTATGTAAAAAAGAAAAGTAAAGTGTTTTTATTAATAAAAAATCCCCTCCCCTAATAAAAGTCCAAATCACCCCCCTTTTCCCATTTTATAAATATAAATTAATAAATAAATAAATTAATAAACATATTTAGTATCACGGTTCAGGGAAGAAACAGAGTGCTGCACCTCACACCTATGGCTGATACTAGTGCCGCTTGGCTAAATAAAAAACACATCAGAATTTTGTGTATGAATTGATCAAGCCATACTGCCCCATGTACCTCGTGCCGGTATCTGATACACATGGGTCCCTACACTAAGTCCACACCGTGCCAGTCAGTGGCCACCAACCCCGCAGGCGTGCACAGCCAGGGAACGGGGGCCATGGGACGGCCCTGCGACCCCCATGCCACAGGACCAGACCCAAAAACACCACACCAGAACCCGGCCAGCACCGCCGGCGGAGAAGGTCGCCCCCAAGCAGCACAAGTCTGGATAAGGTATTGCGCTCACCATAGCTGCAGCAAACAGAATGGGAAAAAAACAGGAGGGATTAAAACCATGTGCACTCAGGTGTCTCCTGCTAATTGCGGTCATGTGGGTCTCACCAGGAGGAGTGCAATACACGGAGAAAAGAGAGAAACAAAATGCGGTTCAGGGAAGAAACAGAGTGCTGCACCTCACACCTATGGCTGATACTAGTGCCGCTTGGCTAAATAAAAAACACATCAGAATTTTGTGTATGAATTGATCAAGCCATACTGCCCCATGTACCTCGTGCCGGTATCTGATACACATGGGTCCCTACACTAAGTCCACACCGTGCCAGTCAGTGGCCACCAACCCCGCAGGCGTGCACAGCCAGGGAACGGGGGCCATGGGACGGCCCTGCGACCCCCATGCCACAGGACCAGACCCAAAAACACCACACCAGAACCCGGCCAGCACCGCCGGCGGAGAAGGTCGCCCCCAAGCAGCACAAGTCTGGATAAGGTATTGCGCTCACCATAGCTGCAGCAAACAGAATGGGAAAAAAAATTTAATATTTAGTATCACCGCACACGTAATCGCCCGAACTATTAATTAATCACATTCCTGATCTCGCACGGTAAACGGCGTAAGCGCAAAAAAATCCCAAAGTGCAAAATTGGCAATGCACCTAGGACTTCACTGCATTGAGCGCTTTCATTAGCAGCCGGCAGTGTTGTCATTTGGCTGTTCTCCCTGAGTTCAGCAATCTGTTTCTCTTATGGCTCTACTAGGCATTGCTCCCACCTAGCCAGAATCCTGCTCCACACTGATGAGGGGCAACACCCCGAAACAGCTGTCTGTGGATGGTTACCTAGCCTTGGTTTATCCCTTGTCATTACACTGACTTATAGGGCCACTTAATATGGTGGATTTGGTGGTTTCCTAACAGGAGCTGCCACTTGGCTAGGTCCTTCCCGGAGGGATATCTGGCTAGTCGTGTGTTTTGAGACTCTTCAATGAGGCTCCACGGACTCCTCTTTTGCATACTCATGTTTCCCAGGGGGCAATGCACCTAGGACTTCACTGCATTGAGCGCTTTCATTAGCAGCCGGCAGTGTTGTCATTTGGCTGTTCTCCCTGATTTCAGCAATCTGTTTCTCTTATGGCTCTACTAGGCATTGCTCCCACCTAGCCAGAATCCTGCTCCACACTGATGAGGGGCAACACCCCGAAACAGCTGTCTGTGGATGGTTACCTAGCCTTGGTTTATCCCCTTGTCATTACACTGACTTATAGGGCCACTTAATATGGTGGATTTGGTGGTTTCCTAACAGGAGCTGCCACTTGGCTAGGTCCTTCCCGGAGGGATATCTGGCTAGTCCTGTGTTTTGAGACTCTTCAATGAGGCTCCACGGACTCCTCTTTTGCATACTCATGTTTCCCAGGGGGCAATGCACCTAGGACTTCACTGCATTGAGCGCTTTCATTAGCAGCCGGCAGTGTTGTCATTTGGCTGTTCTCCCTGAGTTCAGCAATCTGTTTCTCTTAAAGTGCAAAATTGCGCATTTTTGGTCGCATCAAATCCAGAAAAGATTTAATAAAAAGCGATCAAAAAGTTGTATATGCGCAATCAAGGTACCGGTAGAAAAAACGCATCATGGCGCAAAAACTGACACCTCACACAGCCCCATAGACCAAAGGATAAAAGCGCTATAAGCCTGGGAATGGAGCGATTTTAAGTGACATATATTTGTTAACAATGGTTTGAATTTTTTACAGGCCATCAGATACAATATAAGTTTTACATGTTATATATCGTTGTAATCGTAACGACTTGAGGAACATGCATAACAAGTCAGTTTTACCATAGGGCGAACGGCGTAAATGCAAAACTCCCCGAAATCAAAACAAATTCGTTTTTTTTTCAATTTGACAGCGCAAATGATTTTTTTCCGGTTTCACAACATATTTTATGGAAAAATTATGCCTGTAATTGCAAAGTACAATTGGTTTCGCAAAAAATAAGCGCTCATATACGTCTCTAGGTGATAAAATGCAAGCGCTATGGACTTTTAAACATAAAATGGAAAAAGCAAAAGCGCAAAAACGAAAATTGGCTTTGACCTTAAGGGGTTAAGAGCGACTTGGATCCCTTTAAGAGCTACATGGGACCCTTTAAGAGCGACTTGGGTCCCGTCCCTTTAAGAGCGACTTGGGTCCCGCCACTTTAAGAGCGACTTGGGTACCTTTAAGAACGACTTGGGTCCCTTTAAGAGCGACATGGCTCCCGTCCCTTTAAGAGCAACTTGGGTCCCTTTAAGAGCGACATGGCTCCCGTCCCTTTAAGAGAGACATGGCTCCCGTCCCTTTAAGAGAGACTTGGGTCCCTTTAAGAGCGACTTGCGTTCCTTTAAGGGTGACCTGGGTCCCTTTAAGAGCGATCTGAGTACTTATAATGGTAAAGATCATTGCTCGGTTACCATGACAATCTTACTCATGTCGGGGGGACAAAATCGTTAAGGACCTTCCATATATTACATCTTCTATTGGCCAATAGTGGACATGTGACTGTGGATGGTGTGATACGTTGCATGACGAGACCTTAGAGTTCCTATTGGCTGCTATATTTAGCTATTTGCATATGTGCTGTGATTGGCTGTCAGCGGTTAGAGTGTGGCCATTATTTGCAATGGGCCATTATTTTCTATGGGAAATTTGGGGTCGTTTAACGTAAATTTCTTAAAAACGACAAATCCGATCGAAACGAAAAAATAGATAGCACACCACACACCGCCGAGGGCTTCGAAACGCAGTTTGAACAGAGTGTGTGCACAAAGCGGTTTGGGCTGTATTACGCGCAGAAAAATGGCTGGAAGAAGAATACGGATTACAATATAGTGCTTTTCAAGCACTATAATAACAGGTCTGACATGTAGCTGGGACAAATGCCCCTTCCTCAGAGATTATTATAATCTCAGCCCCCCCCCCCCCAAAAAAGAAGCAACATCTAGTACCGTATTTTTCGCTGTATAAGACGCACCTGTCTATAAGACGCATCCCTGATTTGGACCACTGCAAACAGGAAAAAATTCATGCTAATTAAACTTCCCTGGTGGTCTAAGGTCATGAAGGGGATAATGCAGTGAAGGGGTCAAAGTTTATTAAAATGACAGTGCCTTGTACCTACACATACACAGCTACTGCATGCACCACACACTCTCAGCTCTGCTGCACCATACACTCTCAGCTCTGCTGTATCATACACTCTCAGCTCTGCTGCACCATACACTCTCAGCTCTGCTGTATCATACACACCCTCAGCTGTACAAACATATCCACAGGCACACACAAAATGTTCTAACACACATACCTCTGCTGCTCTTTAGTTATAATACAGTGTAGGACTTGAGGGATTTGAGTCGTGTGATTAGTCACATGATTGTGACATCACCGAAGGTCCTTCAGCAGGTTGCTGTGCATATCCCCTCAAGATTTTTCTCCTGCAGAGCACTGATCTCACTGATCAGTACCGACAGGAGGAGGCAGAGGACTGCACAGCTTATGCAGCCTTCCTGACCATCAGGGAAGGAGTCAGGGCAGTCTGACAGTGTCGGGCTGCCCTGTCTCCTGAATATAAGAGGCAGGCACTTTTTAGCAAGATATTTTCTTGCTAAAAAGTGCGTCTTATAAAGCGAAAAAAAAACAGTATTCCTGTCCACGGCCAGTACCGTTTACAGTCACTCGGCTCCCACCCTGCAGTTTTTTTTTCTGCAGCCCTCACTACCAGCTACTCCTGACACCTGTCAGTCAAATTATGTGAGGCAATTGCGTTATTCATTTCTGCGTCCCCCATCTGTCAATGTACCCAAGACACAATAGGGAACCATTCCCAGTTCCTGTTCCCAGGCAGTGCAGTTGCATTACTTGGGTCCTGATTTTATGCTACAACCTCTTGGTGTCGCTGTCATGATACAGTTCTTTGGTTATCATCTCGGAGCATTGTATCTACAATTTTTCACCTTTTCTGGCAGACTAGTACGATATGTTCTGGTTTCTATGACCGCTAGTACTTGACCTTGGTCATTTTGTTGTCTCTGCCATGCTCCCTTGATGGGGCTCCCAGCCCTTATCCCTTAGCTTCTCTTCCACGTTGGAGTTCTCACAAAGCTCCTCCTCTGAAGGCTCCTTTTTGTAAATGCGTCGCTCGAACTGCTCATGTCTGGCCCTTTTTCTAATGTTTTTCTCTTCTATAAGCTCAAAGGCGTTATCCAGCATTAGAAAAACATGGCCACTTTCTGCCAGAGAGCGCACCTCTCGTCTCCGGTTCAGGTGTGGTTTACAATTAAGCTCTATTCAGTTCAATCCATCCAAACTGGATGGTGCTGTCTCTGGAAGAAAGTGGCCATATTTTTCGAATGCTGGTTAACCCCTTGATCAACCACCGTTCTTTGACAAGTAACACCTGATCTTCTCACATTAAAGTGACACTGTCACACCCTTTTTGCATTTTGACTGCTCTTCACAGGTGTAAAGGGTACATTTTACAGCTTTCATTATTTATTTTATATTATAGGTCATGGTGCTTGTTCTGGTAAGTGTATTTTATCTGTGGATTGGGATGTGGGTGGGGCTTTGCGGACTAAGCGCCACATTGCCCCGCATCTAGGGCCAATTAGCCCCGCCCCATCCATCATCACCGCACTTAGCCCCACCCCCTCAGCAGCCATTGGTGTTGATCAATTTAGGGGGGTGGGTCCTAGATCTTTAGGCTGGCCCTTCCAATGGCTGTGGGGGCGGGGCCTATGCAGCGATGACATCACGGAGGGGGCGATGTGGCGCTTAGGCCGTAAAGCCCCGGCCTCATATCCCAATCCACAGATGTTAAAAACCACTTTTTACCAGAACAAGGATCATGACTTATAATATAAAATAAGTAATGAAAGCTGAAAAATTTACCCTTTACACCTGTGGAGAGCAGTCAAAATGCAAAAAGGGGGTGACAGTGTCACTTTAAAGGGAATCACGTTTAAAATGGCTATTAGGCTAGGGAAATGCTGATAAATTATACATGTCTAAACTTATAAACTTACCTTTACAGATTGGCATTCCGTATGGTAATGACCACCAAGTGGTCATCTGGGCGGTGGGCTGTTAAAGGGTAGTCACAGTCCTCAGGGCGGTTTGGCAATGTAATCAAATCATGTTATTAAAACTCCAGTGAAGCTGTGACGTCATCCAGAGACGTGCCCCAACGTTCTTATCAAACTGTGACGACCTTCCAACACTCCATCGCCCAGATGACTACTTGGGGGTCATTACCATACGGCGCGCCAATTTGTAAAGGTAAGTTTGTTTTCCTTTGCAGGGACGGAGGAAATAGGGACATGTGTGGGAAGTGTGCTTGAGTGATTTATCAGTACATTTCCCTAGCTTAATAGCCATTTTAACGGGATTGGTTCCTTTTAAGGCTGTGATCACACCTTGTAGAAACAACGGCCGTTCTGCGTGAATGGCCGTTGTTTAACACTACCTTTGGCCGGACTAAATGATCATGATCATTCATTCTGTATGTAGGTAGCGTTAAAGGAGAAGTCTGGTGAAAATTTTTATCAAAGTATGGTATTGCCCCCCCCCCCCAAAAAGTTATGCAAATCATCAATATACACTTATTAAAAAAGGACAACTCCCACGTTTTTTTTTCTTTTTAACTAACACACATTACAAAGTTATATAACCTTGTAATGTGTGTTAGTCACCTGCCTGGAGCCGTTCCGCCTCATTTCCTCCCCCGGAAGTTAAAAAAAACCCCCAAACCCTATACTTACTCATTTGCTGTCGACCCCGTCCTCTTCACCCGCTGCCATTTTGTGACTATGTCGTCCCAAGGGGGGTGGGGGTCGGGGGGACCTAGTCTTCCTCTGCTTCCCCGTCTTCCTTTAGAATGAATGGGAGCAAAAAGGCTGCCGGTGTGCATGCGCACCAGCAGCCTTTTTCATTGGCTGGAATGCATCACATGGCTTCTAGCTTGCTCAGCTCTGGATAAAATGGTGATGTCACAACCCGACTCCCAGAGCTGTGCGGGCTGTGGCTGCTGGAGATGGATGATGGCAGAGGGACACAGGGTTCCGGAGGGATGCTGAGCCATCATCCTCTCCAGCAACCACAGCCTGCACATTACTTTTTTCTTTTCTGGCTCTTGCTGCTCTGTTTCTATGCAAAGCATCCTACCTGGGCACCTTTCAAGGTGTTGGCGTTTCTAGATCTGGTAAACCTATATTCTCTCCTAGTCTGCGCATTACTGGTTGTATCCAGTGCTCCTGTGACAGCACTTGTGGTGGTTGGCCCTAATTCTGTTTTCTATAACAGATTCTAGTTGAGAATCGGGTACTCTTGAGCCACCTCTAATTTCATCCTCGAGAAGACTATTTTGCATCACCACCCCCTTTTGGGGTGGAACTTTTTGAGGATGATCTACCCTTCCCACTGTATTTCCCTTACCCTTTTTTGTAGTAGAGCATTAAATGGGCACAAGGTACTACCATGCTCCTTCCAGGACAACGGGTGATCTACACAGGATTCATGGGCTTTTCCTCTTCTGTTTCTCCCTTTCCATGAACTCTATAGCGTTTGGAAAGCATCTGTTCTGCAAGTTAACATATGTCTGTTTCTATGGTGGGGTCATCCATGGCGTAGTTCCCCACTGCTTATTATAGTTCGCCCATGCCTCCCTTTCTAGAAGTCTGTGTCAACCTTCTACCTGTGTTTGACCTTTGCCTTTGTAACGGCGACTGTAATTCTAAGGGTCCTATTCCACGGGCCGAGCAGGGCCCGATCAACAATGTAAACGAGCGCCGATCTGCTAGATCGCCGCTCATTTACTGGGCCTATTCCACGGCCCATGATTGTTGAGCGAGGGCTGCAGGGACATTGTTACCATTGATGTCCTTGCAGCATATATTACCTGTCAGGGCTTCTCCTCCGCTCTGTCTTCCTCCCCGGGTCCCGCGCGCTCTAGCTTCAGAATGGCCTGTCAGCTGACAGGCCACTCAGCCAATCATAGGCCACGGCGGTCCCGGCCTGTGATTGACTCAGCGCTCCGTCAGCTGACAGGCCATTTTGAAGCTAGAGCGCACGGGACCCGGGGAGGAAGACAGAGCGGAGAAGCCCTCCAGGTAATTTATGCCGCGCTTCTCAAATCGTCGGTCGCCCGCTGCGCACCACTATTCCACCGTAGTGATGCGCGGTGGAGGAACGATGATTTTAGGTCTGGCCCTAAATGAACGATCAGCCGATGACACGATCATCGGCTGATTGTTTTCTCTATTCCACCGAGCGATATTGGGCCGATTATCATTCCTGTGGAATAGGGCCCTAAGGCCTGTGCCAAAAACGTCCTCTCACCTGGCGGGACTTGCGGAGCGACCGGTAACGATGAAACGCCCGAGTAGGACGCCATCACATCCAGGAGCTGGCGGGATGATGGGGTAGTGAGGGCTGACAACCAATCTTCTACCCTGCATGAATCTTGGGTTCCGCACCATAGCTCTCATGACTGGATGAATGAGGGGATGACTTAAAGAAGCAGTTCTTTTTTTTTTTGGGCCCCCCCGGTAGCCTGTGGCATGTATACTTACAGAAGATGATCGGTGTCCCACGGCGTAGCTCCGGTCCCGTCCCGCGGTGCCGTACAAATCCGGCACGTGCTCACTTCCGCTGGCGCTGTGACTCCTCTTCTCGGCCTTGTAATTTGAACGCCGGAAGTCACGCGCTTCCATAGAGAATGCATGGAAGCAATTGACTTCTGGCGTATAATTGCAGGACAGAGCAGAGGACTGACAGCAGCCGGCGGAAGTGAGCGCACGCCGGATTTGAATGGCACCACGGGACCGGAGCTACGCCGCGGGACACCGATCATCTTCTGTAAGTATACATGCCACAGGCTATTTGGGGGGCCCCAAAAAAAAAAGTGAACTGCTTCTTTAACCCCTTGCCCCAATATGACGTCCTGGGACATCATGAAAAGCCAGTACTTTACATTCATGACGTCCTGGGACGTCATAATGCGTTAACATGCACCACGCGAATGTGTACTGCTCCGGGCCGCCTGCAGGACCTAGGGTCTCCTGGCAACAGCCAGGAGACAAACCCAAGCCCCGCCAGTCTGTTTAACCCTATAGATGCCGTGGTCAGTACTGACCACAGAATCTATAAGGTTGACAGGAGGAGAGGGATCCCGTGTCACACATCGGGACCCTCGCAGAGCGATCGCGGGGTCCCGATGTGTTCCTGAGCTTGGTATGTACTAAATCATGCCGCCCTTTGCCCCCCCATCCGGTCTCCTTATGCCAAACATTTACCCCCATACAGTATGTGGCCCCCGTTGTGTGTGCAATCAGGTTAAGAAAAGAGGGAGCTCCCCCTGTCACTCATCGGGACCCCTGCAGTGCGATCGCGGGGTCCCGATGTGTCCCTGAGCCTCCCGATTCATGGCACAAGCATCTGCTGCTACAGAAGCCTGTGAGATCGCGCCGCGGCTTTGTCTCACAGGCTAAGTGTTAGTGTAAAACTGTCAGCCTGCCAGAGCCTGCGGCGCGATCTCACAGGCTTCTGTAGCAGCAGTTGCTTGTGCCATGAATCAGGAGGCTCAGGGACACATCGGGACCCCGCGATCACACTGCAGGGGTCCCGATGAGTGACAGGGGGAGCCCCTTCTTTTCTTAACCTGATTGCACACACAACGGGGGCCACATACTGTATGGGGGTAAATGTTTGGCATAAGGAGAATGGGGGCCATGATTGAACAGGAGCACATCGGGACCCCCGATGGGTGACAGGGGAAGCTCCCTCCTCCTGTCAACTCTAATGCACACATCAGGACCCTCCGATCCCTAGTATGACACATAGCAGTACATCAGCACTGCTATGTGCTATACCTGTCAGTGCAGGTATAGCACATAGCAGTACTGATGTACTGCTATGTGTCATACTAGGAATTGCAGGGTCCTGATGTGTGCCTGAGCTGTGCACTTGGCCCCCAGCACCTCCAGTATGGAACCCTCCTCAGAGAGGGAGCTGCAGGCTCCCTCTCA
The DNA here is from genome assembly GCF_027789765.1 of Dendropsophus ebraccatus. Classification (NCBI taxonomy): domain Eukaryota; kingdom Metazoa; phylum Chordata; class Amphibia; order Anura; family Hylidae; genus Dendropsophus; species Dendropsophus ebraccatus. Next base: position 42,266,073 of record NC_091462.1, on the reverse strand, counting down.
CAGGCTGTCAGTGTAAAACTGACAGGTATAGCACATAACAGTACTGATGTACTGCTATGTGCTATACTAGCGATCTAACAATGGCAGTGTTAAGTCCCCTAGAAGAACAAAAAAATAAAGGGAAAAAAAATAAAATAAAGTGTAAAAATAAAAAAAAATAATAATAAAGTGTAAGAACATAAAAAGCGATCCTTTGATCCTTCCCCAATAAAGGCATGTATTATTATAAAAAAACGGGGGGGAAAAAAAACATATTTGATATTGCCGCATTCGTAGCGACCTGTTCTATAAAACCGTATTAAGTTTTTTAATGGCTTATTTCCCTGTCTTTCTTGTGAAAATTAAATTGCAAGCCAAAAATGAATGTTACTGGAAAAAAAAATAAATGTTCATTTTCATTGTCCACTGCTAGATACTTTCCTCAAACAGTAGAGTCCTTATACTTACTACACCCCTTGATGATTACGTTGAGGGGTGTAATTTACAAAATGGGGTCACATGTGGGGGTGAACTCGGCAAGCGCATGTTGCACCCAGAAATGGCTCCATGAAAATCTGCACTGAAAATGCAAAAGGACGCTCCTTCCCTTCCGAGCCCTGCCATGTGACCAAACAGCGGTTTACGCCCACATATGGGGTGTTGTTGTACTCAGGAGAACTTGTGTTACAAATTTCGGGGTTCATTTTTGCCTTTGTTCTTTGTGAAAATATGAAATTTTAAACTAAAAGAAAATACTAATGGAAAAAGAATTTTTTTAAAAATTTTTATGTCCTAATAAGAAACGCTTTTCTCAAACACCTGTGAGGTCAAAATGCTCACTATACCTCTCGATAAAATCTTTAAGGGATGCAGTTTTTAATATGGGGTGACTTTTTAGGGTTCACACCAAACAGGCTGCTCCAATTCACTTCACAAATGAACTGGTCCCTAAAAAAAATTGATTTTGGAAATTTTGAAAATTGCTCATAAACTTGTAAGCTTTGTAACATCCTAAGAAAGTAAAAAATGTTTACCAAATCATGCAACCACATACTAGACAAATTACTAATGTGACATGGTAACTAATATTTGTGGTATGACTAACTTTTTTAGAAGTAGAAATTTTCAAAGTCATACTAATGCAAATTTTTTTAACATTTTTTTTACATTTTGCATTTTTTCCCCAACAAACACTAAATATATTGGCCAATCGAATACAATAACATTAATTACAATGTGTCACGTGAAAACAGTCCAAGAATCGCAAGCATATGTTAAAGCATTGCAGAGTTATAATGATATAAAGAGAGACTGGTCAGATGATAAAAAATGAGCTTGGTCATTAAGGCCAAAACAGGCTGCGGAGGCAAGGGGTTAAGGTAAAACCTAGCCAGAGCCCCATGCCCTCAGATTGAGAAACAAAAAAACAAACCTGCCTGCAGAAGAAACAAAAAACATGTCTGGTTACTGTCTCAGGGGTGCTTTTATGGAGTCCTCTATCACACCTTGAGACGGTTAATGAATTAATTGATTTTGTTTCTTCTGCCTATAAGTAGGAAACATGTGATTACCCAATTGTTGTGCTGCCATAGAACGATATGGAACAGTCTTTTCACATCTTCAGACGCTTTAAGCCTCTATGCATCAGGAAACCGTTTTTCTGGCTCCTCATTTATGGACCTTCTCTATGGCTTTGTTTTCCTGCAGGTTCCTTTTTTGTGTCTTAACTTGGGGTACACCTTGACGGCCGTGGTCAGCTTCTCACTGAGCGTCAACTTAGTATCCTCTTTCTTGTCTCCATTTGGCACCTAGCAGTCCTGCTTTGCCTTGATTCTGCAAAAGGTTACTGGCTTCCTGTATAACCACAACCCACTGAACCATCTCTGCCCGCAGCGCAGCAGTTTGCACTAGGGACTAGGTCATTTTTTGCTTAACTTTTTTCAGCTAAGGCTAGGTTCACACTGCGTTTTCAGCATCCGTTTAACGGATCCGTTTTTTTTAACGTCCAGAAAAATAGGGTCAGCAACGTTTTTTGGTCCGTTTTGGTCCGCCAAAAAAAACGGATCCGTTTTTTTTTATAATGGAAGTCAATGGAAAAACGGATGCACACAAATGAATCCGTTTTTTGCAATCCGTTTTTCATGCGTTTTTTGCAAAAAACGGATGCGTTAAACGGATGCTGAAAACGCAGTGTGAACCTAGCCTAACTCTGTGGGGGCTGTTAAGCATGTTGTTCATCAGCCCTTCCAGTGACTAGTTCTGTACTGGCTCTCCACTCTTTCAGGAGCGCCTCTTCCCATCATTGATTGATGGCTGTCAGTACTATTCCATCAGCAGCAGTACCATCTAACCAGGCTTTTTGTCTAGCTGTCATCTTTCCCAACCCATGCCCACAAGAAAAGAAAAAAGCCTAAGATAGACAAAAAGACTGTGCACATCAAACAAATAGTATTAAATATAAAATATACTTTTATTAGACACAAAAGGCTTAAACTAACACTGTATACAGAAATAAAATAAAAATACTCGAGGGGATCAGGATCCATTCCACCCTCCAACTTGGGTACACATAGACACCATGCAATGCAATGTATCACCTGTCAGCAGCAGTAACTTCTAACTAGGTTAACTTTTAGGAAAGTTCTTTGGTGGTTGGTATAGCATGCAGCAGTGTGACTGTAAGGCTGAGTGTATTACTTCATCAGTATCACACTGACAGGCGGATTGTAAGACCCTGAAGTTGGGTCTTATAGAATATGATCCCATCACTTTTGTGGCTCCAATCTGACAATGATAATAAAGGATTTAAAAAAAAAAAAAAAGTTTAGGGACCCATACACTGACTTGATCAATATTCTGAGTTATTGTAAATTTTGTGCAGGGGCAACTGCATAGGCTCTATGACTACAACTTTATAAATTCAATAGTCTTTATTTTATATGGTGCCATTATATTCCACAGCACTTGATAATTCAGCAGGTACATACACATAGTAAACTAATCATCGAGTGAATTTTCAAAAAGTTCGATTCGGATGATTTGCTAATTTTTCTCCCAATTTTCGATCTCGATCCAAATTGAAGCAAAACGAAACATTAAAAATCAGCTAAGCTACAATAGTGGGACCATTACAGAGTATGCAAGATGTCCGATGCAGCATCAGAGGAGCGGTCATTTGCTCACACAGCTTAGCTAGGGACAGTGTATCTACCACAGAACAAAGAGAAAAAGGGAAAGAAGGAATAGCAGTGATTGCTTCAGAACCGTACAGTGAAACAAATGTCTCTGCATCCCTATTCTGTTTTGTGGGGTGTCTGGGAATTTAAAGGGGTACTCCGGCCCGGGGGTATTTTTCAGCTATGGCCGGGGATGGGGTGGTTATGGACTGCAGAGGTCACTTACCTCCCCGGTTCCAGCGCCGGGTCCCGGATCGCGCCGCCCGGTACACCCATCCCGCGGCCGCTTCCTGGTGTGAGCTGCTGCATGAGACGTGAAGTCTCAAGGCAGCTCAGCCATTCAGCGGCCGAGGGACTTTGTTACGGCCGCTGAATGGCTGGGCTGCCTTGAGACATCATGTCTCATGCAGCAGCTCACACCAGGAAGCGGCCGCGGGACGGGTGTACCGGGCGGCGCGATCAGGGACCCGGGGAGGTAAGTGACCTCCGCCGTCCATAACCACCCCATCCCCGGCCATAGCTGAAAAATACCCCCAGGCCAGAGTACCCCTTTAAGTAGCAATATTAGGAATATAGCATTTCATTCAGCTGTTGGCAATAGCAGCAGTCTCAATGACCCCATAGGGATTACAGATGAGGCTGGCTACAGCTTTGAGATTAAATTAAGAAAAAAAAAAAACAAAAAAAAAACAAAACACCAATCTTGCAACAGAACAAAGGGTCTACTAATGTCACCAATAGATCCCCCATAGGGACTACAACAGAGAGTTGTGTGGCTACAGCTTCAAGATTAGATCATTTTACCATTAACAGAGGGGGCGCCACAGGGTATAAGATAAATGACTAAGATTGGGTAATTTTTGTGTGTGCAATAAATATATTTTTTTTCTTCTTACATTATTTTTTTTACAAGTTTAAAAAAAAAATACAAAATAACATTCATTGTACAAGCACACCACACCACACCACAAGCTATTAACATTATCATTCATTAATCTCCCCCCCCCCCCCCCCCCCCCCCCCAAAATCCCTTGGCAGTGAGAATTTTTTTTTTTTTCTTTTTGCCCTTTTCTACTCATTCCCCCAGGGTTTCTTAAAGCAATTGGTCATTCTTTTTGAAACCTAAGCCAGCGACCCTTCATGTTTCTGAACTTTATCCACCACACACTTTTGTTCCTCTACTGTCGGAGGACTGATATCTATCCATTTTCTAGCAATCAGAACTTCTGCACAGTTAAATGTGCAAGAGGCAATCCATTTTGTCCAGATTAGGTAACTTAAAATACAAAATTAGATAATTTTAACATCAGGGCATCAGGACGTGGCTTGTGTATCTTGTTTGCCTGACAAGCACAGAGGGACACCATGTGGAACTTCTAGATGAGGCTTTTGAACAGAAGGACAATCTGAGAGAAAATCTAAATGAACTAAATATACATGAAATAATGAGTAATGGGTGTAGGGTATTGCATAATAAATGACAATTTATTGATAAAAATAAGCAATAACCTTTGACAGTTATATAATCACTGACGACAGGTAAGTATCTCCAATTAGCACAACAAGCTAGTTGTGTTACTGTCATTGTGTCCAGGAATGTCTAATCTAGGCCAGTGTCAGCCCATATGATAGTCCACATAACATTCCTCAAGTCACCAAATATACTTTACCATGAACTAAATATACAAAAAAAAAGAAATTCATTCAAGAGTTCAGAATCTGCATGAACATAAGAGGAATATCCAGGAGAACGCCTCCGATAACAGTAAGAACATCAGTAAAGGGGAAGAATGAATAGCAGTGACTGCTTCAGAACAGTGAAACAAATCTTCCTGTATTCCTATTCTGCCTTGTGGGGTATCAGGCAATTTAGGTGGCAATATTGGATACATCTCTGAGGCAGCAGTAGGAGCGGTCTGTGTTTGGCCTACGCCAAGTTAAGGATGGCTACAGCTTCAAGATTAGATCCTTTGAAGATCAACCCCAGCAGAGGGTGCAAAGAAAGAAGAGGGGTCCCAGGGACCTCCCAGGGACTAAGATACACAGTTGAAAATGGAATTAGCAGCGGCAAACACTTGTGGATAAAACCCACAGTTGAGAATGACCCCAAAGGGGCTAGCATACATAGTTGAAGATGGAAGCAGCACTGTTTTTGACCCCACAAGGCCTAGTGTACACAATTTACTAAGGAAATCGAAGCAGCAGCAATTTGTTTGACCCCCAAATGGCATTGGATACACAATTTTCCATAGGATTGAAGCAGCAGCACTATTGTAGATTACGGCTCTAGTCTGTAATATCAGGCACTGGTGTATTGAAATCTTCTGTGAACCATGCTTGATTCATCTTTACAAATTTTAGGATTTCTGCATTTTGGCACGACAGGCGAGTTCTCCTTGGGATTATGATGGCCTCTGCCTCATTGAAGACCCTCTCTGATGAAACACTACTGGCAGGACAGGAAAGCAAGGACATGGCAAATTCAGCCAGTTGCGGCCACACATCCAGTTTACCTATCCAGTACTCCAAGGGATCCAGGTTGTCCTGGGACAGGGGAGATTCTAGATATGCCGCCACCTGCTGCTTGACGGTAATGTGCTTTAGCTGTTGGCTGCTTTGTTCAGTGGGGGGCTGGATGAAACTGCTCATCAAAGACTCAAGGCTTAAATGCCTACTTTCACTGTTGCTGCTGCTCCTGCCCCCACTTGCAGTCATGGGAGTGGAGAGAGAGTCCTGATTGTCCCCCTGTTGACCTTTTTGTGATGATTCTGCATCATACTGGTAGGCTGTGACCAACCGACTGCAAAGTAATTGGCGGTAGTACGACATTTTGGCATCCCTCTCTGCAGGTGGAAAGAAAACAGTCATTTTGCTGCGAAACCGAGGGTCTAGCAATGTCGCCAGCCAATAGTCATCTCTCTGGCGAATTTGTATAATGCGGCTGTCACTGCGCAAGCATGCGAGCAGGCATCGTGCCATTCGGACGAGGGAATCCGAGCGCCCATCCTCTCCACTGTCCATGGAATACTGCCACAGTGTGTTGGGGTCATCCTCTTCTTCAAGGTCCTCTAGCTGATGCTCCTCTTGTGTCCCTTCAGCAGACAACACAAATGTGTCCTCATCATGCTCCTCATCTGACACTTCATCCTGCTCTGGGCTCAAGTGGCCATGATAGACGTCATCAGCAGTCTGGGTCCCCTCGCCAATATGATCTTTTAGGACACCCTCCAGAACATGGAGCATTGGAATTACATCATTAATACTGTAGTCTTGCCGGCTGATAAGCAGAGTGGCTTCCTCAAACGGTCTCAGCAAGCGGCAGACATCACGCATCATCCGCCAGTGGCTCACTTTGAAGTTGCAGTGGGCAGTAAAGCTGACTGACTGCTGCGTGAGGAAGTCATGTATGGCTGTTCTCTGCTCGTACAGCCGGTCTAACATATGGAGTGATGAATTCCATCGGGTCGGCACATCGCATATCAGGCGATGTTCTGGAACAGCATTTTTTCTTTGCAGCTCCAGGAGGGTGTTTCTTGAATGATAGGAGTGACTGAAATGCATGCACAGTTTGCGTGACATTGTTAACAGCTGCTTTAAATCAGTAAAGGACTTCAGGAACCTGGTCACAACAAGATTAAACACATTCGCCATGCATGGCGCATGAGTCAGCCCTCCCTGATGCAGTGCCAACAAGATATTTCTCCTGTTGTTAGTGACTATGGTTCCGATGTGAAGTTGGCGAGGGAACAACCAGGAGGTTATTTCCTGTCTCATGCAGCAGAGCAGTTCCTCCCCAGTGTGGCTGTGTTCGCCCAGACTCACCAGGTGCAGGACCGCGTGACAACGGCGGGCCTGACATTGGTGGTAGGAAGATGGAACAAGGTGAACTGTGGATGGATGGGAGGGCGAGGACAAGGTGGAGGCAGAGTCAGCATGCGTGGAAAGCCCACGATTGCACCGTGGAGGCGACATTGCCGTGACCTGGCCAGGTTGCTGTAGTGCTTGGCTAGGAAAGATGTTTATCCAGTGGCCTGTGATGGACATATACTGCCCTTGCCCATTGGTAGAGCTCCATATGTCGGCACTGAAGTGCACAGTAGCAGAGACCGAAAGACCCAGGGACTGTCCCACCTTCTGCTGCACGTAGGTGTGCATGGCTGGTACTGCTTTTTTGGAGAAGTAATGCCTGCTTGGGACTCTCCACCTGGGCTGGGCACAAGCCATTAGGTCTCTGAAAGGTGCAGAGTCCACTACATGGAAAGGGAGGGACTGTAGAACTAGCAACTTGGCCAGGTGAGCAGTGAGCTTCCGCCCGAGTGGATGAGCGCATGCATACTGGTGTCTTTTAGTAATCGTCTCAGGGAGCGATTGCTGTCTGAATTGAATAGGTGCATCGAAACAATGGCGGACACAGAGGGGGATGGGTAAGACAGACTGCTTCCGTTAGCAGATACTGAGGAGCCCCAAGTATGGGACGTGCTGGGAGATGTTGATGAATCGGGCTGTGAAGCAATATCTTTGCCACGGTTCTCCCAGGCAACGCCGTGGTAGCGTTGCATGTGTGAACGCAAAGTAGTAGTGCCCACATGACTACCATGTCCGCGCCTCAACCTCTGCTGGCACAGATTGCACACCGCCACACAAATATCCTCTGTTAGATGGAAAAACTCCCACACTTCAGAATGCCTGCGTGATGACTGATTTCCAGCTGTTTGTCCACTGTGTTCCTCCAAGCTTGTCTTTCGACTAGCAGACCGTGTACTCTTCCCACGTTTGGCTCGGGCTCTTCCACTGCTGCCACCCTGCTGGGTCAGTGGCACACCATCACCCTTGTCCCCTGATGATGCTGGCTCATTACGCGGATGCCACGTGACATCGGTAACATCATTATCAATGCAGGTTTCACTTTCACTGCTGTCTTCCTGAACTCTCTGATGCAGAGTTCCCTCACCTCCACCTGAATGTACCCCCCTCCGTCTCTCACGGGTGCTTTCAACCCTTATGTTCTGCACTGCGGATGTCTCCTCAAGATCACCACTACCCCCTAACCGCTGACTATCCTTCCCAAACTCTTTATCACTGAAAAGCTGTTCAGAGCCCATGCCTGCCAATAATTCTCTTGGAGACGGTACAACAAAGGGTTGAGGCATATTCTGGATACGAGAAGGTCCAGAGGAATGTGTCTGCCCTCGCCAAGGAGTTGTGGTGTAGGAGGAACCCACCAATTCCTGCCTGCATGATTGTGTAGTGGGTAAAATTGACTCAGAATTCTGAGTCATCCACTCTAAGTCTGCAGGCTGGCTGGTCAATACATGGCCGCTTGATGTTATTGGAAGCTCTACCCAATTGTCAGGACTGCTGCTATCACCACGCCTTCTGCTGCTGCTGCTTCTACTCCCTACATTGGGCACCTTACGGTTTGCCATACCAACTATGAAGTTGAAAAAAGTTGTTATTCACAAGGATATTTGCAGTTAAAAAGAATTTATTGAGCCCAAAAACAGACAAGAGATAATTTACCCCAGAACTACTATCAAAATTGTTCAATTTCAATATTTTTTTGTGTGCTAAAATGAACTTTGATCTATTTAACCCCAAAAATGGATGAGAGCAAATTTACCCACAACCATTGAGGTAAACCCCCTATCTGATTATTTACAACTTGGTAAAATGCAGGTAGCTTTCTGCCATACAAACAAACTTGTACTCACTCAAAAACAGAGGAGAGCAAATGTTCCCACAACTAAATTGCACTAGATTTGTGCACTTGTATACACCACAAAAAACAAACGCCAGCAAATGACCCCCCCCCCCTCCCCCCACCGGTTAAAAGACACTTGCTGGAGGATGGTAATATGCAAAGAACTGTAGTGCTTATAAGAACTCAGCTGACTCCAATTCTAGCTTTCCCTGCGCTCTTCGTTCTGACAGAGACGCTATCCCTATCTAAGCTGTGTGAGGATATGGTTGCCGGTAGCCGACCTTAGGTTATATGTGACTACAATGAGTGACATCACAGGGTGGGTGGGGGGTTTGTTGGGGTTCAGCTGAACATGGGCTGTCTGCATTATGGGTGATCTCTCTTTCCTGGGCTTCTTTCCTCCTCTTCCTTCCAGCTCTCTAATCCATGCGTAGCTGGCAAGTTCACAAAATGTGTTTTTTTTTTTTTTTTCAGAAACAAAGTTTTTCAAATGTTCAGACTAATACTGGATTCCAATGTTTTGTTTATCTCTTATCAATACAAAGGGAGTAAGAGCTTGGCTCACAAGAGCTTACAATCTATCTTTTGGAATATTTAATCTCATAAGAATGGAGAGCTTTCTCTTATGTCAATGATAAGCCTGTAGAGATCCATTTTATTCCCTAGTGAACTGAATAAAGGTCTATTGCCCCACCAATATACTTGATTATGTTACATGTCTATTTGTTTTCCAGTATATTTACAAGTGAGGAGAAAACATAACAGCAACCTTCTTTTTGGGGACAAGCTGTATTATTGTTGGCTAAAATGACCTGAAGACAGTGGCTTGAGTGCAGATCCAGTAGCTCTGTTTATCTCCATAAGAACTTCACTTTCCTTCTCAAACATCTGTTGTGAATAACATATATATGAGAACAGAACAATTATTTTTATTTCTAAAACACTAGGCCGATTTACAATAGTCTTAAAGAAACAGTCCATTATTTTTTCCTTAAAGCGAATGTACCAACTCGTAATACAATTTCCCCCCCCATTATCCTGTCGGTGCTGGTGCAGTGATCCCCGTAGCACAGTCCATTTTTACACCATCCATTTCCCGCGCTCAGTGCCGTTTTCTTCTTGTGCACCCGCCCACTCTATACACTGGAGGCAGGCCAGGTGCCCCCAGTGTAATGATATCCCCTCCAATTGGTGATGCGCTAGGCTTGATTCTAATAGAGGAGCATCACTGCGGGGAGGAGATATCATTACACTAGGAGCACCCCCCCCCCCAAGTACATAGAGCGGGTTGATGCACAGGGAGAAAACATTGGTGAGCTCAGGAATCGGGTGGCATTTTGAAAAAAGGCCTGTGGGTAGGGTGATGAAAAAAGAATGGCATTACAAAATGGTATATTCACTTTAAATGGTGATAACATAGGCTATTACTAGAAAATACTGTAGAGGCTCTTTTGTATACCTAGCAGTCTTGATTTTTATTTCCCCTCTGGTATGGTTTTCTAAGGGTGCCTTTACACAGAGAGATTTATCTGACAGATTTTTAAAGCCAAAGGCAGGATCAGACTATATACAGAGAATAGGTAAGACTTCCTGGCTTTGGCTTTGTCAGATAAATCTCTCTGTGTAAAGGCATCCTAATGCAGCCTACATTTTCCATGATGCCTCTGGTTTAGTAGAGATAGAGGGGATTAAGGGGGAGATTTACTGAGATTTACTAAAGTTATATAAACTTTATTAAGGCAATGCATTTACAAAAAAAAAAAAAAAAAGAACCCTTTTGAGCAGGCTGCACCAGGCTTACAGTATAGCTTATGCTAGCACTAGAAAAACATGGCCACTTTCTCCCAGAGACAACACAACCCGTGTCTCCAGTATAGGCCTGGTTTGCAATTAGGCTTCATTCACTTCAATGGTAATGAGCTGCATAACCTGCACCCAAACTTGAGACAAGAGTGGGGCTGTCTCTGGAAGAAAGTGGCCATGTTTTTCTAACGCTCGATAACTTGACCACTATGATCTTATAATATTAGCAAAATGTTAAAATAAAATGTATCTAACCAACCAACCTTTTTCCAGTCTTCTGGATCATGGTGTGTATAACCAAGTAAATGACATAGGCCATGTACTGCAGTCACCTGTCAGAGAGAATATCTTAAGTTTGAGTTTCATGGTAGTAGTGTTACTGCAATCGTTCACTAAAAAGCACCAGGAGCCAAAACCTTAAATGGATTATCCCATGTATCACCTATCTACAGGATAGGTGATAAATATCTGATTGGTGGGGTCCTAGCAATAAAAAAAACAGGGGTCTCTTGTCTCAAGTGAATGAAGCTCAAGCACATGCTTAGCTGCTACCTCATTTACTTGCTACGGGACACCCAAAGATAGTCAAGCAGTGTACTCTTCTAGCTTTTCATTGGATTAGAAACTGGTGGCAGACAAACAGTGGTCAAGGCCCCACAGATCACATACTGTCCTATGGATAGATGTTAAAGGGATTAACCAGACAAAAACATGGCTGCTTTTATCTAACATCAGCAACACTCTCCTGCTTAGTTTGGGTGTGGGTTTTGCATCTCAGTTCCACTGAAGTGAGAGGAGATGAACTTTAAGGGTGCATTTACACGTACAGGATCTGCAGCAGATGGCACTGATTTGAAGCTGCAGATTTGCTTTGAATCTACAGCTTCAAATCTGCGCCGTCAAATCTGCTGTGCAGATCCTGCATGTGTGAATGCACCCTGATACCGCACATAAACTGAGGAGGGGGTGGGTGCTTCCCCCCCCCCCCCCTCAAGAAAGTAGGTGTTTTATCTAATTTTGGATAACCCCTTTTAAGTTTTATTCTTGGAAAAAACGCTTTAGCTTTAATTTTACACATGACAAAACAAGCATAGTTTACTTACTATACTTGAGGTCAGGGCCGGGACAAAGGGTAGGCCAGGGTAGGCGATGGCCTAGGGCGCCACCTAGTGGTAAATTTCCGGGGGTGCAATTTCAGTGTCTTTAAAAAAAAAATGTTAGCTACTGTACTCCTGGTGGCTGCCTCTGCGCTCACATACCACCAGTGCTGCGCCCTCATGTCCTCCCACTCTCTCCCCCTCCCAGGCAGTGAGAAAATCCCCTCACCTGCAGCAGCATAATTTCTCCTAGCCGAGCCGACAGCACTCCTCCTCCTCCCCCCTTCCCATCTCTAGTCCCGCAGTGGCAGGCATCTACGCTCCTCCTCCTCACTCCTGCTTGGCTCTGGACCTTCTGACCAATGTCACATGATGTCTGGAGCCAATCAGGAGAGTAGAGGAGTGCTGCAAAGCTGCCTCATGATCAGGTAATGGGGGCTGCTGCTACACAGTGGGGGCTATACTATGTAAGGGGGTGTATGGCTGCCACCACATAATGTATGTACACTGTGTGGGCTATACTATGTATGGGGGTGTATGGCTGCCACCACATAATGTATGTACACAGTGGGGGCTATAGGGGTGTGTGGAGACTGTACATTATGGGGAGGGCAGCCAGGAGGCTATACACTGAGAGGGCTATTCTATCTGCTGCAGAGTGTCTCACCCCCTTCTATCTGCTGCAGAGCGTCTCACCCCCTTCTATCTGCTGCAGAGCGTCTCACCCCCTTCTATCTGCTGCAGAGTGTCTCACCCCTCTATCTGCTACAGAGCATCTCACCCCCTCTATCTGCTGCAGAGCATCTCACCCCGTCTGCTAACCCTCTTCCACCCACTGCTCAGCATCTTATCCCCCTCTATCTTCTGCAGAACACCTCACTCCCCCTCACCTGCTGCAGAGCGTCTCAGTCCCTCTTCTACAGAATGTCTCACTCCATTTTTCTGCAGAGAATTTCACTCTCCCTTTACCTTCGGTACAGCATCTCGCCCCTCTGTCTTCTGCAGAACATCTCTCCCTCCTCCACCTATAGAAAATCTCCCTAACTTCATGCAGAGTATCTTACCCTCCTCTACCTTCTGGGGGGGGGGGGGGGGGGGCTATACACCATGTGATACTCAACGATGTGGATGCTATGTGGGTCTATACGTATAGTTGCTTGCACTAGTTACAGGGAAAAAACACTATTTATATTAATAACATAAATTTATGATTGCTCTATCTCAAATGTGTTTAAAAGTGTGTATACATGTCTTTTTTATGCATATTTTTTTTTTTTTTTTTTGGGGGGTGGGGGGTGGGGGGTGGGGGGGGGCACCATTTGCCTTCTCTGCCTAGGGCACCAAAACGCCTTGTCCCAGCCCTGCCTGAGGTGACACATACATTTGCCAGTATAGTTATTTAGGGAGAAGTCTGGCTAAAATGAAAAATCCACTGCAGGTAGGGGGCTGCAGTAGCATAATAAAGGATGTATACTAACCCTTACCTGTGCCCCCGAAATGCGGTGTCACAGACTCACTGACTGCTGCCGGCTATTGGATCTCCGGATCCTGTAACTTCACAACCTGGCTCGGGAATGCCCACTCAGCCAGTTACTAGGGCGGGACAGCTCTACAGTCACTGATTGGCTGAGCAGGCCCTTGCCGGTTTCTATATATTATGTTCCTACACCCCCCTGCCTGCAGAGGATGTTTCATTTTGTCTGGACTTCTCCTTTAAGTTTCACCAGCAAATTTCGCTTAAATGTTAGCTCAGGCTTTTACAGGTACAAAAGCTACCATAAAACTATAGAGAATTGTTATTTACTGTATCACAGCCACCATAACCTTTGCATTGAGCATCACTTACGGTCAAGACATTGTTGAAATCCTCCTTTGCTTTTTTGCACTCTTGATAGATGAACTCAACTCCGAGGTAAATGTCTCCTAAATTGTATTCATCCGGGAAGGGTGGATCAGGCAATGATCCGGGCCACAAATTCTGTAAGTATATAAGCACAAAGTCATATAGCAAATACGAAGTCTTATAGTTAATGCATATGGTACATAATTCCGATTACCTTGCTTACCTCATGAAAAGGAAATGACAACACGTCTGTAGCTTTATCTTGTTGTCTGTAAAGGCTGTTCAGCCGTCGGATCTTTGTATTATTTACACATATTACCCCGACATCAAACCTTTTCACGTGGAGACAGTTTCTGGCAATTTCCAGATTTTTGCGTAAAGGAGCTCTGCGAAGTGGGATCACATGCTGCAGATTCCGAACTAGAAGAGACATAACCCTGGAAAAAAACAAAAAACTCTATTTTGGTTAATGCCTACCTGTTCAAAATGGTACCTTAAAAATAAGATGACTACAAAGTGTTCTGCCTGTACCTTGGGATGACAGCAGCCTGCTAAATATTGTGTAATATTTATCCCATATAAACATAGTGGTTAGCCCTGTTAGAACCGAATATGCTTACTGACTAAGGACCCATTCATACTGAGTAAAAGTAGTGGAATTTCAAGCGGAGCCCGTACCATGGACGCCGCTTGCAATTCAGCCTGTCACATTAATCTAATGCCGCGCCTCCACTCTCCACCACTCTCCGCCCAAAGAATTGACATGTCAATTCTTACAGTGGAGAGCGGAGGCGCTCGAGGCATTGCATTGAATCAATGTGACAGGCTGAATTGCAAGCGGCATCCGCTTGAAATTCCGCCACTTTTACTCAATGTGAATGGGCCCTAAAAGACAAAAGAGTTAAGCACCGAGAGCAACAGCCAGCAGAATCTCATTGGTAAACTGTATGAAGTGTCATTTACATGATGCTGGGTGGGATTTTCTGAGAGTAAATATTTTTTTTTTTACATGTATAATGACCACTACATGTCATTGCTATATAACCCTGCCCCTTTTTTGTTAGGCTAGGTTCACACTGCGTCAGAGTCTGTTTGAAATTACAGGTATTCCTTTGTCCTGTTGCACTCCATATAGACCCTGTTAAAAAGTCCGGCCAAAATTAATTTTTGATATGTTATTACTTACGGAAAGTTATACAAATTTGTAATGTACATTAATTATGGGAAATGCACATATAGGGCTATTTGCCTTAATTTAGTAGATCAGGAAGTGTTAGAATTCTCTCAGATACAGTGACGTCATGACGAAAGGTGTAATTCCTATGGAGTGTCCAGCAGGGGGCACTCTATATGTAGAAGTCTATGGAACTTTAAAGAGTCACTGTCGTATTTTTTTTTTTGTTGCAGAAATCAATAGTCCAGGCGATTTTAAGAAACTTTGTAATTGGGTTTATTAGCCAAATCTGCCATTATCTGCATGTAAAAAGCCTTTTCCCAGGTCCCCCCCTCCTTCCTCTTTTTCATCCACTCTGAAAAATCTGAAAATTATGACTTGTTGCAGGAGACGTCCCCTGTCTGCTCTAGGGAGAGGGGAGGGGGGAGGAGGAAGGAGGGAGTTAGCCGGCAGCAGAAAGCAGATAACAGAGGATTACAGGCACGGAGCTGGGTGACAGCTGTAATCCGAGCTCAGACAGGTCACTGGTGACTGTCACAGGAGATATCCCGTGAGGGATTTGTAGATTTAACTCTTTGTTGTCCTGTTTTGGTCTTTTCTTTAGCTCTCTCCATAGGAGAACAATGAAGACAGGGGGGAGAGCTTCAAACTGCTTTTTCATGATAAAAATGCATTTTTCGGATAATAAACCCAATTACAAAGTTTCTTAAAATCGCCTGGACTATTGATTTCTGCAAAAAAAAAATTCACGACAGTGACACTTTAATGTTTCTATGGATTTCTATGTAAAGTAATGTAATGTAGTGTACCGTATGCTTTATTGAATGAATACATCCATGGAATACTTTGGGGAGCAAGTGTCCTTGCTCCCCAAAGTATTGCTTAAATGTATTCAATCAGTACATTAGGTTTATCACAGTAAGCCTGCTGATCCGCCGCACTCCCGCCGATACACTGAACTACTGCTCCCATCATCTGCTCATAGTATGAGCAGGTGATGGGAGTAGTAACTGGGTTATGGCTATCACTTGCCGGGCACAGGGGGGAGCCGATCGGGAGCCTGTATATGAGAGCGGAGAGCGGCGGCCAGGCGGGGAGTCACCAGTGGTATAGGGGGAAGGTATCCCGGAAGGAGGAGGAGGGGGGAGCGCTCCTGTGTGATGAGGGGCTCCCCCCTGCGCCCGGCAAGTGATAGCCATAACCCAGCTACTACTCCCATCACCTGCTCATACAATGAGCAGATGATGGGAGCAGTAGTTCAGTGTATCGGCGGGAGTGTGGCGGATCAGCGGGCTTACTGTGATAAACCTAATGTACTGATTGAATACATTTATTGAATACATTTATGATTCTGACTCATCTTCTACTTCCGAAGATGATAATGAAGTGTTTAAAGGCTATTTCCCTGTGGATAGCATTAATAAATTACGTAAAGCCGTTCAGGCTGAAATTCATCCGGAAGAAGTAGAAGATGGTCCCTCTGCAAAAAAGCCTAGGGCTTTTTCGGTGGGGGAAACATCTATGTCTATGCTTCAAATAGAATGGAAGAAACCGGAAAAAGCTCCGGTATTAAGTAAAAGATTTAAAACCTTGTAGGTCCTCAAGGAGGAACAATCCAAGGATTGGGCTGAGCCGCCAAAGGTAGATACGGCTATAGGTAAAATATCTAAGAACACTGTTCTTCCTGCAGAGGACGGGTCTAATCTAAAAGACCCTATGGATAGAAGAATAGAAGTTGCATTTAAAAGATCCTATGCAGCAGCAGCAGCCCAAGGGGCAGTTGCTATATGTTCTTTTGAAGTAGCAAGGAGTCTAAGAAGATGGTTGGCAAAAGCTCAAGAGAATCTTGAATCTGGAGTGAACAGGGACAAGGTCCTACGTTCATTCAAGAAAATCAATATGGGAATTGAATTTCTGTGCGATGCAGCATCCCAAGAGACCAGACTGGCTTCCAAGTCTATGGCCTTATCAACAGCAGGTCGTCGTGCACTTTGGCTGAAACCTTGGGCTGGGGATGCCAACTCAAAATTCCAACTATGTAACATGGAATTTCAGCCAGGAAGACTATTTGGTTCGGAATTGGATAAACTAATGGAGGAAGTTTTGGACAAAAAAGGGAAGTCGTTACCTCTAACTTCTGCTAGTGGGTCTTACACAAGAAATCGTGGGTCCTTTCGTAGAGGAAGATCTCCTCAACGAGGTAAAACCAGGTACCAGCTCAAAGGGAGAGGCAGATACTATAATAAAAGAGGGTCTGGTAAGCAACAAAAGGATGCAAATAAAAAGCCAGACTTCTGACGCCAGAAGTACTCCAGTAGGAGGGCGTCTTACCGAGTTTCTCCCTGCCTGGATAAGATTAATTAAAGACCGGTGGGTCATAAGCATTATCCAATATGGTTACGTGCTTCCTTTTTCGGCGCTTCCCCCACCAAGATTTCTTCTCTCCCGTCTTCTAGGTTCAGCAAGACAGCCAATATTAGAAGAAGAAGTCCTTCACCTCCTGGACATAAAGGCTCTGGAAGAGGTTCCTCCCGAAGAAGTCGGATTAGGGATCTACTCTCCGATATTTCTCGTGCCCAAGCCGTCAGGAACGTGGAGGACTATTATAGATCTGCGATACTTAAACAAGTATATGATAAAGAAAAAATTCCGGATGGAAAATATAAAGTCTGTAAAGAACATCCTCCAGGAGGAAGACTTTATGGCCTCAATAGATCTGCAGGACGCCTATTTTCACATTCCCATTCTGCCTGCACACAGAAAGTATTTGAGGATTGCGGTCCATCTACAGGGAAGGGTAAGTCACCTTCAATTCAGAGTTCTTCCATTCGGCATAACATCAGCCCCTTTTGTGTTCACAAAGGTTGTTTCGTCTATGATGGTCCTGTTCAGACTTCAGGGAATAAAGATCATTCCCTACCTAGACGATTGGTTGATTATGGCCCAGACTCAGACTCTTCTGAGCTCTCAACTGACCTATGTCTTGGACATTCTTCAGCAATGGGGTTGGATAATCAATCCAGAAAAATGAGATCTGACACCATCCAAGAGAAAAATTTTTTTGGGATTCATAATAGACTCATCACAGATGAAGCTGTTTCTCTCACCACCCAGAGTAATGCGCATACAGAGAGGCGCTCAATTTCTGATCCCTCAACGTCAAGTCTCGATTCGGACCTTGATGAGATATCTAGGTCTTCTCTCTTCAGACGCAGTCCCGTGGGCATTGTGGCACATGCGATATCTCCAAAGGGAAGTTCTGACAGTCTGGAATCGACAGATAGAACATCTAGACACACTTCACGTACTGTCCACAAAAACCCGCCAATCTTTAACCTGGTGGAGACAGGTCAAGCATGGAACAGACATACTAGAACCACAATGGATAACAATCACCACGGATGCGTCAGGCTCAGGGTGGGGAGCGCATCTAGAGGAGATGACGATATCGGGTACCTGGAACAGCCAAGAAGCGGCTCTTCCATCCAATGTACGGGAGCTAAGGGCTATATATCTAGCCCTTCTTCATTTTTCTCAGAAGCTAATACAGATGGCTGTCAGGATCCGTACGGACAACATTGCATGTGTTGCATATATAAACAAACAGGGAGGCACCAAATCTCCCCTACTTCTCAGGGAAGTAGAACACATTCAATTGGGCGGAACCCAGAATAATGAAATTGACCGCACTGCATATAAGAGGTATCCACAATACATTAGCAGACCGTCTGAGCCGAGGAATGACGATACCAGGGGAGTGGTCGCTTTCAAAGAAAGTGTTTTTCCAATTAACCCAAAGATGGGGACATCCTCAGATAGACCTTATGGCAACGAAAAGCAATGCCAAACTGAGGAATTTTTGTTCCCTATACTCGGCGGACAATCCGACGGTGGTGGATGCGATGTCTATCCAGTGGAAATTCCAGCTGGCATACATCTTTCCTCCGATCTCCATGATCCCCAGGGTCATAATGAAGATCAGGCAGGATCAAGCGTCAGTAATCATGATCACGCCATTTTGGCCCAAAAGATCGTGGTTTGCCCTACTCATGATGATGAGCAGGGGAGAATTTTGGAAGCTTCCAATGTTACCAGACTTAATATCCCAGGGTCATCATCTTTGCCAGGATCTTCCCAGCCTCAACCTAACGGCCTGGAGGCTGAAGGGTCTTTATTAAGAACTGAAGAATTCTCGGATAGAGTCTTACAGACCTTATCTCATGCCCGCAGCCATGCAACCAACCTATCATATGCCCGTATATGGAGAATTTTCCAATCCTGGTGCAATTCTAAAGGCTTGAATGAAGATAAACTTTCTACTCCTCAACTCCTGGAATTTTTCCAGGAAGGCTTTGATAAGGGACTAACTCCAAGTTCCATCAAGGTTCAGATTGCAGCCTTATCAGCCCATCTGAAGTGCAGGCTGTTCCAGATATCGCAGGTAAAATGCTTTGTCAAAGCCATTACGAGACTAAGGCCAAGATTGAATAGGCATATTGATTCCTGGGATCTCTCTTTAGTTCTACAACAGTTATGTCTTCCCCCATTTGAACCACTAGAGACAGTGGATTTGAAATTCCTCACTCTAAAATGTGTTCTTCTTCTGGCGGTGACGTTGGCTAAACGTGTGGGAGAGCTTCAGGCTCTCGGATCTACATCTCCATACATTTTATTCACGGAAGACAAGGTCACACTTAGATTCTTGCCAGGATTTATTCCAAAAGTGGCTTCATTTGTAAACATAAATGAGCCCATTATCCTTCCGGCATACTCACCTTCGGATCCATCTCAGGAGATGGATCTTTCTCTATTAGATGTCACTAGAACATTAAAGATTTATTTGAACAGAATGGATCCTTTGAGAAAGGAAGAAAATCTGCTGATCCTTTTCTCGGGAAAAAACAAAGGGAAAAAGGCCTCAAAACCATCTATTTCCAGATGGATCTGTGAAGCTATTGAGGTATGCTATTCTACAGCCGGTAAATCGCCACCATCCTTCACTAGAGCCCACTCGACTAGAGCTGTGGCTTCTACCTGGGCAGAAAGATCTTTGGTCTCCTTAGAAGACATCTGTCAGGCTGCTTCATGGTCATCTACCTCTACGTTTGTTAGGCATTACAGGCTGGATGCTAAACTTTCGATCAGAACAGCGTTTGCTAGATCAGTGCTTAATGCCGCTGTTCCGGATGTCCCGCCCTAGGGGATGATACTTGCTAGTTCCCCTATCGTTGTGATGCCAATGGGACGCAAGGGAAGCAAAAATTATAATGTTAATTTGTTTTCCCTAAGACCCATTGGCATCACAAGACTCCCTACCCTTTATTGTTCTTGTTGATTGACTGATGATTGTGGGGAGGAGGATCTATTTATACTTCCTTCGTCCCAGGGGCTCGCAGGGGCGAAAATACCCCTATCGTTGTGATGCCAATGGGTCTTAGGGAAAACAAATTAACATTATAATTTTTGCTTCATTCGCTCAAGTTCCGCATTTGTTCACTAATCGTTCAGTGTAATTGCACATTGTTCATTGTTTTGCTGGGATCAGATGAAGTAAACGATCATAGTAACAATTGCAACTAACGATTGTCGTTCTGTGTAATATGGTGAACGATTTCCAGTTAGCGATAAACAATCTTGTTTGCGATCGTTTATAGTTAAAAATTGCTCCATCTGAAAGACTGTTTACACAAAGTGATCTGCAAATTTTTAGCAAACGACGAATGATGATTTGAGAACATGTTGAGAGATCAAAAGGAACGATTTCTCGCTCGTTGCTTGATCGTTTGCTGTGTTTACCTGGAACGATTATCGCTCAAATGCGGTTGTTATTGCGAAAATTCAAACGATAATCATTCCGTGTAAATGCAGCATAAGGGTCCATTCACACAGAAAGATTATAATCTGACAGATTATCTGCCAAAGATTTAAAGGGGTACTCCAGCGGGGGGGCATTTTTTTTCCTGGGACCGGGGAGGAGGTGGCTGAGGGAAACGACATCCACTCACCTCCCCGGTTCCAGTGGCGGGTCCCGCATCGCGGTGCTCCGGTTCCCGGCCGCTTCCTGGTGTTTGACGCGGGCCCGTCTCAAGGCGTCACGTCTCGGGCCCGCGTCAGACACCAGGAAGCGGCCAGGAACCGGGGACCGGAGCGCCAAGATGCGGGACCCGCCGCTGGAACCGGGGAGGTGAATGGACGTTGTTTCCCTCAGCCCCCTCCACCCCAGGTCCCAGGAAAAAAATGCTCCCCCTGCTGGGGTACCCCTTTAAAGCCAAAGCCAGAAACAGACTATAAACAGAGATCAGGTCAAAAAGGAATGCCTGAGATTTCTCCTCTTTTCAAATCCATTCCTGGCTTTGGCTTCAAATCGTTGGCAGATAATCTGCCAGGTAATCTTTCTGTGTGAATGGACCCTAATAGTGAAGCAGAGTCAGCCATCTGTCTTTGAACTCTGTGCTGCTCAGGGTTCCTAGAAAAGCTAGATTCAAAGAGAAGTTTCCCAGGACTGGATCCAGCTTTTTCAGGCACCTACAGTGGACAAAGGCTGACAAACCAGGGCCGTTTCTAGGACCGGGCGGGCTGGGCCACCGCACGGAGCGCTGACAGCGCCCAGCTCCTGCCCTGACCAAGTAATTGGCGCCCCCTCCCCTCCAGACCTCACTGATGATCTCCTGCAAGCTGCCAGCGCCCCTCCCCTACAGACCTCACTGATGATCCCCTGCAAGCTGCCGGCGCCAGCCCCCTCTCCCCCTGCACGGATCTCACTGCATCTCTGTAAGACAGATTCCCCAGCAGGCCAGTGATTACGTCATCGGGCCTGCTAGAGGATCCGTGCGGCAGCTGACAGGCTGGAGAGAAGAGAAGAGAAGAGAGGAAGACCGGGGCCTGGATTAGGTGAGTATATTGGTTTGTTTTTGTTTTGTTTTCTTGTGTTGAGGCAGTGCAGGAGGACTCTTACTATGGGGGTAATGCAGTATGTCCCCAATACTGTGCTCCTGTCCCCATATTCTATACTATACCCAGAGAGATATCACTGTGTTATCTGTGGTGTTACATAGGACTGCAGGTGACAGCTACTACATTATCTGTACTCAGAGATATCACTGTGTTATCTGTGCTGTTACAAAGGACTGCAGGGGACAGCTACTACATTATCTGTACTCAGAGATATCACTGTGGTGTTACATAGGACTGCAGGCCACATCTATTACATTATCTGTACAGAGATATCACTGTGGTGTTACACAGGACTGCAGGTGACACCTACTACATTATCTGTACTCAGAGATATCACTGTGTTATCTGTGGTGTTACATAGGACTGCAGGCCACATCTATTCCATTATCTGTACTCAGAGAGATATCACTGTGTTATCTGTGGTGTTACATAGGACTGCAGGCCACATCTACTACATTATCTGTACTCAGAGACATTACTGTGTTATCCGTGGTGTTACATAGGACTGCAGGTGACAGCTACTACATTATCTGTACTCAGAGATATCACTGTGTTATCTGTGGTGTTACATGGGACTGCAGGTCTCAGGAAGTTGAGCTCTGCTACATCTGCGACCCTGTAGTATATCTCTATCTCCTGATACTGTGGAGTGGCGTGTCTGTTGGAATGGTGGCCAAGTGGGGTAGTGTGTGTGTGTGTGTGTGTGTGTGTGGCGGGTCAGGTGGGATAGTGTGTTTAGGGGAGGGTCAGGTGGGATAGTGTGTGTAGGGGGGGGTCAGGTGGGATAGTGTGTGTAGGGGGGGGTCAGGTGGGATAGTGTGTGTAGGGGGGGGTCAGGTGGGATAGTGTGTGTAGGGGGGGTCAGGTGGGATAGTGTGTGTAGGGGGGGGTCAGGTGGGATAGTGTGTGTAGGGGGGGGTCAGGTGGGATAGTGTGTGTAGGGAGGGTCAGGTGGGATAGTGTGTGTAGGGGGGGTCAGGTGGGATAGTGTGTGTAGGGGGGGTCAGGTGGGATAGTGTGTGTAGGGGGGGGGTCAGGTGGGATAGTGTGTGAGGGGGGGGCAGGTGGGATAGTGTGTGAGGGGGGGGGCAGGTGGGATAGTGTGTGTAGGGGGGGGCAGGTGGGATAGTGTGTGTAGGGGGGGGCAGGTGGGATAGTGTGTGTAGGGGGGGGCAGGTGGGATAGTGTGTGTAGGGGGGGGGGCAGGTGGGATAGTGTGTGTAGGGGGGGGGTCAGGTGGGATAGTGTGTGTAGGGGGGGGTCAGGTGGGATAGTGTGTGTAGGGGGGGGGTCAGGTGGGATAGTGTGTGTGAGGGGGGGGCAGGTGGGATAGTGTGTGTAGGGGGGGGCAGGTGGGATAGTGTGTGTAGGGGGGGTCAGGTGAGATAGTGTGTGTAGGGGGGGGGTCAGGTGGGTTAGGTGGGGGTAGTGTGTTTGTGTGTTGCGGGGGGGTAGGTGGGGTACTTTATTACTATGGTGGGTACAGCAGGCACATTATTACTATATAGGCACAGGGCACAGCAGTGGAGGCATTTTACTACGGAAAACACACAGCAGGAGACATTATTACTATATGGAGGGTACAGCAGTAAGCATTATTACTATATTCTTCCTAGTAGCTGGAGTAACCCCCCCCCCCCCCTTCCTTCCCCAGGGCGGGGGGAGGGGGGGCGCTTTTATCAATATTTGCCCTGTTGTCAAAATGACCTAGTAACTGCCCTGTGACAAACCAACCGCCAAGCCTAGCGAAGTGCTACCCTTTACTAGTGCTGTAAATTTGCCAATTCCTAATAAAAAGCATGAGAGCAGTAAAAGAGAAAGGGAAAGGGATGAAATAAAAAATCTAATAAAATAAAAAGAACAAAGGGACACAAGCTACAGTCCAGTCCGACAATGCTGGGAGAATGGGGGAGGATGTGTTTATTTAAAGGGGTAATCCAGGTGATATGCCATCACTTCAGGAGGCATAATCTCATTAATGGGGGGGGTCACATATATCCTGAGATGAGATGAAGGAGCACAGCACTCAGCTGTCACCAGCAGCTCCACAGACAATGGCTGGAGCACCAGTACATATGTAACTCACCCTCCATTCTATACAACCATTCAGGGCTTCATTCTCAGGACTGGGGGGGCTTCCAGTGCTGGGACACCTCTTAATCTGATACTTATCCCCTATGATTTATAAGGCAGAAAATAGAGGAAATAACCAATGTAAAAAAAACAAACAAACCCACACACATAGATGAGTCTAGCAATGTCACAGTCTCTACTTCTGCGGGGTCTTAAGAAAAATGCAAAAGTCTTAAAGAAATTTGTGAAGAGAATCACGAGAACCGACTCCATGACTTACATCCAGCTCCGACACTGACTGCTGTGATTGGACGACAGGAGCGATGAGTCCGTCAAGACCGGTCCCCTAAAGACAGCGGAACCTTCGTCGCGGCATCAACTTTGCTTAGACCCCACCTCGGACACGGACACACCGGAAGTAGAACCTGACACCGGAAGTAGTCCGAGTTTCTTGATGGTGTTTTTTTTTTTTTTATTCTGTTGATAGAAAGCGCCTGTTACCGGAGCGTGTGTAGATGTGTCAGTGTACGGAGCGCGGCCGCCGGTATGTCCTGTCTGTTGTGTCATGGCGTCTCCTACTCCTCGGATGACTGGGATTGCTGAAGCTTTTAGTTCTCCTCAGCATGTCTGACCTGTACGAGCACCTAGCTTGTCTCTTCTGCTTCATATGCATTAGACTATAGCAGTTTCCAACAACTTGTGGCTCTCATCATGCCCATCAACTTCCATCATGATGAGCGTTGTAGTTCTGCTACATTGGGATGTAGGGACACTGGGCTTTCTGGTTTCTGCAGTACCAGACAACACCCATCGAGAAGTGTGGCGCTGTTTTTTAGACTATGTGGTCAACTCTTTATATTGTGACAGTTGGCAATAAGGCTACATTCACATTTGTTTTTAGGGTGCGTTCACACTTACAGGATCTGCAGCAGATTTGGCATCAATGTAACTAAATAACTGAACACATCAAATCTGCTGCGGATCTGTTGTGGATCCTGTACGTGTGAACGCACCCTTTAAAGTGACTGTACCACCAGGCCCAGGCTGAAGCACCGGAGGCGGCCGACCCACCCTTAGTGGGAGGAAACCACTGCCCCTCTATGATAGGGTTCCATTGATTCTAATGGAGTCACGTCATGGAGGGGCTGGAGTTTCTTTCCACTAAGTGTGGGTCGGCCCGCCTACAGTGCTTCAGCCTGGGCCTGGTGGTACAGTCACTTTAAGTGTAATTTTAAAGTGGGCTGTGATGATGTTCACAGTGCAAATGTAAGCAACCCAATAGTTAAAGGGGTTTTGTCTCATCTTGCATGGTTATACCCCTATGCGCCGAATAGGAGATGACTGATGGGGTGTCTGACCAATGGGGCCCCTCATGATTTCAAGAACAGGGACCTCATTTTCATTTTAGAATTCTCTAATGGGAAGATTGGGGTCCAACCGTCAGACCCCCCCTGATCAGATAGTTATACCCGATCACTAATTTTGCAATAGGGAAAAACCTTTAAATCTTTTCAGCTATCTATTCTAGAGGATAGGTTATAGGTATCTGATTGCTGAGGCCCCACAGATGGGACCTCCACCTGTCATAAGAATTTGGCCCTCTTATCACCTTGTGCGATGGTCAAGCATGCAGACCCTGACGGATCAAAACATTTAACATGTCTTTTTCCTAAAGAAGACTCTAGCAAAAAACTTTTGGTTTTAGAAAGTTATATGGCTTTGTTATTTACTTCTGTTTAAAAATCTCTAGCAAATCCCCATAGAAAACCTTTCCTGCTCTGAACAGTTCCTGACATGCACAGAGGTGGCAGCAGAGAGCACTGTGTCAGACAGAAAAGAATCCACCACTTCCTGCAGGACATACAACAGCTGATAAGTACTGGAAAACTAAATATTTTTAAATAGAAGTAAATTACAAATCTATATAACTTTCTGACACCAGATGATTCGAAACAGGATTTTCAATGGACAACCCCTTTAAATGAGTGATGCTATGACTCTATGGTCAGATATGATTTAGCAGCAAGGTGACTTTTATATCTTTCCCTTGGTGGGCCTGTTTTGCTGCTCCAAGCACTGAAAAGTGCAGGGATTACTGGGGAACATCTCATAGGCCCTTAAGACTAATGTGCATATTTGTAAAATAGTGTTTTTTTTATGCAGCAGAAGTACAAGAACAACAGGTGAAAGGTATGAAAGGTGCTAAAAAACCCTGTCTGTCATGGGCTTAGTTTTAAGGGAGAAGTCCGGCAAAATTTTTTATTAATGTATTGTATTGCCCCACAAAAGTTATACCAATCCCCAATATACACTTATTATGGGAAATGTACATAAAGTGCTTTTTTCCCTGCGATTACTACTACATCAAGGCTTCCCTTCCTGGATAACATGGTGATGTCACGACCCAACTCCCAGGGCTGTGGCTGCTGGAGAGGATGATGACAGGGGGATGCTCAGTGTCCCTCCAGTGCCCTGTGTCCCTCAGTGTCTCTCTGCCA
Organism: Dendropsophus ebraccatus; assembly: GCF_027789765.1. NCBI lineage: Eukaryota > Metazoa > Chordata > Amphibia > Anura > Hylidae > Dendropsophus > Dendropsophus ebraccatus. The sequence goes on along the minus strand of NC_091462.1, from coordinate 42,239,775 downwards.
TCATCCTTTCCAGCAGCCACAGCCCGCACAGCTCTGGGAGTCGGGTCGTGACATCACCATGTTATCCAGGTAATGAAGCCTTGATGCAGTAGTAAGTGCAGGGAAAAAGCACTTTATAAGCATTTCCCGTAATAAGTGTATATTGGGGATTTTTATAACTTTTGGGTGGCAATAAAATACTTTAATAAAAATTTGCCAGCCATCTTGCTTCCAGTCTGCATTTAGCAACCTGATATATGATAAAGCAGATTGAAAAACTTGGGCAGTCACAGTGCAATATTTTGTAGACATAAGTCTCTCTTTTATGATTTTAACCTTTCCTTTTTATGTTTTTTAGGTTTTAAAGGCACAAGTTTTGTTGCCCCACCGGACAATGAACAATAACGGCCTCTTCGGTGGCCAGCAGACCTCAAACACCAATACACAAAATCAGAACACGTTCATGTTTGGGCAGACATCGTTATTTGGCCAGAATGCCCCTGCACAGTCGGCCCCAGCATTTGGACAGTCATCCATGGGCCAGGCTGCTCCCCTGTTTGGACAACAGTCATCTGTCTTTGGACAGGCTAATCCAGCTCAGAACACTTCAGCATTTGGCCAGACAAGTGGTGGATTGTCAGCTTCTGCGTTTGGGCAGAATTCTGCTGCACTAACAGCACCAGTGTTTGGGCAAGCTGCCCCTAGTCAGTCTGGTTCTGTATTTGGGCAGGCCACGGCTGGGCAGTCTAACTCTGTGTTTGGTCAAGCCACTTCTGTGCAGTCTGCTCCCACATTTGGACAAACCACTTCTGTACAGGCTGCTTCTACTTTTGGGCAAGCAACTTCTTCAGCATTTGGAATAGCAACATCTGGACAGAGTGCTCCATTGTTTGGACAGGCAAGTTCTGGGCAGTCTAATCCTTCATTTGGGCAGGCCTCCAGTCAATCAACACCTGCTTTTGGACAGGGTACGTCTGCACAGTCTACCCCAGTATTTGGACAGAGCACTTCTGGTCAGTCTACAACTGTGTTTGGGCAGGCCGCATCTGGTCCAACTGCACGTGCATTTGGACAGGCATCTTCTGCACAGTCTGCTCCAGCGTTTGGACAGATCACAGCAGGACAGTCTGGTTTTCCCTTTGGACAGACTACCAGTAATCAGTCGTCTTCTCCCTTTGCACAACAATCTTCAGGACAAACAGGTTCATTGTTTGGCCTGTCAACAACCAGACAGTCCTCTTCCCTCTTTGGACAGGCAGCTAATACCCAGTCAGTACCAGCATTTGGACAGACATCTGCTGGGCAGACAGGCCCCACATTTGGACAAGGCAGTAACAATCAATCATCTGTATTTGGGCAGTCTACTACCAGTAACTCTGCATCTCCTTTTTCACAAGTACCATCTAGCCAATCTACATCCCTCTTTGCTCAGGCCACTACTAACCAGTCGGCATCTTTCTTTACACAGCCAACAACTAGCCAGTCAGCCTCCCCCTTTGGAAGCAATGCTTCTGTTTTTGGGCAGGCAGCATCTGGGGCATCTGCAACATCCAGGCAGTCTGAAGATGGATCACAGGGTTCACAGTTCGGACAGCAATCGCCCAATAGTCGATTTTTATTTGGCCAGACAACCCCAAGCCAAACACCTTTGTTTGGGCAGAATACAACTGGGCAAAATTTTGGTCAGACAGGCTCCATTAAATCTGGGCAGGAGGGAAAAAGCCAGATTTCTGGCTTTGGACAGGTAAACATTGGGCAGAGTAACTTTTTCAGCCAGCCATCTGGCTTCCAGTCTGCATTTAGTAAGCAGGAGTCTGGTTCTCTCTCTGAATTTGGGCAACCTCAGCCTTCTCAACCATCCTCTTCTGCATTTGGAAATACACAGTCCACACAAAATAGCAAAGCAGAAGAAACCGAGAAGACGTCTATCTTTGGTCAGTCATCAAATATGTCCACAGGTCAGACTGGAAGTGTGTTTGGCACCAGCACACAGATAAGTACCAGTTCTAGTATCTCAAACTTTAGTTTTCCCACAAGTATGGCAGGATCACCTTTTGCTCAGGTGTCAACCAGTTCCGAACACAGCTTTAAACCCCCTGCTCATACAACTTTCAAGCCAATCTTAACTGGAACAAGTAAATCCGAGGAAACTTCCACATCTACGTTTAGCATGTCCACTAAAAATGAGTCAAAAGACCAACCAGTATTTGGAACTCCCTCAGTATCATCCACGCCAGGGAACATTAACTACTTCTCTTTGTCTTCAGACAAGATAAGTAAAGGTGAAATATCCAGGCCTTCATTTGCAAGTGCTAACAGCAGCTTCTCTAGTTTTGCCGAAGAACCTAGAAGAGATGAAGCACTGAGAGGAGTAAAGCGAAGAGAGGAGCAAGATCATTCCCCACATAGAAATGATGTTGCTACCTCAGGTGAATCATCTTCAGAAACCCATGGTGAACATCCACCAGTAAAAAGGGCAGGTCGATTGAATCGAGAATTGAAAGGGGGTGCTAACATGTTGGTAAGGAGCTTGTATGATGTTGTGAAAAGTCAAATGAAAACTCAACATGGGAAAGAGGTAAAAAAAGGTGATGATGCTGCTCCGCAGCCTAAGGTTGCAGAAGCAGAGTCTCCAGCGACAAATCAGTCATTTGGAAGAAATTTTTCTTCAACTGGACCTAACCAAACTGAACCTGTTAAAACTATCTCAGCACCATTATCCAGTCAAGTACCTTTCACTAAGTCCCAGCTGGTACCTACAAGTCAGACACCACCTTCCAGAATGGTTTCTTTTGTAGGACAGAGCCAGCAAGCATCTAGCAGGGATCATTCTTCAGCTGGACCTCCTGAACTGATGTCTCTGAGAATTCGGCCCTTGCTAGAGGAAGGAGAGCTGCCAAAGGAAATTCAAGGTACCTGCAAACTTTTTTTTTTTTTCTGTTCAGTAGGTTGAGAGTAGTAACAAAATTCTATGTTTATTTGGGTGATAAAGTTGGTATACTTTGAGTCATGTGAATACTGTATGTTGCCTTTTACATTTTATTCTGTTTTATACAGATACCTCTCCCAAGACTGCAGCAAGCAAAGCCAAACATTCTGATAGCCCTGTGCGCCAAGCTCATGTTCCCCCCAGTGAGCTGACAGCTCTTTGTTTGAAAGGACTGCCAAATAATCTGAATAAGAAACAAAAACTGGTGGAATTCTTCAAGAAGTTTGGAAAAATTCAACGTGTAAATTGCAGAATGATGCAACAAATGGCCTACATTTATTTTAATAACAATGTAAGTAAAAAAAAAAAAAACACACAAAAATAATTCTTATAAAGTGTACTATGGGAGCATTGGTTAAAAGGGCCTTACTATGGTTAGAAGTGATGGCTTTTCACAAGAATACACAGTCCATAGAGGTCAGACCGGGATTACCACTGGCTCCATCATAGTTATTGTTGCACAGAAATGCGGCCTGGTACCTGTTTATTATCTTATGCCTTTCATTTTCACAGCAGCGGAGGCCAGGAATTGGCTTCACTTTCCTGTATATAGTCACTCGAACAAGAAACTTGAGCCTGGCAGTCGAATACCAGCAGCGCAGAACTCTGAGCCAGCGATGGCATACGCGCAGTGTTTTTTTGGTTTTTTTTTTCAATTCGCCCGTCCCCTGTCCCAAGATCAATTTTCCTAAAAGCCTGGAAAACCCCTTAAAGGGGACAGAATATGGCTGATGCCTCTAGCTTTCTGGTGCTTTCTTTCTATTCACTTCTTGGAAGAATAATTTCAGAGAAGTGAAGGGACAGCTGTATCCTAATCATAACTGTTCTATATACAGCTTTTTTCTGATGGAAAATTTTGTAAAAGTAGAAATCTTTCTCAGCTAAGTGCTTAATATATTTAGATTTCCGGTGAAAAAGGGACATAAGCAATGTATGTGACAGTTACATAGAAAACAGCAAGTCCCAGTGGTGGTTAGGAGAATATTTTGCCCGAGACTTTGGTTAGGAAAAATAAGTAACACTGGTGGTGGTGATCGTAGGCAGGTAAAATAATCCTTTAAGCAATTACATAACTTTTGGTTGCCATCTTTTTTCCCCATCTCAAAGTTATTGCATATCTTCTATCTGAGCTCTGGAACCCTCATTGATCTTTCATGGTTTGTTCCAAGCACGGCCAGGTTACTGTGCTGCTATACATCCGCTTTATTCTCACAATCAGTGTGATCCTAGAGGCGGTATTCCCACACTCTTTCTAAAGTGATGTCATGTCCTGTGGATGTACCATCACTTTTTGAGTTGGGTATGCCGCATTAATATTTTATGATATATTTTTTGGGGGGAAAGAAAAAAAGAATCTCAACTGGGCTATTGGTTTTGCTTTTACAGAACTCTGCAGCTGCGGCAAAGAAGGCGGCAGTACAACTCGGTCAGAATATTTCAGTTTTCTGGCACCGGAAAAAAACAAGTGAGTATTTTGATTTCCTTCATGTACTGCCATACAATGCCGCCTTATAGCGTCACATTATGGAGATATTCTGCAGTAGAAACAATGCTTTAAAGAGAGATATTGTCCATAATGGTACATTCACACATATTCAATTTGCTGTGGAATTCAGCTATTTATTTATATAAGTCAAATCCACAGCACAAAATTTGCAGCAGAATAAGTGTGTGTGAGAGCATACCCCAAAAACGGCACCTGGTGAAGCATAGCACATTTGTATACCATTGGAGGAATACATATGGGTGCCATATGAACAGCTCCATATAGCTCAGAGGTTGTGCAGAACCATACTACACCTGTGTGCATAGGCTATTAATCCTGCCATATATTATCTGTTAAGACTTATTGTAATTATTATCATTTCTCAGGTCCTGCAAAGAAAAAAAAGGCTCAGGCAGAAGAGAGACAAGAAATGGAGAATGAGCCTGAGAGCATTCCAGGCGTTTCCCCTGTACGCAGACCTCTTCTCCGAGGAGTGAAGGGGTGAGTAATACACATAGCTGTTTTATAAAACTTTTCACAAAACTTTTTCTTATACTAAACTATTTCTTTGCTTGGTTTATTAATCAGATCTCCTATAAAGAATGCCACGTTTTGCAAGATTATTCAGTTTAGTGCTGACAATGTAGATGCCCCAGCACCTTCCTCTGACACCACAGTGACTTTACCGCCTTCACTTTTACATCTTGTGGGAATCGTGGCTGAGACTTCAGAAGAGAAGTATCGTCTCTTAGACCAGAGGGACAAGATACTGAGACAAGGTATGATCTGATGATTTAATATAGATAGACAAGTTTATATGTTATACATTTACCCTTCATATCTCCTCTCTTCTTGTAGCTCGAGTTAAAAGAACGGGGTTAGATCAAGCCAAAGTTTTTGTAGGAACTTGTCCTGACATGTGCCCTGAAAAGGAGAGGTACATGAGGGATACCCGAAATCAGCTTAGCATCTATGAGTTACATCCAGGATCAGATAAGGTAACTATCTACTGCCTTCCTTCAGCAGGTTTTGTGCAAATATCCAGATATGTTTCTCACTTGTATCTTTGGGAGACACTGAAGACTAGGTGGTGATGCTAAGCAAAAAGTGTTAGTTCACTGCGCACAGGCTATAACCCTCTTGCAGACACTCGGACACTAAGCTAAATGTTCTAGATGAATTTTAGCCTAGTGTTTTATGTATGTTTAAGGTTTGATTATCTTTTTGACTCCCTACTCACATAATCCCTTCCTTTTATAGCTGGACCATGCAGCTGCAATAAAAGAGTACAGTCGATCTTCAGCTGATCAAGAGGAGCCCCTCCCTCATGAGTTGCGTCCTGTACCAGTACTGTGCATGACCATGGATTATTTGGTGAACCACATAATGGATCAGGGAGAGGACAATTATCGAGATTGGTATGACTTTGTCTGGAACCGAACACGTGGGATTCGAAAGGCAAGTATAGCCTTAATTATAATGTAAGGAGAGACAGTGAATAGTTTATTGTTAGATTTCATCTTTTAAACTGTATAAAAGTAAAGTATTGCAGAATAGTAGAAATTAACTGGATTTGTGAAATTTATTAACCATGTAAGTTTTGTATATTTTGTGTTTTAGGATATTACACAGCAACACTTGTGTGACCCTGTAACTGTGTCCTTGATGGAGAAGTGTATGCGTTTTCACATTCACTGTGCCTATCAGCTTTGTGAGGAGCCAATGTCCTCATTTGATCCAAAAATCAATAATGAGAATTTGACAAAGTGTTTGCAGAGCCTTAAGGAGATGTACCAGGACCTACAAAATCGTGGCGAGACCTGTCCTTGTGAACCTGAGTTCAGAGGCTATAGCGTTCTACTCAATCTCAACAAGGGAGATATTCTCAGGTAAAATCTTCCTCAGCTATTAATTTAATAATAAAGTGGGCCTGAAATGCTGAGCTCGCTTTTGTTGTTCAGTTCGGGCATGGAGAGTCACTGCTCCATGCTGAACTGATTGGGTTATGGGACAATTGTACAATGTACAGTGAGTTTCTTGAATGATTCCTATTAATACTAAATGGAACTCATGATTGCCTTAGGGTACTATCACACGGAGTGACTATTGCGCGTAATTGGCCGTCCCGGCTTTGTGTAAAAGCTCATATTGTAAAATAATGATCAGCTGACATGTACGATGTTGGCTGATCGCTGGTTTACAACAGGAACCAAAATCCTGATGCCGATAGCGATGGTCTGCTTGCTGTTGCTCTGGGTTATAGGATCAATGGCAACAGACTGCCACTATTTCCTATGGGACACCCAGGCGATTGGGGAGTCCCTCCTGCAGCTCTCCGCGCCCCCCACACACACATTCTTACCCTGGCATATGCAATTGTGCCAACAGTGAGCGGGGCACGAGGAACGAGGGGACATTGACCTGATTGGTCGGAGCTCGCTTGCTGCTCCATATCAGGCTGTGTAATAGGGCTCTAAGTGTCTCTCCACACCTGATCTAAAGAACAGGCTTGAGATTGGCATTACATGTACACTTTAAAGGGGTTGTCCTGTAACACCTTTTTCATACCTGGCCCAGGCTGCCATAACAAGAATATATGCTTAATTCCCCTGTTCCCCTGCTATTGCCAGTTTCTAGACTGCCTAGTTTTCGTCCTCTTCTTCATTGCTTACATACTGTGTGGACAAGAAATGCCCGCTCTGTATAGGCAGCAGAGAGATTACATCACCCATAGTTTCTTGCTGGATGTTGTAACTTGATTAATAATAAAGTGTGTGTGTGTGTATATGTATATATATAATATAATGTGTATGTATGCCATAAGTGTTGTTTTACTTTATATAAAAATAAGGGGATGTAGCCCATTGTTATATTAAAATTGTGTTCAGGGCAGTGTTACTGTACTAGGTTGTGCTTTTGTGATTTTTATAACATCTCTACTTTGCAAAACATGTCTCATTTAGAAATATTGTGACAGCTTTCTTCTTTTTTTTTTCAGAGAGGTGCAACAGTTTCCTGAGTCTGTTCGCAACTCAGAAGAAGTGAAGTTTGCTGTCCAAGTGTTTGCAGCACTGAATAGTACAAACTTTGTCCGGTTCTTCAGGCTTGTTCGTTCTGCCTCTTACCTTAACAGCTGCATATTACACTGTTATTTTCCCCAGGTAATAGATTTATTCTGGATTTAGTCGAGTCTTTGAGTTTTTATGTTGGCTTGGGTGCAGTTTTATGCCATATCTTTGTCTTTTCTTTCAGATACGAAGAGATGCATTACGTGTCTTGAATGTAGCGTACACAACTAGCTCTCAGAGACCCACCTTATTTCCTCTAGAAAACATAGTTCGCCTCTTGTTTTTCCAAGATGCAGAAGAAGCTACGGATTTCCTTACAGCCTTTGGCCTAAGTGTGGGTGAAAGGTAAGTGTACCTCAGAAGAGAAAAGGTCAAAGGTCACAAACATTTTTCATTGTCCTTGATTCTTACTATGTTTTTTTTTTTTTTTCTCTCAAAGTTTTGTAGAGCTAAATCGTGCTGCGTTTGCCGAGCCGGTGGTTCCATTGCAGCCAAAGAGGTGCTTGTATATCAGTCATAAGCGCCAAGGGTCGGTGGGGGAAGTTGTGAATGGAGCTCCACTCCCCCAATTCTCTCCGCATGTGCCTGTTTGCAGCTTTGATTTACAGGATAAATATACTGGAAGCAGCAGCATTTATGAGCCAGGACTCAGAATGTTACCAGAGCCTACAGGTCAGTAATAAAGGAACTCAGGAAGAATGAAGGGTAAGGCTATGTTCACACTACGTAAGTCTCCGGACGTAGCGCGTTCCGTGAATAGGCGGCCGGAGATTTACGTAGTTTGCGTACATTGGAAAGTATACGATGTACGGCTGCACAGTTCACACTACGCAAGAACTTATGCCAGGATCGTACGCGTCGTCGTAAAAAATTAACCAGACCATTGTTTGAGGACGAAAATGCTGTAACTTACGCCTGTAGCGTAACATGCGGTCCCGTACGTAGTGGTGATTTCTTCATTTTTGCACTTTTCTTTGCCGATCCAAAAGGTTCTGTGGGGTGTCCGGGGCTAGGCGAAGATTTCCAAGTAAAAGACCGCTGTCAGATCGCTACGTAGGGCGCTCGGGAAGCGTAAGTAGACTACGGGTGTAAGTTCGCGGACCGTACGTAGCCGGCCGCAACTTACGTAAATCCCAGGCCGGAGTTTAACACGTGTAAATATATATATATATATATATATATATATATATATATATATATATATATATATATACACACGTAGTGTGAACATAGCCTAAAGCTGTAAGTTACTTGTTTTGCATGCATGCAGATGTAGTCAACTCGATTTAAAGGGGTATTCCGCACAAACATAACTTTAAATATGTTGCTGCCCATGATGACAATAACTGTTCTTTCCGTACTGCAGATAGGGACTTGTTTACATCAGGAAGGGAGGGGGAGACAGAGAGTAAAGCTCACACAGTTTTTTTTTGTCTTCAGCAAAAAGCAGCAGCTCAAAACTGGCAGAAGGAGACTGAAAAGATAAGGTCATCTTCTGACCGTTCTGAGCTGCTGCTTTTTGCTGAAGACACAAAAACTGTGTAAGCTTTTCTCTCAGTTTCCCCCCCTCCCTTCCAAGACGACTGATGTAAACAAGTCCCTATCTGCAGCTTGTAGCTTCTTTGTAATGCTGGAAGGGTTAATCTGAGGTCACATTGCTGTCTTGCGGTCCGTTCAGCAGGTGATGCAGTTATTGTCCTAAAAAAATACTTTTAAACTTGAAGCCCGTGCCAAACGGGAGTATCTGTGCCCTAACTTTGCACCACCCCTCCGTCCCTCCTCCCCACCCTCCTCCTCATCATTAGGAATGCCACTGAAACATTTTCTCCATGCTGAACATTGCACAGGTTCTTAACGATCCAGCCCATGTGCCGGGCTGCTACAGGTGGGGAATAGGAGGCAATCTGCCTGGAGCATTCCTAATGATGAGGAGGGCGGGGAGGAGGGACAGGAGGTTGTGCAAAGTTAGGGCACAGATACTGAATAGATTATAAGTACGGAATGAACTGTTAGTCTCGCCATGGGCAGCAACTAATGCAAAGTTATGTTTGGGCGGAGCAGTCCTTTAGTTTGGACTTTAGTTTAAATTCTAGTTCACTTTTTTGTATTAACAGAAAAACATACCCCTGAAGAAGTATCAAATAAACGGGCAATTGTGCTTGTGCCTGAAGCCAAGGAAGTGGGTGCAGTGCCTGCTCAGGCAGTGTTTCAGCCCATCTTGCCTCCTGAACCACCACCATCTCCCCCTAAGCCAAAATTTAGTGACAAGGTACTTACCAAATAAAAAAAAATATAAAAAAATTGTGCTATACTGGTATAGGTTGCTTTTACTATTGTTATTAATATTATCCTCTTATATTTTATTTAGGATGTGGCTGATGTTTTTGAAGATATTTTGGAAGAAACAGTGAAACAATTGAGTGCTCCCTATGTCGACAATGTGGCAGCATACGTCTCGGCTGCGCTTGGGTATAACAGTGCTTTTTTTGTTTTTTTTTAAATGGGCAATCAGACCCTGACTGATAAAAACATTTGATACTGTATGTAACTCTGATATAGCAAATGTTTTATTTAATGACAGGTACACTTTAATGTGTAAAAAGTGTATGTACCGTTTGTCTGATTTCACAATACACTATATGGTGTAATGAAGGGAACCAATAAAAGTACTTGGCCCGAGACAAATAAGACCCCCATGTGAAAAATAAAAATGTTATGGGTTCCAGCAAGAAGGGCAGTAAAAAAACAACATTCTTTAACTTATTCTTTTTTTGGATTATTTTAATCCGTAAATTCCCATCTAAATAATTTTCCTGTCTGTATTGCTTAAGAGAGTCGTCTGTGGTTTCCGATCAGCTGCTTGCAGAAGCTGTCGTGAATCTTTCAAGAACAATTGCAGAAGACGAGATAAAAGCCGAGATCGAAAGGGTGAAAGAGGAGAAGCGAAGGAAGGCAGAAGAAGCCAGGTATGAGGCTGCATTCTGCTGCTCAGCAGGAACAACACTAGAATTAACGCTTTCATTGCTTTGTGACAGTGTTGGAATGTTGAGTTAGTAAGAATATCTGACTTTTAATTTTACAACAGGAGGATTCAAGAAAGAGAGCGATTTCTTTCTCTGGAGAGCCAGTCCCAATGTCATGACCTGATAAATGAAGTCATTACAGAGAATATCCACAAAATATCCAAGGAAGAGCTGCAGTGAGTGTCTCTAGGAATAATTTGTCAGACTAGGCCTTTACCATATCAAATAAACTTTGTATATGCACTTTTCATGTTTAGAAAATGAAGAAGTCTATCCCGACCTACCTCCACCAATTTAGTAATGTTAATTTCAGAGTTGCAGAGACTCTGTTAGTAGTTTTATGCTGCCCTAGCTAAGGGTAGCATTAACTAGTGACAGAGAAGCTAAATAGAATGACGTATTGCTTACATTGTTCTGTGCAGCTAATTCAGATTGAGATCCTTCTAAATGACAAGTACAATAACTAGTCCTCTCCATTATGTGCTCAGTAGTCCTGTATATTCATGAGCAGCAGCACACTCTGCCCACCAGCCACTGATTGGGAGAGGTCTATCTATCCTGTATATAGGCAGAACAGAACTGCTGAACAAAATGTTGTATGTAATAATTCTGTTGAGTATTTCTGTCACTAGTGTATGCTGCTTTCATTCAAGGCAGCATACACCTACCGACAGATTCTCTTTAACAATATACATACAAGTTAATGTATGGATAAACATGTTGAGAAGTATGAGTGCTGTAGTAACTTGGAGTTCATATAATCATGTCTATTTAACTCATCCAATTTCAGTATTTTTTTTTTTATATCCTTGACCACAGTACCATTTTTTTTTTAATATTCCAGGAAAGCGGTACAAATTGATCATAATAACCGCATTTTACGGTGCTCCCAGAAGGTCTGTGACCAGTGCGTTGGTCGATTTGTGGATGAGGAGATATCCCAGATAGCCAGAGATACCCTTTATGAGATGCAGTGTTGCAGCAAATACATCCAGAGGTCTGTTGGGCCTTTTTTATTTTGTAAACATGTCCTGTAACTTCTTAAAGAGGTTTTCCAGCATTAGAAAAACTTAGCACCTTTCTTTCAGAAACAGTAGTTCCCATCATGCCTGGGCAGCTGTAGCTTTGGCTGTCCAGGCATGATTGGAAATGCAGTTTTGTAACAGCTGAAGGGCCTGAGTTTGACACCACTGTTCTAGATAATCCCTTAAATATGCTTTGTTTTCAGGTGGCGGGAGGTTTTAGCTGCACGAAAGAAGTTAAGACGTCAAATGCGTGCTTTCCCAGCAGCGCCTGGGTCTGTAGGCCGTGATGGTAGACTGAAAGCTTTGATTCCCAGCGCCACCCATGATGTACAGAATTTGTCTAAAGGAATTGTTAACTTGGGTCATGCTGGAAAATTAAGCGTTTCCTTTACCAGGTGGGCTTTTTGGTCTTTTTAATGAAAAAGTTGATAATATTTCTTTCTACTTTTATTTAACAATTTAATATTTTTTGCCTTCAGATGTCAACAGCTCAGGGAACAGATATTTCATCAGATGAAGGTTCAGCATTATTTCCAAGAGTTGTTGTGGTTTGTATATAACTTCATTTACTTTTATCCTAGACAATGCCTTTCAGAATGTGCCCCCCCCCCTGGCAAACAGCTGATTTTTCTGAGGGAAGCTACAGCCAGCCACATGGCGGCATTTAATATAAATGGCATTTCTTGTAATTTCTTTGAGTCTGCAAGAACTGGAAGCGTATATACAGCAGCGCATCCCTGATGTCCATATGCCGTAATAGAGCGTTTGGACTAGAGTTTTTGCCATGAGGCCTTCTTAAGATTATTCAAGTATTTGTATAGGCTTTAATTTATAAATGAATCTGTTTTTGCAATGCAGTGATGCTGCATGGTCGCCAGTAGAGCTGCCGTCTCTGATTGTTAAGCATCTTCCCACATGGAAGCAATGCATCTTTTGGAAAGTAGTCCTTGCTTTGCCTGAAGTTGAAGATCCTGATGATCCTACAAGGTGAGCAAAGACCATCCTCTGGTGTATTGTGCAACCGATGTAGCCTTGTCTTTTATAAACGTTGTCATTATTTGTTGCAGTGTTCTGTCGGAGTGGTTAAAGGCCAAATTCTGTTGGGCGGGTGTCAAGCCTGAGGGTGATCTGAAGCAGCAAGTTGAAACCCTAGCGCTATACAGCTCCTTAGAGTCTCAGGAAGGATGCTCGGTTCGGGTTAATGTGTGTGTAAAGGTGAGGCTGTAAGATGAGGGACTGTACTACATTTTGGAAATGTTGCCAATGAAATAATCACTGAAGAATTGGAAAAATCAACCTTGTATTCTTTTTGATTATTTGTAAAGGTAGCCGGAGGTTTATGTTGCCCGACACAGGCAGCATGAAATCCCAACAGGCACCATTGTGGCTGTCTTTTTTTTTTTTTTTTTTTTGGGGGGGCAATACTTTAAGGAGTGTATCCCCAGAGTGTGAGGGCCGTGCCATCTTCACTTCCAGCATTCGCAGATGCAGGCCACGCTGGGCGGTACAGTTGGTTGTGTGCAGTATTACAGCTGAGTTCCATTTACTTCTGAGAGAAAGAAGCTGTATATTTTTAAATCATGGACAACCTATTTAAACTATGTTTATATTTTATTTTGACTTTTTAAACGTGCCCCTTGATATGTCTCTCCTGCAGGCTGTACATGGTCCCCTGACAGAGAATGAGTTAGAACAAGCTGAGCTTCAAAACCAGTTATTGGGAACAAGTGGTATTGTCCTCCTTTTGCCAGCGCAGTCAGATACAGATGTGTGTCACATCGCAGCAATACTGCAACTGAAGCAGCTACTCCAAGCTAAACCTTTCAAGCCACCCCCTGCTCTCGCTGTTCTGGTACCTTCATCTTATGCAGATCCAGAGAGCGTCGTAGAAGAAGGTGAATAAGGTGGAAGAATGGCAGCTTGCAATGTAGCTACAGTTTGCAAAAGTGTTAAATTCTCTCTTAAAGGAGACCTATCACCCCCCGTGCCAGGGTGACAGGCTCCCGACCCCCAGCTAGATCCCCTTATACGTACCTGATCCCGCCGAGTCCCAGGACGGAGATATCCCGGTCAGAAGCCGGCGCACGCGTTCTGGAGAGAGGTCCGGCGTCCATAGAGAATGAATGGAGTTGTGCGCACGCATCAGAAATGAGTCCGGCTCCATTCATTCTCTATGGACGCCGGACCTCTCTCCAGACTGGCTCCGGCAGCGGGACTTGGCGGAATCGGGTAAGTATAAGGGGATCTAGCTGGGGGTCGGGAGCCTGTCACCTGGCACGGGGGGGGGGGGGGGAACAGGTCCTCTTTAAGTCTGATTTAGTCCATTAATTTCATCTGTTCTTGTTGTGAACCAACACTGTATGCAATGCATCTTTTATGGCAGACATTTTATGTATGTGTAATATTTCATTGATTTTAATAGTTATGTCTTCAGCACTTGCTAGTTTTATGTTACAATTTTATATCTTCATGTGTTTCTTTCAGACCTCAATATATCAGATCTAGTGTCAAGTGGATTAATTTCAGATTATAATGTGTTCCCCATACCTGATGGCATAAATGACATGAATGGAACAAACATGGTAAGATTAGTATTAAAGGATGCGTCATGATCCATTCATAATATTGATAGTTATTCCCCACCACCACCCTTTTCCACCCAGAGGTATGGCAGAAAAACAAAACAAGTTGTGGTCGTGCAAAGTGCTGCAATGTTGTCTTGCTGATATGAACTTAACAACACTGCAGTATCTTGTATCACCAGTAAAGGTTCCCACACAACTAAGATTAAAGAGTCACTGTCGTGTTTTTTTTTTTGCAAAAATCAATAGTACAGGCGCTTTTAAGAAACTTTGTAATTGGGTTTATTAGGCAAATATGCCATTATCTGCATTCTAAAAGACTTTTCCCAGGTCCCCACTTCCCTCCTCTCTCTCATTCACTGCTCATTATCTCGACTCTTTTACATCACGTGTACTGTCTGTTCTATGGAATGGGGAGAGGGGAGGAGGGAGATTAGTTGGCAGCAGAGACCAGAGAACAAAGGATTACACAGCGGGACCTGTGTGAAAGCCGGTATTCAGAAGTCAGAGAGGTCAGTGCTGACTTCAGAGGAGCCCGGTGATGTAGCTGTAAATTAACTCTTTGTTGTCCTGTTTTGGTGCCTCATCTCCCTCCACCCCTCCCCTCTCCATAAGAGAACCGTAAAGACAGGGGGGAGAGATTAAAAACTGCTTTTTCATGATAAAAATGCATTTTTCGTCTAATAAACCAATTACAAAGTTCCTTAAAATCGCCTGTACTATTTCTGCAAAAAAAAATTAAACGATAGTGACACTTTAAAGTTAACCAATCCCATTGCTGGGTTCTGTCAAATAATCTAAGGCATGTGGTGGTTTTTCTGATTCCTCGCTGACAGATGAAGTCTGTGGAGAGAAAGGTTGAGCATCTTGGATGTTAGCTGCCTGACCCTTTTTCTCTGGGAGATATAAGCTGGTGCCAGAGCTGTTTGACTGCAGCTTACCACTCCCCATAAAGAACACTTGAATGATTGGTCTGCCAAATGTTCATTTGTATGGGGAGGTCCGGAGGGATAATGTCTGCCAAGTGTTTATTTTGCCTATAGTTGAAAGTGTGGGCCACCTTAACATATGAATAACTTAAAAGCTTGTCCCCACATCCATACTTGTCACCACATCCACTGACCCAATCAGTGCTGAATTCCACTCTGCGACCAGAAGTTCAGTTATGGAGACTACTTCGCCAAGATGGTAATGCACGTAACCCCAATTGGAATTACAATGGGAGTCACGCACAGTTAGCGTCACGGCATGGTCAATTTGCTGATTGACTCAGTGGATGTGGTGAAAAGTACCATTTATTTATTTCATAACACTTAAAAATAATTACAGTGAATTAAAAAAAATTTTTTTTTTTTAAATGTAATTTCCAGACGTTTCGGTCAGGTATATTGCCATGTTTCATGTAATCTATTGATTTTACGTTCCATTTTCCTAGGTCTCCTCTGCTGTAGAGTTTCTGCTGTCTCACTGCCCCCGTTCTTTGGAGCTTCGCAGTCTCCCTTTCCGACAGTATATAGAGGATGGCGTATGCAGTGCATTCAGTAATGCTTTTTATCTGGATAAGATGGAAAGAAGGAAATCTGGACTTCCCTCACAGGATCCAGCTGCCATCATTGACTTGTACAATGGAACCATTGCGTTCCTAGCTGAGATAGTCTCTTCAGAGCAACTTACTGAACTGTCCTGGCCCGTAACAGAGTTCACATCTTCAAGTGGCAGCTCCTTAATGCCACCTACTGACTGGAACTGTTCCAGACATCTTTTGTGGCTAAGAAAAGCTATACTTGGTTTTCAGCTTCCACAAATGGACAAGCCTCCTCAAGGAGGTAAGCAAGTACATATTTTAGAGATAGAAGAGGGGTGGCTAATGTTAATTTTTTATAACTATTAAATATTATTGTACCATTTCCCTTGCAGCTCCTTGGGGCCCTGTCTGCTCTATGATTATGGGCTATGTGTCACAGATCGCTCGAGCACCATCAAGTAAACCCCTGTTGTTCTCTGAAGTACAGCTTCTTTTGGATCGCATAAAGAAACACTGGTTTGAACAGGAAGGAATTGCAGGATTTACACCGTCAGTGCAAGAGATTCCTTGGGATGAGATTATTGCTCTTTGCATCAATCACAAACTGAGAGCCTGGGACCCCCCATCCATTTCTGATTCAAAAGGTAACACCTCATATTTTTCACTTGGATAATTACGGTATATAAAATATTTATTCATCTTAAATGGTTAATTTAGCAGGAATACATTGGTTACATACAATTTATAATACTAATAATGAATAGCTAGAAGTCAGCCAAGCCCATCAATGGTCTAATGCAGGGATGTCAAACGCAGGCTCTCCAGCTGTTGCAAAACTACAATTCCCATCATGCCTAGGCAGCCAAAGCTTTAGCTTTGGCTGTCCAGGCATGATGGGAATTGTAGTTTTGAAACAGCTGGAGGGCCTGAGTTTGACACATGCGATCTAATGTATACCCGAACCTCCTGAATGTTCACAGACAGCAGTTGTCAGAATTTTAGCATGTCCAGACGTTCCTATTAGCCTATTTCTCTCTTCTCATTGACTTTAAGAAATAGCTCTAGGCCAAATAAGTATTTGGGCATACTTCACCCACCCCCACAGAAGCCTTCTTAAAGGGAAACCATTAGCAGGTTAGAAGCATATAGTGCACGGGGTGCTGAGGATGAAGGTAAATTTCTTACCTTCATCCTCGGTGCCATTGTTTGTGATATTAGTAATTTATTTCCTATGATGATTAGACATTTTGGTGCACTGGGGGTAGTAGCCAATCATTGATTTAGTGGTTGGTGAAGTGTTATGCAATATATTTATCAGGTACTGTAGATCATTGCTGTTTTCTCTTTCTTTACAGTTTCCGAAGAGGATCTTTATGTCTATTTCTTTGAGGAAGATTTAAAAACATTTGCATACCCAGAAACATGGGAAAATGCTCGTGCCTCCACGCTTCAGAATGCACTTGTAACTACTAGCAGGTAATTGTTCTTCATTTGTGCTTTACAATGTGGAATAGATAAGTAATGAACCTCCCTTTTTTTTCTTTTTTTTGGGGTATTGTTTGAATCATACTGACCTTCTCAAAAAAAAAAAAAATTGCATGTTTGTTTTTGTTTCCTTCTTTTTCTCGTTTTCATCCCAGAAGTTGTTGGTAGTGGGGGGGTTATCCCCATTTTTTGTTTTTCTTATACATTATATGGTAAAATGAAGCATGCCATTAAGAAGTATAACTTGTCCTACCTAACACATAGCGCTCTGGATGGAAAAATAGTTATGGCTGAAGACAGGAATGAAATAAATGAAAGCTCCTGTTGTCAATAATCTCTGAAGCACAGGGCCATAATACTAGTAGAAACAATGTGTTATGATACCGTTGCAGTGCCACAACTGAACTACTGTGTTTTCTCCCCTACCACATTGCAGCCCTCAAAGTAGAAGGAAGCGTCACTCCCAGACATCTCAGACTGTACACTCTGTCATTGTGTCCAGTGAAGATGATGCACAGAAAGTCCCAAGACATCCTGAGCTGCCTGATATGACCTCTCTTCCATCACAGCTGAACCGCACTATTTTAGCGGAGAAAGAGGAGAATGAAAGGTAAAAAAAAGCATTTTTGCCACTATGGAATACTGTTTTAAAGAAACCTTCACATTTCACAGTTATGAACCCCATAAAAGGTTCAGTATACTTTTCTTTCATGTACAGATTTTAAGGTATACATAACGTTAGTGAAAAAAAAATAGTTTGCTTTACTCTGTGTTATTGTCATTTGAGTTCCCAGAAAGCTTTCTAGTTACAGAAATACTGCCTGCTTTGTGGTTAGTGGTCTGTCTGTATGAAGAAAAACAAAATGTTAAAGGAGTTATCCAGCCTTAGGGTATATTCACACGAACGGGCTCGCAGCAAGATTCTCGCTGCAAGCCCGGCAGGTCCTGGCAGTTCCCATACACTACATACTTGCTGCGGTCTAAACGACCGCAGCGAGTATGTAATTATACCGCCCTTAACCCCTTCTGCTCCCGCCCCGGCTCCCCCGCTGTAAAAGCATACATTACCTGTCCTTGCTGCACGGGTCCGTCGTCCTGCTCTCCTGTCCGGCCAATCAGTGGCTGCGGCTGGGCAACACACTAATTGGCCGGACAGGAGAGCAGGACGCCGGACCTGTGCAGCAAGGACAGGTAATGTATGCTTTTATAGCGGGGGAGCCGGGGCGGAAGCAGAAGGGGTTAAGGGCGGTATAATTACATACTCGCTGCGGTCGTTTAGACCGCAGCATGTAGTGTATGGGAACTGCCAGGACCCAGGACCTCTCGCTGCGAGCCCGTTCGTGTGAACATAGCCTTATAAAAACTTAGCTGCTTTCTTCCATGATTCACACCACTCTTTCCCTCAGTTTGGGTGTGGTATTGAAGTGAGTGAAGCTGAATTTTAATGCCACACACAACCTGGTGCTGTTTTTGCAAGAAAGTAGCTGTGTTTTTTTCCAGTCCTGGATATTCCCTTTAAATAGCATATAAGAACGGAGTAAGGTATGGGAAGAAGACTAGGACATGATTTTACATACATTTGAAGCCACTGTTGTCCAGCAGGATGAACTGCTAAACTAACAATAATTTGCTGCCTTTCATGCAAAACATGCAAATTGGCATCTTCGCTCACAAAGTACAGTGACCAGGATGTCCTGTGTTTGCGCCAGCGGTAAAAGGCCATAAGGACTTCCAGGTACTGATGAAAGGTTGGCATCAAGGAAGCTTCACATGTTTTACATTTTTAATAGAGAAGAAATAAAGCATTGTAGACTATATTCTGGTGCTGGACCTAACTAGGCTTAACACCAGATCCAGTGCATGTAAGAGCAGAGCATGCCCAGAGCCATCAGCAATTTGTTTTCCTATGGGCAGTTAGCAAACAAATAAAAATAACACTGGAGAACTAATATGTGAGTTTATCATTTCAGATTTAATGAAAAACTGCAGCAGCTACTCATGGAAGACCCTCTCGATGCATCTCTTTCCCTGCCGGTATACCTACCCATCCCTTCTATGTCGGATTCTTTAGAAAATTCTGTTATTGTACCAGCCCTGCAGAAGTCATCCACACACACTACTACAATGTTTTCTCCAACCATGCGAGACCCTATTGTTCGCTCCCACTCACTAAGGCCATCTGTGAAAGACAGAATAAAGGAGCTGAACATGAAGTTAAGAGGGAATCAAGAGGAGGACATCACCTTCAGCTTACACCTTAGCACATTGCTTGATGTAGCCAAATTTGAGGAAGGAAGCATTTCCCTAAAGTAAAAATATAACATTCACAACCAGCTACCACCTATGCTGAATATCTACAGTAGAAGTCTATGAGGAAAAGAAGAAATTACCTACATCTGTAATAAAGAATTAAATCCTCTATAAAGGAGCATTATATTTACCCAGTTACAATGATAATACATTGTATTCATTGCATATGTGGAGTTGATGCCTTTTTAATCTCAGCTGATATATTCTGAGATGTATGTAACTACAAAGTTGCAGATCTATAGATGAATGTATTCATTTTATTGTACTTGTACAGCGCTGTATACTATAAGAATTAGTGAATGGCGTCTTCTGGTATTTCAACAGAGGCAAAAATATATAATATTTTTTTCTCTTTTTACCATAACATTGCATCATCTAATAGTTGTCATGTTTCATGTGTGTATCTTTTGGAATCTGAGAAAATAAGCTGGCCAAATATTTAACTTTAGACTGTAAATATAGTTGGGAATACAACACGAATCCTCAGCCATTCGATTATGTGCTTTCTAAAATGCATTATATTTTAATAAAGTTTGCTTCATGGTAAATTATATGATATGTCTGTGCGATGCCTATTGATGTTAACAGTATACAGCCCCATATTATCTGGTCAAATCTAAAATAGATTGTAGCAGGAAGAATGAAAATCTTTTAGCAAACCACGTCTTCAGAAGGTGCTATGAGTCTATGGCTACACTGGGGCTTCATGTACTACTAATTGATTTTAACTATACAGCTATAACTGAAGTCCAAAGGCAGACAAAGGTATACAATCAATGCACTGCAGTTGTTAAAATCCACCAGTAGCCCTAGCCTAGACCCTGCACATATCCTGGTAAGCATCAGGATACACCATGAGGCAAAATGATCAACTATGAGGCTATGTTCACACTGCGTATGATTCCGTCCGTAGATCGTACGCCGCCGTACATGTGCGGCTGAAACTACGGGCGTGGGAAAAATAGACATGCGGCCGGATGCTTACAAACCGCGAACATACGCCCGTAGTACAGTTATGCTTCCCTAGCTTGTTTCGAAGTGATCTGAAACAGGTCATTTACTTGGAAATCTTCGCCCAGCCCCGTAAACCACACAGAACCTTTTGGATCGAAAAATCAGGTTCAATCCACTGCCGTGAGTTTCAACATTTCCGTCCTCAAACAATGGTCTTGTTCATTTTTCACTGCGCCGTATACGATCCGGCCGTAAGCTCATACGTAGTGTGCATTGTGCGGCCGTATATCGTATACTTCCAAGTGAACGCATCAACCTCAAAACTACGTGCGTATATTTGCGGTTCGCACTACGGACTGAATCATGCGCAGTGTGAACATAGCCTGAATGTGGATAAAATAAAAATCTGACGAGGCTCCATATAGTGACAAAAATCGTCATAAACTGAATAAAAATATAATTTGCAGCCTAGTTTTAGACTTTGTAGCAGCACTGGGGGTGTTGGTAAAGTGGCTCCTTATAGGCCATTCTGCGCTGCCTTTGTATAAAAAAAAAAAAAAATTAGGTGACACCAACAGCTGTTTTTCAAAGCCTGGACAACCACTTTAACATCTCAATCCTACTGCAAAAGGTGGCTTTCTCAGTCAGCCTTCATCCTGCCCTCTACTGTTGAGGGGTCCAGCTCTCATAACAGCCTCACCCCAAGATATATAACTTACTAATATAGTGTTATCACAAATTGTACTGAATCATGCTTTGCTTGAGTCTCCCCTGACGAAGCTGTATAGCTCTTGCCTTTCCTGGTGTTTCTCCTCCCTGGTGATGCTGCAGGCGATGGCCTTGGCAGGTGCAGAAACCTCATCGTTTGCACAATAGTCTGCTGGGAAATTATATGTTCTGCAACAGCTCTGGGCAGGTATCTGGCAGGAGTGCTGTGGTTGGGGACTAAATGAGAGCAAAGCATTCTAGGTTTTCTAGTACTGAGCAACTGGAAAACCAGGAAGTATAGAATGAACAAATAGATTTTTGGTTGTTTCAGAACTGGGTCAAACAGGAAAGCAATGCTATATGTTTCTGCAGCATTTTACTATTTTTTTTACCTGATGCCTCAGTAACCCTATACGTTGTATCATGCAGCTGTTTTAACAGAAGTGTTTTTATAAAAGGACACCAAGCACAGTGCAACAATCGTAGCACATATGTGCAAATGATCTATTAAGCCATTTGTTTAGAGCACATCCCATCACTGTGTCACACCGAGGTTGTAAGCTGCTGCTGTTTGTCACATTTGCTTTTAAAACAACAAGGTCTGTAAAACTTTTTTACCAAAATGTTTGTCATACGTCAATAGCTGAAACCTGGGCATCTGCTATAGTTCCCACATTTTTAGAAGCAGACCTTCCCTCCCCAGAGATTCCCCCTCCCTTCCTGATAAGTTCAAAGTTCTTCTAAAGTTAAATACAAATACCGGAGCTCATAGTTGTAGATATCGGCCTTGTTTGTGTCATTAGGAAACTAAATAGAAGCCTTACTATGGTTTTAATATTATATATATTTATTAGTCTGCTAAAGTTGTCTGATTTTACCCATGTCAACCAATCGCATCTTCGTTTTTTTTTTTGTTTTTTTTTTACAAAAACTCGAGATACAAAAGCTGAGCTGTGATTGGTTGCTATGAGCAATCCCAGACAATTTTTAATTTAGGCAGACTAATAAATCTGGGCCTTTGACTAGATAGGGCTTCTCATCAGGATTGTCATCTATCTCCATAGTCCTTTATGCGGCAGAGATGTAAGGCCTTTTGTTAATGTGTAAATGAGGCTTAAAAGCCAAAGGGGGTATTCCCGACCATGGTGAAAACCCATCCTTATTCTCCAGCTCTGTATCCACTAGCATCCATCTACTCCATTTGACTGACAACCACTAAATACAGAGGAGATAGGATGGACTTACCTGGGCTTTTGCTTTTATTGGAACATCCCCTGGCCTTTAAAGCCTCATTTACATATTAACTAAAAGCCTCATATCTCTGGCCTCTATGGTGATAAAAACAAATTAATGATGACTAGCTGTCTTTAAGGCTGACCTGTCAGCAGCTTTTATAGTATGTAAAGGCATGGTAAAACAGGACTGCCTACTATGATTTAGTAGATACCATTAGCTGCTAAAGCCTACGGGGCATTTCCCCAGACTGCAAAAGCCAAGCTAGGTCCAGCCATTACGCTCCAGTGCACATCTGTAAATTACTTGTGTGCGTTGATTAATAGGCAGAAGCCTTTATTTCCAACCTGGCCCATCCCTCAAATCTAGTGCCATGCAGTGGGCAGTGTTTGCTTCTAGTCATGATCTGTGGTGGCCATTTCTGAAGCAAATGCTACAGTGCAGATCCACTTAAAAGGAATCTGTCTGCTTCTCTATCATGGTCAGAGCTCAAGTGTCAATGAAGTAGTGCTGAGCTGCCGTTGCATGCATGCCTCATTCCCCCCCCCCCCCCTTACACATATAATAGCCCAGCAGGAGGGGTGGGGGAAGAAGGAGACATTTATGCTTCAGTTCAGCACCACTTCCTTGACCATTGAGCTCAGACCATGATCTAGAGCTGACAGATTCTTTTTAAAGCTGCAATTCTCAGATATTTTTTTTTTTTATTTGCTCCCAGGTTGTAGGCTCACCCGTATACTCACCCATGATGATCACTTTCCTGCAGTGCAGCGTTGTTCTGTTGCTCCAACATTGTTCAAATCCTGCTGGCACCCATGTGACTCAAGGGGGTCAGAAGAAAAGTGATGTACCAGCAGAATCCAAAAGGCGTTAGAGCCCCAGAATAACATGCGCCGCAGGAAATCGATCATTATGGGCAAGTATACAGGCCTGCAGCCAGGGAGCCAATAAAAAAATCTGTGGGAATCTGTTCTTTAAAAGACTGGCACATCACAGTTGGGAATTGTTGTACAAAAGTTGGTGTAGCTGGGAATTGCTCTACTGAATAGAGTATATCAAGCAAAATAAGAAACTGAGATTGAGCCAAGGAGAAGGACACAGAATAGGATTTCTTGGGAAACCAATGCTTCTTCATGAGCAGAACAGAAGGCCTGCCTGAACACAGTGTGAAATGTCAAACTGAGTTGGATCATTTATGGGTATTTATTTTGTACAGAAGAAGTAATCTGGTCTATGCGTATATATAGTAATATTGGGTCATCCTTGGAGGGAATCCCTCCTCTAATAGAGCTTATTCTTTACTGTTGTTTATAATGCTGAATATATGTATAATCTTATCAGCCCTGTTTGCTTTGTCCCATTTGCACAACAACTTGTTAAATATTAAAGGGACCTGTCACCTTTGCATGTCTGACCCCTTCTTCCATATATTGTTTTGTACAAAATAACACCCAGTCATAAATATTAGGCCAGAGAGTTTGCAGAGCTGTTTGTAGCTCTCTGAAGCTACATCTTGTTGGGCATGCTGGGAGTTGTAGTTTTACCAAATATGCAGAAGCTTGCAGCTCCGGGTCTCCCCTGCTTCCATGATGAGGTCGAGGTGGAACCTTTGGCCAGGAAACCACTGCAGTGATGGGCTGTGCAGGCATGTCCTGCTTTGGACTATGTTCACACACAGTATTTTTGGTCAGTATTTTACAACCAAAACCAGGAGTGGATTGAAAACACAAAGGCTATGTTCACACACTGTTTAAACTGACTAGTTGGCCATCATTGAATGGCAAATAACGGACATTATTTCAAAACAATGGTCGTTGTTCTAAATAACAGCAATTATTTGCCATTAAATGGCAGCCATTTACTAAATTTTAACAGTGTGTGAACTGTGTTTTCAATTCACTCCTGGTTTTGGTTGCAAAACACTGACCAAAATACTGAGCAAAAATACTGTGTGTGAACATAGCCCCACACAATGGGCGTTGTTTTAAAATAACGACAATTATTTGCCATTAAATAGCGGCCATCCACTAATTTCAGCAGTGTGTGAACATAGCCTTTCTGTTTTCAATCTATTCCTGGTTTGGTTAAAGAATACTGACCAAAATCCGGAGCTAAAGTACTGTGTGGGAACATAGCCTTCGGGTGTGTGCACACTACGGAATGGCAGTGGAAAACCCGTCGCACATTCCGCAGCTGGCACCCACTGGCAGACTGATGTGGGCGCACACATCTCCGCCTGTGTCCTAGACTCCATTCTATGCACAGGCGGATTCCTTTATCCGTCCAAAGAATGTACAAGTTCGGCTAGATTCCCACATGAAAACAAACTCATACATTTAAAATTACGCTCCCTTGCATTCTCCAATGTAATGATCGATGTTGCTGGGACTTTTGACAACACTGTGTGCCCATTGGAGAATGTAGGGGGCACGGTCTCAATCCCATGCAGGATCTGAAAAGCACCTGTGGGCGCTGCAGGGTTGTCTCTCCTATCATGTGGCTCCAGTTGATGAGTTAATTTGTAACTCCTGCAGATAGAACAACATTTTAACCAGGTAACTGAGCAGCGTTGTAGACAGACAGTCTGAGGGAAGGGGCACGAGAATCAGCAAAAACATGTCCAAAATTGTGGAATGTGTCCCTAATTTCTCAGAAGGGAGAAACAAAGAGGTAAGAATGTGTACATGTTGTTTGGCACTCAAAAACAACAAAAAGCATGGTAAAAAAGCCACAAAAATGGCTGAAACCTTGCCAGTAGTTTTGCTGCTGGTTTTTCTGGGGTTATCTTACTCTAGTAGTAGTTTGTAGTGTTTTGGGGCCATGGGAAAATGTCTAGCCTAATGGCAGCATTTTAGAATTAATGAAGCAGCAGCACAGCCAGATCAAGTGTTTTCAACCTAATTATTTTATATTATACTTCACAACCAGTTATAAATGACCAGTGGCATCTTTATGAGGCTCTTTTGACATCACCTTTTTTCATTTAATCAGGGGGAGAATGGTGCAATAATGGTGAATGTGTAAAAAAGGCAAATGCTTTATCTGGGTCTGGTGCTCCCCTCTTTGTGTGTGTGTGAGTGAGATGTGTGAACCTTGCCTTAGGGTACGTTCACACTTACCGGATCCGCAGCTGATGTTCTGCTGTGGATCCGCAGCAGATTTCATTTAAATAACTGAACACAGCAACAAATCTGCACCATCAAATCTGCTGCGGATCCTGTAGGTGTGAACGCACCCTTAGGGTGCCTCCACACCTACCGGATCCGCAGCAGATTTGACTAAATGAATGAACACAGCATTAAATCCGCACTCTAAAATCCGCTTCGGATCCGGTGTGTGTGAAAGCACCCTTATGGTGGTTTTACACGGAGTGATAATTCGCCCGATTGCATGATTAACGATTTTGAATGAACAATTTATTTTTATTTTTTTATAACAATCAGCGTTTAGATGGAACGATACATCGTACGGAAAAAACGTTATGCGATCTTTTAAGCCTATCTCACACATAGGTGAAATAGTTGAAAGAATGTTTACACGGAACGATCTGTGAATTTTTTGCAAACGATCAAGACGATTTGAGAACATGTTAAAAGATCAAAATGAACGATTTCTTGCTCGTCGCTTGATCGTTTGCTGCGTGTACACCTACGATTATCGTTTGAATTCGATTGTTATTGTGCAAATTCGAACGATAAATCGTTCCGTGTAAAACCACCATAACCCATACTGCACTGCACCACAGCGTCTTTCTTTCCATGCACAGCCAATATTAAGGCCTCCAGTCCACATAAGTCTCCTTTCTCATCTTGCAGCTGACTGAATAGTTCCTTCTCATTTTCTTTGCAGATGGGTATTGTGGGATCCAGAGTGGTGATGGCCTGTATTGTGTGATATCCATAGTATCTGTTCCATGCAAGGCAGAAGGCTATTACTATTGGCTACTATGGGTACTTTTACACAGAGATTTATCTGACAGATTTTTGAAGCCAAGGCCAGGAACAGACTATAAACAGAGAATAGGTCATAAAGGAGAAACTGAGTTTTCCTCTTTTCACATCCATCCCTGGCTCTGGCTTTAAAAATCTCTTAGATAATCTTAGTGATCCCTAAGAATCACTAAGCAAGAGTCCAGGGACTGAGCAGGTGTGTCCTCCAGTAGCTCACTAGGTGGACATATGAATTGAACACAGGAGGCACTATGCCATAACTCTTCACTTTTTTTATATTATGTGAATGGCAAACATTTTTAATAATCTGCACAATGAATGTGATGTTTTTTTTTGGGACAACAGCGGCCTCATGTAATCTGTTCTTGCAATGTCCCCATTCCCTAGATTATTGATGCACTGGCAGCCGCTATTTCTGAGACAGAAGGATGTCGATTGTTAGATGTGGACCCTGGAGCATCCACCAATAGAACAGTGTACACCTTTGTGGGCACCCCAGAGGCAGTTGTCGAAGGGGCACTAAATGCAGCACGTGTTGCTTTTAAGATGATCGATATGAGTAAGCACAAAGGTGGGTTACTGCTTCTTCAGTATCTTTAATTAAATGTATCCCCTTTTCAAAAGATAGTGGATGGGTGTCTGATGACGGCCTGACTATTGGCATCCCCACAAATGATGGGTTCTGGTTGAATAGATTGGTGGCTGGAAATGCATGCTTTCCTTCTGTTTAATGCTATGGACCAAGTTAGTTGAGTGCTGTACTCCTATTTTCATTTGGCTAATGGATTTGAATGGAGCGACAGTGTGTACCCAACTAGGAGGAGTGCCTTTCTTGGGCAATCCCCTTTTAAGTACCATTACAATTATATTCTACGGCAAAATAACAGTCCCCACCCCATAATGTGAGCAATATCGTTGATCCCATTCTCTGTGTGCCTCTAGTTTCTTTTTCTTTTCCCTATAACTGTGTCTCATTTGCAAAGTAGAGTTGGTTTCTAGCACGTTTATGAAGTGCTTGCCTTTGTTTTGTTCAGCTAAGCATGCACAAATTTAAAGGGCTAAAAAAAGTAAATATATACTTTCCCCTGAAAATTTTTATTTTTTTTTACTTGTATTACATCTGTTCATCTATTATATGCAATGATCACATTAATCAGGTATGTCATTTACCCTGCTCTTCAGGGGAGCATCCTCGTATGGGCGCTCTGGACGTGTGCCCTTTTATTCCTGTCCGGAATGTCACCATGGCTGAATGTGTTTCCTGTGCAAATAAATTTGCTGAAAAACTAGTGAAAGAACTGCATGTCCCAGGTGAGAAGTGAGGCAAATGGTTATAAAAAGGATGTGGTTATCAGTCACCATGGAGTTATACATGTAATACATCTGACCTCTCTAATGCTTTAAAACCCTCCGTTTCAAAACGGTTTTGTTAGATTATTTCTCTGCCCTCTAATTGGGCAGAACCAGAGCCGGGCTGTTTGCCAGTGGTACACATACAGAATGGAGAGGCAAGGTGGGTGTTGATTACACTGCAGGGCTGTGGACATACAGCAGTAGGCACACGTATTTGTACAAGGGACAGATACCCATACCTGTATAGATGATGAGACAAAAGCATTGCTTTACCTTTCAGGAACAGTATGAGTCTTCAGCAGGCAGACTGGCTTGCATGTATGTAATGTCCCAGAACCAATGTGCCATTGCTGTTCTGTCTCTATGTAGGTCTGCACTGAAAGGAAACCATTGGCTTAGTCTGTGAATTTTAAGGTGCCTTCTGCACTCCCACCATTAGGTGTCTCGCTGTTAGCTGGCCAAACCCCAAGAGTACCTAACAATTGTCCCTTCTCTGTTTAGCAACCTATTGCAAGTCAGTCTCACAGTCTCCTTCTATTCTCTCCACCAACCTGTAAGCTCCCTCAGGTCAATATATGTACAGGTGAACCAGGCCATGTGTAGCTCTTTTTTTTTTTTTTTTTAGTCTAGTCATTTCCAGTGTTTGTGAGAGCCAGAACAAGTATTGCCTGTTGAGACTTCCCAGGGCCTGTCCAGTGGGCCAGGGCCCTATGCTGGGCGCTCCATTGAGTCAAAGGTTGTATACAGATCTTTATCCTGTCACCTTCAAGCACTCCTACAACCTAGCCATGTTTGGCTAGGGAACCTCTGGTGTGGCTACTGTTGATGAAGAGAAAGTCTTAGTCTTATTCACGTTGAGGGGGTATTCTGAACTACAAGCCCTGCACGTTCACCAGGAGCTTTTCTACAGACAGTGGTTTGGAAACAGCAACTACAGCTTCCTTAGACCTTATTCCCACCTTCCATGCACAAGCTATCTATACAAATGGTGTACAGCAAAATGGATCATTGAAGCTCCTGGCATCATGTAGAATCCCTATATACGGCATACACATGGAACATGGCAATAAGGCCCTACTCTGCTGCACTTCGCTAGGGCCTAAGAGGTTGCCTTAATGGCTAGCAAGTAATCTCCTCTAATAAACTTTGTCAAGTTTCTACAAAACTCAGTGTACCTGCTAAGCTCAGTGATTTATCTATTTCAAGTGATTCCAGTATACCTGCAAAAAGCAATGATGTTAAGACTACCTATTCCTTTAAAGGGATTATCCAATGTTAGAAAAACATGGCCACTTTCTTCCAGAGACGGCATCACTCTTGTCTGCAGTTTGGGTGCAGGTTATGCAACTCCTTTCCATTAAAGTGAATGGAGCTTAATTGCAAACCACACTTGAACTGGAGACAAGAGTGGTGCTGTCTCTGGAAGAAAGTGGCCAACTTTTTCTAAAGCTGAATAACCCCTTTAACGGGCATGTGGGGAGTTGTTTGAAATGACAGTGACCATTTAGGGTACAAACCCACACACCGTATACACAGCAGATACGCAACAAATACGCAGCAAATACGCAGCAGATTTGTTGGTACAGATTTGATGCTGTGTTCAGTTATTTAGATCTAATCTGCTGCGTATTTGCTGCGTATTTGCTGCGTATCGCAGCAGTAAATACGCTGCATATACGGTGTGTGGGTTTATACCCTAAAGCATATTAGTCATACAATAGATACATCAGTAAAAGGCTCATGTAAGGTGAAAATCTCTGCTGTACAGGGGATAGATAAACTGTTGGAAAATGGTTAACAAAACTAGCCATTGAGTGGGTGCAATAGGCCAGGTAAATACATGTTAAAAAAAGGTGAGTTGACCTGCTTTTGAGGGATTAGATTGGCAGATGGTATGACTGAAAGAGGAGAGATGCCTGAGGCATAGACTGTAGGTGTGGGTTGCATGTGTGATGGTATCTGGAGATTAGCAAAAAGAAAATCTTGAGAAATCAAACACATAATGCATGACAGACGTTAAAGGGGTATTACGTGTTACAGTACATCTTAGAGAAATTAAAGTTGTTGTTTTGGATTTATTTTTTTTTCTTTTCAAATCTGCCTACTCTATTTATTAATTCCTCATAGTTTTAAGAATTTTGCCACCATTAAATGGTAACCAATACTTGTCCATAAGCATATTGCCTATTGCAGCAGCACTGTTATAAGAATTCAGCACACAATACACTGAAATAACATATCTCTTTTTCTTCCAGTGTATCTTTATGCAGAGGCTGCACGCACTGAGAGTCGAAGGACCCTGCCAGCTATAAGAGCCGGAGAGTATGAAGCTCTTCCTACCAAGGTAAATGAGGCTTCCTAGCTATAAACCTTAGGCCACAGCGTACCTCTCAAGCATTTTCCAATGTGTATTTTATGCCGCAATGCAGGTGACAACTGTGTGTAATATGTGGCCTGTTTTCATTAGGAAATATTCAATGTTGTTGGCATTGTGAAGTTTCGCATGTGTTAAATTTTTTTTTTTTTTTATTTGTTCTTTATTATAAAGCCCAGAAATATAAAACCCACTACAGCTGTATCTTTTGTATTGTATAAAAAATTTAAATACATATTTGATATAAATATCCTCCTAACTATTCCTGGCACTTCCATACTTTGTACACAATTCTTTTTTTTCAATCTGTTGTAGTAGGATTTGATATTGACAGAACATGTGTCTCCTGCTCGTCCATTGTCAGCGACTGGGCATTGGCGAAGTTCCCAGGTGTTGGCTTCCCACCTGGATAGATGATAAATGTGTGTGACTAGCATACCCTTCAGTAGCTACCCATGGGTGACTGTATGGAGGTATGTCTTGGGCTACATGTAGCTCAAATATGGGAATGCTGCCTAAGGGAATTTTTCCTTTTGCTTGGAAAACCCCTGTAACTTTCATACTTTTAAGCAGCTACTTATCCACAATTGTGGATATTTTTATTTTAATGCAAATGTTTTCTTTACCCACATCCAGTAAGGATGTGAAGAAATTACTATCTGCGTTTGATAAGGTAATCTGCCAATATGGTTATCCCTACCATGCGCTAGCGTTCTAAATGGTGGGTTCTAGAGATGTTCTATAATTGTGGTTCCAATTGGATCATCTCTGTAGTCTGCACCAAGTGATTGATGAAATTCATTCCTCCTTTTAGTGATGTTAGCTGAGACACATACAGAAAGTTATCATATAGGAATTTACTATGCAATGCCCACCAAGAAAAAAATTATAATTCTCTTATGGTGCCCTGGTAATTTCCACCAACTATGCGGATATAACATACAGAGCTACATTGCATTACCCTCATGCAACCATGTCACCTTAGATTTCCAACTTGTAATGAAGGCTAATAGTGGGTTCTATCCGTTCCTCTTAAATAAGAACATCTTTTTATAACATATTGTGTATAAACACTTTACCGTATATAACATTGCACTGAACTATAAAGGTATAATTGTTTCTCCTCCAGTTGCAAAATCCAGAATGGAAACCAGATTTTGGGGAGTCAGTTTTTGTTCCAAACTGGGGGGCAACTGTGACGGGAGCTCGGAAATTTCTTATTGCGTACAATATAAATCTGTTGACTACTAAAGAGCTGGCTCATCGTATAGCGCTTAACATCAGAGAAGGTGGTCGTGGGAAGGATCAGGTGAGAAGAAATGACCGTGATGAATTAAATTATTGAATGAATAGAACAAAGTGGCAAATTGTCTGTATAACTGGAGGTAATGATTCATTACCCAATACTGTGCATGTTAAGATTGGAGATTATTGGACCTCCTGCCAAAGTTTAAGACTTTTTTTTTTTTTTAGTAAAATGCTTCCTGGGCAATAAGTAGTTGCATCTTTGTGATGTACATATTAAAATTATATTTTTGGCATTTGCCCAATATAAGTATTTTTGCACTTTTTATTTATTTATTTATTTTTTTCAGCCTGGGCGTCTCAAGAAAGTGCAGGCTATTGGTTGGTATCTGGAAGAAGAGAATTTGGCACAAGTATCTGCAAATCTGTTGGATTATGAGATTACCCCTCTACACATGGTGTATGAAGAGTCCCGCAAAGATGCCAAGGTGCTTGTTCTGCATTTTGTGCCCATAGGCCATGTGGGATGACTGGTTTACCAAAACTGCTTTGTTGTCTTTTCAGGAGTTAAACCTCCCAATTCTCGGCTCCCAGTTGGTGGGGTTAGTGCCTCTTCAAGCATTGTTGGCTTCTGCAGAATATTATATTAAAGAAGAAAAATTGTTTATATTGGAAGAAGAACACAAAATTCGATTGGTAACTTCTGCTCCCTACCTAAAATATAGAACGGTTTTGATAACTATTGTCCTGTGTTCATTGCCTTCCATGTATCTTGATACATGCCATTTCAGTGGCAAATTGGACAACACACTGTGAATGTCAAAAGTTTTCACCGTGTCTTAACCCCCCATCAATTCCTAGAACATACAGGAAGATGCAGTATCTGATTGGCCCACCAGAGGACCGGAGGGTCTGGTGGGCCCCCAGCTCTAGAACCTGCGCTAACACTGACTGACATGTCATTTCCCACTGGTTCTTCCTTGGTTGGCCCTCATCATTTCTTTGGTGGGCCCAGGCCCCCAGATACCAGAGTCCGACACTGGGAAGGAGCAATTATGTGAGCACTCCTTTTCCCTGCAGTTTTTCTGTAGAATCCATATCCTGCTGTGGGAATTTTTACAATAACTCCCTTTTAAGAGCACTGTCCTCCTGAAGGACTTGTTTCAATGTAACTTTAGTGGTCTTGGAGATTTCATTAAAATTATAAAATGTTTCATGATTTAAGGTTTAAAAACTTGTATAGATATTTATAATCCATTAAATTGAATCAAGACATGTCATCTGGGTTTTTAGGTTATTAACAGACTTGGACTGGACTCCCTGGCTCCCTTTGAACCTCGTAAAAGAATTATTGAGTGAGTGACCTTTCATTAAAAGTATATTCATTATAACAAAGAAATAACTTCAGGAATCTGTCAGATCTATGTTATGATCAGGGCTCCTGACAAGGACATAAAACAAATGATACCAGACTATAAAATCATGTTTCCCCCCAAGGTCAGTAGCATAGAGAATGTGCTGAGCTGCAGTATGCACACCTGATTTCGGCTAACAGCCCTGAGCCTTGTTCTATTGATGTGGGGGAGGGAGGAGGTGTGCATTCTGCAGCTCAGTCTGGCCTCTACGGCACTTAAGCTTACAAGGAAAACATGATTTTAGAACTTTGCAACCACCAGCTAAGAGAGAGGTTTTATCTCCCAAACAGCTAAGTATGATATAGACTTCAGAGGGTTCCTTTTTAAATGGTGTTTTTTTTTTTTCTTAATAACCCAATCTTTGGTATCATACCCCTTCTACATTTGCAATGTCTACTCTATGTATTACAGGTATCTTGTTCAGGATGGCATGTCTGGGGCACTTATCACACAGACTTTGAAAGGGTTTGTGCAAAGTGTGGGAGCAAGGTCCGCTACCCCTGGAGGTGGCTCTGTATCAGCTGCTGTGTCAGCTATGGTAAGTACAGAGGATCGGCACAACTAATGGCGATAGTATACTTCTCTTCCCAAGACAGTGCTATTTAGAGCAATAAAGCTAAACAAAACCAACTCATTTATGTCCTGACCTGATTCCCCTAAAGGAGGATACAATCCAATTACCAGGCATTGGCAGGTACAAGATTCTTCCATTCTATGCCTTGCCATTCGGCGCTTCCTCTAAAATGCAGACATCGAGATTACATGATCTTGCTCTCTACTTCCTTCCTCAGTAGCCAGGCTTCGTATATTTAGATGCCAGACTGAAATCTTTGCAGAATATAAGAGATGAATTGTTTGATATCTGAGCTCAATAGTCACAGAGGAAAGGGTTCTTAGTCTTCTATCTTGTAAAACATTTCCACCTATGGAGAGATGGAAAAAATAAAAAAATCCTTTTCTTGGAATGTTTTGAGTATCTAGTGGGTCAGGTGGTTATTGAACTCTCTTGACCAACCCCTGAGAACAGTGTCATTTTTTTTGTGCCCCTGGGCCGCCTTAAGAGGTGTGACTACTCCCTCTGCACCCCTGACACTTTTTTTTTTTTTTTTCTGCGCAAATATTGTCAACACTAGCAGACAGGACTCACTGTCTATCCTTATTACTGTGTCTGCTGCAAAGCCCCTGTCACTTCTCCACAGTTATGGAGTCCATTTCTTGACTGCTGTTTTTGATTTGCTGTGTAATGATGATTCCCTCTTTGTTCTGCTATAATTGCCGAAATATGCACAAGGGTGGTGGCATAACTATATAGAGTCCTATAGACGAGTGGCAAAACTATGGAACAACCCTGACAGCATTTGTTTTGGTATAACACACTGTAGATAACAACTACTGCTATTCCATTACCACATACAAACAGTACAAAGCCCAACATTCGACCCTATCCAATGACTATAGAATTCTAAAGATTATAGAATGTGATTATAGGATGTACAGTTACTATACCTCCAGTGACCCAGAGGTGACATCTTCTAGACACGTAGGGGGAAAAAAATACCCTAGTATGATAAAAATGTAGGTGCAGGTAAGTAGACAATACAAAATTCAATAATGCATTATATACTGCTACCCAATTCTATATGCAATTATTATCAAGGACGTTTTGGTCGGATGACCTTTGTCAAGCGGGTATCTGTAGATAATAACATACAAGCATTAGTTGGGTTCTCTTATATATATTATCTGACATAGTTCCACTATTATTTACATTATTTACAAATAATCTACTGAAAGTTTGTCCATTAAAGATTAATAAAGTTATTACAACATGATTACAGCAATGTCAATCCGGTGTCTGACTTCTCTAGGTTACCTAGAACCTAGAGAAGTCAGACACCGGATTGACATTGCTGTAATCATGTTGTAATAACTTTATTAATCTTTAACGGACAAACTCTCAGTTCCCTTATTTACAAATAATCTACTATGTCAGATATTAATATATATGAGAGAACCCAACTAAAGCTTGTATGTTATCTACAGATACCTGGTTGACAAAGGTCATCCGACCGAAACGTCCTTGATTAAGTATATTAAATGTTTGAAATATCGTTGTGATGAACTGTGAAAAAATAACTTGAAGCATAAAAAAACAAAAAATAAATAAAAGATGGCACGGTTAAGCAATTAATTTCTAGAGTCGAATGCGGTTGATACACCTTCTACTAAAATGGTGAATGTCCTTTAACTGAGGAATGGCTTACTGTTTATGAATTGTACCATTCTCATTGTAGGGTGCAGCTCTGGGATGTATGGTGGGCCAGATGACATACGGAAAACGTCAATATGAGTCTCTGGATGGAGTGATGAGAGAGCTGATTCCTCCTTTCCATCACGCAGCCAATCAGTTGTTGGCTCTTGTAGATGCAGACTCTAATGCATTTGGAAGCTATATGGCAAGTTGTATTTATTGTGTCCACTTTTTTTTTTTTTTTTTTTTTTTTTTTTTTTTCTTTTTTCTTCCTTGACTATAGATTTAGCTATTAAATAGGCATACACATAGCATAAATGATCAGAACAAATAAATGATAGAAAGTGTCATTTTGTCATAGAAAAATGCTTCTTTCCTGCTCCCCTCTCCATCCTAAACTTATAATTCACTCTGAAAAACTGCTATTGTCTATTTTGAAATGTCTCAGATCACTGATGTATAGAGTTATGGCTGCCCATAGCACTCTATTGAGAGGGGTGGGGGAAGATAGAGAGAGTTGGGGTATTATTAAACAGGCCGATGAAGGTCTGATCAATATTGTAAATGAATGCCAATCTGCTAGATGGGCGCTTGTTTACTGGGCCTATTACATACATGTCCACACTCCCGGTGTTCTCCTGCCTTCTGCATGCTTCCCGGTCTGCGGCTGCAGCTTTAGAGCGAACTCTGAGCTAACAGACTGCTCAGCCAATCACTGGCTTGGACCACCGCAGCCAGTGATTGGCTGAGCAGCCTGTCGGCTCAGAAGCTGCAGCACGCAGTGCCGGTAAGAGAGCAGAAGGCAGGAGAAGACCGGGAGTGTGAACAGGTAATGTACTAACTGTTAGTTCAATCGATAGCCAATGATTTTAGGTCCGGGTCTAAAGAAACGATCATCCGATCAGCTGGTCGTAGTCTCCATTACACAGAGCGATAATCTGCCTTATTTGGCTGAATATGTCTTTATAAGGGCCCCATTACACAAAGCGAAAGGGAAATCTCCAGCCAGTCCTTGCTTACCTTTTCATCGCTATTTTCTACCCTTTTTCTTGTCTTCACTTGCAGGCTGCTCTGAAACTTCCAAAAGACACTGAAGAGCAGCAACAGAAGTAAGTTCTAATGCTAGCTACTCTAAATGTTTTTCTATAGCACCTCATGCTATAGAAAAAAGGTTACGTAATATCAAATTTAAATGTGTAGTAACCTCTTGACTCCCAAATTAAACCCTGTAGCGGCCTAATTCCCTGTTGGGCCCAAACATCGGAAAATGAAATCTTATGTGCTAATCCAACCTAATTCAGTAGACATGTTTATAGTGAATCTGTCTGCAATTCACCTTCCCAGCTGCTGACATTGTTGGCTAGCTGGTAGGTCAAGAAGACACGTGATATCTTTTATATATTAGTGTGTATGGTTGTGATGTGTATGTGTATTTTTGCTTTCATGACAGACGTTTCCAGGCTTTACAGAATGGCCTTAAGGAGGCAGTAGGTGTTCCCTTAAGTCTGGCTGAGAAAATAGGCACTTTGTGGAAGCCATTATTGGAGCTCTCTAAACACGGCAATACATCATGTATATCAGACTTGCAGGTATTATATATATATATATTTTTTCTTGGTATCACTCAATCTGTTGGCTAACACTACTAGAAGCAATAATGTCTATAGGAACCAATTCCCTCCCCCCCCCTTCCCCCCAATCTTTTAATAGTCTTTGGTAGATCATTGCCATAAAACACTGCACTAGTCCTCTGCTGCAGTGTATTCTTTCTGGCAACATAACAGTGTTTCAGCCACACCCGGGTACTGAATGTCCTGTACCCCCTAGCACTTGCTATGTGCACATTGGAATAATTTTAGAGGTAAATATAAGTAGAATTACCTGGTATATGTGCTGTGCATAGAGGCATATGTTTTTACTAAAATACACTTGTAACTTTATGCTTTTAACTTAGGTGGCTGCCAAAGCTTTAGAGACTGGAGTGTTTGGAGCCTATTTCAATGTTCTCATCAACCTCCGAGAGATCAAGGATGAAGAATTTAAAAGTCAGGTAATAAGTGAGGTTAAAATGTTGCACGAATATATTGAAAATTCCCGCAGCTTACACTGCGCTCTCACAGCTGACATTTCCCCCCTATCCTATACTTGTATTAGAGATGCCTGGATGGAGGTCTCTGTGAGTCGGGGTGAGGGTCTCAGACATGTCCTTGTGACTTATTTTACAGAAAAGTTGCACCTACTCCGGCCACATTCAAAGGCCAAAGACGACTGATCAATAAAATGACAGAATACACATTAGGAAATTAGGTCCTTGTGATGGTTAATGATGTTGCCCATTTACATTATGAAATTGTTATTGCATTTTAGACCTAAAAACTGAATTGTGAAGGTTAGTGGTCAGCTCCTAGTCTCTGTGCGTTATAGTGTACATGGAAGGTGTCCCATAAATGTTACCTTGCGGTTTAGCCCCTTAACGACAAAGGGCGTATAGGTACGTCCTATTGCCGGTAAGGGCGTTCAGAGCGGGGCCGCACGGCGACCCCGCTCTGAACCGCGGCGGTCCCGGGTGCCGCTTGTAGCCCGGGACTGTAGGTATTAGCGGGCACGGTCCGATCGCCGTGCCCGCTAATACAGTAATCAGATGCAGCTGTCAAACATGACAGCTGCATCCGATTACCGGATCCAGCGTTTCCCTGGTGTCTAGTGGCGGAGATCGCTCCTCCGGGATGTTATCCCGGAGGAGCGATCTCCGTTTCTGAAGCCGGCCGGGGACCGTTCCAAGATGGCGTCGTCCCCGACTCGGCACTCGTTTACTTCCAGCTGCAGCAGCCGGAAGTAAACGAGTGCCTATCTCATGGATCTCTGCAGCATATCTATGCTGCAGAGATCTCTATGAGAGATCAAAGTGTATATACTAGAAGTCCCCTAGGGGGGCTTCTAGTATATGTGTAAAAAAAAAAAAAAAAAAAAAAAAAAAAAAAATATAGTGTTGTCAATAAAAAGCCCCCTCCCCTAATAAAAGTCTGAATCACCCCCCTTTTCCCAGGTTATAAATAAAAGTAAATAAATAAATAAACATGTTTGCTATCGCCGCGTGAGTAATCGCCCCAACTATTAATTAATCACATTCCTGATCTCGTACGGTAAACGGCGTCAGCGCAAAAAAATCCCAAAGTGCAAAATTGCGCATTTTTGGTCGCATCAAATCCAGAAAAATTGTAATAAAAAGCGATCAAAAAGTCTTATATGCGCAATCAAGGTACCGATAGAAAGAACGCATCATGACGCAAAAAATGACACCTGACATAGCCCCATAGACCAAAGGATAAAAGCGCTATAAGCCTGGGAATGGAGCGGTTTTATGTGACGTATATTTGTTGACAATGGTTTGAATTTTTTACAGGCCATCCGATACAATATAAGTTTTATACATGTTATATATCGTTTTAATCGTAACGACTTGAGGAACGTGCATAACAAGTCAATTTTACCCCAGGGCGTATGGCGTAAAAACACATTTCCCCCAAATAAACAAAATGCGTTTTTTTCAATTTCACCACACTTTGAATTTTTTTCTGGTTTCGCAGTGTACTTTATGCAAAAATTCAGCCTGTAATTGCAAAGTACAATTAGTGACGCAAAAAATAAGGGCTCATGTGGGTTTCTAGGTGGAAAAATGCAAGTGCTATGGCCTTTGATGCACAAGGAGGAAAAAACGAAAACGCAAAAATCGAAATTGGCTCTGTCCTTAAGGGGTTAGAGCAGTGCTTCTCAAACAGTGAGGCGCCCCCTAGTTGTTGGTGAGGTCCAGCTGGGGAGCCAGTTTTCACAAAAGTAACTATGATCTGCAAAGTCCTTTGACTGTTTGCAAAAATCTCTATTTTAACAACGTTATTTTATTTTGTACTTCCTTTATTAACATATAGAGCTTGGGAGACAGGTGAAAACTAGTATTATTTTCAGCTTTTAAATGGACTTTCACCACAGATGGTGAGGCCCAGGAACCCTCTTGGTCAGTCTGTTGAGGCCCAGGCATTGCCTTGGTCTGTTGGGTGAGGCTCCAGTAGAAAATGTTTGAGAAGCACTGGTTAAGAGGATACCGTGTGGTTGTTAGGATCTCCTGGGTTTGTATGCCTACTAAAACTGACAGGTGTTTCTTTCCTTGTAGACCCAGAAGAAGGTTTCCCAGCTGCTGGATGAGGCTAAAAAGTCTGCAGAATCTGTGCTGAAACAATGTGCAGAACGAAATTAAACGTTAACAAAAGAAAAAATAAAAAAAAAATCTGCTGTCCTGCTTGTGATCTGTGTTTTTTATTTCTAAAGTACAGTAATGTGAGTAATCATAGAAATATTGTGCCATTTGAAATACTGCCTGTTTACACCACAGCTATAGCTGTTCCTGCTATACACTCTAGCTCTGTGTCCCCCTGACTCCAGTTCTCAGAAACCACAAACAGGTTGTGTCTTTTAGGTTTTTAACAGGTGATATAATTATAGTCAGTGCATCATGTATCACCACAGGTGTTCTTTATATAATCTATTAAATCATGAGCTGTTGGGGGGCGGGGAAACTGACCTAAGTACCTAGCCTCCTTTCTGGACTACACCATCATTGCAATCCCTAAACATGCTGAAGGCCTGACATTATGCAGTGTATGCCCAAGGGGAACTATAGCCACCATCCTTTACAGTAAAGCCCCCTTATTCTGTCTTAGAAGTTTCCCTCACAACCTCACATCAGCATTGCTTTCGCCACTCCCTATGTGTGGAAACAATGGGTGGGTCCTTAAATCTATAGGTGAAGTTTGTGACTCATGCTCAAAAGCTGCTGCGTCTCTAAAATGTTCGGGGGAGGTGGGTGGCTGCCTGTATGCCTTCTTATGGGGAACTTAGTTTAGCTGGAAACATTTCTTTCTTTGAAGGAGTTTCAGGTTTTACATTTAGGCCTTACTCGCACGCTCTGAAATCCACAGAGGTTACGGAGCGTAAGGCTACTCAATAAACTTCCAACCTCTGTGGAGTACAGGATGTGAGAATAAGGCCTAGCTCTGTGCAATAAGAGTATGCAGCTAAAGCAATGCAGTATGCATCATAATGGATAGGGAAAATGTGTAGCTTTGTAGGACTAGTAGCAGTAGAGAATAGGGAAATTATGCTAGAAATACAGGATAAGTTTAGAAATATGGCTATGAGAATATTGCTAGGAGCAGCATGAGTAGTACAGTTGGGAACATGTTAACAAGGCAGGAGGTTAGCAGCTGTCTAGGGCTATTAGCAGTAGGTGCAGTGATTGTGGCAGCAGTACAGTATGGAACATGATGAAATGCTACAAGGTTGTTGTTGTTCCCCCCCCTCCTCCCTCCTCCCTCCTCCCTTTGGAGGGCCAAAGTGTTGCACACCAACCCCCACCCCCTGTGTAAAGGGGGCAGGTAGGGGAGACTTTTTTTATGACGTCATGCCCCAATTGTGATGTCATAGACAAGTGGAGTCCAATAGCATGAACCTGTAACCAGAGAATTTCTCTGGAAAAGTTGTAAGCAACTATCTAGTGAGCAAAGATGTCCATGACATCACAGTAGGAATGACATAATAGAACAGTATAGGGCTATATAAGCAGACTTACAGACACTTGCCTTTTAGTTCTCCCCCACACACAGAAATGTACACTGGGTGAGACTGGGGGCAGAGGGGGGGGAAGCACATCTCCCACCTGCTCTCTTCATAGAGTGGGCAGAGACTTTTCGCTCTACCCTGATCTCATAGTGATCAATACAGTACATATGTACTGAATTGATCTGAGATGGGTGCTCGATTTAATATGGACTGCTGCAGCACATAGTAAACAATGGCCAAGCCAAGATCGGCATCATA
Source organism: Dendropsophus ebraccatus (assembly GCF_027789765.1). Taxonomy (NCBI): domain Eukaryota; kingdom Metazoa; phylum Chordata; class Amphibia; order Anura; family Hylidae; genus Dendropsophus; species Dendropsophus ebraccatus. The sequence goes on along the minus strand of NC_091462.1, from coordinate 42,198,949 downwards.
GTGTTGCTGAGGCCCGTCAAAAAAACGGGGATCACTCCTCCACCTTCACATTGCAGTAGGGCAATACGTCCACTAGATCACCAGGGATGATGATGTTAGAGCATTTAAATGCTGCTGTCAGTTTTGACTGCAGCATTTAAATGCTTAATTAGTTGGCGCTTGTCTGCTACTAGCCACATTTCCCCAGCTGCTGATAGCTACGAGTGGCATCACAGCGTGACCCCTATCTGAACCCCACTAGCAGTGCCATGACTTATCGGGTACATCACTGGTTGCCAAGGGGTTAAAGCAAATACAGCAAACCGTATGGTATCTAGGGAAACAAAACAGTACATACCATCACGAAATAAGAAACACTTCAGCTTGTCTAAAGACAACTGCAAAGACAATTTGGTGTGGGCTTTTCCCCTGGCCCAGATCCATTGAAAAAAAAAAACTCTTTAGAGCTAAATAATCAGCTTTACAGCTGCCAGCCTTCTTTAAACGCATGCAGTAAGCGTTCACTCGTGAAGGTTGAGGACAAAGGGGGAAAACCATATCTCCCACCTCTTTTATAGAGCTTATGCTACGTGTTTTTTTGGTGGGGAGTGAGTGTAGCACCCCTTCTATAAAGAGGGCAGTTGGGGGCAACTCTGCCATTAGGTCAGTGCTTCCCAACCTTTTTCACCTCGGGGCACCCCTTGGAACTAAATAATGTTCTACAAAATAAGAAAATTGTCATACAGTGATTCACAGGTGACGTCTTCTTTGATCTGAGGCGTCACTTTCCCTCTCCAGTCCAGTCCTCCATGATGATTTCTTCCAGCTGCAATTCATCTCTTCAAAACCTGCGAGACAAACAATTTAGGCTCCGCACATTTCTAGAAACTTCCTTTCTCCCTCCTTTAGGTTCCCAAAGTAACTGCGCTGTTTGGTGTTATGTGCAGTAAAGTGAGTAGGAATGTGGGATGCCCCCTGTATGTAGGTAGCCCTGCTGTTCCCCCATGAACTAATAATTCCCCCAGAGGTGGCCCTCATGAGCTAATAATGCCCCCAGAGGTGCCACCCATGAACTAATAATGCCCCCAGAGGTGCCCCCCATGAACTAATAATGCCCCCAGAAGTGCCCCCTATGAACTAATAATGCCCCCAGAGGTGCCCCTAAAAAAACAAACATCCTACTCACCTAATCCACGCTGTGTGGCTGTAGAGAGCAACTCTCCTTCTCTTCTGGCTCCATCTTGCGAGCCGCAGGGATGGGACCTCCGGCAGGTGTGATGACGTCACATCATCACGCCTGCCGGAGAGGTCACGTCCCAGAGTCCCATAGGCTGCAGGTATGAAGTGTCGGCAGCCTATGGGAGTGAATGTAGGAGCAGGACGCTGACAGGTCCTGCTCCTACATTCTGCTCATTTTAATGTTCCCCCCCGCTCACTGTGCGGGCGGAACATCAAAGCGATCTGTGCATCCCGAGAAGGATGCTTAAAGAGACAGTGCACATTTCCCACCAGGATCCCGCGGCACCCCTGGCGGGTTCTCCCGGTACCCCAGTGTGCTGCGGCACCCTGGTTGGGAAACGCTGCCTTAGGTTCTGGAAAGATGTGTGTTTCCTGTGAGAAGCAGGAGTGGCACTGCAGGTTCAAACAACCGCCCACTCCTGTCTCTCTCTACTGGTGGCCCTCCGCAACACTTATCTGGCATCCACCTGCAGGAAGTTTCCCCGGGCAGCTTTTTCCCGCTGTGAGGAACAGCTCCTCTAGCCTGTCCTAGGTTACCGTGACAAGTGCCAAGGAACCTGCAATACTCCCGGAGGTTACCGACCATTTGGGGACATAAAACGGCCAAAACAGGTACCGACATCACACCTGTGTACTACCACAATAACAACACAACAACACTTGCCAAGTAGAACAATGGTAATTAGGAAATAAGCTTCTCCTTTTGTGGTTTACTAAACTATGTATAAGGAGTGATGATCAAATCATCAGAGGTATAAACAGGAAAGAAATTTTTATATGAAATGGCAACAGCTCTTAGGTAAACCACAATACGGCATAAAATACAAGCTATAGCAATTAGTGCATCAGTGTATAGATTTCTAATAATATAAGCCCTAGAGCTATTATGAAAGTTTTCGCCTAGAATCTAGAGTCTTTGCGCAACACCTTATGTTTTTGCTGACCTTCACGGAATGATATCTGGTATGACTCTAATGCCCTAAAGGTCGGGTGGCCACAACTTCCCCAAAATATCTTCAGTTCCAGTCGCTGAACGTAGAAAGTAAATCCTAAAATTACATAGTTTAGGAAAAAAAGAATATGGTAACTTTTGGGGGTTCCTGTGTCTACGTAATGCACTATATGGTAAAAGCGTCATGATACAATCATTCGATATGTCAGCCCGAACACAACCATATGCAGGTTTACACAGGTTTCTAATGTTTTTTTTAATGAAATCCTTTAGTTTTTTTGCAAGTAATAAAACAGCCCTATTGTGACTCTCTTATAAGGGTTTTAGTTTTTCCCCTACAGGGCTGTATGGGGTGTCCTTTTTAAGCGCCATGATCTATAGTTTTTATTAATACCATATTTGTGTAGATCGGACGTTTTGATCACTATTTATTATTTTTTTTTATATATAATGTAACAAAAAATCGGTAATCCAGGCGCTTTTTCCCCTCTTTTCGTTTACACTGTTCACTGTACGGGATGGCGATTGTTATATTTTAATAGATCCGACAATTACTGATTGCAGCCGGCCCAACATGCTATGAAGCGTGTCCCGCTCCGGAGTGCGCTTCATAACACAGGACGCACCGGTACGCCCAGGGGACAGGTTTCCAAGGCGTACAGGTAAACAATAGAGATGAGCGAACCAGCCGGATTTCTGGTTCGTATGAATCAGAAATCTCGGCGGCTGACTCCCGCTGTCTGCCGGCTCCGTGCAGCGGGTGGATACATCGCAAAGAACACCTGCCAATGGCTGTACCCCAGTTTTCCAGGCATTCCTTACGATGTATCCACCTGCTGCACAGAGTCAGCAGACAGCGGGAGTCAGCCGCTGAGATTTCTGATTCATACGAACCAGAAATCCGGCTGATTCGCTCATCTCTAGTAAACAACATTACCCGCAGGACACACAGCAGCTGATAAGTATGGGAAGACTTGAGATTTTTAAATAGAAGTAAATTACAAATCTGTATAACTTTCTGATACCAGCTGATTTGAAAGAAAAAGATTTTCACTAGATAACCCCTTTAAATTGACATAGCCTTTTATTAATTGCAGATCTGAACAAAATCCTGCAGTGCCTGGTCTCCATGTACAGTAAAGGTCATACATTAGTAATCTCAACTATTTATTTTATCAGGAAATATTTTTTCCAACAGAGAGTACAGCAATGAATCAATAGTCTGTGCTTGACAGGGGGCATAAAGGCAGCAGGCGGGGGAAATAGCTTGTGCTCTTATCATGTAACCCCCTCTTCCAGCCCAGTATGTAGTGGTGTATGTAGTATTACGCCATGCCTGCTAGTGTGCAGTGGAGCTGTGTGCATTTCTTTCCACCCTACAGGCCAGAGGAAACACCCTGCTAAGTGTGCAATGCTTTGCTTACAACACCATGATATCAATCGTCGATAATGGATTGTCCTTTCTCTTTTAGGCCTATGTCTGGCTGATGCACTATTTTAATATATTTTTCTATTTTGATTCAGTGGCAGATACATGCAACCGTACGGTATACATTCACATATGTCCAGAGTATACAATAGAAGACTTTACCGCTGTCTATGCCAGAATACTGTGTGAAATAATCCTAGGTGATCATTAAAGGGGTACTCCAAGTGGAAAAAAAAAATCTTTCAAATCGACTTGTGTCAGAGATTTGTAATTTACTTATATTAAAAATGTCCAGTCTTCCAGTACTTATCAGCAGCTGTGTGTCCTGCAGGAAGTGGAGTAGTTTCTTCAGTCTGACAGTTTTCTCTGCTGCCTCTTTTTTGTGACAGGAACTGTCCAGAGCAGTGGCAATTTCCCATAAAAAAAACTCTCCTGCTCTCCAGACTGTAAAGAATACACCACTTCCTGTAGAACATACAGCAGCTGATAAGTACTGGAAGACTTAAGAGTACCCCTTTAAAGAAGTTATCCCATACTGTGTGTATTTCATTAGTATGTATACAAACAATTTATCCATATCAGTTAATTGATTGGTTGCAAACAATATTTTTTGTTATGAGACATATAATATTGGTGTCAGTTGTAGCACCCCCTGTTGTTCTTTGTTCTGTTGATTTTTGGGGCCACCTTCTGGTGCACCCACATGTTTTGTTGCTGGCCTACTCACAAGGTGCATTTATATTTTTCTGCTTTATATACTTCCCATATGCACTTTATTAAGCAAATAGATGTAAAGATAGAAAAAACAGTATTGCATAGCAACTCTATTATATACCTGTATACATTTATCTATTTGTGGAAATATAACTATACTAGGCTTCTCTCTTTACTTATACAGGCGTAAAGAAGTGAATATGGAAGGCTCTGTGTTAGGGACTACTTTGTATGCAGCTCAGTGGAGTTATACAGGAGAAGTGATTAGAGAGGAGCGAACCTCAAGCACATTCGGGTTCATCCAAACCTGAGTTTATTGCATTTGATTACTGGTGGTTAAAGAAGTTAGATACAGCCCTAAAGCTCCTTTTACACTTTACAATTCTTGCCCTGGGTGGCCAAAAATGAGCGCTGGTCAGCGAGTTTTCTGTGCCTAGAAATCGAGCTGCCGGGCTGCATGAACGACCCTTGTATCGATTGTTCAGCCCTGAAAACTGACAGCACAGATATGTATAGTGGCGTGTATCACTGACAGCTGTTTATTTAGTGCCAAAAACTGAATTGCATTCTGTCACAGAAATGCATGGAAACTTTCTCCCAAAAGATCTTTTTGAAAGTGATAGCCCCCCATTACTGGATATAATTGGGTCTTCCTGCTGTCAAATAATTCAGAACAAAATTAAATGGTTCAATATGCTGTGGGACCCTTGACTAAATACTCTGGGTTTCGAACCTAGACTCTTCTTGCGTGAGAGTCTGATAGAAGTATGTTACCTTAATATGTTGACTGTAAGACTGTGGACAGATTCATTAAATATATACATGTGCAGCAGCCTTGATGGGAGACCTGTTGGCATGCTGAGAGTCGTAGTTCTCTCATTTGTCCTGTCTGGGTCACTATGATTACAGTGACAGGAGGGTGTCTTTGGGAACTCCTCTTACTCCTAAAGGTCCCCTCTCTTCCCCATACACTAAAACATATGGCACAGCAGAGGGTTCAAGAGCTCTGGCTGCGGCTTATCTCTCCCAGAACAAAGGGATCCAATGACATCATCTGTAGGGGCTTGGAAGAGAGAGCCCAATATACCTTAGGGACCTCTTACATGCACAGATAAATTGCTTAATTGCTTTTTTAACATATGACAAGTGATGACTTTTTTTCTTATAAACGATCGGCATTTAGACTAGAAGATAACACAACGTGTTGACACGTCAAAAACATTGAAAAGGCGTCCGATTTTCATATTTAAAAAAAAATGGCAGTTTTTACCGCAATTTAACTGACTGCTATGGCAATGCATTGAAGTCAATGGGAAAACAGATGTCCAATGCACACAGTGTATTGAATAACAGACGTTTTTGGCGTCAAAATAATGAACATGATGGTTATTTTCGGACGACCTTTGCAAACAGCGGACATTTTTTTTAGTTGTTCACACACAGTTTTTCTTTTGTCACCGTTCTTTCTTCCTTTTTACTATTAAATTCAATGGACTTTTAGTAACCAGTCATTGCACAAGGGGAGGCCAGGCTGCTAAATAACGTCCTTTATTTTAGACTCAAAATAATGGACATTTTAAACGGAGCTGAAAAAACACTGTGTGAACATAGCCTTAAACTTGACAATGATTACCAGTGATTTTGAGGTCAGCTCAAAAGATGCGATCAACGACATACAAACAATTTTTCGTTCGTACAGTAGTTTGATCATTGCGGTGTTTACACCAGAAGATTATGGTTTAAAATAAAATAATTTATCCATCTTTTCCAAAATAATCAGCCCGTGTAAAAGGCCCTTTATACTGACTGCCAAACCTGCTGGGGACCTTAAAGTGACACTGTCACCTCCTTTTTGCATTCTGACATCTCTACACAGGTGTAAAGGGTAAATTTAGCGTCTTTTATACCTTATTTCATATCATACGTCATGGTGTTTGTTCAAGTAAAAAGTGTCCTTTTATCAACTGCAGATTGTATTAAGTGGGCGTGGCCTCGCGACAACGGCATCGTTGGCCCCGCTCCTCGCCGGCCATTGGAACAGGCTGGCCGAAAAGTCTAGACCCCACCCCCTTTATGTCGGCCAACCAATGGGCGCAAAGGGGGCAGAATCAACAGCCCCATTGTGGGCGGGGCTAAGTGGCGCTAATGCCGCAAGGCCATGCCCACTTAATACAATCTGCAGTTGATAAAAGGACACTTTTTACTTGAACAAACACCATGACGTATGATATGAAATAAGGTATGAAAAACGTGAAATTTACCCTTTACACCTGTGTAGAGATGTCAGAATGCACAAAGGGGGTGACAGTGTCACTTTAAGACTTGCAGAGTGACAGAGAGGTTGCACAGAAGATGACTGTATGTGTTGTTCCCCCCAGGGCAGTTTCCGTGTGTGTCCTAGCCGATGGTCGTGTGTAGAGATATCCAGAAACAGGTTGTACCTTGTAAACAACTGACAGTTCACTTTACCTATTGATCAGACACTTATGCATACTACGGTATATAAGATGTTTATATATTTATTTATTTATTTTACAAGATTTGTATAATGGGAATGGGGGTCATTTTAACTTTTGTTGGGGAAGGGGGATTTGAAATATTTCTTAAAAACTTTTTTTACCCTTTTCAAGTCCCCTTGGGTGACTCTCACATGCAATCATTGGATTGCATACGCTGATCAATGCTATGCCATTGCTATGTTCACACAACGTCAAAAATAGAGAAAAGGCGGCCACTTGCAATTTAAAGTAATGTCCGTTTTTGCCGTGATTTAACTGACAACTAATGCACACAATGTATTGAATAACGGACCTTATCACCACGGAAGTCAAAATAATGATCATGACAATTATTTTCGGACGTCTTTTGCAAACAGCTGACTTTTTTTATTAGTTGTTCACACAGTTTTTCTTTTCTCACCGTTCTTTTCTCCATTTTTACTAAACTTTTTAATTAAGCCGCATCCAAAGGCCAATTGGTAACCCAAACTAGAATAATGTACCAACAGCCGTCATTGCACTAACTAAGGGCAGGCCAGACAGCTGAACGACATCCGTTATTTTAGACTCAAAAAAACGGACGTAATTTTAAACGGAGCTTAAAAAACGTGTGAACATAGCCTTTCTGTGTTTTTAACCCACTTCTGGTTTTGGTTAAAAAATACTGAGCAAAATACTGTGTGAGAACAAAGGCTAAAAGGGAATATCCAGAATTTCTTTGGCAAACTCATTAATATTAATATTTAATGAAAACAAATGCTAGAAATACTGACACTGCCCTTCCAGCTTTCTGCAGGTGTCCTCTGTCTATTTGCAGGCAGCAGTATGGCGGGCTCAGCCACACAATCCTTCTATATGTGACCTAGTCCTCATACCAGATAAATGAAGGCTGCAGCACTCCACAACTCTTCCCTCTTTTTATTAAAATGTAGGTAATTATTATTATTATTATTATTATTATTATTATGTAATACTAATGTTCATTACTGCAGTCCTCTTATAGCATAAAAGCCGATAAATAGAAGAATACAACTAAAGGCTATGTTCACACTACGTAAAACTACGGCCGTTGTTGCTGATGGCAACAACGGCCGTTGTTTTTGCGCAGCGGAACACAGCCTATTAAGCAATGGGATCCCGGCCGGAGCGTATACACATCGTATACGCTCCGGCCGGGATCTCTGTGGCCCCGCAAATAACTGACAGGTCAGTTTTGTGCGGCCGGAATTCAGTGAATTCCGGCTGCAGAAAGACCTGTCAGTTCACACAGTGAAGCGAGCGGCTCCGGCCGCTCGCTTTACTGTGTGCTATGGTAAGCTCAAATGCGGGCGCACGCTGATGCGCCCGCATCAGAGCTCTGCGGCTGGAATGATCATCCGGCCGGTACTTAAGTACCGGCCGAGATGATCCGGCCAGAGACCGGGGGTCACGGAACGGCCGGTCTCATACGTAGTGTGAACATAGCCAAAAACTGTAACCCAAAAGTCAAGCAAGTTTCGCCCTATGCCTAGTAAGTTACATCTGGGCTGCTCTTGTAGCTTATGGGGAGAAATATACATGTATATTGCAATACAATCACTGTAAATGTCGCAGGTTTTTTTGTGGCTTCTTATGTCTTGTCCCATTTGTATACTCTTCTATGTGCCTTGGATGTTGTGACAAGGGAGTGTCCGGTCACTCCTTCCTAGATGACTCAGAATTGCCATGAAACCTGTCCGGTGTCTCCTCCCCCATCTCCTATTCCATTAGTATTAAAAGACTAGCAGGTTTGCTTCAATAGGAAAGAGAAGCTTCTGATTCCCAGGGAGTGGTATGTACTGTATATACCTTGCTTATATTTATACAGGGTGTGGGATACTGGAATGCTCCTTATCAGTATCTTTCATGTATGTACAGAAAGCAGAACAGATTCTTATATGCTAAGGAGGGGGGATAAGTGATGAATATGGAGCGTGTTTGCAGGAAAGGTTACTCAGATACAGTTTATACAGTATATCTTGAAAAAGAGATTTTTTTTATTTAAGCCTGCACCTTATATATGATTACTTATTTTCAAATAATAATAACTTATTCTCGGATACTGTATGAAGATTGTTGTGCTGGATGAAATCTGTGCCAGGTGAAAGACCAAGCTATGCAAATAACTTTTCACGTAGGCCAATGGCTGCACAGTGTTTCCCAACTTGTTGCTTTCCAGGGCATGATGGGAGTTGTAGTTTTGCAACAGTGGTTGGGCACCCCAGTTCTAAAATTTGGCATACATACATACAAATATATGTAGTATGAAGATGTAGGGAAATACATAGAATACATTGTAGAATACAATACACAACTGATATCTTTCTAATTGAGCAATAGGCTGTTGTCATATGGAAGCTTTAATATTTAAAGGGACAATCTCAGCATTTTCTGTTGTGACGCACAAGCTCACATGACTCCTTGGCAGCCTGTAATGTTTGCTAGATAGGGATTTGTGCCCATGTGAGTTATGTAACGTGAACAGGATCTGTGCAATGTTAAAGCAGTTGCAGACGATAGTATCACTCACTTATAGTCTATGAGAGCAGCTAGAGAGAGGAACGTTGTTAGCTGAGCATGTCTCAGTCTTGATATACCAATAAGGCTTCATGCAAGGCTTACATTTTATATTGAGACATTCTGACCGTTGCAGGTCATGCTTCTAGGCCTCATGCACCTGGCCAATTTCCTATTACCGTATCTCACATCCTGACCTGCAAGTCATGTTTCTAGGCCTCACGCACGTGAATACATCGCTGATCGCGTTACTCTTCCACCCAAATAAATGTTTGGTGTGAACAATCCATGACATTAATCCTTGGCCAAAGGTCTGTTAGGCCGTAGAGCATTGTCAGATATTTCCAAAATTGTCATCATCTTCTAAAAAAAAAATAAATTCATCCTTACATCTATCTATCGATCGATCGATCTATCTATCTAAAGACTGTCCAGCATCTGGAATACACAATTAATACAACCAAATGCTGTATATAATCCTATATAGACTAAAGAAGCCTTTGGCCCCAGTTAATAACATGGTGTGTGAAGCCCATCCCTGTCTATTGACGTTGAAGAGATGCGGGCTTGCTTCCACCTCATGGTAAAGGAATGAAGCAGGGCATGCCTTGTGTCATGGGTGGGTTTATATACAAATCAGCTGCATTCCAATGGTGCGGGTTAGACAGAACAAACCTGTTTGACCAGGGGTCCTATAACATCAAAAGAGAGAGAAGCCTCCAAGGTAAGTATTCTGCTGGCTTATCCACGGTATGTGCCGTGATCATTGACGGACTATTCTGTGCACTCAGTATCTAGATCAGCTTGCCATATTCCGCACAGATTCCTTCTTATACTGGTTACCTGACAGATTGTGATGCTATTAGGGTATTTTATTGATGCAAAACACTGGCCAGAATACTAATACTTATGAACAGGGTGTTAGGGCCCTGGATCACAATGTTACCATCTGCCTGAAATTTGCACCCCAACAATATCACATCACTTATAGCAAAGCTGCCATGTTGTTATAATCTATAGGCAGCTTCCTGGCATCTTATGCAAATATTTTATTTGTTCATATATTTATTCTGTATGTTTAGTAAAAGGAATTAAAGCTGGTGGACATGTTCTCATTGGATATTTAAACCTATAACACTATAAATCAGCATAAATGTGACAGTGGTTTGGGGAAAGTATACTATAATAGGTGTCACACCCTTCACTGTACTGTACATATAAAGATATGCATATAAAGAGTGTTCCAGGTATCGTAGAACAGGAAGAAATCAACCACATGTAACATCCAATAGTGATAATGTATAACAAGATTACTTTCTGCTATTTAGCACTCCTAAACTTTTGATTATTGCTACTTATGCTGCTGCTTCAGTTTCTTATCACTAGGTGGCAGTTGTGCTTATTTTTCTATGGGGAACTATGAATTCTATTTACACCCATCTTCCATAAATGCCAGCAAAGGGTTAAAGGGGTTGTTCACCAATTTTTTTCTTCTTTCATATCAACTGGTTTCAGAAAGTTATATAGATTTTACTCCAATTAAAAATTATCAAGTCTTCCAGTACTTATCAGATGCTGTATGTCCTGCAGCAAGTGGTGTATTTTCTACAGTCTGACACGGTGCTTTTGGAGGCCACCTCTGTCCATCTATACAGGAATTGGCCATCTATACAGCAACTGGCCATCTATACAAGAACTGTATAGATCAATAGCAAATCCTCATAGAAAACCTCTCCTGCTCTCCAGACAGGAAAGAACACGACTTTCTGCACGACATACAACAGCTAATAAGTACTGGATGACTTGAGAATTTTTCAATAGAAGTAAATTACAAATCTCTGGCACTTTCTGGCACCAGTCGATTTAAAAGAAAAAAGAAATTGGTCAACAACCCCTTTAAGTTCATGCATTAAATGGATCCTGAGTACAGTTGTGTGAATGAGGCTATTCATACGACTGTATTCAGGTGGCTATCTTCAGGTATAATAGCGAAGATTTAGGCTTAGTTCACACTGCGTTTTTTTCATCTGTTTTTTGCAAAACGGATCCGTTTTTTTGACGGATACAAAAACATAGCCGACACTACTTTTGTGTCCGTTAAAGAAACCGGATCCGCACAAATGCATCCATTTTATCCATCCGTTTTTTGCAAAAAACGGATAAAAAAAACGGATTGCAAAAACGCAGTGTGAACCCAGCCTTAGTAGGATCTGCCCTTTTACCTACACTTGTCTTATGTAAAAACCATCCATGTCCCATGTGCTGAATTTACTGAGAGGCGCACTCCTTTCAGTTATTTCAGAGGATCTGAAGCCGCCCATGAGCCAGGCACAGAAATATAGGCCAGGTTGGAAGCAACATTCCCTCTGGGCCAGGGATGGGGAACCTTTGGCCTTCCAGCTGTTGACTGTCCAGGTAAGATGGGAATTGTAGTTTTGCAACAGCTGGAAGGCCAAAGGTTCCCCATCCCTGGTCTGGGCCACGTGTGTGCATTGACAAAACCCCCTCCGAATGTCTTTTATCACAATAATGGTAGGGATAGAAAAAAAAAGTACATTTTTACAAATAAACTCTGTTATAAGGCGGAAATACAATTATAGTTTCTATAAAAACATTAGAGATTAATATATTTTTTAATTATCATTTTTATTTCTCTCTAGAAATAACACCATGTGGAACCCGAACCAAGGTAAATGAAGTAATATATTTTAGGAAATCTTAAAGGGAACCGGTCACCCTGTGGCCCCAGGCAGAAATGGACATACCCTGCAATAAATATGCTTACCACATCGGTCCCGGTCCCGTCCCGCTGTTGACACGGAGAAGTCGCCGAATCTTCTTCTCGCGCCCATTATGGTAATGAGCCGAGATGAGTCCAACGTCCATAGGAATTGATGGATGAGTCCAGCTTATTCATGAAGTCCTCTTCTCGTTGCTGCCCATCCACGCCTCCTGGAACTTGATTGACGTCTTCAGTCTTCTCACGAATTACCGCGCAGGTGCCGTTGCGAAGGTCCTGTCACTTCTTCTGCGCATGCGCAGTAAACGGTGAAGCTGGGGAGCGTCTTCAATTGTGAACTGCGCATGTGCCGAGGCGTCGGAGGTGTGGAGAAGGCTGGACTTCGGGCCCGGCGGCGCTCATTACCATAATGGGCGCGAGAAGAGGATTCAGTGATTTCTCTGTGTCAACAGTGGGATCCGGGACAGGACCGGGACCGATGTGGTAAGTATATTGAACTTTATTGCAGGGTAATCCTGTAACTAATGTTGCGTTTACACAAAGCGATAATTCGCCCATTGGATTGTTTAATGATTTTGAAGCAACGATTTGGTTTTTATAACGATCAGCGTTTAGATGAATAAATCGTTAGAAAAATCGTAAGAAAGTTCGTAAGAAAAATTGTTATTGCGATCATTTTAAAGATCGCTTCTGCCCATCTTTTACATAGGGTGAATCTTTGAAAGACTGTTTACGCGAAACGATCTGCGAATTTTTAGCGTACGATGAACGACAATTTAAGAACATGTTGAAAGATCAAAATGAAAGATTTTTCGCTGATCGCTTGATCTTTTGCTGTGTTTACACAAATCGATTATCGCTCAAATGTGATTGTTATTGCGAAAAATCCAACGATAATCGTTCCGTGTGAACGCAGCATAAGATAAGGACATTTAGTTTATTTTTGGAAATCAAATTCAATCATGAATGTCTTAGGGCCCCATTACATGGAGCGATTATCTGCCGCAACAGGCTGATTCAGACAGATATCGCTTTGTGTAATAAAGACAGCGATCAGCTGTAGAGCCGATCATTGGCTGATCATTGTCTTTCGACATTTCTAAAAATCATGGACAGCCGGCAGTGCATCGCTATGTGTAATAGTGATGTGTGGAAAATAATAGTGATTGTACTTACCTGTCCAGCCTCCTCCAGTGTCCTGCTGTCTTTTCCCCGCTAATCGCAGCAGTTGCTCCTTAAGTGACAGGCTGCTCAGCCAATTACTGGCTGCGGTGCTTTCTGGTCTCAGATATTGATTGGCTCACTGATTTCTCATGATTTCTTTTAATCTTATAATTTCTTTTTGTGTTTCAGGAACACCTTTTGGGCAGCCGGGATACCCGGCACCAGGTTGTCCTCCTCAACAAGGCCCTTATCCTGGCCAGTGCCCTCCAGGCACTAACCCATACCCAGGGTATCCTGGGCCTGCTCAGCCACCTGCCCCAGGTGGATATCCGGGTGGATGCCCACCTGGTGGATACCCAACTGGAGGATACCCACCTGGTGGATACCCAGGTGGATGTGCCCCACCACCAGGCCACCATGGACACCCTGGCCATCATGGCCATGGTCCACCTGGCTGCCATCCACATGGAGGACAACATCATAAGAAACACAAGAAACATAAACACCATGAGCATGGACACGGGCATGGACATGGACACGGGCATGGACACGGAAAGGTAACGATCATCATGCATAAGATATGCATTACATATCATCATATATAGATGAGCTATGCAGTTGTGTTTGATATCAGATGGTTGCTTGGGGTATGCCCAAGAGGAGTGTCCCTCATTACCATGTGACCGGCCTCCTCTCAGTGATATCACCAGCCAGAATTTGGAGGGAAAAAATTGTGTCAGTCCATGGGGAATCCATACTTTGCTTGAAGTGGCTGCCCATATTTCTCTGCTGTACTTCACAGCCAGGATATTACGTCTGTTCACCAGTAAGGCATTATGCTGTTTTTATCCTTATTTCTTTTCATAACTGCATTGTGTGTATGTATGTGCTTTTGTAACCTTTTTGTTTTTTTGGCAGCTACTTTTTGTACGACACTGCACTTGTGTATTAAATGAAAGAAATTATAAGTTGCTTCTTTGTAGTCTTATAGAACTTATACTTTCGAAGAGAGAGACTGTTACTATTGTGTTATAGTGGGATGAATTTGGGTGTTGGGATGTAGTGAGATATCTATAATAGCCCCCCCCCTTTTGCCTGATATGTATAGGTGGTGACAGCATATAGTTGTAGAAGTTATTGGGATGCAGGAAACCTATGTGAGTAATCTAGCCTAATTCTGTCATCCAGAGGGGATTATATGAAGTTATGTTGTTTTATAGGCTCAATAGTGTAAATCCCCCCAGTGACATGGCCTAAGAGTGGTGATCATCACAATATATAATACATTGTGTCATATTTATCAAATGAAATTCACAAGAAATGTAGAATAACATGTATTTAAAAAAATAAAGGAGGACTATCAGCAGGTTAGACAAATCTAACCTGCAGATAGCCTGCTATAGCGCCAGGGACACTGAGGAGAAAGGTATGTGTGTTACCTTCCCCCTGGCGTTGGTCCCGCGCTGTTAGTCGGAGTAATCATCGCTTTGGTGCACTGTTAGGAGCTCTACTGTGTCATCTGGCCCGCTACTTCTAATGATAATGTGGTGCTGCTGCGACCGGTCACTTGCTAGATGGTATGTGTGACGCCACTTCTATGGTGGATGGTCGGTGGAATATAGCTCAGCCGTTAGGATGTTGTTGTGACGCCAGTGCTAACTCAGCACACAGGTGTGGTGGTATACCAGCTTTTACTGTGTGGCTGGCTATACTGTTCCCCAATGGTCGGTGACCTGCCGGGCTGTGATGGGCCCCTTGGGCGCTTATCACAGTGGCCTGGAGTGGAGATGTGACCCACCTGGACTGTCCGTACCACCACCCATAGAAAGGGGAAATGACCCAAGGACAGTGTAGCCTGTGTGTAGGTGCTGGTGCAATTATCAGTAGAATAAATAAACTTTTTTTTACTGACAAGTCTCTTGTAATACAGGTGAATAGAACCATACATGACTGATACAGACTTGCTTTCACTGGATCTGTACTGAGAGTTGCTGAGGTATTGAGTAGAATAGCAGTGCTGGCTTGGTTGCATGCTGAGGAGAGTAGAGAGTTCATAGGAGTGGAGAGGAGCTTGTCGTGTGCTCTGCCGGAACTTTAGTAGAAGAATACTTGTGCCCGTGTTACGACCTTTGTTGCTATAACCACCTTCTGCTCCATAGTGTCAATTTACCTGTCCTACAAGATATTCGAGATATTCACAGGCTGGAGCGTTCTCTGACTTGTCCTCCTTAAGTGTTTAGCACTGCATCTTGACTATACGTATTTCTTTAATAAAGAAAGTCTCTGTGTTCTCCATACGTGTGTCCGTACACTACAGCTGGTCTGTCCCAGACAGTGAACTTGGCAGAGCCAGGCTCCTGGCTAAGGTCAGCAGGGATGCTTGATCTGTGTGTCTCGCTCCACTGAGAATCAGAGAAAAAAAATGTAGACCTACACTTCCTCTCCCCATGTGACTACTTCCTACAGGGTGTATGTAACAGCTTCTGTGAGTGGTGAAGAAGAGAGTGTGAGAAGAAAAGAGAATAGAGATAGGTAGGAAGAAAGAGTCTCTCTCATTGGTGTACAGAATCACAAAATACAATACAAATCCCTTAGATGTCTACAGCTGTGCAACATATATTCAGAAATATACATACTACTGACATCTAGTGGCAAAACTTATACATAACTTCATCATCACTTTACTTTCGAAGTACAAGGCTTTTGCGAGCAGTGTTCTTAGTAGAAACACCCGTGGTGGGACACCACAATAATCAATGGAGGGGATGGGCCGGATGATGAGGCAGTTCTTCTAAGAGAGCACCGGAGTGAAGATTACTCCAACTAGCAGCGCGGGACAAGCACTAAGGAGGAAGGTAACACACATAACTTCCTCCTTAGTGTCACAGGCACTTTAGGGGGCTATCAGCAGGGTATGACAATTTTAATCCTGTTTTGCAAGATGTATGATAGATTTGGAAAAAAAGTGGATAAGAAGGATATGGCTATTCAAATAAAATGTATTATGGACTTGCACCATAATTGGGTACAAAGGAGTAAATGCTGCAAGGTCATGTATGGAACAGCACTGTCTCTATATTATGTAAGATGCACCATTGTGCCAAATATTCATTGTATGTCATGATTAAACATGGAACACTCTGTAATTCTGTAAAAAAAAGTGGCAGGTTCTATCAAATGAGACAATATAAAGAAACATGGAGTACCTACAGCGTCATAGTGTAGGATCACAGGCACGTCAATTCATGGGCATTGAGGCGGTACAATCTATCAATCATATATCCTAATACAATACCAGATTGTTACAATAGCAGTGGAAATAAACATTCTCTTTTTCTTATTACAGCATGGAAGTTCATCTAGCAGCTCTGACTCGGACTGAAGGATGAATATGGCTTCCGGATAATATCTTGAATCTCATCCATCAAATATTTCACCTATATATCCCATACATGCAACAAGATGGTAATAAGGAGCGAAAAAGGAAAAAATAGCGGATTACATCACCAGTCATCTCAAACTTTCCTGTATAGTAAACATTTCTTTCTATGGTGGCATTGCTGCATTGAACTTTCCTTGTGTCAGATACACTCACTATATCTACATACAACTGGTGTGATCATTTACAGTGTATTTGGTGAATAAAGCCTATACACTTTTATTTGGTTTATTATGCCATTGTATTGGATCACTTTTTACATGTCATTTACTTTTCATTTATTTTGTTATCACTTTGTCTGTTGGTGCCATAAGAAACATCTGAAGAGCTCATCTTATCCATGATCCATCAATCAGATTATCCAGACGTCTGATAAAAATAGCAGCGATACATAGACAAAGTAAATTTTTGCAGTTCATTCTGCAGTGTGATGTAATAAAGAAGGACATTATCCCCTGTATACCTCTCCCAGATACCCATTGATTGAAACTTTTTGCAGAAATCAATAGTCTAGACGATTTTAAGAAACTTTGTAATTTGGTTTATTAGGCAAATATGGCATTATCTTCATACAAAAAGACTTTTCCCAGCCCCCCCTTCTCTCCTTTTGGTCATCCACTGCTCATTACCAGGAAATCTCGACTGTTGAATCCTGTCTGTGCTATGGAGAGGGGAGGGGGGAGGGAGGAGGGAGATTAGTGGCAGCAGAGAGCAGAGAACAAAGGATTACACAGCAGGACCTGTGTGAGAGCCAGTAGTCAGAGGTCAGAGAGGTCAGTGCTGACGTCAGAGGAGATAGCCCGGTGATGTAGCTGTAAATAACTCTTTGTTGTCCTGTTTTGGTGCCTCATCTCCCTCAACCCCTCCCCTCTTCATAGGGAACCATAAAGACAGGGGGGAGAGCTTTAACTGCTTTTTCATGATAAAAAAAATTTTTTCGGCTAATAAACCCAATTACAAATTTTCTTAAAATCGCCTGTACTATTGATGTCTGCAAAAATTTTTTTTTTAATGACAGTGACACTTTAAAGAGTCACTGTCGTATTTTTTTTTTTTTGCAGAAATCAATAGTCCAGGCGATTTTAAGAAACTTTGTAATTGGGTTTATTAGCCAAATCTGCCATTATCTGCATGTAAAAAGCCTTTTCCCAGGTCCCCCCCTCCTTCCTCTTTTTCATCCACTCCAAAAAATCTGAAAATTGTGACTTGTTGCAGGAGACGTACCCTGTCTGTTCTAGGGAGAGGGGAGGGGGGAGGAGGAAGGAGGGAGTTAGCCGGCAGCAGAAAGCAGATAACAGAGGATTACAGGCACAGAGCTGGGTGACAGCTGTAATCTGAGCTCAGACAGGTCACTGGTGACTGTCCAAGAAGATAACAGTGAGATATTTGTAGATTAACTCTTTGTTGTCCTGTTTTGGTCTTTTGTTTAGCTCTCTCCATAGGAGAACAATGAAGACAGGGGGGAGAGCTTCAAACTGCTTTTTCATGATAAAAATGCATTTTTCTGATAATAAACCCAATTACAAAGTTTCTTAAAATCGCCTGGACTATTGATTTCTGCAAAAAAAAATTTCATGACAGTGACACTTTAAGACTACAAAAAAAATGGTAGAGTATTTGTACACAACCTCATATTGTACAACCATAGAGTTGTATGGATCTGTAGTACAACAGCCATATAAGTCTATGATACTTTTCTCTACCCTCTTATGTCTCTTCAGCAGATTTTTTGTTATATTATATAAAATCCAAAAAGATGTATTGTGGAGATTTACTTTCTGCAAATAAATGACACATGCATACTGACAGCAACAACAGCAAAATGCTGCATGCATCCAACTAAAGAGTGTATAATGTGTATAAATCAGTCTTTAATGTAAGGGCCCTATTCCACCGGACGATTATCGTTCGCATAATCGTTAACGATTAACGATCTGAAATGACCGCTATTGCGAAAGACCTGAAAACGTTCACTCATTTCCATGGAACGATAATCGTTACTTATGATCGTATTTGCGTTCGTTTTTTCTTTGCTATTGCGTTCGTATCTACTGCGAACGACCGAATGACGTCTTATTCAATGCGAATGATTTGCGAACGTTTTGCGAATGAGCAACGATAAAAATAGGTCCAGGTCTTATAAAGCGATCAACGATTTCTCGTTCGGTCGTTAATCGTTAACTGCATTTCAACCGAACAATTATCGTTTAGATTTGAACGATTTAACGATTATCTGAACGATAATCGTCTGGTGGAATAGGGCCCTAAGAACAATACAAGCCTGCCAGTCATAGACATCAAAGACCATCTAAAACCTGAACAAGGAAGAAATAATAATAATACTAAGAAGAAGATGTGGATACAAGAACATTTATAACATTATCTTTCAGCACTCTTTTAAACCTTGAATGAAACGACTTTATTGGACTTTAGGCATATAAAAGCGGTAATTTGCTTCCGTGTTTCAAGCTGTGGTGCTCTTAGTCACTGCATAAAACTTTGCTGACTGTGAGACTTTAACCCCTTGGAAGGATGCACATATAGCGCTGGTACCAGGATGTTAAAGGGGTAGTGGGGCGCTAAGAAATTATTCACAAAATAACACACATTACAAAGTTATACAACTTCATGAGGCTGGGTTCACACTACGTATATTTCAATCAGTATTGTGGTCCTCATATTGCAACCAAAACCAGGAGTGGATTAAAAACACAGAAAGGATCTGATCACACAATGGTGAAATTGAGTGGATGGCCGCCATATAACGGTAAATAACGGTCATTATTTCAGTACAACAGCCGTTGTTTTAAAATAACAGTAAATATTTGCCACTAAATGGCGGCCATCCACTCAATTTCAACATTGTGTGAACAGATCCTTTCTGTGTTTTCAATCCACTCCTGGTTTTGGTTACAATATGAGGACCACAATACTGACTGAAATATACGTAGTGTGAACACAGCCGTAATGTATGCTATGTATGTGAATGGCCCCCTTCCCTGTGCTCTCCGACCCCCGCCGGTGGACCCGGAAGTGTAGTGCATTATACATACCTGATACCTGTCGACCCCTGTCCGCCGTCTTCTGACAGTGATGTAATCTTCAGGAGCCGGCCGACCCGCTCCTGCCGTCCCTCATGCCGGCCCCCCTCTGCCGCGTCATAACTGTGCTCAGCCGCGATTGGCTGAGCATAACTGTGCTTTTTCAGAGCAGATCCGCTTGGCAGCTCCCATTGAATACAAAGGAAGCTTGAACAAATGCCTGAAAAAGAGTAATCATCACACCTGTACTTTAAAAACTACATGTAAAAACCAAACTGTCTAACAAGCGGTTTTGGAGGCCTTTTCCCTCAGGTGGTTTATACATGTGGTTATTACTAACTGTATGAACATACACCTTCAGTAGTTGTCAGAGAATTTTTTTCACTTGGCTGACAACTTCAATCACCCTCTACACACAAACATTCAGCTCAGCTAAAAGGGTCTATTTACACAGAAAGATTATCTGACAGATTATCTGCCAAAGATTTGAAGCCAAAGCCAGGAATGGATTTGAAAAGAGGAGAAATCACAGTCTTTCCTTTATAACCTGTTCCCTGTTTATAGTCTGTTCCTGGTTTTGGCTTCAAAGATCTGTCAGATAAATCTTTGTGTGTAAACGCACCCTAATGCTGCGTTTACACGAAACGATTATTGTGCGAATTTGCACAATAACGATTGAATTTGAACGATAATCGTACGTGTAAACACAGGGAACGATCGAACGACAAGTGAGAAATCGTTCATTTTGATCTTTTAACGTGTTCACAAAAAATTCGCCGATCGTTCCGTGTAAACAGTCGTTGCACGAAAGTCCGGCCGCACGCCGCCCGCACACCCGCCCGCCACCCGGCCCTCCGCTCGCAGCCCGGCTCCCCGCTCATCCTCAGCCCCCTGCGCCGGCTCGATCGCCACCCTTGCCCGCAGCTCTGATCGCCACCCCCGCCGCCCCGATCGCCCCCGCCGCGAGCATACGTTACCTGCTCCGCGTAGCAGGTCTTCTAAATCCCCGGCTCCGCTCTTCAGCGCATTGATTGGCTGAAGAGGTGAGCCGGGAATTTCAAACAGCTCCTCTTCAGCCAATCAGTGAAGAGGGGAGCCGGGGATTTCGAATACCTGATACGCGGAGCAGGTAACGTATGTTCGCGGCGGGGGGGGGGGGGTTTTGCGATCGGAACGGCGGCGATCAGGGCGGCGATCGGGGTGGCACAGGGGGCTGCGGTTGACCATGGGGCCGGGCTGTGGAAGAGTGGGGGGCCGGGCTGCGAGCAGGGGGCTGGGCTGCGGCCGCGCGATCTTAAAACGACCGCAAAACGATTTTTCCGTGCGATATATCGTTCCGTCTAAACACTGATCGTTATTAAAAAAAAAATTGTTACTCCGACATCATTAATCGTATGATCGGGCCAATTATCGTTTCATGTAAACGTAGCATTAGGGTCCGTTTACACACACAGATTATCTGACAGATATCTGCCAGATTTTTGCAGCCAAAACCAGAAATGGATTAAAAAAAAGAGAAATCTCAGTCTTTCCTTTATGACCTTGTCCCTGTTTATATTCCATTCCTGGCTTTGGCTGCAAAAGTCTGGCAGATATCTGTCAGATAATCTGTGTGTGTAAACGGACCCTAATGGTGTGTTTACACAGGCAGATTTATCTGAAAGATTTTTGAAGCCAAAGCCAGGAACAGACCATAAACAGGGAATGGGTCATAAATGAAAGACTGGGATCTCTCCTCTTTTCAAATCCATTCCTGGTTTTGGCTTCCAAAATCTGTCAGATAAATCTGCCTGTGTAAACGCACCATAAGTGTTCATGTGTTCTGAATACAGAGAGCCTTGTCTCTCCAAGAACAAAGGAATCAGCCAGTTTTCCAATTTGCCTGATCCTTCTTTTCTCAATGTCGTGTGTCAGAGAGTCCGGAGGCTGATGCATGTTTATTAAAAATCATGTTTCTTTCCAAGCTCAAGTATTGTAGAGTCCATGCGGAGCCTCCCCCCCCCCCCCCCCCTCTCGATGCTCCCCCCCCCCTCTCGATGCTCTGCATGATTGATAATCAATGCTCAGTGCTGGAAGACAAAACCTGGACATCAATCATGCAGGGGAGGAAGTAGCTACAGCCAGGTGTCATCATTTACAAAGTCTATTGCTGCCACCTAGTGGTGACCAAGAGAAAGTGACTTGTACACATACATTAGTTTGTAGGTAGGGATGGTCCGAACCTGCCGAGGTTCGGGTTCGTACAAACCCGGACTCTCTGCAATGATTCCCGCTGTCTTAAACCTCCGTGGAGAGGGTGGATACAGCGGGAGGACCGCCTGGAAAACTGGGATACAGCCTATGGCTATGGCTGTATCCCGGTTTTCCAGGTGGTCCTCCCGCTGTATCCACCCTCTGCACGGAGGTTTAAGACAGCGGGAATCATTGCCGAGAGTCCGGGTTCGTACGAACCCGAACCTCGGCAGGTTCGGACCATCCCTATTTGTAGGCAAATAACTAATAATGTTATAGACATAAATATAACTAACAATGACAGGCTACAGCGCTACAATAACATGGCCACTTTTCCCCCCTCTCTTGTCTCCAGTTCAGGTGTGGTTTGCAATTAAGCTCCATTTACTTCAATGGAACTGAGTCTCAACCCCCCCCCCCCCAATCTGGAGACAAGAGTGAGGCAAAAGTGTCCATGTTGTTGTAGCGCTGGATAACCCCTTTAGTTCCTCCATGACCACCAACTAGTGAATATTTATTTGGCCCTCATTAGTTGCTGGGAGTGACATAACTGCAGGGGGAATATACATTCCCTATCGTCCCATTGGCATCACAACAGAATGGGGTATATTCGCCCCTGCGAGCCCCTGGGACGAAGGAATCTTTTTAATGAAAACAATTAATCAATCATTTTAATCCCCTCCCACGGAAGTATAAGTGGGCCCCCCCCCCTCACCTAGTCAGTCTTTTTTTGCTTCGCCTGTGTAAAGCCCCAAGGAAGTTCCTACATTTGCCAATATTAATGAGCCGGTTATTCTTCCAGTTTTTTCCCCCACGACCCAACCACAGAGTCAAGTTGATCTCTCCTTGTTGGACGTTTCTAGAGCTCTAAGAATTTACTTATCCAGAGTGGATTCGTTTAGGAAAGAGGAAAACTTGCTAATCTTGTTTTCAGGAAAAAATAAGGGAAAAAAAGCATCCAAACCCTCCATCTCCCGATGGATTTGTGATTCTATTGGTTTATGTTATTCTTCCGCAGGAAAACCTCCACCGGAGTTTACAAGAGCCCATTCCACTAGATCAGTGGCTTCGTCTTGGGCAGAAAGAGCAGCAGTGCCATTGCAGGACATCTGTCAAGCTGCCTCATGGTCATCATTGTCTACCTTTGTCAGGCACTATAGGATTGAAGAAAAGCTTTCATCAAGAACGGCCTTTGCCAGGGCTGTTCTTAACGCTGCCTCTACAGATGACCCACCCTAGGGGAATTTACTTGCTAGTTCCCCATTCTGTTGTGATGCCAATGGGACGATAGGGAAGCAAAAATTATAATGTTAATTTGTTTTCCCTGAGACCCATTGGCATCACAGGACTCCCTCCCTGTTATGTTTCGTGCTATGAGACTGACTAGGTGAGGGGGGGCCCACTTATACTTCCGTGGGAGGGGATTAAATTGATTGATTAATTGTTTTTATTAAAAAGATTCCTCGCAGGGGCGAATATACCCCATTCTGTTGTGATGCCAATGGGTCTCAGGGAAAACAAATTAACATTATAATTTTTGCTTAGTAGGCGTTCTGGAACACCGCTAGAGCGCCAAAAACTCTTACTTACATATGAATCAAGCTTTTTTTAGAGCCCTGCTCTATTAGAAGGCTTTTAGCTTACAGGCCCTTGATTGGTCTATGGACCTTGCTTCAACAGTCTAACCTCAGAGAGAAGTGGTTTTCAGTAATGTTTTTCATTTCGGTAGCTCTTGATACTATCTGTTTGTATTTGTGCTTAACACAAACATTTGAAATCCTTGCTCCATTTTTTTCTAGTTTACGTTGGCAAATAGACCAAATTAGGCATAAAAATTAACTTTTATTAGAGTTATTAAAAATGGCCCCTTAATAAAAATGTCAAAATGAACAAACAATTGCAAAACTCAAGCAATACCCGGCTGAAGATATATGGATATCTGGCTTGTGTTTGAAGGGAGGGGGGTGGGGGTTGAGTGCACTTCTACACTAAATAGTTATTACACTTGCCCTGCCTTTTGGGCTGCTTCACTGCCTTAACAGGCTTGCCCCAATCACAATGGTGATCTCTTCCTATTGCTAGGTGCATGGAGAAAATGAAAGCACCCTCATGTGAACAAAGCCCTATTAAAAAAACAACAACTATGTACAGAAATAATTATGTTCCACTAAAAATTACGTTCCTACGTGTATCCTCCGTAAAGTTTCTTTGGGTTCATCAGGAAACAAGGTTCAGGGGTGTATGTCTGACCTCCCCTTTAGTATATAGGTAATAGATCAGTAAGTAAATACAATAAGGATAACAGAATGCAGCATATATTCAAATATTGGCTATCCCTAAACAGAGAATTACAATATCCATCAGCTGTAGCTTGCCAGTATCAGTAGTTAAGTAACACAGTAGCCATACATAAGCCAAAGTTACAACTGCCCACCGTTGTATTCTCGTGGAGACTACAATTTTTCTTCACTTCACCGGATGAGACTGGCTATTCATCTATTTTACCTTTGATTCCTTTTGTCTTTTTTGTTTTGTTTTGACTAAATTTGTTAAAAATGAATACTTTTGTTTATTAAAAAAAGTTTTTGATTGTTTATGTAGGATTAAGACTGGGGCAATGGTCTTAATTCTTTTTTTTATGATGACAGATATACTTTAAACTTTGCCTCGGCCGAAAGGGTCTACGTACTCTAATCTTGTCTAAAGGTCCCCATACACAGTGGCCCAGATTTATCAAAGGGTGTAAAACATACAGTGGTGTAAACTGCCCAATCAGCTTCTCTTTTACCAGAGCTAAAAGCTGAGTTGTGATTGGTTGCTATGGATAGTTTACACCCGTGTATATTTTACACCATGGGTCTCAAACTCAATTTACCCGGGGGCCGCTGGAGGTAGAGTCTGGGTGAGGCTGGGCCGCATCAGGTTTTCCACAAGAAGGGGACTGGAGGGTGACACAGGGGACTGGGGGGTGAAACAGGGGACTGGGGGGAGCTGGCGGGTGACACAGGGGACTGGGGGAAGGAGAGGGTGACACAGGGGACTTGGGGGAGCTGGGGGGTGAAACAGGGGACTAGGGGGAGCTGGGGGGTGAAACAGGGGACTGGGGGGAGCTGGAGGGTGACACAGGGGACTGGGGGGAGCTGGAGGGTGACACAGGGGACTGGGGGGAGCTGGAGGGTGACGCAGGGGGTGACAGAGGGGACTGGGGGTGACAGAGGGGACTGGGGGTCTCTGAGAGGGGACTGGGGGTCTCTGAGAGGGGACTGGGGGTCTCTGAGAGGGGACTAGGGGTGACACAGGGGACTGGGGGGAGCTGGAGGGTGATGCAGGGGGTGACAGGGGACTGGGGGTGACAGAGGGGACTGGGGGTCTCTGAGAGGGGACTGGGGGGTGACACAGGGGACTGGGGGAGCAGGGGGTGACACAGGGGACTGAGGGGAGCAGGGGGGTGACACAGGGGACTGGGGGTCTCTGAGAGGGGACTGGGGGTGACACAGGGGACTGGGGGTCTCAGAGGGGACTGGGGGGAGCAGGGGGTGACACAGGGGACTGGAGGGAGCAGGGGGTGACACAGGGGACTGGGGGAGCAGGGGGTGACACAGGGGACTGGGGGTCTCTGAGAGGGGACTGGGGGTGACACAGGGGACTGGGGGTGACACAGGGGACTGGGAGTCTCTGAGAGGGGAGCAGGGGGGGACACAGGGGACTGGGGGTCTCTGAGAGTGGACTGGGGGTGACAAAGTGGACTGGGGGTCTCAGAGGGGACTGGGGGGAGCAGGGGGTGACACAGGGGACTGGGGGGAGCAGGGGGTGACACAGGGGACTGGGGGGAGCAGGGGGTGACACAGGGGACTGGGGGTCTCTGAGAGGGGACTGGGGGTGACACAGGGGACTGGGGGTGACACAGGGGACTGGGAGTCTCTGAGAGGGGACTGGGGGGTGACACAGGGGACTGGGGGGAGCTGGGGGTCACTGAGAGGGGATTGGGGGGAGCTGGGCATACACCCCTCCTCCTCTCACCCCCAGCACGGGTGCTCTCCTCAGCCGCACATGCAGCTCCTCGATCTCTGGAGGAGGAGGCCGCGGGGACTGCAGGGTGAGGTGATCGCATCGCTGCAAGCCCTGGGGCTGTAAAGCAGGATCGGGGGTCTGCACTGCATCCCCCGATCCTGCTGAACAGCCCCAGGACTTGCAGCGTTGCGATCACCTTGCAGTCCCTGCGGCCTCCTCCTCCAGAGACCGGGCAGCTGCATGTGCGGCAGGGACGCTAGGGGGCGGAGGCTCTGCTAGGCGGCTGTAGGCGGCTGTAGGCGGCTGTAGGCGCCTCCCACCCCCACCACCACCGCCCACCTCTCCGTCGTCTTCGGGAGGCTGGCAGTACAGCTGCAACCGTCGCTGATGCCGGCCCCCCTCGGCCGCGTCATCAGCTGCTCAGGCGCGATTGGCTGAGCATAAAGTTAAGCTCAGCCAATCGCGGCTGAGCAGCTGATGAGGGCCGCACTTTCAGGGAAGATACCATTGAGGTGGGGGCCGCAAACTAGTGTCCCGAGGGCCGCAGTTGGCCCGCGGGCCGCGAGTTTGAGACCCCTGTTTTACACCCTTTGATAAATCTCCCCCTATATACTTATGTAAGTATAAAGTATATGAGGGTCTCCTGTGTCTCTACTGATAGATCTTGTCGGTGGAGAAAGGGGTCAGGTGTGATGGAATTTTCCCTACCCTCTTTCTTCTTGGAGAGATAAGCTGCCACCAGAGCAGTCTGGCTGCAGCTTACTACTCCCCAATGAGTACATAGACACAGCAGGCCCGAATGTTATGGATAGGACAGGACAGATTGTTTGGCCAACAGTGCATAGCCACCTAAATGGATTGTATAAGCATCATCTTTCCCAAGCGTCTTAGACAATGTTAGACCCCAGTCCCACATTACATTTGTGACACCCCTTTGGGCCAACCTCTGTAGGCAGGGTGTGTGGTAATGTAGTAACCACCTCACTATAGAGCAGTGCCTCCGCCCAAATCTTGATTGCAGCTCTTCGGGTATGCAGTAGGTTCTCTTCCTTCTGCCAGGGATCAACTTGGGAAATTCCTGCCCAGCTTAAGAACACACACACGAGAGAAGGGGTAACAGATTTATTCAGCCGCTACTGCAGTACTGGCCGCAATGATCTTCACTGACAGCGGCCGTTCTGTGACCCGGCTGGGTCACAGAACAGCCGGTGTTTTACATCTCGTGAACCCGGCCTTAAAGTGTACCCGTCATTTGAACACATTTCTGACATATAGTGATGTTAGACATTTGTATTGGTTAGAGTCCAGGTGCTGAGAACCCACTGGAATACAGGGGTAGAAGTGCATGCCTGCACATTCATCAGCTGTGCCCCTTCATCTTTGCTCTAAACAGCTAGAGTCAGTGGTGTCAGTCAGTCTACTGGACTTTCTTCATGTAGAATTGCTGGAAGTGCTGTATACTTCCCCTATAATTCTCTTGACAATTTGTTATAGTGAGCTCAGCAGAGATGTAGGGGCATAGCATATGCAGCCATGTGCTTCTGCTCCTTCATTATTGTGATTAGTGGGGACCCCCAGCACCTGGACCTCCATCAACACATACTTCTGATATGTCAGTATTATTGATTTTTTTTACATTAATTTATAGAATACAGAGGATTGATTTGATTTATTGAGTGATTTCTTGTTGAGTGTTTTGTGATCACATCAAATTTGGATTTCATTGTATTACAAGCTTGTATATAATTTTTTTGTTGCTATGTCTGTGAATATGTGCCCCCACGCCTCCGCGCCCCCCCCCCCCGGCTCTTACCAGCACCCTGTCGGCACATGTGATACCGCCGGCAGCGAGCGGGAAACGAAGAGCAATCGAGTGCTGACCTGACAGGTCGGCTCTTGCTTGCTTCTCTGAATCGCCCTGTGTAATAAGGGCTTTAGGGTATGTTACTATCAATCAGAATATGGTTACCAGTAGATCCAAGCTGCTTTTTATGCAGTGGTATAGCAGGTAGCATTGTTTCTGGTTATCTCCAAAGATTGCAGTCGGAGCTTAGCAGAGGGCATGTGTGTGCACTATTTCTGAGCAAAAACAAACAATGTCACGAATGCTGTAATGGAAACCTGGCACCTGTATCTTATCACCACCCTTAATAGTTCCCACCCAGCCTTTTTTTTTTTTTAAATCTTCTTAGAAATATTAGTACAGTTGACTTAGTAAAGTCAAAGAAATCCCAGCTATATCCAGGAAAGGTAAGTCCATACAGCCTGTGCAGGACCAGGACTAACTAGTTTCTTATCTTACTGTTCTTCACAGTGAATAATAGGAAAAACGAGTGGTAAATTTGTGATCGGTTATAATTAATAGTTACTTTATATCTTAATTTTATAAATTTCATATTTCTGTACCAGTGTATGAATTTACCATTATCTGTATTACCATTATCCATATTTATATTGTAGAGGAGATCTTTATTAATGTAAGCTGGTTTTCTATAGAAAAGCTGGATTAAACTATAAAACAATTAGAAAAAAAAAATAAAATAAAATATATATATATATATATATATGAATTGGTTACTATACCACTCTCAAAGATTCATTGACGTTAAAAATAACCTGTCATCAGGCATACAAAGTAAAGAATCGAATGGCATTCGGAAGGTAACATGAAAACTTTTATTTAAATACCAAGAACAAAGAGTGCAAAGATTCAACTTGTATAGGTTTTTCTCAAACATGTAATACAAGTGGCCACTTCATTCAGAATTTTTGGCACTCTAGGGTCATAAAGGTTTCTTCTAATTTGGTGCTGTTGGACTTTACTGATTGATCGCAGCCGTTCTCAATGCTGAGACCTGCTGAAATCAGGTGATATAGCCAGGGAGTCCAGCAGCCATGTAAACCACTCTTCAGATGCTCATTAATTCAGACATCTTAGGGCCCTTTTACACAGAAAGATTATCTGACAGATTATCTGCCAAAGATTTGAAGCCAAAGCCAGGACTGGATTTAAAAAAGAGGAGAAATCTCAGGCTTTCCTTTATGACCTGATCTCTGTTTATAGTCTGTTTCTGGTTTTGGCTTCAAATCTTTGGCAGATAATCTGTCAGATAATCTTTCTGTGTAAAAGGGCCCTTAGCCTCAGATTATAATGAGACTAAACTGTGGTTGGAGGGTGAATTGCACGGCCGTTGCGCTCTCTCCTTGACTATATCTCCTGATCTCACCAGGTCTCAGCAGTGACATGTCAAAAGTTATTTTTAATGACAGGTACTTTTTTTACTGATTAGTTTTTATTATTTGTTTTTATTTTCTGTTTATATTTTTTGATTGTAAATTTAGTTTTTTGAACATTATTATGGGGGCTGCAATATTAAATCTCCCAACATGAGAGATATGAGAGACAGCAGCTGCACAGACATAAGAAATAGACTGGAGGGAACTCGTCTTCTATGTGAGCATTTTCAAGACATGTCCTGTAAGCTGTGCGATGGTCATTATGCAGGTGGAGGGAGGTGAGCTGTGACCATCACCTGTTGTGAATGGTGTGATCCTCTGTTATGAAGCAAGTAACGAAGAGAGATGTACCTTCATTGGCGCAATGCGCCTGCGATGGAAGATTAGGATGTGAGAGTGGGACCCACATCCAGAAAGTCAAATTTACATTGCTGGACTCCACGGGTGTCATACAAGCAGTTTTGGGACAATAAACCTTTGGAAGTCTACCAGACAGGGTCCCTTTAACTAATAATCTAATGATCATTTGTGAGAAGAATACTAGTTTGCAGTGTGTACAGATAATTCACACTTAGTATTTTTTTCTGTTTTTATTCTAGACTATGTGGAACCCAAACCAAGGTCAGTGATCTTTGTATATCTTTATTAGAACATAGTATAAAATTAGTATGAATTATTTTTTTTACTTTTATCATGAACAAATCCCATTTGTAGTGTTTTATTAGGTAACTAGACCATTTATATGACTTTTTGTTCTTGCACTGGACTTTGTTAGTACAACAAGTTTGTGCGCCAACAGGAGTCTATTGTAGCCCATACCATTTAGATAATAGATGAGGATCTCCTGACAAGCTAATGTGGTGTCCCACCACAGGTGTTACTAGTTTATACACCCCTTGCAAAAATCTGTACTTCAAGTAAACCTGGTAATGAAGTAGTACCTAAGTTTTACCACTAGATGTCACTATTGTTTGTATATGCACTTGCATATTGCACAGCTGTAGTGAACAAGGGGTTATTGTTTGTTGTCATCTGCGCACCAATAGGAACTCATTTCTTTTCTCCACCTATTCCTATTCTCTGTCTTCTCTCTGCACTTTCTTCTCCACCACTCACAGGAGGTATTACACTTCCTGCAGGAAGTTGTCACATGGAAAGAGTAAGTACACACCCACACTTAGAGAGTCTTACACAAGTCTTGGTGGAGAGAGGACGCAAGACAAGACAGTCTCAGCTATAGTTCAGCTGGGCCCTGGCTCTGCCAGGTCCTCCTTCAGTCCACTGTGGCCTAGTCGGGAGTGTGGTAGCAAACAGACGCACATGGGAGACGCAGAGACTCTTTCCTTAAAACCAACACTTATTCAAACTATGCTGTGTTAAGCCACTCAGGAGAGGTCAACTCAGAGATCACCCCAACCCACGCCGTGAATATCTCTAAAGATGCAGGACAGTATCCTGAAACAAGAGGAAATGATCTGGATAGAGCAAAGTTGCTACAAGCTTATGTACTCTATCTCGCAACGCAGGTGTAACCAGGTAATTTGGCCACCTTGCTCAACTCAGGTAACAAGGTCTGGGGCTTGTGTCACCCTAATAGTACAGCAACATCAAAGGTTGAAACACAGGCACAAGTATACTTCTATCTTTAACCTCTTAAGGACATATGACGTACCGGTACGTCATATGTCCGCACTAGCACTTCAAAGCGGGGCCGCGCGGCGGCCCCGCTTTGAAGTGCCGCGATCCCGGGTGCCGCGAGTAGCCCGGGACCGCTGCTATTAGCGGGCACGGTCTGATCGCCGTGCCCGCTAATTAGCTAATCGGAGGCAGCTGTCAAAGTTGACAGCTGCCTCCGATTACCGGAGGCAACGTTTCCCTGGTGTCTAGTGGGGGAGATCGCTCCTCCGGGACCTTGTCCCGGAGGAGCGATCTCCGTTACTGATGCCGGCCGGGGACGCGTCCAAGATGGCGCCGTCCTCGGCTCGGCACTCGTTCGTTTTCGGCTGCAGCCAAGTACAATTAGTGACGCAAAAAATAAGGGGTCATGTGGGTTTCTAGGTGGAAAAATGCAAGTGCTATGACCTTTTAAACACAAGGAGGAAAAACCGAAAACGTAAAAACGAAAATGGGCCATGTCCTTAACCCTTTAAGGACATGGCCCATTTTCGTTTTTACGTTTTCGGTTTTTCCTCCTTGTGTTTAAAAGGTCATAGCACTTGCATTTTTCCACCTAGAAACCCACATGACCCCTTATTTTTTGCTTCACTAATTGTACTTTGCAATTACAGGCTGAATTTTTGCATAAAGTACACTGCGAAACCAGAAAAAAATTCAAAGTGTGGTGAAATTGAAAAAAAAAACGCATTTCTTTTATTTGGGGGAAATGTGTTTTTACGCCATTCGCCCTGTGGTAAAACTGACTTGTTATGCATGTTCCTCAAGTCGTTACGATTAAAACGATATATAACATGTATAACTTATATTGTATCTGATGGCCTGTAAAAAATTCAAACCGTTGTTAACCAATATACGTGCCTTAAAATCGCTCCATTCCCAGGCTTATAGCACTTTTATCCTTTGGTCTATGGGGCTGTGCGAGGTGTAATTTTTTGCGCCATGATGTGATCTTTCTATCGGTACCTTGATTGCGCATATACGACTTTTTGATCGCTTTATATTACATTTTTTCTGGATTTGATGCGACCAAAAATGCGCAATTTTGCACTTTGGGATTTTTTTGCGCTGACGCCGTTTACCGTACGAGATCAGGAATGTGATTAATTAATAGTTCGGGCGATTACGCACGCGGCGATAGCAAACATGTTTATTTATTTATTTTTTTGTTTACTTTTATTTAAAACCTGGGAAAAGGGGGGTGATTCAGACTTTTATTAGGGGAGGGGGCTTTTTACTATTAACAACACTTTTTTTTTTTTTTTTTTACACATATACTAGAAGCCCCCCTGGGGGACTTCTAGTATATACACTTGGATCTCTCATTGAGATCTCTGCAGCATAGATATGCTGCAGAGATCCATGAGCTCGGCACTCGTTTGCTTTCGGCTGCTGCAGCCGAAAACGAACGCGTGCCGAGCCGAGGACGGCGCCATCTTGGACGCGTCCCCGGCCGGCATCAGTAACGGAGATCGCTCCTCCGGGACAAGGTCCCGGAGGAGCGATCTCCCCCACTAGACACCAGGGAAACGTTGCCTCCGGTAATCGGAGGCAGCTGTCAACTTTGACAGCTGCCTCCGATTAGCTAATTAGCGGGCACGGCGATCAGACCGTGCCCGCTAATAGCGGCGGTCCCGGGCTACACGCGGCACCCGGGATCGCGGCACCTCAAAGCGGGGCCGCCGCGCGGCCCCGCTTTGAAGTGCAAGTGAGGACATAGGACGTACCGGTACGTCCTATGTCCTTAAGAGGTTAAAGGGTTAAAGAGTCACTGTCGTAAAAAATTTTTTTTTTGCAGAAATCAATAGTCCAGGCGATTTTAAGAAACTTTGTATTTGGGTTTATTAGGCAAATATGCCATTATCTGCATTTAAAAAAACTTTACCCAGGTCCCCCCTCCTCTCCTTTCTGTCATCCACTCAGAATCAGGAAATCTCAATCAGATGGATCCTGTCTGTGCTATGGAGAGGGGAGGGGGGAGGAGAGACGGAGGAGAAATGATGTAGCTTTAAATTAACTCTTTGTTGTCATGTTTTGGTGTCTCATTTCCCTCTCTCCATAGGAGAACAATGAAGACAGGGGGGAGAGCTTCAAACTGCTTTTTCATGATAAAAATTCATTTTTCGGCTAATAAACCCAATTACAAAGTTTTTTAAAATCGCCTGTACTATTGATTTCTGCAAAAACATTTTTAATGACAGTGACACTTTAACCCTTTAAGGACATGGCCCATTTTCGTTTTTACGTTTTCGGTTTTTCCTCCTTCGGTTTAAAAGGTCATAGCACTTGCATTTTTCCACCTAGAAACCCACATGAGCCCTTATTTTTTGCGTCACTAATTGTACTTTGCAATTAGAGGCTGAATTTTTGCATAAAGTACACTGCGAAACCAGAAAAAAATTCAAAGTGTGGTGAAATTGAAAAAAAAAACGCATTTCTTTTATTTGGGGGAAATGTGTTTTTACGCCATTCACCCTGGGGTAAAACTGACTTGTTATGCATGTTCCTCAAGTCGTTACGATTAAAACGATATATAACATGTATAACTTATATTGTATCGGATGGCCTGTAAAAAATTCAAACCGTTGTTAACCAATATACGTTCCTTAAAATCGCTCCATTCCCAGGCTTATAGCGCTTTTATCCTTTGGTCTATGGGGCTGTGCAAGGTGTCATTTTTTGCGCCATGATGTGATCTTTCTATCGGTACCTTGATTGCCCATATACGTCTTTTTGATCGCTTTTTATTAAATTTTTTCTGGATTTGATGCGACCAAAAATGCGCAATTTTGCACTTTGGGATTTTTTTGCGCTGACGCCGTTTACCGTACGAGATCAGGAATGTGATTAATTAATAGTTCGGGCGATTACGCACGCGGCGATAGCAAACATGTTTATTTATTTATTTATTTGTTTACTTTTATTTAAAACCTGGGAAAAGGGGGGTGATTCAGACTTTTATTAGGGGAGGGGGCTTTTTACTATTAACAACACTTTTTTTTTTTTTTTTACACATATACTAGAAGCCCCCATGGGGGACTTCTAGTATATACACTGTGATCTCTCATTGAGATCTCTGCAGCATAGATATGCTGCAGAGATCCATGAGATCGGCACTCGTTTGCTTTCGGCTGCTGCAGCCGGAAACAAACGAGTGCCGAGCCGGGGACGGCGCCATCTTGGACGCGTCCCCGGCCGGCATCAGTAACGGAGATCGCTCCTCCGGGACAAGGTCCCGGAGGAGCGATCTCCCCCACTAGACACCAGGGAAACGTTGCCTCCGGTAATCGGAGGCAGCTGTCAACTTTGACAGCTGCCTCCGATTAGCTAATTAGCGGGCACGGCGATCAGACCGTGCCCGCTAATAGCAGCGGTCCCGGGCTACTCGCGGCACCCGGGATCGCGGCACTTCATAGCGGGGCCGCCGTGCGGCCCCGCTTTGAAGTGCAAGTGAGGACATAGGACGTACCGGTACGTCCTATGTCCTTAAGAGGTTAAAGGGTTATTCCAGGAAAAATCAATAATTTAGCAATGGAAAGGGTTAACCAAGGTTAACCCTTTCCTAATATACTTACCTGTCCGTTTTTGGCCCCCCACGGAGATCTCCCGTCCGGTCACGTGATGGTCCAAGCTGTGACTCGCGGATCCTCTTCTTCCGGTTCGGTGACGTCACCACCCGGCCGGCGACTGACTCTTTCTTATTAGCAGCAGAGCACTGAACCCTGACTGACTTGTAGTGTGTAGCCAATCGGGGTTTAGTGCTCCTGCTGTACGAAGTTAGCCGGGTTCTGATCCCCCCGGCCCCCTCCTTCTCTATCATTACAGCGATCCCCCCGGCCCCCTCCCTGTGCTATAAGCCCGATCCTCCTGGCCTTCTCCTTCCTATGTAATCTGTCCTGATCAAAGATAGCTCACCCGCATCCCCCAGTGTGCTGCGGTGCCGGCCCCCGTAACGGCACTTATTGTAAGCAGCTGTTCTCAGCTGACAGGCGCTGTGTGTGTGAGGCAGGAGAGAGTTCATGCTTGCTCCGTACACAGCGCAAGCATGAACTCTCTCCTGCCTCATACACACACACACAGCGCCTGTCAGCTGAGAACAGCTGCTTACAATAAGTGCCGTTACGGGGGCCGGCACCGCAGCACACTGGGGGATGCGGGTGAGCTATCTTTGATCAGGACAGATTACATAGGAAGGAGAAGGCCAGGAGGATCGGGCTTATAGCACAGGGAGGGGGCCGGGGGGATCGCTGTAATGATAGAGAAGGAGGGGGCCGGGGGGATCAGAACCCGGCTAACTTCGTACAGCAGGAGCACTAAACCCTGATTGGCTACACACTACAAGTCAGTCAGGGTTCAGTGCTCTGCTGCTAATAAGAAAGAGTCAGTCGCCGGCCGGGTGGTGACGTCACCGAACCGGAAGAAGAGGATCCGCAAATCACAGCTTGGACCATCACGTGACCGGACGGGAGATCTCCTTGGGGGGCCAAAAAAGGACAGGTAAGTATATTAGGAAAGGGTTAACCTTGGTTAACCCTTTCCATTGCTAAATTATTGATTTTCCCTGGAATATCCCTTTAAGTATTCTTCAGTATTTTACGTCTTCTCCTTCTAAAGTTCTGGCAGAGCACACTTCTACCCTGGGTTGTGACTCCCAGGACAAACTCCACTCCACTACTCTGAACTTGCAGCACAAACTCTTCTCTACTATTTTCATCTCACTCTACTTCTCAACACACAACCATGTCAGCACAGCTCTTCTGCTCCAAAAGCTCTTAACGCCGATTTTGTCTTGTCACGTCAGAAGTCTATTATCAGCTACTGTACAAAGTATCCTTGCAGTAAAGAAGATTTTATTTATGATAGCAGGACTCAGTGGTTATTGTTCTGGCACCTACACAGTCACTACTCTATCCTTGGGTCATCTCCACTATCTGTGAGTGGCGGTACCGATAGTCCGGGCGGGTCACAACTTCACTCCAGACCACCGTGATAAGTACCCAAGGGACCTCCTCACAGCCTGGCAGGTTACTGACCACAGGGGAAAAGATATAGCTAGCCACTGTAAAATAAAAACAGGTGTGCCTCCAACCACCACTGTTAGTGAAGTCACACAGCACCATCTGGCAAGTGACCGGTTGGCCTTAAGGCACTAATGTATGTAGAGTAGAGAAGTATAGGGTTTAATAAAATCCAACACACTCAATCCTTTCTTCTGTTGGCAGATGCTGTTAGAGGCTGTCGAGAGAACAACAGCTTATCTGCCTCTCCCCTAATGGGTATATTTGCATTCTAAATCTAACATGCATATCTATGGTGTGGTCAGGTTTTGGTTGAGTTAATGATTGACCATAATACAGTTCCTCGCATGTTTTGCTCCTGCTCGAGTTAGTTCTAAATTAAAAATATAAATATATTTCCTAGGAGGTCAAATTGAAAAGTGTCTACACTGAAGGTTTTTTGTTAATTTAGTATCTAATCGTATTCATGTTTTAATTATTGATATCTAATATATCTTATCAGACAAAAAAATGATTTTCTCTGTTATCTTCCCCCCTGCTAAACTGTCATCCACTTGAAACTAGTTAGAAACTGGTTAGACAGCAGTACTTATATCTATGTGTTGTTACAGGAATGGCTGGTGGACAACCATCATCTGCACCTCCACCATATAGCACGGTCCAATCTACACCATTCTGTGGTCAGACTCCATCTGCTTCTCCGCTATACAATGAGAGTCCACCTGGTTTAACACCATATGGTCAAAACCATTCTGCACCCCCACCATATAGCCGCTTGCCATATACCCCCCCTCCTGTTCAGGGGCAAAGCGTAACGGCAGAGTCTAATATTGGGTCTTATTCCTCAAGAACAAATTCCCATCCTGCAGCGATTGTGTGCCCAGATTGTCAGGCAAACCACGGATCATGTCAATGTCAGAATTCACGGAGGCATCATGGAATTATTGGATCACTTCTGCACGGGCACCATGAACATCATGAACACCACAGGCATAATGAACATCATCACAGACATCATGGTCTTTTAGGGCTACTACACCATCATCATCATCATGAGTCTCATAACAACTAACATGAGAAATACATGTCAATGTGTGCGCAAATGTACAAAATTATAATGAATTATTTGTGTTTATAATGAATCATTATGACGTCAGAAGGTCTGCCTGCTTCCTCAATGTGGAACATTTCAGATATCAAATACTCTGCTGTTATGTTCATAAAGTCTAATGAGTTTTTATCTAGTATTTGCTTATATATGGATGGTGGTATAGAGTTGTATTCATGATAATAATCTACTTAAATAAAGTGCAACATAATGCTAAATATGGTACTTTTTTTTTTTCATATGTATGGTTAGATACTTTTCTTATACCCATCTCTGGATAGTAGAATCATATAAACCACGTTTAGTCCTGTGGACGGCACCCATGGTATAACTGACAGGACAAAACATGTGACCCCCTGGTACTCAGATAAAAACAGGGTCACATACCTGAATGAATAGGAATAATGACGGGATAATTATTATTATTATTTCTCCGACAGCATTCTTACTGTTTATATATTTATATTAAAAACATGTCTCTAGCTAACTTTGTGATCTTTATAAAGTACAAATGATATATATGAGACACTAAGCAGGATATAAGAACAGTTTCTACACTGCTCCTCAATTAACAACTTTTCACCCTCTTAGATATGTGGTGTTGAATATTAGGGATCACATGACATGTGGGGTGGGTCACATGACCATTCACGGGATGCATTACAGCTCTATAAATTCTAATAGGCATCCTCAGCCCCTGTGTAATGCTGATAGTGAGTCGTGGACACTTTGTGAGCAGATCTCTGAAGGCACAGTTAGTATTTCTGAAAATTTCATGGAGCAATATAGAAAGTTTAAAGCGTATGTACATGTATATGTACAAGTATCAACCCAACCCTGTTCATTTGCTGACAGTAAATCCTTGCCGGTCGTGTCATTCAAAATCCGCCTGGTTCCATGGTTGGGGTAAAAATGGCTGAAGCAAAATTATTATTGGGGCAGTTAATCTCGTCTTGAAGGACAAGAAAAGGCCAACAACTTTCTCTTCAAATAAAGACATACACTCACCGGCCACTTTATTAGGTACACCTGTCCAACTGCATGTTACCACTTAATTTCTAATCAGCCAATCACATGGCGGCAACTCAAGACAATCTCCTGCAGTTCAAACCGAGCATCAGTATGGGGAAGAAAGGTGATTTGAGTGCCTTTGAACGTGGCATGGTTGTTGGTGCCAGAAGGGCTGGTCTGAGTATTTCAGAAACTGCTGATCTACTGGGATTTTCACGCACAACCATCTCTAGGGTTTACAGAGAATGGTCCGAAAAACAAAAAACATCCAGTGAGCGGCAGTTCTGTGGGCGGAAATGCCTTGTTGATGCCAGAGGTCAGAGGAGAATGGGCAGACTGGTTCGAGCTGATAGAAAGGCAACAGTGACTCAAATAGCCAACCGTTACAACCAAGGTAGGAAGAAGAGCATCTCTGAACGCACAGTACGGCCAACTTTGAGGCAGATGGGCTACAGCAGCAGAAGGCTACAATTTGCACAAGCTCATCGAAATTGGACAGTAGAAGATTGGAAAAACGTTGCCTGGTCTGATGAGTCTCGATTTCGGCTGTGACATTCGGATGGTAGGGTCAGAATTTGGCGTCAACAACATGAAAGCATGGATCCATCCTGCCTTGTATCAACGGTTCAGGCTGGTGGTGGTGGTGTCATGGTGTGGGGAATATTTTCTTGGGACTCTTTGGGCCCCTTAGTACCAATTGAGTATAGTTGCAACGCCACGGCCTACCTGAGTATTGTTGCTGACCATGTCCATCCCTTTATGACCACAATGTACCCAACATCTGATGGCTACATTCAGCAGGATAATGCGCCATGTCATAAAGCTAGAATCATCTCAGACTGGTTTCTTGAACATGACAATGAGTTCACTGTACTCCAATGGCCTCCACAGTCACCAGATCTCAATCCAATAGAGCATCTTTGGGATGTGGTGGAACGGGAGATTTGCATCATGGATGTGCAGCCGACAAATCTGCGGCAACTATGTGATGCCATCATGTCAATATGGACCAAAATCTCTGAGGAAGCTTCCAGCACCTTGTTGTATCTATGCCACGAAGAATTGAGGCAGTTCTGAAGGCAAAAGGGGGTCCAACCCGTTACTAGCATGGTGTACCTAATAAAGTGGCCGGTGAGTGTATAACTGTATAAGAGCAAGAGTGTCAGAGTATTTGCCTATATTCTCAAACATTATCTGGCAGTCAGAAAAGTCTCTGAAAGGGTTGACTCTTTTCAGGGTTTATTTTGCCCTCCCTGGCATTGTCAGTCCTTGCAGTTAGTGATGAGTCTCAGAAAAGGTTCAAGCTTTGGTCAGCTAATAAAGTCTATATGCACAATGAGTAAAAGCCTGAGACTAACACAAGAACGTACATCAAAACATGTAATAAAATCAAACCATCTTTATTAGACTCACAGACTTAAAAACACAGCTGTAAGAACTGAAGACATTTTCAAAATGGGGTCACCAAGATACGTACCACCCTAGTACTGAAAAAAACGCTATGCATACAGTATGGCTGACCTAATCAAACTGCATAGTATATTAACATAAAGACACGTGCAAAATCACTGTACAGATATGCAACATGCCCAGGTGGGAAAAATATACAAATGCCCAATGCAGTAAAGAAGTTGTGTTGCCAGCTCCTAACCCTGCGCCATGCGTTCCGTTAGAGTGCTGCTAACTTCTTCAGGGGTGCCGGTTTATGAAGTCATTGTATGCATTTATGCTAAGGGAGCTTAGGTAACCAACAAGTATGCAGAATGCACAGGTGAAGCTGCAACATATATAGGGAAATGTACCACAGAATGCTATACAGAACCTGTATACTTCCATGACCAACCATATTTCCTATTCTCTATATGCTTCAACCCCTTGGGTCTTACGTTGTCTGTACACACCTCACTATTAGGGTACCTCAACTTCTACCACACCTGGTACCTACATCAGGGAACGCCTCAGGGGCAAGTCTAATTCTTTAGTGTGGCCCCATCAATGTTCATCAGCCTTAGGAATGGGAGACCTGAGGGACACCTCAAGCCCACCTAACTGTGACTGGCTGTGGCACTGGAAGGCCCAACCAGCTGGTAGGTTCTGTTCCCCCCACAAGATATTTCTGAGTTGCATTTTCACAGGCCAACTACAGGTCTACTTGCCCCAGCAGCTCCACTGTCAGCCACCATGTACATAAACAAAGCAATTACAATAAATTATACAACATGTTCTTTTCCAACAGCTTACAGTTTCTTAGACTAAACAGTCTCTTAACGTGAAATGGGTTGTTTCTTTACCTGGAGGAGGTATTATGTTTACTCCCTTGTAAAGTAACTTGAGGAGGGAATGTGTTTTCCCATTGATATATATTCCAATATGAGTAAATGGTGACTGTTACACAGCACATTCTTTCAGCTTAAAGTACAGAGTGACATGTGATTTTGTCAACAAAGTTATTGTCACCTGATATGTCACACTGCTATCATGTGCAAATATATGCATTTATATTACTTTAAAGGTTAGCATACACCTATGTGTAGTCCTGTAGTACTCTACTATAGTGTACAGTCTTTACAAAGTCATAGAGAAATGAATTTCACATGTTGTTCTCTAACACAGTGCTATGGGTGCACATCTTTCAACTTTTTGGTATAAAAGTTCAAATTTCACATGCATTTCTATCTCATAGAACAAGACAATTTCACGGAAACGGGAAATTTCCGGAGCAATATAGAAAGTTTAAAGCGAATATGTACTCACCAACCCACCCCCAAACCATTGGGAATGTTCATTTGCTGAATGTAAATCCTTACTTCCTTGAAAAAACTAAAAACTTAAATGTCAGTTTAAACAAACAGAGAGAGGAAAGAGACATTATCATGCAAATACAGAATTATATGATTATATACATATGCAGTATATGGGTATAAACCCACACACCGTATACGCAGCGTATTTACTGCTGCGATACGCAGCAAATACGCAACAAATACGCAGCAGATTAGATCTAAATAACTGAACACAGTATCAAATCTGCTGCGTATTTGCTGCGTATCTGCTGCGTATACGGTGTGTGGGTTTGTACCCTATATCTATATAATAAAAAGGAATTTCTGTTTGTTCGTCTGTCTGTCTGTCTGTCTGTCTGTCCATTTGTCCTCTATAGACTTCTGAACGCCTGACCCGATTTGGCACGCAGATGCATTGGGTGCCTGGGTCCCATCCTTGCCAGATGTACAGAAGAGGAGGGGGATGTGGGACCCATAGAAATGAATGGCAAAATCTCCAGCACACTGCACACACAGGTGACATTATTAGAGCTGCGTGTCTCCCCCAGCAAAGTACAGGTGAGGGAATTAGCGCTCAGTCAGCGGTATAGAGACATGAATGTGTAGATCTAAAGCATCACAGTCACAAATATAACAGCCAGGCCTGGTGGTAGCTCACAAGGGGAGGGTTGGGGATAAACAGACCCATAGGAATAAATGGTAGAATGTTCTGAAAATCAGATTTTACAGATTTTACCTCACAAAGATAATGTCAGTGTCTGACCACATCCGCCTCCTAACACACATAATAATGGAAGTTGGCAAAGTATAATTTAAGCACTGACACTTTATACCCAGGCAACGCTGGGTTTATGGGTGGTGAGGGGGACTCATACACAAATACCATCTACATCATGGTATCAGCGGCTGTGCATAATGTATAATCATTGTCTCCTCTACATAAGCATTGCCCCCTTCTGCAAAAAAAAAATCCAATGGAGTACTCATTCTTTCTCCATTGATGCATTTCCCCCTATATAATTTGAATATGCAAAAAAGGGGTCAGTGGAGCCTCAGTGGCGAGTGGATGGATGCCTGGCTTTGTAATCCAGTGTTATATTGCTTTGTAATCCCTTGTCATGTCGTAAAACTCGCAACTAAGGGCCCTATTACACCAACAGATTATCTGACAGATTTTTTTAAAGCCAAAGCCAGGAATGGATTTGAAAAGAGGAGAAATCTCAGCCTTTCTTTT
The DNA here is from genome assembly GCF_027789765.1 of Dendropsophus ebraccatus. NCBI lineage: Eukaryota > Metazoa > Chordata > Amphibia > Anura > Hylidae > Dendropsophus > Dendropsophus ebraccatus. The sequence continues at coordinate 42,156,911 of NC_091462.1, read as the reverse complement.
ATTACCCGTTAAATTACCATTCCTGGCTTTGGCTCCAAAAATCTGTCAGATGATCTGTTGGTGTAATAGGGCCCTAAGTTAGACTTTGACACAAAGAGAAAGCACTTGACAAGACCAGCAAGGATTTACTATCAGCAAATGAACGTCAGCAATGGTTTGGGGGCGTGGGTTTGTGAGTAGAAATTTGCTTTAACCCTTTCTGGACCGGGCTAATTTTCGTTTTTGCGTTTTTGTTTTTTTCCTCCTTGTGCTTAAAAGGCCATAGCAGTTGCATTTTTACACCTACAGACCCATACGAGCCCATATTTTTGGCGTCACTAATAGTACTTTGCAATGACAGGCTGAATTTTTGCATAAAATGTGCTACGAAACTAGAAAAAAATTATATGTGCGGCGGAAAGAAAACCACAATTCTTTTTCTTTGGGGGGGATTTGTTTTTACTCTGTGTGTCCTATGGAAAAACTGACATGTTATATATGTTCCGCAAGACGTTACGATTACAACGATATGTAACATGTATAACTTTTATTTTATTTGATAGCTTGTAAAAAATTCAAACCATTGTTAACAAATATATGTTCCTTAAAATCGCTCTATTCCCAGGCTTATAGCACTTTTAACCTTTGGTCTATGTGGCTGTGTGAGGTGTCATTTTTTGCACCATGATGTGTTCTTTCTATCGATACCTTGATTGTGCATATGCAACTTTTTTATCGCTTTTTATTACAATTTTTCTGGATTTAATGCAACCAAAAATACTCAATTTTGCACTTTGCGCCTACCTCGTTTACTGTTTGAGATCGGAAATGGGATAAATTAATAGTTCGGGCGATTACGCACGACGCGGCGAACATGTTTATTTATTTATTTTTGTTTATAACATGGGAAAAGGGGGGTGATTCTGACTTTTACTAGGGGAGGGGGCTTTTTCTTAATAATAATTTTTTTTTTTTTATACATATACTAGAAGCCCCCCTAGGGGACTTCTAGTATATGCACACTGATCTCTCGTAGAGATCTATGCTGTATAGGCTATACAGCATAGATCGATGAGATTAGTGTTATATTGCTTTTGGCTGCTGCAGCCAAAAGCAATAGAGTGCCGAGCCTGGATCAGCGCCATTACGGCGCAGACCCCGGCCGGCTCCAGACACGGAGATCGCTCCTCCGTGACAATGTCACAGGGGGGCGATCCCCCCACTAGACCACCAGGGAACAGCTGCAGTAAGTCTTAAGATGCAGCTGTCAACTTTGACAGCTGCATCTGAAGACTTAATTAATGGCCGCATGCAGCTACATGCCGCAACTCGGACCGCGGCGGTTCAGAGCGGGGTCGCCGCGCTGCCCTGCTCTGAACTCCCCCACCCTCGTTCGGACGTACAGTTACGTCCTTGTGTGAGAAGGGGTTAATAAAAAAAACGTATTTCTTAGGTGAAAAAGAGGAACAGAGGGAATATGGTCAAAAGTAGTGGCTTTCCTCTAAAAGAAGAATATTTGTAAATTATGTAAGTGTATGGTGAAACAGGGAATGAACCTGGGTCAAGAACCTTAATTAAGAAATTCACCCTCGATAAAGCAACACGCGAAACGCACGTGGGGTGAATGGTGAGGTGGACTTTTATACTAAGGACATGTATGGGTAACGTTTATTATCTCTCGATGGTGTTTTTTTCTGTATACTCACTTTGAGGTTTACTTTCTCTGTGCAATATTAACCCAGTGCCCAGTATATATATATATATATATATATATATATATATATATGTATAGGTTTTCTATTAACTGTTCTTTATTTTGTGATGTAGCACTTTATGTAATGGAACCTAGTAAAATCCACCATTTTGTTGGGGTTTTGTATCAGCTCCATCTCCCTTGATATGTATTTTTAACCAAGTTAATTAATTTTTTGATATATCAATAAAAGACAACATTTCTTTATACTTTGGTCTTGCATTCGTACTTTATTTATTGGTTTTATTGCTCCAACCTAGCCAGAATCCTGCTCCACACTGATGAGGGGCAACACCCTGAAACAGCTGTATGTGGATGGTTACCTGGCCTTGGTTTTTCCCTTGTCATTACATTGACATATAGGGCCACTTAATATATCGGTTTTGATGGTTTGCCTATAGGAGCCACCCCTTGGCTGGGTCCTTCCTGGAGGTATATCTGGCTAGTCCTGTGTTTCGAGACTCTTAAATTTGGCTCCACAGGCTCTTCTTTTTGCATATCCATGATAAATAAGGGATTTTTAAAGTATGCAATTGGGGAAATGGGGAAAATTTGAATTTACAAATCTGAGCCAAATTGCTAGGCCATCTAAAGGGTATATTTTGTTTATAGAGCTTGTATTGTCTAGATTTTGTTTTACTGATTAGAACTAGATACTGCAAAATGATTTATTTCTCAAATCTGTCTCTATTTTCAGATTTTTTTTTATTGTTATTATTTTTTTTGTACATTGTTTTGGGGGCTGCCATCTTGCCTGGGATGTTTTAACAGCATGTAGTTATATGGTTCTCAGCAAGCCTCATGGATATAGACAGTAATAGACAGGACCTGTTCCCTTGAGATGAATGTAAAACATTACTGAGCATGCTCTGTGACCTTTCTAGAGGTTATTCAACAGGGAGCTGCAATTCTCTTATACTAGTGCTATCTGTCTACTAATGTCACCTGTCCCTGTAATGCTGCACAGCAGCCTCCTCTTATTGCCACAAACAAAATAGAAAGTCTCAGCTTAGTTTTAGACCTAGTGGTGAGAATGAAAAATTTGATAATATACTGTATTTATGGTGGAAGTGTGCAGGGACGATATGTCAGGGGTTCAGGAGCTCAGCCTAGTCCGTATATGACTGTGTTATTTGGATGACACCTTCGTACAGAGGTTGGGATAAGAGGATATTCAGGTCCAAGCCACCAAATTAATCAGAGCCCATTTGGAGAGGTGAAATACTACACATAGGTAGAAGGCCCCCTCTGTCACCTTATCCCAGCAAACAGAACAAAAACTACAGAAATGTAGTATCGTAATTCTACTGACCTGCAGAATGAAATTAATGGGTCAATTTTACCGCAAATACAATGGTGCAAGAATGAAACCCAAATAGCAATAATAGCATGGCATTTGCTTTCTATACGACTCCTTGAATGAAAACATGACAATTGGCCACGCCTTCAGTTAAACACACAGCAATTTAGTTTTTTATCGAATATATGGAACTCTGGATTTTTGTGATTTTTTTAGTGTGTTAAGATCATAGCAAATTTTTTTTTTTTTTTTACATATTTAGTTATTATGATATTGAACATATACCTACAACGTGTTATGAGACATGCAGAAATTAGAGTCAGATCAAGTCACTGCTTTGTTACTCTTTTGACATACAGTACATGATTTGTATGTTATCTGGTTTCCTCAGGGTATGGTCAGTATGGGTCAGTATAATGAGTAGTGATAGACTGGAACAAAGTGGAAAGCCTGTGTACACAATTTGTAAGCGAGAACAAACAATGTCACTACTCTGTCATGGAAACCAGGCGTGTATGTAATATGATTATGTTCCCTCCCATTTTTTTTTTAATTTCTCATAAATTTAGGTACAAATGACTTAGTGACGCCAAAGCTATCCCAGCTATAGCCAGGAAAAGTAAGTATGTACAGGCTGTGTACTGTATGTCTATGACTAACCAGTTTTTATCTTTCAGAACAGTGAATTTCCGTCAGTAAAATACTGTATTACTGCTAGTACACCGCTGAGTATGAAGAATTATATGACTCTTTGTATAATTTTAGTATATTGTTAGGTTTATTTTATAATTCATCACTATGTCTAGGTTTATAGAATATCTTCAAATATATAATTTTGTTTCCTATAGAAAAGCTCAAGTGAGCCATAACTAGATTAAACATACACAGTACTGTGCAAAAGGTTTAGGCAGGTATATAAGAAGTTCTTAGGTCTCGTTCTTCTAGCTACCCTTGTACACAGTTTTTAAGGGAACTCCGCGGGTAGGTTTTTCCAAACATCTTGGGGAACTAACCAGAGATCTTTTGTGCAAGCAGATTTGCTTAAAACCTTCTCTTCATGTAATTCCACAGATCTTTGGGGGCCATATGATCACTTCTAGCACCCCATGTTCTTCTTGACACCAAAAATCTTAATATTTGCTGTATATCAGGGGTCATTGTTCTACCAAGCAATATTTTTCCACACCTGCCTAAACCATTTGCACACTATTGTATAGGAATGGATAGAGAAATAAAACACACAGTAGTGCCTTGGATTAAGAGTATAATTCATTCCAGGACCGCTCTTGTAATCCAAATCCACTCTTAAACCAAAGAAAATTTTCTCATAAAAAACAATTGAAATGCTGACAAATGGTTCCACACTCCAAAATAATGATTTTGTATTCTGAATAATAGGTAAAACAAATGAAACAAACATTTAGAAACAGCAGAATATGTGATATTATGAGTTACTGTACAGTAATGGAGAGGATGGGAAACACAAGGGCTGACAGAGACTGCAGGGAGCATGAAGGAATGAGCAGGGCAGATGTGGGCACATAAATACAGTGTTCTCTGTCTGGGGAGAAAGGGATAATAGCTATGGAGAGATGACCTCCACAGTCCTGTCCCCTGATGCAAGCCCCAGCCTGAAGTAGACCTGCTATTATTTGGAAGTTGAGGGAGACTTCCTGGGTCAGAGTACAGTACTGACAGACCACGCTATGCAGACCATTCCCCTCCCCCCACTCTCCCTCCCAAGTACAGGGAGGTCTTACACCAAAGCAATGCTCTTAAACCAAGTTACAATTTTTCAAAACTGTGAGCTCCTCTTGCAAAACACTCTCAATCCAAGTTAAATGAGCACTAGTCAGTCCAGTCGTCAGTATGGATAGATGATGCACATATAAATAATTCATGTGATTTCCTCTTATTTATTTTAGACTGCAGTATGGGGGACCCAAGCAAAGGTAAGTGGCCTTTATATAAAAATATGTAAATTATTCTTTATCATTATACATAATTTTGCAGTGCTTTGCTTGGCCTATTTTGCACAGCGCTTCATTATCAGAGCTAAGAAAGGTTATGCTAGCAGTAGTCAATGGTTGCCCAAAGACATTGGATAGCTGCTGACAAGCTAATGACAAGCTAATGTGAATATATGTATTCACATGTATTTTCAGCTGAGCATGCGTGTCTATAGCCTGGTCAGAAGAGATAGCTAGTAATTGGTTATGACTAACCACCATACAGTTCTTCTTATGACCTTTTCCTGCTTGTCCTATATCGGAATAATAAATATTAATTGCTTTATCTTAAATGTTGCTTTAACTTTTGACATGTCAAACTGTGTGATCAGTCAGGGTCTGGGTGCTCAGAACCCCACTGATTGCTAGAGAGAGCCAGGAGAAGCACCCAGTTGAGTGCTTCTCCTGACTCTATTTAGCAATTGGTGAAGATCTGTACACCCAGTATGTGTGACATCTCAAAAGTTCTTTAACCCCTTCATGAGTAAATGTCATTGATGCGAGAACCATATGGTGACCATGTGAACCATATTGGTCACCATGCGAGATCAATATTGTTATACTGTATTTTAATAGATCGGACAATTCCACGATCCACAAGAAAATGGTAAAGGGGGTGATTTGAACTTTTATTGGAGGAGGTGTTTTGTAATATTTTTAAACCTTTTTTTTTATTTACACTTTTTAAGCCTTATACTTTTTAAGACTTATATAACCAATAATTAACTTGCTATACTGATCAATGCTATGTCATTACATAACACTGATCAGTGAGAGCTGTAATCTTCATTTAGTGTCTGCCTTAGGCAGATCACCAATCCAGCAGAACAGAGGTAAGTATTATTCCTCCGTCTATCAGGGAAATTGATTGGGACCCCCACAGTCACACACCAGGGGTTCTGATCAGTCAGTAACAGGAACCGGTCCTATCACTGACACCCTTAATTGTCAAGGTCGCTATAGATTGCAGAATTTAAGGTGTAAATAGCAGACAGCAGCATGATCACTGCTGCCTGTCATTATGCCAGCTGCGTTTATACATTTATGGTGCTGCACCTATATACGTATTGCTGACGTGAAGGGGTAAAGTTTAGTTTAAGGTAGTGGTTTATGTATAATAGCTCATTTTGTTTGGCAGAGATCACATGTAATAAAAAACGATACAGTTACACGTTACCTACTTTTAATGATTTTGTTTGCTTACTGGATGCTACTGGTCATAAAATACAGCAGGGCAAGTCGGAGTTACAATGTTTCAGTTTAACAGATAATGAGTATTTCCGCATTCACATGTTCTGTGTTCCGCTCGGATCACGTGGAATGCCTGTATGTTGGGTGCGGGGGAACTGTATGAATATGCGCCGCACTGTAATGACATTACAGCGCGGCACATATGTATATATTTCCACTGCACCCAACATCTTATGACAGATGCTGCCCGGGCAAGGGGTTGGGTTGGGGTGGGGTGGGGGGACTCCGTTTCTGTGCAGAACATGGAACGTGTGAATGTGGCCTTAGAGTACAATTTTCACCAGTTATAGAAATCTATGTAAGGGTGCGTTCACACGTACAGGATCTGCAGCAGATTTGATGGCCAAGATCTGATTTGAATCTGCAACTTCAAATCTGCGCCATCAAATCTGCTGCAGATCCTGTACGTGTGAACGGAACCTAAATAGGTTTTCCTGGATTTTAATATTGATGTTAGGACCTAGCTGCTATATCAGGTAATACAGTAGGATGAGCTGCAATATCAGGTACAGCTACTGCCACATATACAGAGGTGTGTCTGGTAGGCAAGGACATGCTCACAGACTGTCACAGATATCTAAGCTCTACATATTTGGTTGCATTAATAGATTTATAGATACTTATATGTATGCTTTTACTTGCTTGTAATACTGCAATACTCATACTCATGTATTGTTAAAGGAAAAGACAGTGAAAAGCCGTCACCTGTGCCTCCACCATATAATATGGTCCAGTCCATGCCTTCTGCTCCTCCACCCTACAGTCAGAGTCCACCTGGTTTATCACCACCTGGTCAGAATTATTCTGCAACCCTCCAAAATAACCACCTACCATCAGCCTCTCCTGGTCAAGGATACAGCGAGTCCAATTTGCAGAGTCCATATTCCTCGACAGCAAACTCCTGTCCTCCAGTGAATGGATGTCCAGATTGTCAGGAACGCTGCGAATCATGTGAAGCTTCACAACGGCGCCGTGGAATTATTAGGGCAGTTTTGCTTGGGCCTGTGGGACTTCTGGTAGGCCGAAGACACCGTAGACATAGTCATGGTCATTGTGATCAATGTCATTGTGGTCACCATAGACATCGTGGTCCTATAGGGCGTATTAGAGACCGAAAGCATCATGACAAGTGACATGGTAAATCGACCAAAGGGTGAAACCTGATTGTGATGAAACCATGATGAAACATTTCTGTTTATTGTATACTGTTATGGCATATTAACATGTCTACCTGTGTGCTGAATGTGACATAAAGTGGCTAGCAAAAAATGTCATTTTTTTCATTGTAGTATTTGTGTGATGTGGATGGTGATATAAAAATCTAAATAAAGTGTAAATGCCACATAATGCAATTTATGGTATTATGCATTGCTTCCCACAGAACTGTAAAGTGCTGCAGGATATGTTGCCTTTCTGTAATATTAATTAGTATTATTACCTAAAGATTATCTTTTACTAGCACCTTCAGGCCATGTTCACATCGCTTCATCTTAATTGGAATGCGGGCACATTAGGGTGTGCCCGCTCTTTAATTAGCCATAGGGCACAATGTAAAGTACGGAGCCGTACTTTACTTTGTGTGCACAGCCTAATTTGTGTGGTCGCTGTTCATTGAATTGCGTTTTTTTTTTTTTAATAGTCTGGCCCTCCGATGGTCTTAGGGACAGTGAACTGGCCCCCTGTGTGAAAAGTTTGGGGACCCCTGGCTTAATACATAAACAAATGTCCACATTGAATCAATGATTAGAGCAGTCTGCATACTGTCTGACGGTATTCTCACCGCAGGATTGGTAGATTGGTAGGTAATAGCTCCAGGCGTCACATTTACTACCGCCACATCAGACCTGACTAATACCGCCATACTGTGACTGAATAACACCGCCATACCAGACCTGAACAATAAGGCCATACTATGACTGAATAACACCGCCACACCAGACCTGAAAAATATTGCCATACTGTGACTGGATAACACCGCAATAAGACACCAGATTTACTGGCAAGTCTGAACAAGAAACTGTCCTTAAAGAGGATGTACCACCTGGTACATCCTCTTTAACCTAAACCCACTGATCGAACGGCGCCGGCGTTCTATGCACCGGAACCGTCCGGTGCTCAAGCACTGGAGGCCGGCCGAGCCGCCCCAAGTGGGAGGGAATTCCCTCCGGTTCCAATGCATAGAACGGCGCCGTGCACGGGAACCGTACCTCAGTCCGAAAAACGGACCGCGGTACCGGCTTCCCCGTGCCGGCACCGTTCGATCAGTGGGTTTAGGTTAAATAGGATGTACCAGCTTAATGCCTCACACCGATGCACCGTCCAACCCATACCCCAAGAACAGTAGCAACCCTAAAATAATCCCCAAGACTATGCTTCACAAAGTGGGGATTTCACCTTTTGTGAACTATAGCTGTGGGGTTCTATCCCTGGCACCCGTGCCAAGGAACACTACTTACCGTTTTGTGAGCTGGTACTAACTGTTCTTGAGGTATTTTGTGGATATCATGAGAGTAGTAAAATCTTGAACCGCAAATCCCGATGGGGTTCTTCTGTGTGCGAATGATTTCACGCCTCTTATGCAGTCACGCGTGGAATAAGGCTGTCTATGGGGTATATATCACGGAGGCTACTGTCCTTCAACTGTGATATAAAAAACCACCACAGTTAGTAACAGCAACAAACAGTTGCTGAAAGGCAGGTTAACTTGCCTTATTTACGGGTGCCTTTACAATGGGAGGCTTTTTTGTGGTTCTCTGCTGCCTAAAATCCACAGCGCATTGTTGGCTGATTTTATGCCACCTTCAGTACTATAGGACCGGACGCAAATACCCAGTTCAGCGCAGAACTGCGTATGTCCGGACGGCACCATAGTACTGAACGCCGTTTGGTGAACGGTACAAAAATGCCCTGTGGATTTTACTCAGCAGACCCGCAGCCACATGTGAAGGTACCCATAGGGTGAGGTTTTTTGGGAGTGACAAAAGCGATAAGTCCAGGCAATCAATAACTTTCTGTGCCCTTATTTGACCCAGAAACGTATAAATTGCCCGGACTTATCCTTTAGGCCAGCTGGTGATAGTACTAAAAAAACGCAAAAGCATACATTCATTGGATTGGGTGCTACACTTGGTTAGGACATCAAACTGGTGTTAAAAAAAATAAAAATAAAATAATATATATATATATATATATATATATATATATATATGTGTCTCGCCAACAGCCATAGGCCCAGATTCAACAGGTTTGACACTAGAGTAGTTGCGTCAATTTGTAAAGCAAGTGCCAGTTAGGTGTCCATTTCATGAGAATTGGACATGTATTTTTGGATAATGGAACTGGGGTAAAGCCTTCTTGAATCTGTGCCTTTTTAAATGTCCTTTCTTCACCTCATGGATTCTGTGGGTGAGGTTCAACTGCTGCCTCCTCCTGCTCCTCAACTTGTCTGTTCTCAAAAATACTGGCCTGGGTGCAATCAACTGCTGCCTCCTCCTGCTCCTCAACTTGTCTCTTCTCAATAATACTGGCGTGGGTGCAATCAAGTGCTGCCGCATCCTCCTGCTCCTCAACTTGTCTGTTCTCAACAATACTGGCCTGAGAGCAATCAACTGCTGCCTCCTTCTGCTCCTCAACTTGTCTCTTCTCAACAATACTGGCCTGGGTACAAGCAAGTGCTACCTCCTCCTCCTGCTCCTCAACTTGTCTGTTCTCAACAATACTGGCCTGAGAGCAATCAACTGCTGCCTCCTCCTGCTACTCAACTTGTCTGTTCTCAACAATACTGGCCTGAGAGCAATCAACTGCTGCCTCCTCCTGCTCCTCAACTTGTCTGTTCTCAATAATACTGGCCTGTGTGCAATCAACTGCTGCCTCCTCCTGCTCCTCAACTTGTCTCTTCTCAATAATACTGGTGTGGGTGCAATCAAGTGCTGCCGCATCCTCCTGCTCCTCAACTTGTCTGTTCTTAACAATACTGGCCTGAGAGCAATCAACTGCTGCCTCCATCTGCTCCTCAACTTGTCTCTTCTCAACAATACTGGCCTGGGTGCAGGCAAGTGCTGCCTCCTCCTCCTGCTCCTCAACTTGTCTGTTCTCAACAATACTGGCCTGAGAGCAATCAACTGCTGCCTCCTCCTGCTACTCAACTTGTATGTTCTCAACAATACTGGCCTGAGAGCAATCAACTGCTGCCTCCTCCTGCTCCTCAACTTGTCTCTTCTCAACAGTACTGGCCTGAGAGGCGAGCAATCAACTGCTGCCTCCTCCTGCTCCTCAAATTGTCTCTTTTCAACAATACTGGCCTGAGAGGCAAACAATCAACTGCTGCCTCCTCCTGCTCGCCAACTTGTCTCTTCTCAACAATACTGGCCTGAGAGGCGAGCAATCAACTGCTGCCTCCTCCTGCTCCTCAATTTGTCTCTTCTCCAAAATACTGGCCTAAGAGGCGAGCAATCAACTGCTGCCTCCTCCTGCTCCTCAACTTGTCTCTTCTCAACAATACTGGCCTGAAAGGCGAGCAATCAACTGCTGCCTCCTCCTGCTCCTCAAATTGTCTCTTTTCAACAATACTGGCCTGAGAGGCAAACAATCAACTGCTGCCTCCTCCTGTTCGCCAACTTGTCTCTTCTCAACAATACTGGCCTGAGAGGCGAGCAATCAACTGCTGCCTCCTCCTGCTCCTCAATTTGTCTCTTCTCCAAAATACTGGCCTAAGAGGCGAGCAATCAACTGCTGCCTCCTCCTGCTCCTCAACTTGTCTCTTCTCAACAATACTGGCCTGAGAGGCGAGCAATCAACTGCTGCCTCCTCCTGCTCCTCAATTTGTCTTTTCTCGAAAAAACTGGCCTGAGAGGCGAGAAATCAACTGCTGCCTCCTCCTGCTCCTCAACTTGTCTCTTCTCAACAATACTGGCCTGAGAGGCAATCAATCAACTGCTGCCTCCTCCTGCTCCCCAACTTGTCTCTTCTCAAAAATACTGGCCTGAGAGGCGAGCAATCAACTGCTGCCTCCTCCTGCTCCTCAACTTGTCTCTTCTCAACAATACTGGCCTGGGTGCAATCAAGTGCTGCCGCATCCTCCTCCTCAACTTTTTTTTTTCAATATTTTTTTTTTTTACTATTTTTGCACTTTTATTCACTATATTTTATTATTATTATTATTACTATTATTATTATTTATATTTTTTATTTTTTTATATATATTTTTTTCATTGTTTTTGCACTTAGATTTTTTCCACTTTTTTATTGTAATAGCAACTGCAACTAAACGAAACTATACCCTATCAGACTCCCACAATTGTAGCTGCAATTATTCAGCCGTTACAGCAAGGTTCGTTTTAGGTTCGGTTTGGACGAAGCCGAACTTCATGAAAGTTCGCCGTATCGAACCGAACCGAACCTTTCAAAAGTTCGCTCATCCCTACTGTCCACCGCTCTCCTTAGTGAAGTTAAAAGGGTACTCTGTTTTCTTTCAAATCGATTGGTGTCAAAACGTTCAGCTGCTGTATGACCTGCAGGAAGTTTGTTATTCTTTCCAATCTGACACAGTGCTCTCTGCATAACATAAAGAACTGCTTAAAGGGGGCATACAACAGAGGCTCTATAAATATCCTTGCTTAGCAAGACACTGATGCAGGGCCAAGAGATACCTCACCTGTGATGGCACAGGCAGTTGGGCACATGTGGATGTAGAGGTGTGGAAGACACCAACTCTGGTTCCAGGGGAACGACTATGGATGAAGGTGGAATGGTGTTGGCCAGTTGGGGGACTCCATAGCATGTAGGAGAACCTGGTGAGGTGGAAACTGCCACTGCATGTGTGGTTTCTGCTTCTGACTGTTGACTTCCTGATAGAATGTCTCAGGCCCAGGCGTGTTAATCAAGCCTTGACATAGGTGCTGAGGATTCTCTTCCCACTCCTCCGACCACGCAGCTCTTGCATAGGGGTGTACTCCACCTTCTCACTGGCTTCAACATTCAGCTTTAACCGAGCTCCTGCATATAAATAGGTTATGGCCATGTTGGACATCCCTTAGGAACCGTCCCCCTTGTACTTATAGAATTCCTGCACAGTGGTTAGCCTTCTCTCAGGACACTACTCACCCATGTCCAGGTGCTCTAGATGCCTTCTGATGTCCCACTCCTGCTCTTCTCTCCAAACAATCTCCAAAAAGACAGGGGTGGAGTAGAAGGTGATGGTGCAGGAGAGGGTGACTGTCCTCTTCCAGGCACACATGAGAATCTGCCACTAAGGGTTTTTGAAGGGTTCCAAAAACAGCTCCACACCTATCCTCAGGTTATGTGTGGTATTACCATTAAGTTCTATTTACTGCAGAACTACACACAAACTAAATACAAACATGGTTATGTTTCTGGCCTGGAAGAAACATCTGTTTTTCTAATTCTAAATAACTCATTTAAGACTGCTGCTGTGACGTAAAACAGACCTACAAGTAAGGTTCACACTGTGTTTTCCCATCTGTTTCACTGTTTCAAAACATTTAATTTTAATATAGAGAAAAAACACGGTCCCAAAAAATTAACCGTAATAATCTTTTTTTTTTTGTGATAATATAAGTCAATAAGAAAAGGATTCTACAGTAGGGCATACAGCAGCATCTGTTTTTACCATCTGTTTTTGTATCCGTTTTCTTCCTTCTAATGTACATGTTAAATGGACAGAAAAATTGCAGTGTGAACCTAGTCTTAGAAATAAAAACTAAAAGGCTGGGTTCACACTACGTAAAAAACAATTAGTAAAATAACGGCCGTTATTTGTGCAATTACGGCGGTTTGTATGAAATATGGCCGTGTTTTTTACGTAGTGTGAACCCGGCCTAAGAATGCATATTTTATCCAGAAGGACGTAAATTATGCCACCTCAACCTCAACTGGGTTGTGATGTTGGCTCTGGTTGAGGGTCGCTGAGGGGCGATCTAACACTGGAGAGGCATGGGGAGAGGTGAGTTGTGATCTGCATTTTGAAAAATAATTTACATGGTCGGAGTTGTCCTTTAATATTTTTATGTATATTCAAAGTAATTTTCTGTGCTTTATTCCAGCAGGGGGCAGTATTGTCCAGCTAGTTGTATGCTATGTGTGTGTGCTAGCGCATACTTGTAGTTCTGTGCTGCTTTACTGTCTTTTTAAAAAAATGTTTACAGCACCTGAACATGAATTCACTGACTGAAATACACTGACTGGTGATTCACACGCCATGAAAAAGCTTTTCAGAGATTTCACTATAGATTGCATAGAAGCGATTTTTCACAAAACAATGTAATTCGTCATGTTGTTTTGGAATACCACGTACAATATGTAATAAAAAAATAAAAAAAAAACCTAGAGCGTCTAGTCTTTGGTTCTGGGAAGTGGCTGAGTTCCTTTTCATGCATATGCTTAGACAGTTGTCTGCTGGGGATTGGACAGCCATACTCATTTGAAGGTTTGTGTTTGTTGCCAAGCATTGACGACACATCACCTTGCTACATAAAGCTTGGGTGAAAGAAAACTAAAGCAAACACTGTAAAGAACATACATATTAAAAGAAATGTATTTTTATTTATGTTTTGCCCATAAAATACACACTTACCACCACTAGTCCTACGGCGCCATCTGTCACCATTCCAGCGCCATTCCAGGGTAGATGCATTCATGCATTTTATTACTGAAATTCGGTCATGTGACCACCAGCCTGACCCACAGAAAATCACAGTGTTTAATGTGTCCGAGGAAGTGGTCTGTCCTGGGTCAGCTGACATCCTGTGAAGTACAAGATGACACCATCACCTACCAGATCTCTTCTTGCTTACAAATGTCTACCCACCTAGATCTATATACTGCAATCTCTATATGGAATAATGATATACTCTAGTTATACAGCTCCCTCAGGTTATGTTCACACAATGTTTTTTTTACAGCTATTTTTGGAAAATACATCATAGTTGATAAGTGTAGATGCAGTTTTTGAATTTTGAAAAGGCTCCATGCTACCGTGACTAGGGACAATGCTGAAATACTGGAATGTTTAGTCTCAGTCATGCTTAAATTGCTTTATTATGGCTCACCCAAAATAGGTACTGTGTCTCACAAAGGTTATAGGACAGTAATAAGAAAACTAGGGTTACAGCATTCCAGGCAACATCACCTGCACCACACCATACACATTCTACTTAACTGTATGTACTAAATGTTTTTTTTACCAGAATCAGGCACAATGTAGGGTGAGGTGAGGGGGGGGGGGGGGGTCACACAGTGCTGGTGACCTGGGGAGAGGGAGGCAGTGATCAGCAGCAGCTGTCATACAATAGGAGAGGGGGGGGGGGGGTGATTTAAACTTTTATTAGGGAAAGATTTTTTTAATTAAACTATATATTTTTCCCCTTTTTACACATATAAATTTGAAGTCCCTGTGGGGGACAAAAGGCAAGAACAGGAGGTATTGCAGTATGAATATATGGGAGTCTATGTAGAACAGATGGTATAAGTGGAGTCCATCATAACTATATTGGAAGGTATCTGTCAGGGCGCGAAAAGAATAAAAACGAGACCTTAATATGGTGCTTTTTTAAACTGTCTAGTCTAAGTTTCCACTGTCAAGCTAATTGACTTTTTTTAATTTAATTTAAACAGGTAGTCTGGCAAAACCTTTTTTTCTTCTCAAACCAACTGGTGTCTGAAGGTCATATAGATTTTTTAATTACTTCTATTTAAAAGTCTTCAAGTACTTATCAGCTGCTGTATGTTCTGCATGAAGTGCTGTATTCTTTCCAGGCTGACACAGTGCAGTCTCTGCTGCCACCTCTGTCCATGACAGGAACTGTCAGAGCAGAAGGAAATCCCCATAGAAAATCTCTCCTGCTCTGGACAGTTCATGTTACGAACAGAGGTGGCAGCAGAGAGCACTGTGTCAGACTGGAGAGAATACACCACTTCCTGCAGGACATACAGCAGCTGATAAGTACTAGATTTTTTTAAAAAAATGTGAAATACAAATCTTTATAACTTTCGGACACCAGCTAATTTGAAAAAAATAAAAAAAAAAATAAAAAAAAAATTGCCGGAGTGCCCATTTAATTCTGCTACAAATTCACTACAAATCTGAACCAAGAATAAGAATAACACCAAACACACTGCCTGCTATGATTTCACAAAAAAAATAGCAGAAAAATGTTCTATGGGTATTGCGTTTCGCTTTTCATCTAGTCTTTGCGTTTTTGAACACCCAAAATGCCATATGCCATATTTCTGAAAAAACCCTAGACTGGGTCCAGCCATATAGTACATGAGACCATACCCCTCTCCCAAAGTTATTCACAGGATAAGGGATAACAAGACCTATAGAGAATTAATGGAGCACTGTCCCCACTGTTTATTTGAGGGGGACACGTTCCTCACATTCTCGTGACCACTGGGACCCCCCACCAATCAGCTTGATGTCCCCTATCATGTGGATTTTGCAGGGAGAGGGGGCAACTACCTAGGCCACACCTGCGTGTATGATTGTGGTGGGGCGCAATACCTTGCCTTGCCCCTCATGCTGCCCACACACACAAGAGCCACTGGGTTGTGTATATATGATGTATATTTATGGTGGTGTCCATGTTGCTATCATTGGTGTCACCCTGTCACTTGAAAAAACCTTTTGACAAACCTTGCAGATGTAGGTATAAACCTTGCTATGCATGTTTTTTCTTCAAGATTTCAGTGTGCCTTCAATCCAGGGATGCGCACATACATGCAGGAGTTCTAGTAGCCACGGCTCCATCATACTTCTGGTCATTGTGCAGGTGATAGATCTGTGTAGCAGGCAGATGTCCAGCTTTATGACTCTGCAATATGTAATGGATCTCCAACTCCCAAGCATAATAAGGTAAACCAAAGAATGCAAAATAAAGACACAACACATTGTAATCAGATGTCAAAGGGTCCCAATTTTATTTAAAATTACATGACACTGAAAATGGCAGACCCCCGACTCACAAAGAGTGACCCTCCAGCACTCAGGCGAGGAAAAAACCCCTGTGGGGGAAACCTCGAGGGAGCCATGGCTGGAGAGTTGCCCCTCCCCTGGGCTTAGAGGGTAATACCATACTATAAATAGTATGGAGAGAGAAATCTGGCTGCAATATCTGTCACCTTATTGATGTCTAGGCGGCTGTATCCCTTCTCCTTCACAGATCCAGGTCCACTTAAGAAGAGGGAGACTCGATGAAAGAGTAGTCTAAAGTAGACCACCCCTTTTCCCCTGCTAGAACCTCCAAATTACATCAAGGGTAGTGGGGTAGTAAAGTAGTCAAGCTCAAGGTCCTCTGGCGCATCCAAGATGGCACTGATCAGGGCGCCGTGCAATGCTTTATGGAACCTTCTTTATGACATAAGCGCTTGTCATCACAGTGCACGGTTTCCATGGTTACTGCAGGTAAACACATCTGAAGCATTAACCCATTAATGACTGGTGATGTGCTTTACTGCAGAGGTCACTAAACACACTTGTGACCAAGCAAACAGCTTATGGTTAGGCCACACTAAGAACACTAAATAATAAGGTTTGATGTGGCCCATAGCAACCAATCACAGCTCAGCTTTTGTTTTTCAAATTAAAAGCTGAACTGTGATTGGTTGCCATGCGCAATTTAGACAGTCTAACTTGCCCATAGCAACCAATCAAAGCTCAGCTTTAATTTTAGACGGCCTTGTTAAGATATAAAAGGTGAGCTGTGATTGATTGCTATGGGCAAATTAGACTGTGTTTTGTCTCTGACAGGTTGATAAAGTTTATGATGATGATGATGATAAACTGAAAACACAGGACATCAAGCTTCCTCATAATGCTTTGCAGTCAGCCCTTCCTCCATACCTCCCAACTTTTTGGAGGGACACTTGTGGTTCACAGACATTTCTATACACTACAATTCCCAGTTTTTCCAGTCACTCAGTTTAGCATCTACTGGTATACGGTTACTGTATATACGGCGGATTTGTTAACATGAAGGAGGCGGCTGAGAATCTGATTTAATTGTATGTCGATGTGTTTTTGAAAAAATACTATTGAACCAGAATGGGCTGCCAAAGAGTATTATAAATAAAGCTGTTGAAATGAATAGAGGAGGGTATCCCAACCTGGAAATCCTCCAGAGTAAAGACAGAATGGGTGGCATGTAAAACTACATTTCCCAGGCTTTGATAGGAAATCGGTGATCACCTGATTTGTTAATCAATGGAGAAACTGCTTTGACTGTACAAAAGCTGTTTACACGTACAGGATCCGCAGCAGATTTTATGGTGTGGATTTGATGCTGTGTTCAGTTGTTTAGATCAAATCTGCAGCAGATCTGCTGCAGATCCGCAGCCGAAAATCCGATGCGGTACAGTGTATTAAGCTACCCTGAGGCTGCGTTCACTTTACGTATATTTCAGTCAGTATTGCAACCAAAACCAGGAGTGGATTAAAAACACAGAAAGGATCTATCCACACAATGTTGAAAGTGAGTGGATGGCCGCCATATAACAGTAAATAACGGCCATTATTTCAATATAACAGCCGTTGTTCTAAAATAACAGCAAATATTTGCCATTAAATGGCGGCCATCCACTCAATTTCAACATTGTGTGAACAGATCCTTTCTGAGTTTTTAATCCACTCCTGGTTTTGGTTGCAATACTGACTGAAATATACATATACTGACTGAAATATACGTAGTGTGAACGCAGCCTAAAAGTAAAATATTCCACAGTATTAAAGGGGTACTCAAAAAAAAATTCTTTCAAATAAATTGGTGCCAGAAATTTGTAATTTACTTCTATAAAAAAAACCTCCAGTCTTCCAGTACTTATTAGCTGCTGTATATTCAGCATAAAGTAGTGTATTCTTTCCAGTCTGCCATCTCTGTCCATGTCAGGAACTGCCTAAAGTAAGTGTCTGACATGGACAGAGGTGGCAGCAGAGAGCAATGTGTCAGACTGGAAAGAATACACCACTTCCTGTAGAGCCATAAGAGAAACAGATTGCTGAACTCAGGGAGACCAGCCAAATGACAACACTGCCGGCTGCTAGTGAAAGCGCTCAATGCAGTGAAGTCCTAGGTGCATTGCCCCCTGGGAAACATGAATATGCAAAAGAGGAGCCCGTGGCACCTCATTGAAGAGTCTCAAAACACAGGACTAGCCAGATACCCCTCCGGGAAGGACCCAGCCAAGGGGCAGCTCCTGTTAGGAAACCACCAAAACCACCATATTAAGTGGCCCTATAAGTCAATGTAATGACAAGGGATAAACCAAGGCTAGGTAACCATCCACATACAGCTGTTTCGGGGTGTTGCCCCTCATCAGTGTGGAGCAGGATTCTGGCTAGGTGGGAGCAATGCCTAGTAGAGCCATAAGAGAAACAGATTGCTGAACTCAGGGAGACCAGCCAAATGACAACACTGCCGGCTGCTAGTGAAAGCGCTCAATGCAGTGAAGTCCTAGGTGCATTGCCCCCTGGGAAACATGAATATGCAAAAGAGGAGCCCGTGGAGCCTCATTGAAGAGTCTCAAAACACAGGACTAGACAGATATCCCTCCGGGAAGGACCCAGCCAAGGGGCAGCTCCTGTTAGGAAACTACCAAAACCACTTCCTGTAGGACATAGAGCAGCTGATAAGTACTGGAAGGCTTGAGGGTTTTTAGTAGAAGTAAATTAAAATCTATATAACTTTCTGACACCAGTTAATTTAAAAGAATTTTTTTAAGCTTAATATCCCCTATCCTATGGATTTTAGGAGGAGCACCAGCTGGCCAGTGTCAGACTGGGGTACCTTGGGCCCACCTGGGAATTAGATTTTTGGGGCCCACCCTGCTTACACCAGATATAACAAGCACCAAACCTTTCACATTACTATAGCAACTTTGCACAGAGCTTACTACTAGTAACTCTTTAGTCACTCTATGCAGACAGCATACGTTTCTTGAAAGGAGAAATCCCATGATACTAACAAATCTCAGGTATGTAGGGGGGTGCAGGAATATAATAAAGAGAATATACTTACCCATCCCTGTGCCCCCGAAGCTCTTCCTTTATGATATCCAGTAGCCAACGGCCTCCTCCAGCTTCTCCAGCTGCAACATCACATACTTGGCTGATGGATTGCCCACTCAGCCAATCACTGACTGAGTATGGAAACTGCTGCAGTCATTGACTGGCTGAGCAGGCAATCCATCAGCCAAGTATGTGATATTGAGCTGGGGCCGTGACATACAGAGAACCTGGTCGAAAATGACTAAAAATGACTTCCAGCAACTGTGGGAGAGAGGGCGATCCAGGGGCACGGGGACTGGTGAGTATAGTTTCTTTATTATCTTTCCACACTCCGCTCCCTGCCTATCATTTGTTACGAGACTTCTGTCAGCTGTAATTCGTGTTCCAAACCGCTGACACTATTAGATGCTGTTAGGTCAAGAAGAAACGTGGTACCTTAAATCTATTTATCTTTGATTCTATAAAAAATGTTTTTATTCTCTGGTAGAAAGAGTCAGACTGGGTGGCCCACCTCCTGCCAGGGGCCCACCAAGGGATAGGGCCCACCGGGAGATTCCCCTGTTCCACTGTGGGCCAGTCCGAGCCTGGTTAGAAGTGCTAACCCGGCCCGTTGAAGATACGGAGGACACGTCATCCCGACACGGAGGGTGGGGGCCAGGAGCAGGGAGTGGTGTCAGGTTGGACTGAGATTTGATGATTGGTGGGAGTGAATGGATCTAGACAAAAGCAAAACTGTGCAGAATCCATAATAAATTGATACTGGACACTTACTGTCTTGGAATAGACACTTACACGTACAAATAGTACTGCCTAGATAAAGATGTGGCATAGTATAATTCTGATGTATGTATATGCAGGTGACAACCAAACACCTTCAGTCATGAGTCATAATATTAAAACCACAGACACTAAAAAAAGATTTTGACAAGGGCTAAACTGTGATGGCTAGGCAACTGGGTCAGAGCATGTCCACAATGGTAGGTCATGTAGGGTGTTCTTGGTATGCAGTGGTTAATATCTACCAAAGTGGTCCAAGGAAGCACAACTGATGAATTGTTGATGGGGATATGTGCACAAAAACAGCTGATACATTTAAAGGAGTATTCCCAGGGCCAATGTTATCTATGTTTAACCAGTGCGGTCTCATGTGGCGCCGGCCTCCAGACTGTCGGAGGGGGGGGGGGCACCCAGCACTATAACTATGAGCACTCGTAGCCAACACTCATAGTTAAAGAGAGCAACACTAACAGAGCAGGAGCCATTGGCTCCCTCCCTGTCAGCCACTCTTGTGGCCGCAGGCAGTGTTTGGCCTGTGGTCACAAGAGGCCACTCTCTCCCTGCCGTCCCTGCGTTTGAATGATGTCACTCAAGCACTGCTTGCAAAGAAGAGGAGTCATGCAGAACCAAGGTAATTTTTTTTTTTATGGAGGATGCCTGTCAGGGGGATATGGGAGGGGGACTAACACACAAGGGGTTAGCACATAAGGGGTAAGTACAACTGAGGGAACACACAAAGGGTATATATTACTAGGGGCAGCACACAAGGAGTATATACTACTAGGGGCAGGATACAAGGGGTATATACTACTGGGGGCAGCACCCAAGGGTATATACTACTGGGAGCAGCACCCAAGGGGTATATACTACTGGGAGCAGCATCCAAGGGGTATATTCCACTGGGAACAGCACCCAAGGGGTATGTACTACTGGAGCAGCATACATGGGGTATATACTACTGGGGGCAGCACCCAAGGGGTTTATACTACTGGGGGCAGCACACAAAGGGTATGTACTGCTGGGGCAGCACACAAAGGGTATGTACTGCTGGGGCAGCACACAGTGGTCTATACTACATTGGGGCCTTACACAGAGCAGACAAGCGATCCTGTGTTCTCTATAAGGATGGGAGGGTAAAGCCGCAACTCCAGAAAAGCTAGGTTGGTCAATGATTTTTCATTACGCCTGGCCTCTATCTCCACCGATATCATCTGTAGGCTGATGGTCGGGAGAGCCCTATACACCTTATATCGTCAGCCAAACGCACCGTGACTGGCGGGTACAGCTGACTCATCAGCATTATGTCTGTCTGTTCCACATTAAAAAGTGACCTTTTACATTTAGAAATAAAATAAAATTAGACATCTAAAGGTCAAAAGTTAATATGTAACATTTTCATCAAATAAAACACTGTATTTAGCTTTTTTTTTTTAATTATATTATTGACCTTCGACTATAGACCCATAGCAACAAGGTTTGTCTTTTACTTGTAAGTGTTTTGTATCTCATAATGTGAAATATGTGGGCTGGTGGCAATGAAGCCTTAAATGTTTATTTTGAGGATACGTCATTCATCTTTGCTAGTATTTTCCTATAAAGCAGACTGCTCTCATTTACTCGGTCAAACGCAACTATTGTTACTGATACTTTCATTTATTCCATTCAAGTTACAGGTAAGAGTAAAACTTACTTTTTATACCACCTTTTGCTACATAGGTCATTTAGAGTTCCAGTCCACTGAGCAGCCTCCTATGGTAGTCCTTAGAAACCAGTTGTGGATTAGACTGGGTTCACACTGTGTTTTTGCTGTCCGTTTAATGGAAAAAAAATGGATGCAAAAACTGATTCATTTGTGTGCATCTGTTGATCTGTTTTCCACTGACTTACATTATAAAAAAAGGCTTAAAAACCAGATCAAAAGGCATCCTTTTTTAGCGTACACAAAAACGCAGTCAACCATGTTTTTGTGTACGATAAAAAAATTGATGCGTTTTTTTTTTTTTTATGGAAGTCAATGGAAAAACGGATCAAAATGGATCCCATTTTTCATCTGTTTTTCCATTAAACGGATCTATTAAACGGACAGCAAAAACGCTGTCCTAAGTCTTGGTAATTGTGTATAAAGGTAACGATTTAGTAAATAATATGTGTATAATGTATACATGTTATTTATTTTGTTTTCCTGTTTTAGGTTCTCAGTCATGCACCATCCACACCATGGTATGTCTTATAACACCTTAGCCTCTTAGAATCCATTTAAGTGACCTGTCCCTTTTCTCTATATTCTGACTCCAATTGTCACTACTTTTTCTTCCCTATTTACACATATTAAATATACAGTATGCAGATATATTTTGAATAATACGGTATAAATGACATGTTAGCTTTATTATGTGGGTCAATGTATGGTTATTACTGTAATACCATATTTATACAGTTTTTGTTTTAATGTTTGTTCTGTTGATAAATTAGCCTTGTTCTTTACTGAGTGGGCTGCAGTTTTTGAAGTACATGTGAATTTCTCATAACTATTTATGTGAAGCAAGGTGACAAAAAGTTGGTGGGCTCCTGCATTGTGTACTTTATTAGTTGAGACTTTTACTTATGTAATGATACTAGTTATGTTTTTTTTTTATAATATATACACACACACACTTAATTTCACTATTAAGAGCAGCAGTAGCATGGCAGACCTTGGGGAACATCAAATT
This sequence comes from Dendropsophus ebraccatus, assembly GCF_027789765.1. NCBI lineage: Eukaryota > Metazoa > Chordata > Amphibia > Anura > Hylidae > Dendropsophus > Dendropsophus ebraccatus. Next base: position 42,134,113 of record NC_091462.1, on the reverse strand, counting down.
AAGGGGGGGGGGGGGGGGGCAGCACTCTCCTATTTAACAGGTTAGATGCTGCTATTATGTGAAAGGTTACACGTACAGTACAGTATCAGCGTTATCACCAATCTGCAAAATAACATTAATAATTATGTTAACATATACAATTCTGGTGGAACTTGATAAACATTTGTCTAATTGTATTATATATGAGTATGTAATAAACCTGAGGTAAACAATGTATCATAAAATGAAATACTTGGTATAATTATTGATATTTAAAAGATGTTCAATTACTTTTCTTATACTTACTGTTAACATATAACTGTTGATATTTGATTTCAGGACCACCACCCTGCCCTCCCCCAAGTCACCCACACCCTGATCCTCACCACCACCCCCCTGGTCATGGTCAACCCCATCATGGTAATCCCCCTCACCCACAAGGACCACATCATGATCCTCATCATCCTCACCATCCTCATGACCCCCACCATGGCCACCAACAACCACATGGCCACCATGGGAAACATTAGCAGCATATTATTTACATGGTGAGTCTGTTCCACTGATGTTACCTATATAGTGCATAAGTCAGGTATTAAGATGGTAATGTGAACTGGGCCTCAGAACTTTGTTCAAGCTGGTGTCAATGGGTTTAGATCCACAATATGAATGTGTCAGCATTACAGAGCAATACAGGGTCAAGAGGAAGTCATGCTTCTTTTTGGGCCTCTGTCATAAAGTCCATTCAGGGTAGGGAAATAAAGGCGGCTGGTTCACTGCATGGGGAACACAAGCAAAATTTGACGAACCCTGTTGACTTTAATGGGGTCGGTCAGATTTTCCACTTGTTTCTGCCATTTTATTACAAATAGTGCATGCAACTTTTTTGCAGTTATTTGAACGGATTCTACTATGAACTATGACCCTGGTTGCTGCAGGGTCCCTTGGGATTACTTCACAGGTGGTCAGAGTGGCATAGTAACCCTCCCGAATAGTGGTAGGACCAGCCACCCACAGATAGGGTAAATGTCCTAAGGGTGCAGTATAGTGCTGTGCAGGTGGTAGTCAGTAATCACAGACTCAGTAATAACATTGACTTGGTTTACTACTTGTAAATGTGCAGCAGGTAATACAACGAATCTTGAATACACTTGATACAGTTCCAATTAATACACAAACATAGAACCACTAGATCTGTGGGATAAGTGCTGAGTAGGATGTAATAGAGTTGATAAGGTTGTACTGAGGTAGTAGAGAGGAGGATACCATGACAGTCTCAACCCAAGTAGTAATGTGCTCTGTCGGGAGGTGGGAGTGCTTAGAAGAAAACTTGTAGAAGAAGAAGCAACCTGTGTCTGCGGTTTGACCTGTCCTATAGTCTTCACACCACCTGATGCCCACTAGCTTTGGTAGAACCGTACTGATGGGTGACACAGGCCCCAGGCCCTGTTACCTGGGTTGAGCGGAATGGTTAGGGTTTCCTAAGTACACCCATATTGCGATATGGAGTTCATAAACTTTGCTCCACCCGGATCAGTTCCTAGCTCTTTGGCTTTTCTGCGGAGACTGTCCTGCACTGTACTGACTCCTATTCCTCAGCGTGGTTTAGGGTTATCTGTAGGCTAGTCCTCTCCTGAAGGGCTTAGCAGTGCATCATACAGCATTTTGGTGATTCAAGAAAAAGAGTTGTGAGAGCTGGCTGTTCTGCGTCCTACCCATGCGGGGTACTGACTAAGAACTAATTTGTAGAGGGAACCTGGCAGGGGCCAGGGCCCAGGTAGAACCACTGAGCAGAGCTATCTAAGCTGCGTCCTTACTCCTCCAAAGCTCAGCTAAGACTCCTCCTTCACCCAAGAGACTAACTTCCTAACCAGCGAGTGTGCTGCGCTGTGGTTGGGTGGAAAGTGTGCAATAGAGAAACAGGATAGAAAAGAGAAAATCGGGCAGAAGAAAGGAAAAATCCTATTGGACAACAGACTCTGGTACATACACAAACAATAACCCTTTAGTATGCTTCAGCCGTGCAGCTTCTAGACCTTAGTTACACACTATAGCAACATCTAGTGGTCACCTTTAGTAATACATCAGCTATAGTAAGATCACAGACAAGTACAGACTTTTACGAGGGGTGTAAAGAATAGCAACACCCACAGTGGGACACCACACTTGGCCTAGGTTTCTTCATGTGAGCTAAACTCTGGCTCAAAAATCTGACTTAATTTAGGCAAACTAATATTTAGCCTAAACTTAGAATAGACGCAACAGATTTATCAAGCAGCCAGCGCCATATTGATACATCTGTTGCATTGACTACCTACTCTAAGTTTGCACATAGAAAATTTTAGTACATCAGGGTCAATATTTTACTGTTTCTTCAGTCTTTTTAAGTTGCCTCAACATATATGGAGCTGATTTTCATTCAAGGTGTACGTGTCAGATTGCACAATACTCATCAGCTCCTAACCTGCTATTGATACACCTCTAATGACTTCCTTTGACTTTATTACACTGACTTCATGCCGCACTTCCCTGTTTATTTCTAAACAGCCTCCAGCAAAAAACACATCATCATTCAGAGATTGTTAAATTTATTTATACACTGTTTGGGATTCCCATAGTCTCCTGAATACACACTACACTTCATTGCAGAAATTCTGTATGGTTTGCTGTAACTCAGGATCAGGGCTGCTTCTACCAGGAGGTAAAATGAGGATTCCACCTCAGGCGGCAAATTATCTGGTCCCTGAGGGGCGGCAACTTCTGCCCTGTCATTTCGGTAAGTAAGTCTGACTTATCTAAATGACAGGGCCTGGCTGACTGAATGCAATGTGTGCAGCGACGACTTCACTCTGGCCGGCCTCACAGCTGAGGTTAATCTAGTTCAGGAACTTTGTGGGCCATGAAGCCTAGCCTCTGCGGGTTCTGCACTCTGCTGGGCTTACTGGCTCCTCCCTCTCCTGGCACAGGCAGGAACTACAAGAGGTTTGACTCCTGTGACTGTGCACACTGGGCACACACAAAAGAGAAAGACGTAATAGGGAAAGGGTAGGGGGTGGGGAAAAACTGTATGGGGGGGGGGGCAGCATATAGAGGGAATTATATGTGAGACTGGGGGCCATAGGGGGCTCTATATTAGTGTGAACAACAACTACAGAGCTGTTCTCTGAGGCTGGCACTATTAAGGGGTCTCTGAGGGTAACAGTATCATTGGGTGTCTGAAAATGGCAATATTAGGCGGTCTGAAACTTTAGGGGGTGTCTGAGACTGGGGTCCCCATATGTCACCACCACTAAGACTGGCACCAACATGTGTAGTGTATGCACTTATATAGTTCTGTATGTATTACATGCATTGTTGATATATAGTCATGTATGCAATATGTCCCCCTCTCCTGCGCCTTATTTATTATCATTTATGCCTGCTCGCAGTTGTAAATCATGACCCAAATCTACAGGTGTAGATTTAGTACGCATGTTCGGGCCCTTAGCTGGCCTGAATCCATCTGGCCGGGAGGCGTGCTCCCGGCCAGATGGATTCACTAAAAGACGTGTGCCCGGCCAGACGCATTTACTAAGAGGCGTGCACTTCGGGCCAGGGAAAAGGGTGTTGGTCTTCACAGTGAAATATGTGAAAGTAATGATCATATTGTCAATACTGTTCTTTAACAGGTTTTCCCTTTATTGTTACAGCATAGTTTGTGGAACAAGACGATGAAGATGAAGCTATTCCACTTTATATTCACACTGATTCCTAAAAATGATTGCTTTTTTGTTGTCTTTGTAGACTAAACTTTTTGATAACAATAAAAATAAATTTATGTTACTAAAGACGTTGTGGTTTGTCATTGAACCAGCTGCTTATTGTGTCTTCAGATTGATGTCACGTCAATGTATTTATCTACCTGTCTGAATAACACCATGTACAAGCAGAATAATAGACATAAACCTTGCTATCAAGATGACTGCCTGTGTTCCTATGTAAACTTTTGATTCTTTTTCTTTTCGCTGTTCTCTCTCTTTTACCAAACCTGCATTGACCTATGTACATTTAGTCCATATTACTTGTCATACTGTGAAAACACGCTTCTGAATAAAAAAATGTTATATACTGCATTTTCTGGCGTATAAGACGAATGGGCGTATAAGACGACCCCTGACTTTTAGGAAGATTGTCAGGGGTTCGCCTTATACGCTAAAAAATGTTAACTCCTGCTTAGCCGTAGCAGAGTTTTCTAGCTGGAGCCCTGCTGCAGTCAGGCAGGGATTAATTGCAGCTAAAGAACAAAAAAAACCCCAAACAACAACAATCAATCTGCGCGTCTCCTGTCCCGTTCCCAGTGCAGGCAGTGTGACATACACTGCCTGCGCCAGAGGTCCCCGAAGCATGATGCACACTGCCTGCGCCGGGAACGGGTGAGTGGAATTGTTTTTTTGTAGTGGTTGACCCATAGGGTGGGGATGCGGACATTTTTTAGCCCCCCTTACCATATGGGGCAACCATATCCAGCGTATAAGACGACCCCTGACTTTGGGGTTTGGGGGTTAAAAAGTTGTCTTATACGCCAGAAAATACGGTAATAAAAGATGACTGCCTCTTAAGGGAGCTATACACAAAATATTGCCCTCTAGAACACATGACAACTACTTATGAGTTCTACTATAGACAGGAATTTAGCCAACTATACACATGTAAATACAGTATATTTTTTTATACAGTGGACATTAGCCAATGTCAGACATCTCTTCTTGCCTAGGGTTCATTGGCCAACAGAGAAAATAATTTGTGTCCTTTTAAGCAAAACATAGGGATGTCTACATGCATTTATTGAACCATAACTTTTGTTGATCCCACACACAGGGCATATTATTAGAGATGAGCGCAACTCAAGAATTCTGAAGTCCAACCGTTTGGCATTTGAATACAGGTAGCTCAAGTTGTTGGATGCAGCCCTAGGGATCCCTGGAAAACATGGATACAACCATAGGCTAAGTTCACATTTGGTATGAGACTGGCCGTTCCATGACCCGGCCGGTCTCAGAAAAGATCATCCCGGCTGGTACTTTTGCGCCGCTGAGTTCTGATGCGGGTGCATCAGTGCGCGCCCGCATTAGAACTTCCCACGCTCAATAGTGTGCACTAACAGGCTTTTCTTCGGCTGCTATTTAACGAATAGTCAGTTTTCTACAGCGCCGCTAGGGATCCCGGTCGGAGTGTATACCATGTGTATACACTCCGGCCAAGATTCCCTCTGCCTGCAGCACAACGTAAGTTCCGTACCAATCATGGCTGTTGCAACAACGGCCGTGATTAGTACGGAACTTGCCTTGTGTGAACATGGCCATAAGCTGTATCCATGTTTACCTGGACTCCCTTGGGCTGCATCCAACTTCTTCAGCCACTGGTATTCAAATACAGAACGATCAGACTCAAACATGCTTGAGCTGCACTCATCTCTCTCTCATATATTATCAATAAGATATAACAGGTTAATCATGAATAAATCTACAAGAAGCAGACGAATGGTGAGTAAATCCATAAATGATTTGCTGAATCATTGGGTCAATTATTGTGTAAGAACCATTATCTGACCCTTCTCTGGTTTCATTTTGCCCCTGTGGAAAACTTACGTTGAAATCAGTGGAGGTCCCTGCGGTTGGACCCCTAAGATCTAGTTACTCCCTATCCTATAGACAGTACATGCATTTTGATACATGTTGAGATAATCCTTGACAGATCTTTTTTCTATATACCTATCATAGATCAATACACAGATCCTTAAGAAAAACATAACAACTTCTCAGGCTACCATAATGTATGTAAGCAGTGTTACTGAGTCATCCATGTAGGTCATGGATTACCATATTGCTTAGATGTAATCATTTAATAGTGACTATAAATAATTTAAACTTAATCATAACCGCTGTAAATAAATACATTGGACAGTTCAATTTCTCTTTCATCACCTGTTAGCCCCTTTTTTTTGAGAAACCTATTTAAACAATTTTACAGGCAAAATGGAGAACCCATATTGAATCATTAATATAATGTAAAGTGATGTATTCTTGTACTCAAGGCTACGGTCCCACTATATCTGCCCCTAGTGCAGGCATGGGGGAGCTTTGGCCCTTCAGTTACTGCAATGCTAAAATTTCTATTATGCCTGGAAAGCCCAAGCCAAAGCTTTGGGAATTGTAACAACTTGTAATTTTGCAACAACTTGTTAGGGCCACGGCGGCGTCCCGTGCTCCGGACCGCCGCCGCACCCTCTCTCCCGCATCTGCAGCAGCCGGTGTCCATAGGCAGGGACCCGGCGCTGCTGTTGCTTCGGCCCCGGGGGGCGCCTCACCTCACCGCGCTCCTGTCTGTCGCTGTGCCGGCCGGCGCGCGCGTCCCCGCCTCCTAGGGCGCGCGCACGCCGGCTGTCTCAGATTTAAAGGGGCAGTGCGCTCTTAATTGGCCTGTATGTCAATCACTCCCCTATAAGTTCCAGCCCTGCCCCCTTCCAGGTGTTGGAGCCTTTACATGCTTCCCATAGCGTTTGGCCCAGCTCCCTGTTGTTCCTGATTCCTGTCCGCTACCTGGTCCCTAGTCCTTGTTCCTGCTCCTCTGTTACACTATTGCTCCTGTGTTCAGCCTGTCACCTGCGGTTACGCCTTCAGACCTCTGCCAGCACCATCTCCTGCCTACTGCTCCTGCCACGCCTCGCCTGCCGTCACTAGCAACCAAGCCAGGGGTAGCGACCTGGGGGTCGCCTGCCGCAGCAAGTCCATCCCGCCTTGCGGCGGGCTCTGGTGAAAACCAGCGGCCCCTTAGACTCCGCTCCCTGGTGAGGTTAGTGCCATTGCTAGTGACGGTCCAGTGGATCCACTACTCCAGGCGTTACAGTAGGCTCCAACCATGGATCCCGGCGAGGTGCCTGATATCCGTGAAGTAGCCCGAGTGGTCGCCCTACAGGCTCAACAGATCCAGCAACAGTCACAGCTGATCCAACAACTGACTGCAGCCGTACAGCAGCATACCGCAGCTCAGCAGTCATCACCTCCTGCAGCCTCTTCAAAACTACGACTTGCTCTCCCAGATAAATATGGAGGTGACCCCAAGTTGTGCAGAGGATTCCTGACCCAATGCACTATGCATATTGAACTTCTAAGCAGTCAGTTTGCCCCCGAGCGCTCTAAAGTGGCTTTCATCATCAGCCTATTGGAAGGTAGAGCTCTGGCTTGGGCCACACCGCTGTGGGACCGTGATGACCCTGTTGCTGCTAATCTCCGAATCTTCCTGGCTGAGTTCCGCTCTGTCTTTGAGGAACCTGCCCGTGCGTCTTCGGCTGAGACTGCTCTCCTCAATCTATCTCAAGGAACATCCTCCGTTGGTGATTACGCCATCCAGTTCCGCACCGCAGGCCGCCCTAATTGCCACCTTTAAAAAGGGCCTGTCCAGTCGAGTGAAAGATGTGCTCGCTGCCCGAGACCTTCCTACCTCCTTGAACGAACTCATTCTACTGGCTACCAGAGTCTACACCAGGTTTTCGGAGAGGGAGGAGGAGGTCCGGCAAGAACGGCGTCTGAGTCTGCCCCGTCGCCATCCCCGGCTGGCACCGGTGTTCCAGAATCCCGTTGCTCCTATGCCCCAGTCGTCTCCAGAAGTTCCTATGCAGGTGGAACGAGCTCGCCTGACGACTGATGAGAGGGCCCGTCGACTGGAGCTGAATCTCTGCCTCTATTGCGGTGGCGCTGATCACTATCGGCAGAGATGTCCCCAATGTCCTCAGCGTCCGGGAAACGCTCGCACCTAGGTCCGGTGGGAAAGGCCTCCCTAGGTGTGAATGCCACCTCTCCAAGGTTGACTATGCCAGTCTCCATCCAGACACCCTCTGGGCAAGTTCTCCAGACTACTGCCCTCATCGACTCTGGCGCTGCTGGCAGTTTCATTTCTGCTTCATTGGTCCAAAGATGGCGGCTACCCGTGATCCAGCTAGCCCAACCCCAGTCTATCTCTTCGGTCACGGGCGAGATTCTTACCGAAGCTGTGCACTGCCAGACTGCACTTCTAGTCCTCCAGGTGGGTGCCTTACATCAGGAGAGGATCTCCTTCTACGTCTTGTGCCATTCCTCTTCCAACATCCTGCTGGGTCTTCCTTGGCTGCAATTACATACCCCTAAGCTGGACTGGAGAACTGGGGAGGTTCTCAGCTGGGGTCAGGACTGTCCAAATCGGTGTCTGAGGTCTCCTCAACCCAAGTGCTCTACGAGGTCACCTGTTTACGCCAAGCCTCTATCCGGATTACCGGAGGAATACCAAGACTTCGTTGATGTATTCTCGGCCAAGGAGGCGGACTCTCTACCACCTCATCGGCCCTATGATTGCCCTATAGACCTTCTTCCAGGAACTTCTCCTCCAAGTGGTCGAGTATACCCTCTCTCGGTGCCCGAGACTGAAGCCATGTCCTCCTACATCCGGGAGAACTTACAGAAGGGCTTCATCCGTAAATCCACGTCTCCCGCTGGCGCTGGATTTTTCTTTGTGCAGAAGAAGGACGGTTCCCTCCGCCCATGCATAGACTACCGGGGCTTGAAAAAGGTGACTGTCAAGAACCGCTATCCTCTTCCGCTAATCCCCGAACTATTCGACCGTCTCCGTGGAGCTAGGATCTTCTCCAAGCTGGATCTCAGGGGAGCGTATAACTTGATCCGTATTCGTGAAGGAGACGAATGGAAGACCGCTTTCAACACCAGAGATGGGCACTACGAATATCTGGTCATGCCATTCGGCCTATGCAACGCCCCAGCGGTCTTCCAGGAATTTGTGAATGATATATTCCGCGATTTCCTCTATGTCTGGGTCATTGTCTATCTTGACGACATCCTGGTCTTCTCCCACGACCAGCAGACCCACGTGTCCCATGTACGGCAGGTTCTACGAAGACTACGGGCCAACCATTTGTATGCCAAGCTGGACAAGTGCGTTTTCCATCAGCGCAGCCTGCCGTTTCTTGGATACATTGTCTCCGACCAGGGCCTACAGATGGATCCAGCCAAGCTCTCAGCTGTTCTCCAGTGGCCACGTCCTGTGGGACTTAGAGCTATCCAACGCTTCCTTAGATTTGCCAACTACTATCGGCAGTTTATCCCTCACTTCTCTACCCTGGTCGCACCCATAGTGGCTCTCACCAAGAAGAAAGCGGATCCCAGACGTTGGCCTCCAGAGGCCGAACAAGCCTTCAATAGCCTAAAGTTTGCCTTTGCCTCTGCTCCTGCTCTAGTCCGTCCAGATGTCTCCAAGCCGTTTTCTCTTGAAGTCGATGCATCTTCTGTGGGCGCAGGAGCCATCCTCTCGCAAAGGGACACATCAGGCAAGACCAGAACCTGCGGGTTCTTTTCTAAGACTTTCTCTCCTGCCGAGAGGAACTATACGATTGGAGACTATTAAGTTGGCACTGGAGGAGTGGCGTCATCTCCTAGAGGGGGCTAGACATCCCGTTAACATCTACACGGACCACAAGAACCTCCTCTACCTCCAATCGGCTCAACGCCTCAATCCCCGGTAGGCCAGGTGGTCCCTCTTCTTCTCTCAGTTCAACTTTACCATTCATTTCCGTCCAGCCGAGAAGAATATAAAGGCCGATGCATTATCCCGAGCATCCGATGACATGGGGCAAGAGGAATCCCCTTGTCACATAATACCTCCCGATCGCCTAGTACCAGTTGCCACTTCTACTCTGCAGAGACTGCCTCCCGGTAAGACTTATGTGCGCCCTGCACTTCGAAAACGCATCTTGAAGTGGGGTCATTCCTCTTTGGTGGCCGGGCATCCAGGAGCTCAAAAGACTGGGCTATTGATCTCCCGTCACTACTGGTGTCCCAATCTCCTTCAGGATGTCAAGGACTTTGTGGCTTCCTGCGTAGTCTATGCCAGGAATAAGTCACCCCGTCAAGGACCTGCCGGCCTACTTTTGCCCTTGCCAGTCCCGGACCGTCCCTGGCACCACATAGGGATGGATTTCATCACGGACCTACCTCCATCTGCGGGCAATACAGTCATTTGGGTGGTGACTGACCGCTTCTCTAAAATGGCTCACTTCGTGGCCCTTCCTGGACTACCCTCTGCTCCTCGTCTGGCTCAGTTGTTCTTCCAACACATCTTCCGCCTGCATGGACTTCCTCTTCACATTGTGTCCGACCGAGGCTCTCAATTTGTCTCCAAGTTTTGGCGTGCCCTCTGCTCGCAGCTCCAAGTGAAGCTGAACTTCTCATCTGCCTATCATCCCCAGACCAACGCGCAAGTGGAGAGAGTCAATCAGATCCTGGGTAACTACCTACGTCATTTTGTTTCCAGCCGTAAAGACAACTGGTCCGATCTACTTCCATGGGCAGAGTTTTCTTATAACCATCTGGACTTGAGTTCCACAGGCAAGTCTCCTTTCTATGTGGTCTACGGGCATCACCCTCATCCTCCTCTGACTCTCTCTCCATTATCTGAGGTTCCTGCCGTGGAGGAATTGATCTCTGACCTTCAGTCGATCTGGGAACAGACTCGACAGTCCTTACTCAGAGCCTCTGAACGCATGAAGAACCAGGCTGATAAGAAGAGGAGACCAACCCTACTAACCCTACCCCCTACTATGCGAATCCCGAACTCCTTCCATGTCTCCCTCTTGAGGCCAGTGGTCCTCAACCGATTCTCCAGTAAAGCTTCGTCCTCCACTCCACAAGCCGTCTCTGACGACGTATACATTGTTGAAGACATCCTAGCGATGAAAAAGACGTTTCTTCCTAGTGGACTGGAGAGGAGAGATCCTGGGAACCCGAATCTAATATCCTGGATCGGGATCTCATCAAGGAATTCTTGCTGACCAGTAAGAGGGGGAGGCCAAAGGGGGGGGTACTGTTAGAGCCACGGCGGCGTCCCGTGCTCCGGACCGCCGCCGCACCCTCTCTCCCGCATCTGCAGCAGCCGGTGTCCATAGGCAGGGACCCGGCGCTGCTGTTGCTTCGGCCCCGGGGGGCGCCTCACCTCACTGCGCTCCTGTCCGTCGCTGTGCCGACCGGCGCGCGCGTCCCTGCCTCCTAGGGTGCGCGCGCGCCGGCTGTCTCAGATTTAAAGGGGCAGTGCGCTCCTAATTGGCTTGTATGTCAATCACTCTCCTATAAGTTCCAGCCCTGCCCCCTTCCAGGTGTTGGAGCCTCTACATGCTTCCCATAGCGTTTGGCCCAGCTCCCTGTTGTTCCTGATTCCTGTCCGCTACCTGGTCCCTAGTCCTTGTTCCTGATTCCTGTCCGCTACCTGGTCCCTAGTCCTCGTTCCTGGTTCCTGCTCCTCTGTTACACTATTGCTCCTGTGTTCAGCCTGTCACCTGCGGTTACGCCTACAGACCTCTGCCAGCACCATCTTCTGCCTACTGCTCCTGCCACGCCTCGGCTGCCGTCACTAGCAACCAAGCCAGGGGTAGCGACCTGGGGGTCGCCTGCCGCAGCAAGTCCATCCCGCCTTGCGGCGGGCTCTGGTGAAAACCAGCGGCCCTTTAGACTCCGCTCCCTGGTGAGGTTAGTGCCATTGCTAGTGACGGTCCAGTGGATCCACTACTCCAGGCGTTACACAACTGGAGGGCCAATGATCTCCCATCCCTGCCCTGGTTTATGCAGCTTTGACGTCTAATAAACTTGAGATAGATACAACTCAGGCAGGTCCAGGTTTATTTGTATAAGGAAGGGTATTTGTCATCAGTGCTGGCAGTAGGCTTCAAGGTGCTCTGTGCAAAATTGTTCAATTCCTTAATTCCATGTTTTCATAGTTAGGCTATGTTCACACATTGTAAGAGACCAGCCATTTCGTGACCCGACCGGGTCACGGAACGGCCGGTTTCTGAAAAGATCATCCCGACGGGTACCGCAGTACCGGCCGGATGATCTTTATGGCCGCAGAGTTCTGATACAGGGATGCACGGATCAATTGCACACTATGGAGCTCGCGTCTGGAGCTCGCTCCACAGTATGCTTTGACATGGTTTTCCGCAGAAAACTGACATGTTTTTTACAAAGTATACCACAAACATAAAGAGGAACATGTCATGAAAAAACTATCTCAGAATTACCATGATAATTAAAAGCATTGCAGAGTTATAACTACATAAAGAGACAGGTCGGATTTGAAAAATAGGCCCCTGGGCATTAAGGCCAAAACAGGCTGAAGAGGCAAGGGGTTAAAGACTGGCTATGCTCTTTACTACAATGGTCAATAAACACACTTGTGACCAAGCAAGCAGCTTATGGTTAGGGCACTATTGTGGTGGTTGGCTGCTAGTGTGGTATTGCAGCTGTGACCGTTTACTTGCTAGTTTGTACTGTCACTCCCCTACTGTGGTGGTTGGTCGATGGAGTATAGCTCAGCCAGGTGTTAGGTTGTCGTGATGCTGTTGCTGACTAAGCACACAGGTACAGTATGGAGGCACAACTGCTTTTAGTTTTTGTGGCTGGCTATACTCTTTTCTCAATGGTCGGTGACCTACCGGGTTGTGATGGGTCCCTTGGGCACTTATCACGGTGGTCCGGAGTGGAGTGATGACCCACCTGGACTGTCGGTACCGCCACCCACAGAAAGGGGAGATGACCCAAGGATGGTGTGGCTTGTGTGTGGGTGCTTGTATAATGATCACTGAGACTGGATAGAATAAATAAACTTTCTTTTTACTTAACCCCTTCCCGTCAGTAATACATATATATACACGTTACTACTGTACATACCCCATGCAGTAGGAATGTACATATACGTTGTGGCGATGGGCAGGGGTAAGTCACTTACCTCCGTCCTGTCGGATCGGCGATCTATGAATAGAGTGTGCTCTCAGGCAGGCTCTATACATAGATCGCCAATAATATTGATCTATGCTATGCTATGGTATAGCATAGATCAGTACATGCATACATCTATTGATTGCATGTGTTACAGTAAAAAAAGTGTAATAAAAAAAAATAGTTTTTAAAAGTGTTTAAAAAAAAACCCTTTTAAACCCCCCTCCCAATAAAAGTTTAAAATACCCCCTTGCTCATTCTAAAAATAAAAATATATATAAAAAATAAACATATTACATATCGTAATATAACATTATTGTTCCCGCACGGTGAACAGCGTAAATTGAGAAACAAAACAGGACTGCTTATTTTAATAAATTATGTATCAGAAAAAAATAAAAAGCGATCAAAATTTCTCTGTTACACCAATATGATATGAATAAAATCTAGAGATCATGGCGCAAAAAGTGACACCCCAACCAGCCCTGTAGGTGGAAAAAAAAAGCGATATGACTCTTAGTAGGCGAGGTGAAACATTGCATTAATTTGACGCGGACATCCGTGCATCAAAGGGCTCTGCCTTGAAGGGGTTAGGAATCTTCTGTGATACAGGTGAATAATACTTGACTGATACAGACTCACTAGGTCTGTACTGATAACGGTTGAGGTAAAGATAGCAGTGCTGACTTGGTTGCGTGCTGAGAAGAGTAGAAAGAGTTCAGAGTAGTGGAGAGGAGTAGGTAGCGAGTGTCCTAACACAATGTAGTACTGTGCTCTGCCGGAACTTCAGAAGAAGAAGAATACTTGTGATACCTTTGTCGCTATCCCACCTTTTGCCCTGCAGTGTCAAGTTACTCATCCTATCAGGGTGACACAAGCCCCAGACCTTGTTACCAGAGTTGAGCAAGGTGCCCAAAGTTATCTGGTTTCACCTGCTCCTGGACGGGGAACCTGGCAGGGCCAGGTCCCTGGCTAACTCAGCAGGGATGCCTGATCTGTGTGCCTTGCTCCTCTGAGAAACAGATGAGAACTAACTAAGTGTGGGTGTACACTTCCTCTCCCCATGTGACAACTTACTACAGGGTGTATGTAACAACCTCTGTTAGTGGTGGAGAAGAGAGTGCAAGAAAAAAGGAGGATAGAGATAGGTAGAAGAGAAGAGCAGCTCTCATTGGTGTACAGATCACAAACAAACAATAACCCGTAGTTCACTAGAGCTGTGCAACTGTACAAATATACATACTACTGACATCTATTGGAAAAACCTATACATGACTTTATTACCACTTCACTTTTGAAATACAGGCTTTTGCAAGGGGTGTTCAAACTAGCAACACCTGTGGTGGGACCCAACACTGTGAACACCAAATGAAAACTTTAGAGATTACACAGGTAGTTATAAGTGTGATATGACAGAGACCGGCCCTGTAACCAGCACATACCAATGATGACCAAATATTTGACCACATATTTGTTTCTTGGGATTTGATTTTCTGGATTCACTTGCAGTATAAATGACACATTAGAATAATTCATCAGGTTGTTTGTTACGATTATGGAGAGATCAAAGATATTACTACTAAAGTATTACTTATGTATTACTACTTTTCCTCAGGAAAAAAAAAATGCTGCTGTATCATGGCTTGTTGTGCATGGGATGAGTTTTCATTCATACATTTTTGGGTTACAGAAGACTTTTTTTCTATTATTTTTATGGCATTCACTTGTAGGAATAAATAATAATAATAATAGTAATAATAATAAATATGTTAATTTTAACATATGGATAGTTATGGTTGTAGTACTACTGGTTATAAATAGAAAAAAAAATACATATATAATTTTTTCATACAAAATTTGTATTACCGCAACCACAACTATCCATTATATATATATATATATATATATATATATAAAATATAAATATATGAGGCCGTGCCTCTGTCAGTGTTAGAGCATCAATGAGTGAATCATAGGGCTATAGTGGGAAAGCTCTAACTTAGCAGATGTTTATCAGTCTTTATACTTGATTAACTCTGTAAGTTATTTTGAGCTGTGTAGCTATTACCATGAGATTGAACTCTCTTCAGGTCCTATTACACAAAGCAATTATCGTCCGTACCATTTACCAACTGTTCCATCCGATAATTGCTTGATATAATAGGGCTTGATGAAAGGTCATGATAAGCCGACATGCACAATGTTGGCATATTGTGTTCTTTCAACATGCTGAAACAGAACGATCATCAAACTGGCAGCCTCTCATATGGGCCACCCGAAAAATCTAAAGATTACCCAGGCCACCCCCCCCCTGCAGCTTCCTGCCCCGCCCCTCCCGCTCCTACCTGCTTGATGTCTTTGCGTGTAATAGCACAGACAGTGAGCGGGGAACGAGGTGTTCTCCTCCTCCTAAACATCGGACCTTGTAATAGGACCTTTAGAGTCAGGGCTTATAGCCACACTGTCATCTAGCAGCGAAATGAACAGCTAAAGAAGTACATGTACAAAAATACAGCAGATCTACAGCAGTTTTGTGATACCTGTGGACTTATTGAGAATTTTGATTTCCTTGTTGAATTCAATAGGGAAAATCTGCAATAAATCCAAAGTGGATTCCACACAACCTGCAGATATAAATCTGCACCACAGGGTAATTTTCCACAGCATTCGATTTACACGTTTACACTTTTTATGTATCACATATTTCCGCCACCTTTGGTTGTAGACATACATGAACCTCACAAACATATATCTTCTTTTGATGATGACAGATAGGCTTCACCATGTGAATACGGAGGACCATACTGTATGATAGATAACAAGTTTTACCAGTTAGTATGTGTTGTTTGCTTAGTTCCTCTTTCTGCTCTCACAAGGTTTTTTTGTATTTGCCCAGAGGCTGGGAACTGTAAATTCTGCATTTCTCGCCTCGCCTCTCCTTTCTATATGGTCATTAAGAAAATTATAAAAAGGGAGTTCCAGGAGCTAAATATTATGTTGCCGTGGTAGAATTTAGAACTGGAGACACGTCATAGATCTAGAGACACATGAGTCTACATCAGCCGGCATAGACATATGACTTCCCTTAACCTTTGATAATCTAAAGGGAAGTGTCACCTTTCATAGACAAAGGGTAAAAACATACAAAATGTCATACAAAACAATTCATATCCTACAGGAGTAATTGGTATTTGTTCACAAAAAGTAAAGTTTTGTGTCCTCTTTAGTTATATTCTTCTTAGAGTGCCCTTAAAAAAGAATAGTATCCTACCTAACAATTTGACCTCAAATTTTGGTGCTGCCTCCCTTGGTGGTTGTGCCATCCATAATCACTTTCAAGTGAATACAGGTAGTGGCAGTGAGATAAAGTACATAGCGTAATACCAATACAAATGTTTGCAAAAGTTTACAAAATTCATGGATTAAAACCATTGTCAGAGTTACTTTGACAAACTGTCACAGCAGACGACAGGGTCAGAACAGCTCCAAAATGGTGCATCTTGTGAGGTGTTTCCACTATGCAATGGTTAAAGTGTTCCTGTCATTATACCTTTCAAAATCTAAATCAATAGTAGATGTGATATAAAGCAAGTTTGCAATTTACATTCATTATTTTTTTTTGTTATCATGAAGAACACAGGACTTCCTGTTTTCTGACTGACTTTTTTTTCTCAAAGGGTCAGAAAACAGGAAGTCCTGTGTATCTCAGGCCATCTGAGCGCTCAAAGAGTAAAGGCAGTCATGTGATTAGACTTAAATGTCTAAAAAAAGTTGCCTAACAAGGGGCAAATAGTGAACCTTTGACTGTATCTTAAAGTGTAGCTGTCGTTTAAAACTTTTAAAATGTAAATCAACTGTAGATGGGAAATAAAGTAAATACATAAATATTTTTTCATTTATCATGCTGTAAAAACAAAGCTGTACCTACTTGTACCCAGGTCCAGTCTCCCGAAGCTTTTTAGTCTTGTGCTGGTTGAAAAAAAAGAGACTAAACACATAAATCCTGTCCCGTACAGAGAGTCACAAGCTCAATGTGTCCATCGATCACGACTGCCTTCTCTGTGAGCGCTCAAATGACCTGGGAAACAAGGGACTTCCTGTGCTTAGACTCTTTGAAAAAAAAAAGTCAGAATACAGGAAGTTTCGGGTTTTCCATAACAAAAAAAACATCAACAACTAGATTGCCATTTCCAGGGAAATACACAGTGCTTGAAAAGAGTGCCTCTTTAACAGTGACTTCCCTTTAAGAGAAACTTTAACCCTTGATACCCTCCCTTTAAGAGCAACTTTAGTACAGTCCCTTTAAGAGCGACTTTGGTACAGTCCCTTTAAGAGCGCATTTGGTACGGTCCCTTTATGAGCGATTTGTGTACCGTCCCTCTAAGAGAGACTTGGGTACTGTCCCTTTAAGAACAACTTGGGTACCGCCCCTTTAAGAGTGACTTGGGTACCGTCCCTTTAAGAGCGACTTGGGTACCGTCCCTTTAAGAGCGACTTGGGTACTGTCCCTTTTAGAGCGACTTGGGTACCGTCCCTTTAAGAGAGACTTGGGTACTGTCCCTTTAAGAGCGACTTGGGTACTGTCCCTTTTAGAGCGACTTGGGTACTGTCCCTTTAAGAGCGACTTGGGTACTGTCCCTTTAAGAGCGACTTTGGTACCTCTGCTACTTCACTGACAGCTCTGCTGCATCATGCAGGTATCAGCTCTGCTACCTCACTGACTCATCTCTGCTACTTTACTGACTCGGCTCCGCTACACGGCTGGATCAGCTCTGCTACGTAGTGCGGGTGTCGGCTCTGCTACCCGGCTGTTTCAGCTCTGCTACGTTGTCCAGGTGTCCTCTCTGCTAGTAAGTGCGGGTGTCGGCTCTGCTTCACGGCTGGCTCAGCTCTGCTATGTAGCACGGGTGTGGGCTCTGTTACACAGCTGGCTCAGCTCTGCTACATAGCGCGGGTGTCAGCTCTGCTACACGGCTGGCTCAACTCTGCTATGTAGTGCGGGTGTCAGCTCTGCTACACGTCTGGCTCAGCTCTACTACGGAGCGCGGGTGTCGGCTCTGCTACACAGCTGACTGAGCTCTGCTACGTGGTCCAGGTGTCCTCTCTGCTACACGGCTGGCTCAGCTCTGCTAGTAAGTGCGGATGTCGGCTCTGCTGCTCGGCTGGCTCAGCTCTGCTATGTAGCGCAGGTATTGGCTCTGCTACACTGCTGCCTCAACTCTGCTACGTAGCCCGGGTATCGGCTCTACTACATGGCTGCCTCAGCTCTGCTGGGAAGTGCGGGTATCGACTCTGCTACATGGCTGGCTCAGCTCTGCTATGTAGTTTGGGTACAGGCTCTGCTACATGGCTGGCTCGGCTCTGCTACTTTACTGACTGAACTCTGCTACTTATAATGGTAAAGATCATTGCTCGGTTACCATAACAATCTTACTCATGTCAGTGAAACAAAATCATTAAGGACCTTCCATCTTCTACATCTTCTATTGGCCAATAGTAAACATGTGACTGCCTAGATATTGTGAGGCATTGACTGAGAAGACCTTAGAATTTCTATTGGCTGCTATATTGCAGCTATTTGCATATGTGCTGTGATTGGCTGTTAGCGTTTACAGTGTGCCCATTATTTCCAATGGGCCGTTATTTCCTATAGGAAATTAGGGGTCTTTAAACGTAAAATTTCCTAAAAACGACAAATCCGATCGGAACCAAAAATAGCACACCTGTCACTGCCAAGGGCTTCAAAGCGCAGTTTGAATGGGATCTGTGCGCAAAGCGGTTCAGGCTGTATTAATTGCATAAAAATGGCTGGAAGAAGAAGCAGAAGAAGAAGAAGAATATGGATTACAATATAGTGCTTTTTCAAGCACTATAATTAGATGAATAAGGATGTGTGCTGTGAAGACAGCCTAAATATCAGCAACAATCATAAAAATTCATCATATTAGCTAAGCCAGATAGCTGAGCAAATAGAAGTGAGTGTGCTTAAACAGTATGAAAGAAAAGTGTTGTACAAAGTGCAGTCCCTGGGATCTCGACCCCCAGTGTTTCAAGGCAAGCTAGAATGCAATATACGGTATATTACTTACATTGGCTAATCCGCAAGGACCAAAATTTATGTGACTTTTTTTGCTGTAATTCACAATACCGGGTGCATTTTTTTTTCACAATCCAAATAGAGGAAAGTAATGAATAAACAAAATGTCATGTGATTAAACTCACTCTGCCGCTCCAATACAAAGAGAGTCTGGGTACAGTGCCAACAGATCATAACTTTGTAACTTGCTTTTATTATAGATATATTAATGTTTAGCCGCTTTACAGGCGTTATTTAAAATTCAGACATAGGTCACAAAAAGTAACAGTCTGATTGAGGTAAATCCTGTATTGCAAAATTTGTATTATCGACCTTTGACCATAAAACCTCATTTGCAGGGAGTGTTTAGTGTCTCATGATGTGGAAGGGAGTGGATTGTTGACAATGCAGTGTAAAGCCCTCCCTAAAACTCGTATTTTCATTTAAAGGAAACTGCTGTCATTCACTTACAAAATCTGGACTATTCTACCAGAAACCTGTATTCAGCTTAGAGGTAAGGGTAGAACCTGATTGTTACCTTTTTGCTACATAGGTTTAAGATCTATCTATCTGCTATCTATCTATCTATCTATCTATCTATCTATCTATCTATCTATCTATCTATCTATCTATCTCTCATCTATTTAACCTGCTATGTTAATAAGTGACAATAATCTCTGCACTCTGCTATAGACTATAGTGACACTATGTAAACAACAAAGAAAAGGAATAAAAAAGTGAATAACCCCCAGAATTCTTTATGAGTATGACAATCATTCGGATTATTATTAATATAGTATTATGAATGTTAAAAACATAGATAAATAAACAATGGCGGCTGTTTAACATGTTCCTGTGGCTGATACTGCCATACTGGCCGCAGAAATAGAATTTTATTTTATTTGGATTGCGTGCACATTGAACTCTATACAATGTACGGCCGTCAGAACAGCCCTACATTGTGTGAACAAAGCAGAACCACGACCATCATTTACACTCCGGAGGCCAGAAATAATTTACATGTCAATTATTTCCATAGCCGTACCGAACAACGGCCGTTGTTCAATATATTGTGCGAACAATGGCCGTTGTACCCAAAAAGTTCAATACAGTTTATTATTTTAAGACAAGAACGGTCATTATTTTAATCCTCGTTCTTATCTTAAAAAATACACTGTGTGAACATGGCCTAAAAGTATATTTTAAAGTTTTTTTTTAGGCTGCCTGTCCATTAAATGAGGTAACCAGTGTGATTCGGACCACTATTATAGTTTAGCCTGTATATCAGACTATGACTTTCTGTATTAGTCATTGTCATTGTTCTGTACCATGGGCATTCCTAGAGCATGAAGAGGAAGTCTTCAATAATTGGAGGCTGACCGATCTCTCCCAAGGGGGCCCCCATCCTTCCCATACACAGGAACGTTCAAGCACAGCCAAGCATTTCTGTGTTCATTATCTTTCTCGAAACAAAGGGGTCGGGCATGATTTTCCATCACGTCCACCCCTTATGCCCACTGATGTCATCTGTCTGTGGACGGTTGGGAGAGCCCCATACACCTTAAATTGACGTCTGAATGTGCTGTAAGTGGTGGGTTGGGACAGCTAAAGTCTAAGGTGTACGGGGATCTTTAAGGCCCTATTACAAGAGTGATTATCATTTAAAAATTTATTATAACAATCGAAACTGAGCAATTATCTGTCCATGTAATAATAACTAACGATTAGAGATGAGCGAACCGGGTTCGGGTTCAAGTCCATCCGAACCTGATCGTTCGGCATTTGATTAGCGGCGGCTGCTGAAGTTGGATAAAGCTCTAAGGTTGTCTGGAAATCATGGATACAGCCAATGACTATATCCATGTTTTCCACATAAGGGCTTAGGGCTTTATCCAACTTCAGCAGCCACCGCTAATCAAATGCCGAACATTCGGGTTCGGATGGACTCGAGCATGCTCCAGGGTCGCTCATCTCTACTAATGATCAAACGACGAACAAAAAATCGTTCATTTTTGTCTTTCAACATGTTGAAAAATGATCGTTGATAGTTCGTCGATCGTTCACATATCTGTTTGTGTAATAACTCGTTTGCAGATAAAATATGTTGTGTGGGTTGTCCTGAGGAACCATTAGCGACCATATAACGATGTAAAAACAATCGTTCATAACAGTAATCGGTGAATAGAATAACCTCAGAATCGTTTAATACAAAATTGCTAGTTATCACTATAGTGATCGATTGTTATAATGAATCTTTAAATGATAAATGCTACGTGTAATAGGGGCTGTAGTCAGTGGTCTCACCAATCTTGTATAAAGATATTGATCTAATAAATGATATGTGTACATATGTCATGGTTTTTATTGTCTTGTTTTAGGATCTCAACCATGCATCATCCACACCACGGTATGTTTTATATTGATTTACAGTACTCTGAATCTCTTACAATCCATATAAATTACCTGTCTCTCTTATCACTATATTATTACTCCACTTGCACTGCTTTTCTATCAGGGTTTTGCCTTTCAAAATGGGTGGGATTTGGTGGAAAAGTAACTTTCATTTTATTCAATACTATTCTTGCTGTTTCTATGCTTGGGAGAACACTGGATGGTTTTATTTGATGACAGCAGTCTCTGCATGTACATTAATAAACAGGAGGAAGTCAATCAATGATAAGACCGCCCACTGGACTCCTAAGTGTAGAAAGCGCAGGGAATGGAATTAATAAAATACAAGTTAAAAGGAGTTTTCCCTCACAAAAAAATTAAAAATAACTAACACAATAAGAAAGAATTAAATGAAACCTTATATGTGTAAATGTAATGATGATATATCTAAGTGATTATAATATTATAGTGAAGGGATCCTTATAGGGGAAAAGTGGCCAAAAAATAAATCCCTTGTGGCCAGAGGCAGAATCCTGCTTGAAGCCACAACAGTGACTGGCAGAGGAGAGAGCCAATGTCTACTTGTTCTGTCAATCCACTGTATTTAACTATAACAGCCTATTAGGAGCCTCATGGTTATATACATAGGTGAAGGAGCAGACTACCTTTTGCTTAGCTCCTCATATACTGCAGTGTGTAAGTGTCCCAGTGTTCTCTTACATGCTGCAACACAAAAAAGGGTTAATAAGCTAAAGACAATTTGCTCTCTGCTTCACTACTCCTGCACTGATAACCCCTGACCTCTGCAGGAGCTCAGAGAACAGAGGTCAGAGGTTATCAGAGTAGTGAGGCAGAGAGCTAATTGTCTTTAGCTTATTAACCCTTTTTTGTGTTGCAGCATGTAAGAGAACACTGGGTCACTTACACACTGCAGTAAATAAGGGGTTAAGCCGAAGGACACAGGAGGCTCTTATCTTCCCTGTGCATCCCCGGGCCCCCCTCCCCTCAGGGGCCCCATAGCAACTGCCTTCCCTGCCTCTATGATAGCTACGCCACTGTCATGGAGGCATATAGGATCTGCATGGCGCCCTGTGAAATTTTTGCCTACTGAGGTTTCAGCTAGGCTTGTAGATTCTGCACACATGTATGTTGCCAAAGCTGGCATCCCACTTAGTCCCGTAAATACATGATAAGCAATAGGTCTGGTAAATAGGCAGTCCAACGAAGTGTTGCATTCTGGTGGACACATTTCTGGCAAACCCTGACAGGTCACGTAATGTGCATTGTGACACCAATTTTTCTTCTGCCAATCATCTGGAAATCGTCAGAGACGTGGGAGTGTAATACAGGCGCTACCTATGTCTGGATAGTGGACAAGGAGACTGTGGGAGCTGTTTGTGCATGTCTGCAGATCAAATGATCCTCTCTACTGGTGGTCTGTCTGTCCTCCCACGTAACCACTGCTCTCACCATTACCTAACAGTTTGGTCAGAGTGACCTAGACGGCAGGCAGTTTGTTGAAATGATCATTCTGCTTATCTCAGATCAATAATGTGCTCCTCCTAAAATCTGTTGTCAGGGCAAAATATCTTAGAATGCACCATAGAGACATGTCCAGCAGCCAAAGGTCTCTCACCAAGAGGTACACTAGCCAAAAGTAGCCTCTTGTGGCCAGTGATCCAGTATCAAATCAGACCACACCTGTAATCGTGTACATATCTACCTGAAACATACCTGCATACTTTTGCAGAAACGCGATATTTCTATGTGGGTTTGATTATATCAGTTGTCACTCTTTCCGCTCTATGGCTGTGTTCACACGGTGTGAGAGACCAGCTGTTCCGTGACCCCGGCCGGGTCACGGAACGGCCGGTCTCTGCCGGGATCATTGCGGCCGGTACTTAAGTACCGGCCGGATGATCTGTCCGGCCGTAGAGCTTCCCCCTGCACACTATGGAGCGAGCGTCCGGAGCCGCTCACTTCATAGTGTGAACTGACAGGGTTTCCTACGGCCACAATTCATTGAATGTCAGTTATTTTCGGCCCCGTACGGGATCCCGGCCGGAGCGCATACGATTTGTATATGCTCTGGCCGGGATTCCATTGAAAGTAAGTCATTGTTCAGGCGTCTTCTTCAAAATAGTTCCCCTTAAATCTGCTCCTAACAGCGGGGGACAAATCTGATCATCAAAAGAAGGGTCTTTTTACAAGGGCAAATAATTGCTGGCCAATGTTTGTTTGACAATAATTGGCCGATGTAAAAGGGTCCGTACTTGGTAGCAGCCATCCGCAGTTTAAGGCAGAATCCTTTAAATTTCTGACCTTTTCACTGATGGCAAGTATAGGGCTACTGTATGTGGTCCAACACTTATAATAGGAAAGAGTATTGGATTTTGTTTGACCAGCTTAACATACCTGCGTCTTATCATTATGTTGTCACTTGACTCATATGTCACATGTTGAAGTTCGATCTGACACCTAATATTGTATTATCTGCATTAGAAAAGACATAGAAAAATATTTTTTCTATTTGTCACACAAACATACATACAGTACTTCAGATAACTTCTGGCATAACTTACATGGCAGTCACATATGTCATGGATTGTCACATAGATTAGTATCTGTTATACACTAAGCTACACATAACCTAAAAACAATTCCATTGAAGCAAACATGTGATTAATAGGAAGTAAAGAATGTAAGAAGTAAAGAATGTATACCTGTCCCGGCAAATAGATTAATAATAAAATATTTAAAATATTTAGTATGTAAATATATATGTAAATTCAAATCTGCCAAAGTTTGAATCCGAACAGACTGTGTGTTTATGAGTTTCCAATCTTGTTAGTTCTCTCTAATAAAACTTAGCAGCAGGTAAAAATGGCCACTCTCATGCTAGACTTGTTATACGTTAGGTCAGGGGTAGGGAACCTAAGCTCTCCAACTGTTGCAAAACTACAACTGCATGATGGGAGTTGTAGTTTTGCAACAGCTGGAGAGCCAAGGTTCTCTACCCCTGTGTTAGGTGCTCATATGTAATACCCCTATTCCCACTATCCCGTTGCAGTTTAACATTGAAAGAAAAGGTCTAAACTTTGTGATTTATCCACGTATTTTAGTTTAGGGTATGGTACAATGGTTTCTACTTTGTGAAGTTATTTCAATTCAAATGTGTTCAGCTTCTTTTACAATACTTACTTTTGCAAACGCTTCTATTATGATATTCTATTATAATGCTGTAATACAACTAATGAAATTCTATTTCAGGTCCACCTCCATGTCCTCCCCCATGTAACCCACCCCCTGGTCAATGTCCACCCCATCACGGTGGTCCTCCCCATCACCCTCATGGACCTCACCATGGACCTCATCATGGACCCCACCATCCTCATGGACACCCCCATCCTCATGACCACCACCATCATCATGGTCACCATGGACCACATGGCCACCACGGACATCATGGCCACCATGGACATCATGGACATTGTTAACATGGTTTTACAAGGTGAGTCTTCTTTAGTGATATCTTAAAATAGTACAAAATAATGAATGGTGAGTCTGCTTTAGTGATATCTAGAATATTGTACATAATTATAAATCAAAGTGTAAGATATCAAAGTAAGCTTTGTTCTAGATACATATACTCAATTATTTTTACACCAGTTTACCTGCATGTACCTCTTCAAGGAATCATATTTTCAATACCCTAACTAATATAACCTTCTTTGGAGCAGGCAACGATTTTTCTTCCCCAGTCACTGAGAAATCATTGCGCCACTGTCCTCCATTTTTCTGTTGGTCCGAATGTTTTTGTGCAGTTTTATTAGAAATATGCAAGCATGCAAATCTGCTTGGTAGAAACACTGGGGGGGGGGGGGGGGGGGGGGTCCTGGGCCCCACAGAGCCCCCCCCCTTGGCCTGCCTGCTGCCTCCTACAGTGACTTCTTCCCTATGTATATTCATGTACATGCACATAAGCATCAAAGACCACCATGATTCTGCACATATGAAAATGCAAACTGTACAAAAACAGCAGATCTACAGAAAAAAGGACAAAAAAACATCAGATACGTTTCCATTAACCTGTTGATATTTTGCCTTTAAGTCAAAGACTGGTACAGTAGCATCTTTTAATATACAGATCCTAAATATGCCCAGTACATTTTCCCTAAAGCTCTATAAGACCAGTTACACTGTTACACAGTTACATTGTTCATGAGACTTACAATATGTTACTGTTTCTACAGTCTTCTACAGTTGCCTTAACATCTACTGTAGAGAGTTGCTTCTCAGTCACGGCGTATGTGCAGGATCGTATGAATCATCAGCTCATGACTTCTTACTAATATGAATGTATTATACTGACTTTATGCAACACTTCTCTATTTAGCTGTAGACAGCCTCTGGCAAAAAAAAAAAAAAGAAAAGAAAAATAATCATGATTGAGACATTTTAAAACTGTTTATCTACACTTCATTACATAAATGTTTGCTATAGCTCATGTATTTAAGCATTAGTTCGATCAGGCTTTACATGTTTCTATGTGGAGTTAACACTACGTTTTTGCAATTAGTTTTTGCAAAAAAAGGATGCTTTTTTTTAAGTACATAAAAATAAGGTCAAGTACGTTTTTGTGTACATAAAAAAAAAAAAAAACAGACGCACACAAATGCATCAGTTTTTACATCTCAAAACAGATTGCAAAAACGTGTGAACCCAGCTTAAGGCTATGTTCACACTACTTAAAAGTGCCATCGGCAACAACGGCCTTACTTTTTGCGGAGCTCAACATAACCTTATCTGGTATGGGATCCCGGCTCGAGCGTATACACATCGTATACGCTCCGGCCGGGATCCCATACGGGGCCGCAAATAACTGACATGTCAGATTTCTGCGGCCGGAATTCAGTGAATTCCGGCCGCAGAAAGACCTGTCAGTTCACAAAGTGAAGCGAGCGGCTCCGGCCACTCACTTCACTGTGTGCTATGGGAAGCTCTGATGCGGGTGCATGCTGATGCGCCCACATCAGAGCTCTGCGACCGGAAAGATCATCCGGACGGTAATTAAGTACCGGCCAAGATGATCCGTCCAGAGACCGGCCGTTCCGTGACCCAGCCGGGGTCACGGAACGTCCGGTCCCATAAGTAGTGTGAACATAGCCTAAGTATGTAGATTAGAGATGAGCGAACTGGGTTTGGGTTCGGATGGACTCAAACCCGAACGATCGGCATTTGATTAGCTGGGGCTGCTGAACTTGGATAAAGCTCTAAGGTTGTCTGGAAAACATGGATACAGCCAATGACTATATCCATGTTTTCCACATAGCCTTAGGGCTTTATCCAACTTCAGCAGCCACCGCTAATCAAATGCCGAACGATCGGGTTCGGATGGACTCGAGCATGCTCCAGGTTCGCTTATCTCTAATGTAGATATTTTCCCCCTTGGAACACTAGAAATATTCCTGTCTGGGTGCAATTTACCTAGCAGAAAATGTATTCCTGATCTGACCGGGTGTTAGCTAGCCAGTTAAGAAAATGCTAGCACTTGGTGTGTTACATACATGCAAGAAACTGCCAACCACATAAACATGCACAACTTATGGCAAATCACTGTATAAATATGGTGCATGTCTGTGCACCATCTTCTGCTGTTTGCACCCTGCCAATAAAACTAGAAGTATCTAACCTGCCGATATGTCCATAGAGCACACAGGACGCTGAGGATGAAGGTAAGTTTCTTACCTTCATCGTCAGTACTGTTTCCATGATATTAGCAGTTTATCTTTGATGTCAATGAGGTGTTTTGGCATACTGGGGACGTGGCTACTGGCCTGCCCTCTCTACTGTTATTCATTAGGACAAGCGGCCCGCCCGGGGTGGGTCAGTGCACTGGGGATGGTAGTCCCGCCCCCAATGCACCAAAAAGTCTAATTAGCATAGAAGATAAACTGTGAATAACACCAAAACAGCTCAGAGGATGAAAATAAAAAATGTACCTTCATTCTCAGCACCCCGTGAGCTATAGGGAGATATCAGCAGGTTAGATGCTTCTAACCTGCTCATAGTTTCTCTTTAAGGGAAAAAGAGATAGAAATGATAACATAATTCTTACTGTCTATTGTTTTATTTTTGTTTACAGTTTTTTCTTTTGTATTGCAGCATGCCATTTGTGGAATGAGAACAGGACCCACAAGATGACTTCAGTCCAGTATACCCTTATCTGACCCCTAACAATGATCTCTATTCACCTGTTGTCTTTGTAGACAAAAGCTGATAATAATAATAAAAATTAGATTTATGTCACTAAAAGACTTTGTGGTTACATATTCTATCCGAATTCATGTCACATGAATCTATTTATCTACCTGCCTATTAGACACAAGCAGAACTATAGAAATATTTTTTCTTTTTTATTAGCATGAGCTCCTTG
Organism: Dendropsophus ebraccatus; assembly: GCF_027789765.1. Taxonomy (NCBI): domain Eukaryota; kingdom Metazoa; phylum Chordata; class Amphibia; order Anura; family Hylidae; genus Dendropsophus; species Dendropsophus ebraccatus. The sequence continues at coordinate 42,106,443 of NC_091462.1, read as the reverse complement.
AGCGGTCCATGCACATATGGCCTAGTTTACAAAGTGATAGTTGATTCCATCCTAGGTATACGTCGGCATCCTATCAAAAAAGGTATGCCAATGTTTACAAATATAGATATGTAATTTACTTCTATTTAAAAAATCTCTACTCTTCCAGTACTTACCAGCTGCTGTATGTCCTGTAGGAAGTGGTGTATTCTTTCTAGTCTGACACAGTGCTTTCTGCTGCCACCTTTGTCCCTAACAGGAACTGTCCAGAGCAGTAGCAAATCCCCATAGAAAACCTTTCCTGCTCTGGACAGTTCCTGACATGGACAGAGGTGGCAGCAGAGAGCACTGTGTCAGACTGGAAAGAAAACACCACTTCCTGGTGGTAAGCCCCCGGATGATGTTGTAGTGGTGGGACGGCCGGTCACTTGATAGATGGAAGTGTAACGCCACTACTGGTGGTGGATGGCCGAGATACCTTAAGGGTTTTGTCATGTGACACCAGTGCCTGGTGGGCACACAGGTGATTTGGCACGCCTGCTTTTTGAGTATAAGGCCGGTTGTACCCTTCTCCCCTGTGGTTGGTGTCCTGTTGGGTTGCTGCAGGATCCCTTGGGATAGTGTAGTCACAGGTGGTCAGAGTGGTGTAGTACTCCTCCTGAATAGTGGTAGGACCCGCCACCCACAAAAAGGGGAAATGTCCCAAGGTTGCGGTGTAAGTGCTGTGCAGGTGGTAGCGAGTAAACACAGACTCAGTTGGTAATGTTGACTGGGTTTACTTCTTGTAAATGTACAGCAGGAAATACAACAAAGTTTGAAATACACTTGATACAGTTCCAATAAAAACACGTAGTAGGATGTAGTAGAGTTGATAAGGTTGTACTGAGGTAGTAGAGAGGAGAGTGACGTGAGAGTCTATACCCAAGTAGTAATCTGCTCTGCGGGGAGGTTGAAGTGCATAGAAGAATACTTGTAGAAGAAGAAGAAACAACCTGTGCCTGTGTTTTGACCTTTCCTATAGTCTTCACACCACCTTATGCCCACTAGCTTTGGCTGAACCGTACTGATGGGTGACACAGGCCCCAGACCCTGTTACCTGTGATGAGCGGAATGGTTAGAGTTTCCTAAGTACACCCGCGCTGCGAGATAGAGTTTATCGACTTTTAGTAACTTTGCGCCACTCAGATCAGTTCTTAGCTCTTTGGCTCTTTTGCGGAGACTGTGCTGCACTGTAGTTACTCCTAGTCCTTGGCGTGGGTTGAGGTGATCTTTAGGCTAGTCCTCTCTTGAAGGGCTTAACAGTGCATCACACAGTGTGTGTGGTGCCTCTAGAAAGAAGTTTGTAAGAGGGCTCTTTCCAGCGTCCTACCCATGCGGGGTACTGACTAAGAACTAACTTGCAGAGGGGACCTGGCAGAGGGCCAGGGCCCAGGTAGAACCACAGAGAGCTACCTTTCTCAACAAAAACTTGGCTAAGACTCCTCCTTCACCCAAGGGACTAACTTCCTAACCAGCATATAAGATGCACTGTGGTTGGGTGGAAAGAGTGCAATAGAGAAAGAGAAAAGAAAGAGAAGATAGGACAGAAGAAAGGAGTGATCCTTCTGGTTAACAGAATTTGGTACATACACATACAAATAACCCTTGAGATACTTCCGCCGTGCAGCTTCTAGGCTTTAGTTATACAATACAGCGACATCTAGTGGTCATCTTTGGTAATACTACAGCTATAACAAGGCCACAAACAAGTACAGACTTTTACGAGGGGTGTGAAGAATAGCAACACCCACAGTGGGTTACCACACATACAGCAGCTGATAAGTACTGGAAGACTGGAGATTTTAAACAAATCTATGTAATTTTCTGAAACCAGTTGATTTGAAAGATAAAGATTTTTGTTGGAGTACCCCTTTAACTTAGGCTGGGGTTACACAGTTATTCATGGTTGTGTGACCAGAAATTACTGTGTCGAGCTGCTTGGTCCTGCTATGTAGTCCAAGCATTATGCAACCTTATCCTTATCCAACCTCTTACTGACCATAAATATAAATACGCCTTTTCATGGTGGTCATTAAATACTTATTGTTTGCTGCCGTGTTTATTGCAGCGGGTTTGGAATAAGGCACTGTGGGTCCCCCATGCAGGAAATGCGGGAGCTCAGTATGACACCAGTACCAGCTGTACCAGGAACGGGGAAATGTTTCTGGTAGATTAACCTAGTAGATTCACCCTTTACATGCTGCAGTTAGATTGTGACTGCAACATGAAAAGAGCCAGCTGCACTTTACTTAGTACCTTGTGAGTACCCAGAGCCTGTCAGCATTATACTGAGAGGCAACTAGTGCAGTGTATTATCGCATATTAGGTGTCTCCATGTCCATGAAGACCTGACCAATAATATAATTTTTTTATTTATCCCACACAGTGAACACAGTACAAAAAAGCTATAAAAACCTAGAATTGCTGTATTTTGTTAATCTTCCTCAAAAAGTCATAAGTATTTAAAAAAAAGTAGCACTAAAAAGAGTGATAACAGAGTCTCTGTTTCCTCCGGTCTGTAATTAAGGGTGACAGGTTGCCTCATGGTGGATTGATGAATGCCTAAAACAGTGACAACACATTAGCAGCAATTACTATGAACTGTATAATGGTTATAATTACAATCATGTCACCCTGTACTGGGATATAGCTAGATGGCAATTGAGCCTAACATACAGTATGATAGTAAAGAAAGTACGGCCGATTCAGTTGCGATATGATAAGGGTTACTTATCAAACCAGAGATTATATAGTAAAATATAATTTTTTCACGGGCTGATTATGAGCAGGCAGGAACCCTCACTGGCCATAATCAGACTGTGCAAAAGACATCATTTGCCCATACATCTTCTTATGAGTATAGAAATGTGTGGGGAATAGAGCTGAACGAATCTCGAGCATGCTCGAGTCCATCTGAACCCGAACGTTCGGCATTTGATTAGCGGTGACTGCTGAAGTTGGATAAAGCCCTAAGGCTATGTGGAAAACATGGATATAGTCATTGGCTGTATCCATGTTTTCCAGACAACCTTAGAGCTTTATCCAAGTTCAGCAGCCACCGCTAATCAAATGCCGATCGTTCGGATGGACTCGAACCCGACCCCGGTTCGCTCATCTCTAGTGGGGAACTTTCATGAAGTTATTAGGCGAAGATGATCGATGCATCATAAAAGCTCTGCAAATCTCATTGATTGTGAGATTGTTTGCGGCACACATCAGGCCATGTAAAAGGGGCCCTAAGATAAGGAAACTGACAAAATGATTCATAATACGGCTATGTTCACACAATGTATGTGTTGTAGAAATCACAGCCGTTGCAACCAACCAGAAAACCATGTCAGTGCTATATAGAGTTCTCTAAATCTAATGTATATGCATATGTGAATATGTGAAGTATAACTCTTCCTCCAAGACCTCTGCAAAGACCCCCTAATAGTATAGCCCCCTCCATAGAGCCTCTAATAGCAGCCTCTAATTTTTTTTTTTTAATATCTCTTTATTAAATTTTCAATAGTACAAAATCATGTAAAAACCTCAATGATCCACATCCTACCCCATACCCTCTCCATCAGCTAAATATACCCCGTCTAGTTCATTACCATCCATTATAAACCATAACCAAACAGCATTATGGTCCGGAGGGGATTTCACCAGGGAGCTCAATCCATCCCTTTACCAGGAACTATCTAAACTCTTCCCCTTACCAACAGTATATCCCAGTTTACTAACACCACCACTATATCTTACCACTATACTAACCACAGAATCCCGACACCGTCGGGAGAGCACAACAAACTGAAAAATTATAAAGTCAACACTTAGCCAGCAGACTCGGTTGTCCCTCAGCAGAGCTCCGCTCCCCTTGCCTACATTTCACCCCCCAAAGAAGGGGAAAGAGAAAAGGAAAAAAAAAAAAAAAGATAAATAAATAAAATAAAAATAAACGAAATTACAGGATTACAGAGATATACTTCTGTTCTTTATCCACCTGGTAATTCCATCCATTCAGGGTACCCTCTCTGGCTAAACCGCCCCATCTCTGGAGCCGTTCTGCCCAACAGAGCCCTTCCCACCAACCATTCCTTCCTGGAGCACAGGAAAGCTGTTAGGGCCGCGGCGGCGTCCCGTGCTCCGGACCGCCGCCGCACCCTCTCTCCCACTTCTGCAGCAGCCGGTGTCCATATGCAGGGACCCGGCGCTGCTGTTGCTTCGGCCCCGAGGGGCACCTCACCTCACCGCGCTCCTGCCCGTCACTGTGCCAGCCGGCGCGCACGTCCCCGTCTCCTAGGGCACGCTCGCGCTGGCTGTCTCAGATTTAAAGGGGCAGTGCGCTCCTAATTGGCTTGTATGTTAATCACTCCCCTATAAGTTTCAGCCCTGCCCCCTTCCAGGTGTTGGAGCCTCTACATGCTTCCCATAGCGTTTGGGCCAGCTCCCTGTTGTTCCTGATTCCTGTCTGCTACCTGGTCCCTAGTCCTTGTTCCTGATTCCTGTCCGCTACCTGGTCCCTAGTTCTTGTTCCTGGTTCCTGCTCCTCTGTCACACTTTTGCTCCTGTGTTCAGCCTGTCACCTGCGGTTACGCCTGCAGACCTCTGCCAGCACCATCTCCTGCCTACTGCTCCTGCCTCGCCTCGCCTGCTGTCACTAGCAACCAAACCAGGGGTAGCGACCTGGGGGTCGCCTGCCGCAGCAAGCCCATCCCGCCTTTCGGCGGGCTCTGGTGAAAACCAGCGGCCCCTTAGACTCCGCTCCCTGGTGCGGTTTAGTGCCATCGCTAGTGTCGGCTCAGTGGATCCACTACTCCAGGCGTTACAAAAGCCCGCTCAGGTAGACCACCCGTGCTCCATACACCCAAATAAACTCCCGGAAGGGCCTCATCCACCATTTATCATGATAAATTATGGTCCCCCCGTCAGCTTCCATTCCAAATCATCATCAGCCTCTAATTTTTACACCCCCTCCCCTTCCCCCAGACCAGGAACTGTATAGAACAATAGCAAATCCCCATGGAAAATCAATCCAGCTTTGCACACTTCCTGTCTCAGGAGTACCCCTTTAAATTGACAGATTACATTGTCTATGTTCCCTTTTACAATTTGCATTTGCTTTTCAGTTTGAGGAAATAATACACACATGGAATTTCTGTGATGCATGGACATGAATGACATATGAGAGTAATGTAAGGAATGTGTTTATGTTTCTCGGGTATGCTGTTATGGGAGTTTCCAGGGCAATCCATTTCTTTACATTTGTATTTACTGTATGCAAATAGAGTGCTGGCCAAAAGTATTGGCACCCCTGCAATTCTTCCAGAAAACGATTGCAATCACAAATGCTTTGGTAATAATATCTTCATTTACTTTGCTAGCAATGAAAAAACACAAAAGAAGATGGAAAAAATAAAAGTCAAATCATTGATCATTTTACACAAAACTCCAAAAATGGGCCGGACAAAAGTATTGGCACCCTCAGCCGAATACTTGGTAGCACAAACAACCTTTAGACAAAATAACTGGGAAAAAACGCTTCCGGTAACCATCAACGAGTTTCTTACAATGCTCTGTTTCTTCTTTGGCAAATTGTTCCAGGTCCCTGAGATTTGAAGGATGCCTTCTCCAAACTGCCATTTTGAGATCTCTCCACCTGTGTTCTATGGGATTCAGGTCTGGACTCATTTCCGGCCGCTTTAGAAGTCTCTAGTGCTTTCTCTCAAACCATTTTCTAGTGCTTTTTGAAATGTGCTTTGGGTCATTGTCCTGTTTTAGGTCAGACCCATGACCTCTGCGGGAGACCCAGCTTTCTCACACTGGGCCCTACATTATGTTGCAAAATTTGTTGGTAGTCTTCAGACTTCATAATGCCATGCACACAGTCAAGCAGTCCAGTGCCAGAGGCAGCAAAGCAGCCCCAAAACATCAGGGAACCTCTGCCATGTTTGACTGTAGGGACCGTGTTCTTTTCTTTGAAGGCCTCTTTTTTTTCCTGTAAACTCATGTTGATGCCTTTTCCCAAAAAGCTCTACTTTTGTCTCATGTAACCAGAGAACATTCTACCAAAAAGTTTTTGGCTTTCTCAGGTAAGTTTTGGCAAACTCCTGCCTGGATTTTTTATGTCTCTGGGTCAGAAGTGGGGTCTTCCTGGGTATCCTACCATAGAGTCCCTCTTCATTCAGATGCCGATGGATAGTACGGGTTGACACTGTTGTACCCTCGGACTGCAGGGCAGCTAGAATTTGTATGGATGTTAGTCAAGGTTCTTTAGCCACCATCCGCACAATCTTTTGTTGAAATCTCTCATCAATTTTTCTTTTCCATCCACATCTAGGGAGGTTAGCCACAGTGCCATGGGCTTTACACTTCTTTGAAGATGGACTTGTAGCCTTGAGATTGCTCATGCTTCCTCACAATTTGGCTTCTCAAGTCCTCAGACAGTTCTTTGGTCTTCTTTCTTTTCTCCATGCTCAATGTGGTACACACAAGGACACAAGACAGAGGTTGAGTCAACTTTAATCCATTTCAACTGGCTGCAAGTGTGATTTAGTTATTGCCACCACCTGTTATGTGCCACAGGTAAGTAGCAGGTGCTGTTAATTACACAAATTAGAGAAGCATCACATGATTTTTCTAAGGGTGCCAATACTTTTGTCCACCCCCTTTTTTATGTTTGGTGTGGAATTATATCCAATTTGGATTTTTGACAATTCTTTTTGTGGTTTTCCATTGAAGACAAATTGAATGAAGAGATAAATATCTTTTGGCCAGCACTGTACATGTACTGTACTGAATATTCCTCAAAACATAGGCTGGGTTCACAAGTGATCTGACTAGTAGTTTGTGATATTCATTGACAAATCAGGAGACTGAAATACTGATGTATATCAAACATTATGGATCGAATGCCACTAACCTCTCTATTTGTAGAGTAAAAGAAGATGACACTAGTCATCTATAGACAAGTGCACTATTACTGTTCAATACATAATGTATTCCACAATGACAATAAAAATATTCTAATGCAACTTACCTCATGATTAGTGCAAGTATAATGTGATACCAAATGTACACCTTAAACATAGACAAATATTTTTAGAACTTTCCTTCAAGAGAACCTGCCATCTTTTTATTTTCTGTCGGTTTGTACTAGAGATGAGTGAAGCAGCTTGAAATTCATTTTGTGAGCTTTGCAAATTTTGGTACAAATTTGTTAAGATTCACTAATCGAATATTAAAGGGGTACTTCTGTCTTAAAAAATGTTTGATATATTGCTTCCTTTGCAAAAAACATAATGAAGATCCTATTCTTACATAACCACACACCCCTGGTGTCCTTCCTGTATCTGTCCTCCTCTTTCTGCACGTAGTACATGAGGCAATATGGTTTGATCAAATTTTATATTAACTTCTGATGTTAATTTTTAATGTAGCTGAGAAGCTTTAGTATCAATAATGGGTGTGATGTGCAGCTATTTCTGTGTTATCCAGGCTTGTGCATTTTATGTATTCTGTCCCTCTTCTTTGTGGTTTTTGCAGTCCTCCCAGTAAGACCCATATGTGACCAAGTAGCGGGAAGTGATGTGCATGGTAAGTACCTCCTCTTTCCCAGTCTAGCTGGGAGCACATGGAGTGGGCTTATAGATCTCTTCACACTAGGTGTTGGCTGCCGGCCATTGCCTCTGCTGGCCGTGTCTGCGGGGCGGCTTTGTCCCTTGGGTGGCTTGGTTCTGCAACACTGGGGTCGCTGGACTGCTGGGCTGCTCCCCCCTGTGAGCACTGGCTTTTCGGTGGTGGTGGTCACTGGCGAACGCTGCATCATGGCTAGAGTAGGGAATCATGTGTATCAGAAGACCTGCATGTGGTACATGAGGCAATATGGGTTGATCAAATTGTATACTAACTTCTGATGTTGGTTTTTAATGTAACTGAAAAGCTTCATTATCAACCATGGGTGTAATGTGCAGCCATTTCTGTGTTCTCCAGGATTGTGTTAATTTCCATTTCATCCTACGGCAGCACAGGAAAAAAACTATTTTGGGGAGTAATTTTTAGCTTTCCATTTTGTCCTACAGCAGCACAGCATTTGTTTCCTGTGCTGCCTACGGATTCAAGGAAAGAAAATTTTGGTTAGAACATTTTAACTTTCCTCAAAGGTCTTTATTAAAACTGTAGCTGTTTGCTCTTATGTTAAAAGGATGCTGGTAGTGAGTCAACACTTTAAAGGGGTACTTCTGCCTTTAAAAAGGTTTGATATATTGCTTCCTTTGCAAAAACATAATGAAGATCCTATTCTTAAATAACCACACTCCCCTGGTGTCCTCCAGTTTCTTTGCCCGATCCTCTGCTGAACATTCCCACCGCTACTTCTGAGATGGACTCATCTCAGCAGTGACAGACCACTCAACCAATCACTGACTGAAGAAGGACAATGCAGTGGACAGTGATTGGCTGAGCGGGCTGTCACTGATGCGACGAGTATCAAAAAAAGGGAAATAGCTATCACCTACACAATATTTTGACCACAACTATCTTGTTATAGCAAAGGCTAATTGTTAGCCTGAAGTAATATGCAACTAGTCTGTATGAAGTAAATTTCCATTGTGTCAGTCATGGGTTATACAGATTTCTTCAGAATTATCAGTAGAAAATCTTTACTGAGTCAGAACAAAATAAGAGCAATGATGTGCAAGGTATTTTACTATCAGCTAGGCTATCTCAATGATATGGGTGGAGATCCCCTTTGATGAAGCTTAAACTTACTCATTCTGATTCTTTACTAATGAGATGCATATCGGTATGGTAATGAAATGCTCATGTTAAATGCATTTCTATATCACTGCCTTTTTATGTGCATGATAAAAATAAGTTATGGTTGTGATTCCATTGAGGTTATGAACCTATGATTTGGTTTTGATCTTGGGTTCTAACTGGGGGAAAAAAAAGTAAAGGAAAACATTTCTTAGTAAAAGGCTCAGGATGGTGGAATTCTTGGGACAATTAAATATATTAAATAAACAATGTAAGGCTAGGTTCACACACAGTATTTTTGCTCAGTATTTTGGTTACTATTTTGCAACCAAAACTAGTGGAGTGGATTAAAAACACAGAAAGGCTCTGTTCGCACACTGTTGAAATTGAGTGGATAGCCGTCATTTAATGGCAAATAATTGCCATTGTTTTGAAATAACAGCTGTCAGTCGCCATTAAATGGTGGTCATCCACTCAATTACAACAGTGTGTGAACATAGCCTTTCTGTGTTTTCAATCCACTCCTGGTTTTGGTCGGGCGCTGAAGTCTGGGGGGGGGGGTCAGTGACAGGCGCTGGTCAGGGGGGGGGGGCATCTGGGGGGAGACCGGGGGAGGAGGCAGCAGGAGGCCTGGTGTGCTTGGGTGGGGGGGTGCGGAATGGGGGATCAGGTGACAGACGCTGGTCGGGGGGGGGGGGGGGGAATCGGGGGGAGAGAGGGAGAGAAGGCAGCAGGAGGGCTGGGGTGCTTGGACAGACAGTGGGTAATGCAGCAGGAGGCCGGGGCAGACTGAGGGCAGCTGGTGAGGTCCGGGGGGGAGAGGGAAAATCCTAAAGGGTGTCAGTGACTAATGTATTCTTATTTTCTGGACGTGTGAAGGGGTCTTATTCTACTAATCTCCACAAAGAATGTGTAAAATTTAGTCAGTAACTCTGTGTGGTTTTGCTGTCCTTTTAATGGATCCTATAATGTACAGAAAATTATGGTCAACCCTGTTTCTGTGTACTACACCTCAGTCCTCAAAAAAATAAGCCCTCATACGACTACATTGAAGGAAAAATCTAAAATGTCTGCAGAAATGACTTTCCATAAACATGGGGGGAGATTTATCAAACATGGTGTAAAGTGAAACTGGCTCAGTTGCCCCTAGCAACCAATCAGATTCCACCTTTCATTTTCCAAAGAGTCTGTGAGGTATGAAAGGAATAATCTGATTGGATGCTAGGAACAACTGAGCCAGTTTCACTTTACACCATGTTTGATCTCCCCCATGGTTTTATCATGCATAAGCATTGAAACATAAAAAACTATACATGCTTGGTAATGCCACCCTTAAATGACAGTAAGGCTATGTTCACACATAAGGGGAGATTTATCAAACTGGTGTAAAATGAAACTGGCTCAGTTGCCCCTAGTAACCAGATTCCACCTTTCATTTTCCAAAGAGTCTGTGAGGATTGCAAAGTGGAATCTGATTGGTTACTAGGGGCAACTGAGCCAATGCTACTTTACACCATGTTTGATAAAACTCCCCCATAGTATTTCTGTCAGTCTTTTGGTCGGTCTTTTTTCAAACAAATCCAGGAGTGGGTTGAAAGCTGTGCAAATCTTTCCCTTGTAATTTTGCCCTGTCAGTTCCACTCCTGGTTCTGGTTGAAAAAAAGACTGACAGAAATATTATGTGTGAACATAGCCATATGCTTTAAATTTTGTAATGTTAAAGGGGGTAGTCCACCCCCCAATTTTTTTTTTTAAATCACCTGGTCTCAGCATGTGCCAGAGATTTGTAATTTATTTCTATTAAAAAATCTTCCAGTACTTATCAGATGCAGAAACTGTCCAGAGCAGTAGAAAATCTCCATAGAAAATCTTTCCTGCTTTCCTGATGGGAGAGAATACACCACTTCCTGCAAAACATACAACAGCTGATAAGTATTGGAAGACTTGAGATTTTTTAATAGAACTAAATTACAAATTTCTAGCACTTTCTGGCACCAGTTGATTTAATTTTTTTTTGTGAACTACCCCTTTAAACTGTAGACAATAGGAGAAAACTTTACCTGGCTGTACCCTTGGGAGACTACAACACTGTAGAACTAATGGCAAAACATGTTAATAGTTGCCTCTGTCATAAAGAACAAATGCAAACATAATCTACATTAAAATGCTGAAATATGCATGGGGCGAATCTGTCCATTACCATAACTATTAATACAGCCGTAACTATGTAGCCGTACAGTAAATCTCAGAGGTGTGTTTGGTATTATCACAATGATATCAGTGGGCTGCTTTGCTAATGTTGTTACTCAGCTAATTATAAAGATTAGGCTGTGGATAAGAAAACTGGAAATCCGTCCTCTAAAATTTGACAGTCTCCTCCCCGTCCATCTAACTAAATAAAAGTAGCCGTCTTTTCTTGGGGTAGTATTCCCATTAATTGCACTTGAAGGTTGTAGGACTTGGTAAGTAGATGCTTAGATGCTTTTATTCATTCTACACTTCTGCTATATTAACCTCTTGTACTATATATCTGAAGTATACTATTCTAGGGGAACAAAAGGTAATAATATACTTTTGAACTGTATGTACTAAAGGTGACAGGATACATATGTATTTTATATGTTTTTAGTTTTCTTATGTTTTCTGACCTACTATTATGGCGTAATAGTAGGACAGTGATGCACTTTACAAGTCACAGAATCAAAGGCTAAGTCTAATACTTTAATTTCATAAAACATATTAGGAGCTTGAAGCCGATTCAAAGTAAATTTTTAAAACTATTATTTTTTTAATTATTAGCGCTATCTTACTTTTTATGCTTAGCGGTGCTCTCATTATATTCTGACATTTTTCCAATAATGTATGTAGTCTGTGGGGGAATAGGGAAATTGGATCAGACTAGTTCCATCGTCCTGTGACAAGTAAAGTGGAAATGACTAGAATGTCATGCTGCCTTCTTATTTACAATAAAAGGGGTACTCTACAGAAAATAATAAACTGATGGCAGGAAGTTATATAGATTTGAAAATAATTTGAAACAATTTGAAAATAATACACCACTAGGACTTACAGCAGCTGAGAAGTACTGGAAGTAATTTACAGATCGGTATAACTTTCTGCTAAACGTTCATTTAAAAATTATTTCTTTTTTTTCTGCAGTTCCCTTTTAAGCCTAAAACGTGCATTATCAAAGGTTATTCATTAAGAATTTGTTGTGCCACTCCTTATGCCGTTGCTGGAATGTTCCACTTTATAGATTAGGAAGGGCTTTGCATTTATAAACAGTGGAAATAATGGAAGGGTTTAATGGCAAATTTAATATTAGAAAAAAAAAATGACAGAAAATTCTGGTACATCAAATGTAAAGGGACATTTCACTGTAATGTACATACTATAAAGCCGAAGATCTGATGAGCATTTAAACGAATATAGGTTTAAATGTATAGTTTTACTCTATAATAGCTGGTATAATGAACTAATCTAATAAAAAATACAGCCACATGACTGGCTGGCACAACGTAGACTAGAAACATGGCTATAAATTGAATACATAAGGGTCCATTTACACAGAAAGATTATCTGACAGATTATCTGCCAAAGACTTGAAGCCAAAGCCAGGAATGGATTGGAAAAGAGGAGAAATCTCAGGCCTTTCTTTATGACCTGATCTGTGTTTATAGTCCATTCCTGGCTTTGACTTCAAATCTTTGGCAGATAACCTGTCAGATAATCTTTCTGTGTAAATGGACCCTAAATAAAATTCCTAAAATACTGTCAATTGACATACCTGAAACCATACTTAGTTGTGTTCCTCTATTTTTCAGGATTAATCATCATGGCTTCTCTGCTCAACTTAGCAGTTGGTGAGTAACTGACAACATTTCATTATAAGGCTATCTTCCTACTGCATAATATTAGCGGCCATCTTGTAACATAGACGGTTGTTAATAATGATCACGATCATTATTAGCACCTGTCTATGTAACAAGACTAATGTCTTTCCAGATATTATTATGCAGTGGTAGCATAGCCTAAGTGTTCGTTCACATCAGCGTTTGACCATCCGGCACCATTCTGTCTACCTTTTCCTTTTTGGAGTAAGCAAAACAGAAACTGGCGGATCTGTTAAAATCCCCATAGACTCCCATGATATTTTAGTGTGCTCCGTTTGCCCTAATTGTGCTCCGTTTGCATGCAATCCGTTCAAGATCCGTTTTTTTGAACGGAGGAAAAAATAGTGTTTGCAGTATTTTTCTTTCCGTTTCAAAAAACGGATCACGAACGGAAAGTGCATTTCCGTTTTTTTTTTACATTGTAGTCAATGAGGACGGATCTAAAACGGAAGGTATTTCCGTTCACATCCGTTTGTTTTCATCCGTTTTTGCACTTAGCATGCGCAGAAGCAGCAAGAAACCGAAGAAGAAAATTAAACGGATAGAAAAACGGATGCTGACTGATGCAAATGGATGCTAACTGATGTACAAAAGTCAGTTTTTTTTAAGCCAAAATACAAACGGAACATGAAAATTAACATTTTGCAATCAGTTTGCATCAGTCTGCTCATCAGTTTATGCTCATCCGTTTAATTAATATGGACGGATCCGTTAGAAAAAAAGAAAAACGCTGATGTGAACGTAGCCTAAGAGTGTGTTTAATTCATACATGTAAAAAGGACCTGTGCACTCTTGACATGACTGTTTCAGTTAAAGCATTGATTTTAAAAAAACTTATCCCATGTCAATCACAGACATGTCAAAAGTTTTGTATGGAGATGAGCCCCCCCAAACAGATAACTAGGAGAAGTGCTATGTTTTGCTCTTCACTCTGCAGCTCATCACTTAAAGGGGCATTCCAGGAAAAAATAACTTTTCCCCTCTCTACAATTTAGAATGTGTGTTTGAAGTCAGAAAATAGTTTATATTTGAAATATAATAACCAAAGATATATGCTACTAGATATTACACAAATGTGCTAAACTAATGAACACAAAGGCTTGAACTAATGTGTCCTATACACGAGGTATGAAACTTTTACTGATTTAGTTCCTTCTTCTTTCAGGAGGTTTATTGGGAGGGTCAGGATTCTACCCAGGAGGATTTGGTGGAGGATATGGTGGAGGACTCGGAGGACTCGGAGGATATGGTGGAGGGCTCGGAGGATACGGTGGAGGGCTCGGAGGATACGGTGGAGGGCTCGGAGGATACGGTAGAGGGCTCGGAGGATATGGTGGAGGACTCGGAGGATATGGTGGAGGACCCGGAGGATATGGTGGAGGATATGGAATGAACAGGGGTTATGGGCTTGGATACAACCGTGGTGGTGGTTTTTACCGCCCAAACTATGGCTCTCGCAATCATCGTGGAGGTGGATATGGTCACCGCTTTGGACATCATGGAGGTCGCTGGCACCACTGAGACTAGAATGGACAAAAAATGGTAAATATAAGTTTACATAAACCTTTATAGCATACAAATCAAGACGAATTATGCCTTTCACCATGCATTGCTGACATCTACTCCAGGCTCTCCTCCTCCTCCCCTATTCCCTTGCTAAAGAGCAAGTCTCCACACTGCTGTACAGTTCATATTGCCTTACTACTAAAGCTTTCACATTAGCTCCTAGTTCCCATTCCCTGTTGTCTCATAAAGAAACAGCTTATGCTGGTACTCCTAGTGCTGCAACCAAGCCAGTGCGACCAGAAAGCTAAGGTTGAATTACTCGTTTTAGACCTAGGCAATGAGCTGTAAATATCACATGTTGGGCAAGTATAGGTGAATGATCAGGTTGTGCTCACACATGGCAGTTTCTTTGCAGTACCATTGTGGTACTGTCACTGTATTGCGTTGTTTCATTGAAAGCACTGCAGTACCACAACAGTACAGCAATGCAATGCAACAGTACAGCATTCTATGGACAGATACTGGAGATGGCGAAGAGCTCTTTGCACAATTGCACATTTGCACTTAGAGTAGCGCCTCACCTGCATCCTGAAGTCAGTGCTGTGCTCTTTTTATTGTGTATATACTGTAATAATATACATAAATATATATTGACCCCTATATTTTTTTCTACCTTTGATTTAGAAGAAACCCGGGCAACCATGAAGAAATTATTTGGATATACCTGATGCAAATATATGAAATGTTTAACACACATGTATGTTCACCAAATTCTATGGCTACAATAATTTATTGTTACAGAATAAACATGGTTTCACTCTATCCCATGCCTTCTATTTGCTTATTTAATTGCACGACTACCCCCCAAAAAATCAACAAATAACCAACATGGATATGTGTCCACACATATGTATTATTATTATTATTATTATTGGAGCGTTCTCAGATAATTACATTATGAGCCGTTTCTTTGTGTGATGTAGCAGAGATAGTAAACCACATATTAAATTAGTCGTAAGTTCGTAACATAAAACTACCTACCTAAAGTTGTGTAAATTGCCCTTGTGTCTCTAGAACAGACCTAAAGGTGTCCTGTGGGATCTGACACCAAGACATTAACAGCAGACCCTTTAAGTCCAAGGTGGGGCTTCCATTGATCAGAATTTTTTCCCCAATCAATGCCACAAATACTGATTATATTGCTATTTTGGCAATTGATACTTTTTGTATTCTTTGTCAAATTTCTCAAACTGTTCTGGAAATTTTTTACTGCTGCTGAAAGTTGTACCTGCCAGTAGGGAATACCACTGCCATGAAGGGCTAGACTTGGCCTGCACAGATGTATATGTGGTGTCCACCCCCGGTAGTATGGATATGGAACGGCTGGTCACTTGCCAGATGGTGAAGTGTGACGCCACTCCTGTGGTGGTTGCCCGAGATACAGCTGGGCCCAGAGATGTTATGTTGTGACGCCAGTGTCGGTTGGGCACAGAGGAATGGTGGCACACCTGCTTTTAGTTTAGCGGGCCGGTTATACCTTGTTCCCCTGTGGACAGTGACCTGCCAGATTGTTGTGGGGTCCCTTGGGCTGTTGTCACAGTGGTCCGGAGTGGAGTAGTGACCTACCCGGACTATCGGTACTGCCACCCACAGAAAGGGGAGATGACCCAAGGAATGTATGTGTACTGTGTTGGTGCTTGACGAGGAATCAGAGAGTCTCTTTATCATAAATAAAATCTGCTTTACTCCGAGAATACTTGTATGCAGCAGGTCATATAGCTTTGCAGTGACAAAAGATGTTACACTTGATAAGACACTTGATAACTTAGGATCCAAATTTGTAGTGAGCGAATAGGGGGTGGTACAGTCATGCCGACTGAGTTGCAAGTTGAGAGGTTTATAGAAGAAGTTCAGAAGAGTAGAGAGGAGGAGGTCATGAGAGTCCCAACTCAAGTAGTACTGTGCTCTGCTGGGATGTTGGAGGTAGAAATAGAAGAATACTTCAGAAGAGAGAGAGAGAATACTTGTGACTGTGTTCTGACATTTTGGTCTTTGCACCACCTATTTCCCTACCAGTTTTGGGGGACCCGTCCTAGTGGGTGTCACAAGCCCCAGATCTTGTTACCTGGGATAAGTGGAATGCTGAGGGTTCCCCTGCAAGATAGAGTTCATAGGCTTCTAGCAACTTTGCTCTATCCGGATCAGTTCCTAGCCTTGCTTTGTGGATACTGTCCTGCACTGTGAATCTCCTTGTCCATGGTGTGGGTTGAGATGATCTCTGACCTGTCCTCTCTAGTGAAGGGTTAAGCACTGCATAGTGTTGCGTGGAGTTACTTGAGAAGAAAAGAGAGAAATGATAGGATAGAAGAAGAAAGTACGCTCATTGACCTACAGATCCATGTGACATACAAATAAACAATGATCCTTTGCATACTACAGCTGTGCATAAACTTGTACATACACTTACAATAGCGACTAGAGATAAGCGAATAGTGAAATATTCGAAAATTCAAAATTCGATTTGAAAAGCCCCCGATATTCGTATATTCGATTCATTATCGAATCCCATTATAGTCTATGGGAGAAAAATACTTTGAAATCATTATTCTACCCCTTGGAAGTCCACAATGACACCTCAGGAAATGATGCCAAAACCTCTAAAATGCATCTGGGACACCAGGGGAAGCATGCCTGGGTGCATCTAACTTTTGGGGGGTCCCTTCCTACCCAAGGGCCCTATTACACGGGACGATTATCATTTGCTAACTATTGTTTGCTAATCGTTTGCTAATTGTTTGCTAATAGTTTGCTGTTATTCCACATTTGTTCGCTCAAGTTTCGCATTAGTTCACTACTCGTTCAGTGTAATTGCACATTGTTCATTGTTTTGCTGGGATTGAACGACTATAGTTCTCTGTAATATGGTGAATGATTTCAGGTTAATGATAAACAATCTTGTTTGCAATTGTTTATCAAATAGCTCGAATAGCGTAGTATTCGATCAAATAGCTATTCGCTCATCTCTAATAGCGACATCTTGTGGCGAAACTTTAACACTACTACATCACCACTTACATCCAAAAAGTACAAGCTTTTACGAAGGATGTAACTACTAGCAACACCTGTGGTGGGACACCACATATATTATACAGCTGTTGTGTGGCACATGTCAGCGTACCATCTGCATGAATGCCAGAACTCAAAGTTTCCTTGCCCAGAGGATCATACTGCTTTTGGTTTTACTATGCACATTCAGATCTTATTAGGCGCAAAACTGTTTAAAAAAATTTCTAAAACGCATAATACTTTTGATACAAGGTATGTACACCAATTTCTTGTGTACATTTACAATAGTAAATCTGCCCCAATGTTTTGTGTTACATTTGAAATACTGTAAATCAAAACGGGAAATGGTGTCAAGATTCTGGCTTACCTAACCTCATACCTGCTATGGGGAGCTAATACAAATGGGTGTATACAACTAGATTCTTGCTTACCTAACCTAAAAACGGGGCACATAACTGCTATGGGGAGCTACTACAAATGGATTTATACAACTAGTATTGAACTAATAAAGAAACCATAGTACAGTGTAGGACTGCCCTGGTATGAGGCCACCGTAACGTGGTGGGGTAGTTTACACCATTTTCAAGTGGTAATCAAGAGCCTCATTATTTTTGTGGAAGGTTTTTTTGGCAGTTGGGGGGGGGGGGGCTGCTTTTAACTATTTTCATGTCTGTAGTGGGTCTGTATCTTGCCATTGTGGTGAGCTGTTGCATTTTTCTGTGTTTTTGTGTGTTTGCAACTTCAGCCACAGCAACGTGCTCCTGCCTAGTGTGAATGGTGTTCTAGGAGAGCTGACCAAATTTGTCTTTTTTCTGTGTTCCAGATGGGGGAGTGGCTGCCTTTACTTGGTTGTGCACTCCACCTATCCCACCCAGGTGGTGTAATTACTTTTGCCGGTATAGGACGGATCTTGCATGCCCAGAGCATAGGCGTATTTCATGCCATGGAGTGGCCATAGTACAGTGTAGGACTTCCCCGGTATGAGGTAGGTCTGTATCTTGCCATTGCGGTGAGCTGTTGCATTTTTCTGTGTTTTTGAGTATTGAACTAATGCTCTTTTCTAAGGGTTCAAACACACACACACCGTATATGCAGCGTATTTTCTGCTGCAATACGCGGCAGATACGCAGCAGATACGCAGCAGATTAGAACTAAATAACTGAACACAGCATCAATCTGCACCATCAAATCTGCTGCGTATCTGCTGTATATCTGCTGAGTATACGGTGTGTGTGTTTGTACCCTAAGGGTAGCTTCACACGTACCGTATTGCTGCGTTTTTAACGCTGAGTTTTTAACACTGCGTTTTTATTGCTGCATTTTTATCGCTGCGTTTTTTACATGTGCGTTTTGATTGTCACATGATTTTCATGTGAAAATCAAAACGCGCATGTAAAAAACGCAGCAAAAACGCAGCAATAAAAAAGCAGCGTTAAAAACGCAGCGATACGGTACGTGTGAAGGCACCATAAATGTGTTTTTGCAGTGTAGTGCAATAGTGGAGATAACATGGTGAGAATCCATGGGAATGTCATGTAGGGGAATCTGTCATTCATTAACTTCTGTGTAAAAAAACAATGCAGAGTGCACTATTATTTCTGGATTCTGTTTGGTCTTTGTTATTCCATCCAGCAACTAAAGGGAAACACCAATAGTACTCTTTTGGCATCCGTCAGGTGATGGGGAGGTCAATGGTCACATGTCCTGATAAGCAGGGCCGGTTGCTAGTGGCACACCAATGACGTCAGTAGCAGCCGCCCTGCTGTTGTAGCGCTGCGGCCCTTTCTTTTGATGTAAGCTGCGGCCAGGGTTTCACTGCCCCCGGCCGATCGGCATCAGCTGTGACTGTTTTTTGATTGTGACTGACGGCTGACTTGACCAGTCAGTTGTCAGTGAATTCACTCTTTCTCCTATAAAGTTTCCTCCCCTACACTGGTCCCTTGCCTGTGATAGAGCCTAGTTCCTAGTGCCTTGATCTAGTGTTACCTGACCTTTGTATTTTGTGTATTCTGACCTATGGCTTTCGTGACCTCAACCCCTCCTCTGGATTCTGATTTTGAACTTTAGCTTCCGTACGTTGCCGACTTGGACCGCTGACCCTCTTATTTATTTTTTTTTGTGTTTGTACTGTCTTGCCTTGTTTTGTGTTATCACCTACTGTAGTATAAGGAACGTCGCCTAGTTGCCCCGAAACGGCTGTCTGTGGGTGGATGCCTGCCTTGGCAAGCCCTTGTCATGATCGCAATACTCGCACCTTGAGTTAGACATTGACAAAAGGGGCCACCCTGTTGTTTCCCTGTTTATGTTCCAATACTCGCAACCGAGTGGGACTTAAGGGGCTATTTGTCAGGGTGGTGTGGTGCTCTCCCCATCATGGAGGCACCCCGCGGCAACAGGCTAGAGATATCTGGCAATCCCGTGTTTTGAGACTGGCAACTGAGGCTCCACGGACTCTTGTTTTGCATATTTAAATTTTTGGGGGCATCAGTGGAGACTCCTGATTGAGTACTTCATTGGAATTTTTTTCGCTGTTCTCCTTGAGGTCAGTGATTACTGTGTTTTGTTGGTAAAAAAAATTCTAAAAAGCATAATACTTTTGATACAAGGTATGTACACCAATTTCTTGTGTACATTTACAATAGTAAATCTGCCCCAATGTTTTGTGTTACATTGGACACACTGTAAATCAAAACGGGAAATGGTGTCAAGATTCTGGCTTACCTAACCTCACACCTGCTATGGGGAGCTAATACAAATGGGTTTATACATCTAGATTCTTGCTTACCTAACCTAAAAACGGGGCACATAACTGCTATGGGGAGCTACTACAAATGGATTTATACAACTAGTATTGAACTAATAAAGAGGGCATAGTACAGTGTAGGACTGCCCCGTATGAGGCCACCGTAACGTGGTGGGGTAGTTAACACCATTTTCAAGTGGTAATCAAGAGCCTCATTATTTTTGTGGAAGTTTTTTTTGGCAGTTGGGGGGGGGCTGCTTTTAACTATTTTCATGTTTGTAGTGGGTCTGTATCTTGCCATGAGCTGTTGCATTTTTGTTGTGTTTTATTGTTCCATGGGAATGTCATGTAGGGGAATCTGTCATTCATTAACTTCTGTGTAAAAAAAAAAAAAAAGCAGAGTGCACTATTATTTCTGGATCCTGTTTGGTTTTTGTTATTCCATCCAGCAACTAAAGGGAAACACCAATAGTACTCTTTTGGCAACCGTCAGGTGATGGGGAGGTCAATGGTCACATGTCCTGTACACGTCAGGATATTTTCTGACATATTTGGCAAACATAATGTTAGGATGCGAGCCACCCGTGCCCCCGGCTTCCAGTGCTGCCAAGGCTCGACTGATAGAGACACCTACAGTGTCCTTAGTGATAAGCAGGGCCGGTTGCTAGGGGCACGCCAATGATGTCCCTAGCAGCCGCCCTGCTGTTGTAGCGCTGTGGCCCTTTCTTTTGATGTAAGCTGCGGCCAGGGTTTCACTGCCCCCGGCCGATCGGCATCAGCTGTGACTGTTTTTTGATTGTGACTGACGGCTGACTTGACCAGTCAGTTGTCAGTGAATTCACTCTTTCTCCTATAAAGTTTCCTCCCCTACACTGGTCCCTTGCCTGTGATAGAGCCTAGTTCCTAGTGCCTTGATCTAGTGTTACCTGACCTTTGTATTCTGTGTATTCTGACCTTTGGCTTTCGTGACCTCAACCCCTCCTCTGGATTCTGATTTTGAACTTTAGCTTCCCGTACATTGCCGACTTGGACCGCTGACCCTCTTATTTTTTTTTTTGTGTTTGTACTGTCTTGCCTTGTTTTGTGTTATCACCGACTGTAGTATAAGGAACGTTGCCCAGTTGCTCGCTGCCGCCTAGGGCAGAGTATGGCAAGTAGGTACAGACAGCTATAGTAGGCTCAGTATCAGGGACTGCACTGTCTGTGTCTCTTCATACCAGTTCCTGAAAGTACTGCACCGACTGTGTCCCTCCACGCCAGTTCCTGACACATACATCACAAATGGGGTGTAAAAACAGCCTAGCAGTATGAATCTGTATGTAGAGAGCTTTTCCTAGTGGAAGCTTAATAGTGCTATGAAAAGCTAGAGAAGAAGTTCCTCTTATACCACAATCCCTGGTGGTTGCCACTATAGAAGGTAAGCCACCACTGAAGAGACATGCCTGAATCTTAAAGATTGGTAAAAATTTTGCTTATTCTATTTGCAACATTAAGAAGACAATATTTCTGTGCTGTCTGATTCCTTCTGATGACCTTGGAGGCTCCGTTCTATGGTGGTTGGTCGAGATATAGCTCAGCAAGATGGTATAATGTCGTGGCGCCAGTACCAAGTGGGCACACAAGTATGAAGACACACCTGCTTTTATTTTAGAGTGGCGAGCTATGCCCTTTCCCCTGTGGTCAGTGACCTGCTGGGCTGTGACTATAAGATAAAACAGAAAAAAACAAGGGCACCGGCGCCTCGTGTCTTACTGTGGCAGACTCTGATCAGACAAAGAGTGAACAATTGCACTCACCTAGTAGCCCCTTGGGCTGTGTGCATATCACCCCACTGGGTTATCCAGGATTCCGTGTAAATGAGGTAGCAATGGAAGCTGAAGACTGCAGCCAAGTGTATCGTAAACGGGATACTCCCAACCAGGGGCCCGTGTTGAAGACAATAAAATTAAAAGAAAAAAACTTCGATACTTGTAAACAGCGCTGTCTCCAAAAATATCCAAGGCTACACCAAGATGGTGAAAAACAAATACATATTTATTAAGAAGCACAAAGTTTACACGTTTCAGGAGTTACATAATCTCCCTTCATCAGAACAGTGCATAAAGTATAGTCCAGTAGTGTTGTGGTTTATAAAGGAGACAAACACCCGCCAAACACACCCGTTTCCCAAAGGGAGGGGGAGGGAGAGGAGGGGCATACAAATCATGTAGATGTAACAGTTTTATAAAAATAATCAAACTAGAACAACAACGTTTTAGACATAATCTCATTAATCTTTAGGTGTATCATTCTTATGTAAATCGGAGCTCAACTTCAGTGCGGCTCCAGCATTGAGCTGGATCGATAGAACTCATTCTATACGCAAATTGCGTACGCTAGTTGCGTATATCACGGGAAGCTTCAAAAGAAGAATCCCCATAGCGCCATAGCGCTGTACAAAATAGGAGGAGCCTGCCCACCGGAGCTACGAATCCCCATAGCGCCATAGCGCTGTACACAATAGGAGGGACCTGCCCACAGGAGCTACGAATCACCATAGCGCCATAGCGCTGTACAAAATAGGAGGAGCCAGCCCACAAAGGTTACGTACACATCTGAGGGAGGAGTCTACACAGACTAACAAATCAGTCGCTCCAGAGGGAGACCAGATTGTCAAAACAATAACACAAACCAAACTGAAGAATACAGGAAAAGTATTACGGCCCGGGCCGGACCACCGGTGGATCGCCACGGGATCAAGACGCCCAGGGGAGGCACGGACAACGGAGATGTCCAGGTAACAGAACATGTCCTCCAGGGAGCTACAAAAAGACGCAAGGTCTAAACCCAGCCACACAGTTCCACTGATGATGTTAACTAAACAGCAACAGAGCATGCTGTAACTAGCCAATGTTAACATTGTTATTATATAAATTAAACTATAGACACCCTTATTGGGAGCTAGTTAGACATATGATAAAAAGGGATACATGTTAAAACTAACTAAAATGAACACTATAGGTGTATAAATAGAAGTATAAATATAGAGACCCTTGCTGGAACAAAGCCTCACACCTGATGGAAAATACATATAGTAACAAGTTTAAAATAGACACCATTATAAAATGAAATTATAAACACCCTTGGTGGGGGCTAGTCTTACATATAGTAAACATGATTATATATATAGAACTAAATCAATCACAATAACTGAGTTAGTTTTAAAAAGGGGGGGGGGGCGTTTCATATAAAATCATTCTCATGTCTATTGGCATACATTTTCTATATATTCATTTAGACCTTCGGGTACCAATGTTTTCAATTTGTAGATCCAATAATTCTCACGTCTCTTAAGATTCTGATATCTTTGGCCACCCACTGGTATCTGTTCAATGGGTAGTACAGTAAATGATGAGAATTTAGAGTTATTGCAGTTGACAGCATGTCTAGAGACGCTATGTAGTAGAAAACCACGTTCGACATTAGACCTATGTTTATTAATTCTCACACGAAGTGCTTGAGTAGTGCGCCCCACGTATTGAATCCCACAGGAGCAAGTGATTAAATAGACCACAAAAGAAGAACTGCAGGACATAAAAGATTTGATATTGAACGATTCACCAGAAACCCTAGAGCTAAAGTTGGTAATCTTATTGGCAATATTAGTGCAGCATTTGCACTTACTGACCCCACACCTGAAACTGCCCCTAGTGTTGGCGAGGAAACCACCGTCCTCACTCCCTTTCTTCTTGACGGGTTTGAGTCTGCTCGGGGCTAATATATTCTTCAGGCTTGCTGCTCGTCTAAATGTAACCCCGGGGCGGGTGGGTAAAATGTCCCTTAGAAAGGGATCTCGCTGCAGTACGTGCCAGTGTTTGGCAAGAATAGATCTAATATTAGCATTATCTGATGTGAAGGTTGTAATAAAATTTAGATTAAAATCTTTGGCTGTAGGATCATTTTTCTTACCTGGTAAGAGGCACTGATGTTGACTAAGGCCAGCTGCTTTGGTCCTAGAGTTGGTGACTAGCGATCGTGGGTATTTTTTAGCTAAAAATCTCTTAGTGAGTACTTTACTTTGGTCCCTATAATCTTCTACTCTAGTACAATTTCTTCTAATACGGCGAAATTGTCCGAACGGGATGTTGACTATCCATTTTTTATAATGGGCGCTGTCAAAATGTAAGTAACTATTCCCATCCACTGATTTAAAAAAAGTTTTGGTTAAAATCTGTTGTTGTTCATGAAAAATTAAAATATCTAAAAACTCAGCATTATTAGAAAAAATATTGTGTGTAAACTCAAGACCCCACTCATTCCGATTGATATCTGCAATGAACTGTGAGAGTTCTTCCTCAGAGCCACTCCAAATAATAAAAACATCATCTATATATCTACCATATAGTTGACATCTGGAAAAAAATGGATGTTGGTAAATGATAGTATGTTCAAAGCTACCGACAAAAAGATTCGCAAAACTCGGTGCGAACGTACTACCCATGGCTGTCCCTGTCTCTTGTTTGTATAGTTGATTATTGAACTGAAAAACATTATGTTTCAGGATAAACTGAATGCTGTCAAGAATGAACTGTATCTGTTGTATTGGCATACTCGGATCATTGGTAAGGAACTCGGAAACTGCTTCGCCTCCTAACTCATGATCAATGACCGTATAGAGAGACGAGATGTCCATTGTGAGGAAAAGAAAATTTTCTTGCCATGGTATAGCTGTAACCTTCTGAATAAAATGTGAGGAATCTCTTATATAGGAGGGCAATGCCTTCACATGTTGTTGTAAAAATGAGTCCACATATCTAGACATATTAGAAGTAAGTGAATTGATCCCTGAAATTATTGGTCTCCCCGGTGGTTTGGTGATATTTTTATGCACTTTTGGTAAATAATAAAATAATGCCAATGCTGGTTCGTTATTAGAAAGAAATTCAAACTCTTTCTTACTTAACACATCCATAGTTAGCCCGTGACGGATAAAATTGTTATATTCTATAAGATAAGAAGGTAGGGGGTTAGATTTAAGAGATCTATAAAACCGTGTATCTGAAAGCAGCCGGTTGGCCTCTTCGAGGTAATCCTCCCGGTTTAGTAGGACAATGCCCCCACCTTTGTCTGCCGCTTTAATAATTAGTGAAGGATCATCGGCAAGACTCTTCAAGGCCATATTCTCAGATTTGCTCATATTATGGGAATACTTAATGGGCTGTTGAATAAGTGACTCAAAGTCTGCCATAACTAGAGAACTAAAGGATTCCAAAAAACTACCTTTACTGTGAAGGGGATAGAAGTTGGACTTAGGTTTAAAACCACTATCTCGAGCAGGAGGGTTAAGGGAACTCACGGCGATTTCTGATGATGAGTTATTGACACCATTGGAGTCTTTAATCTCAAAATGTCTTTTCAGGGTTAGTTTTCTCACATAAGTATTCAAATCCAGGAACAGTTCAAAGTCATTACTTCTAGTTGAAGGACAGAAACTTAATCCCCTTTGTAATACTGCAGTCTCCGTATCATTTAGAACATGCTGTGATAGGTTGAATATTTTCACTCTTTCTATAGAATCATGGTCTCTTGATTTACCTATATTTTGTTTCTTTTGTCTTTTGTGTCTGACCTTAATTCCCCCTCTACATCCTCTCTTCCTTTCCTCTTTCCGCTTAGAGGTGCCGCTGTTAGTACAACTTCTTGAGTTTGTGAGAATAGGGTCGGCTGTACAGGGGGAGTGGGGTGGAATGGGGGAGGTAGGCCCAAAAAAGAAACATTCTCTATAAAGGTCAGTTCCGGAGGGGTAAGGCTCCTATGGTTAGATTGTGATGTTAAATCGACAAAATCAAGCGGAGTATAAAACACAGGTTCCGAGCCAGCAGGATTAGATACAGGGGTCTGGGAGCCTGGATGTACCGTAATCAGTGAGTCCTCTAATAAGGTATCATCATCAAACCTACCTGACGGGAGACTGGGATGATTGTCATAGCCCGCCGGTAAGATGTCAAGCAGCTCCTGAGGGATTGCCTCACATTGAATGGGTTTCATAGTAGAAATGTCATGTATGGAAATAGGATTAGATGTAGAAGCTATGATGTCTAGTGATGGAGAGACAGAGACTATAGGGGGTGTGGGAGCTGTAGCTATAGAAGCTGTGATAACATCATTAGTTGTGATAGTACATACACTCTCACCCTGATTGGTGGACATCATAGGTTGGCCATGTACTCTTGGCGGTGAACAGAACGGGAGGGAAGATGTAAATTTAGAGACATGAGTGGTGTTCTTAGATGATCTATCAGGCGTCCCCCTAGACTTCTGATGTAACCACTTCCTATTGGTGATATGGAATGAAGTGTGATGTGGGGGATTGGTGGTTCCTGAGTGAGCTGGATGATATGAGGTGTTCCTAGCTACTGGGTGCACTCGGTTACTGGGTGGCCTGGTATCCTTAAGCCAGAATTTAATGTTGTTATTCTTATAATCAGACCTATCTCTCTCAAGCTTCTTCATCTTATTATCCAATACTTCTTTCTCAAAAAGTTTAATTCTACCACTTAATGTATGATCCCAACGTTGGTATTCGGGGAGATGTTTAAAATCAGAAAGTTGAACCAAACAGGCATCAATTTGTTCCGCCGTAAGATTCACCAAACTGTCCCTCTTAGATGCAAGAATCTGCATTACAGTATTAGAACAAATACATAAAGCTGAGTCCCATTCCTTGCAAAAGTCTGGATCGTCCTTAAAAGTAGGAGCAGGTCTCAGCCGTAGCCCTCTAGGGATAATACCCTCTTTTAAATAAACATTCAGAAGGAAGCTGTCCAATTGATGTGTAACTTCTGACTTACTGAGTTTCTCTAGGTTGAAGAATAATTCCTTCATCTTGGATAATTGATTTCCCATATCCAGTGGTGGGCTGTGAGGGGGTCCCTTGGGCACTTATCACGGTGGTCTGGAGTGGAGCTGCGACCAACCCGGACTATCGGTACCACCACCCACAGAGAGGGTAGATGACCCAAGGATGTGGTATCTACTGTGTAGGTGCCTGAGTAATAATCACTGAGCCCAATTAGCATAAATGGATCTTCTTTACTGAGTGAATACTTTGTACAATAGCTGATAGCAGACTGTAGACTTGACAAGACAGAAGCTGTACTGAGGGCCTTTAGAGTAGTAGAGCTGAGAATAGTTGAGAGGAGTTTTTGCTGAGAGTGCGGAGAGTCTCGAGTTGTAAAGAGAAGTTGGTACTACAGGTTCAGAGTAGTAGAGAGGAGTAGGTTGTGAGAGTCCCAACCCAAGTAGTAATGTGGGGCTCATGTGGGTACAGTTACATACAATAGTGACATCTTGTGGCAAAACTTAGGTACAGACTTTTTCGAGGGGTGTATCATACCAGTAACACCCGTGGTGGGATACCCCAGTTGCTTGTCACATTGTAACTTTTTTTTTAACTATAGTAAGATCTATTTAAATTTCAATTTAAAATGAAATTTTCAATTTCATTTCAATTTTGTGATCAAATATTTATTTACCCATTTTATTTAGTATACAGGCAATTCTTCCTGTGCCTACTCTTCTTACCGTAAGACATTTTCATTATGAATTTTCAGTCCATCTACAAAACCTAGAGGATGCAAATAAGCAAAATAAAAATGCAATACAATGGACAATGGACTATGGCAAAAACATTCTCAATCCATATTGTTTAGCCATTCTGCAAATATAGAATATGTATGTTTGCAGTATGGTCTATTAAAGTTTGTCTATAGCCACAGGTGTACATCTGGTCCTTAGCCCTTAGAGGACCGGGCCAGTTAAAATTTTAGCATTTTCGTTTTTTCCTCCTTGTGCTTAAAAGGCCATAGCACTTGCAATTTTTCACCTAGAAACCCACATGAGCCCTTATTTTTTGCGCCACTAATTGTACTTTGCAATGATAGGCTGAATTTTTGCATAAAGTACACTGCGAAACCAGAAAAAAATTCAATGTGGGGTGAAATTGAAAAAAAATAATTATTTTTTTTTTTACGCCATTCGCCCTGGGGTAAAACTGTCTTGTTATATATGTTCCTCAAGTTGGTCTATGGGGCTGTGTGAGGTGTCATTTTTTGCGCCATCATGCTTACTATCGGTACCTTGATTAAGCATATGCGACTTTTTGATCGCTTTTTATTACAATTTTTCTGGATTTGATGAGACCAAAAATGCGCAGTTTTGCACTTTGGAATTGTTTTGCTCTTACGCCGTTTACCGTGTGAGATCAGGAATGAAATAAACTAATAGTTTGGGCGATTACGCACGCGGCAATACCATACATGTTTATTTTTATTTATTTTTATTTATTTTTATTTATAACATGGGAAAAGGGGGGTGATTCAAACTTTTAATAGGGGAGGGATTTTTTTAAATTAATAATAAAACATTTTTTATTTTTACACTTATACTAGAAGCCCCCCTGGGGGACTTCTAGTATATGCACACTGATCTCTCATTGAGATCTATGCAGTATAGTAATACTGCATAGATCAATGAGATAGGCACTCTATTGCTTTTGGCTCTATCATAGTGGCTACAAGATGCTGGAAAGCTAGGTGATCTCCATCATACTGAGTACAAGATGGTGCGATAGCTGGGTGACCTCCATTATACTGACTAGAAGATGCTGGGAAAACTGGGTGACCTCCATTATACTGACTACAAGATAGTGGGAAAGCTGGATGACCACATCATACTGGCTACAAGATGCTGGAAAGCTGGGTGATCTCCATCATACTGAGTACAAGATGGTGCGAAAGCTGGGTGATCTCCATTATACTAACTACAAGATACTGGGAAAGCTGGATGACCTCTATTATACTGACTACTATACAAGATGCTGGGAAAGCTGGGTGACTTCAATTATACTGACTACAAGATGGTGGGAAAGCTGGGGGACCACGTCATACTGACTACAAGATTGTGCGAAAGCTGGGTGACCTCTATCATTATGACTACAAGATGCTGGGAAAGCTGGGTGACCTCTATCATACTGGCTACAATATGCTGGGAAAGCTGGGTGACCTCTATCATACTGACTACAAGATGCTGGGAAAGCTGGGTCACCTCTTTCATACTGACTACAAGATGCTGGGAAAGCTGGGTGACCTCTATCATACTGACTACAAGATGCTGGGAAAGCTGGGTGACCACATCATACTTACTACAAATACAAGATGCTGGGAAAGCTGAGGTTTCTGTATTTTCACAATAGTTTATACCACTGCTGTGGTCCTGTGGATATAGGCATTCCTCTTTTTAGAATGCCCCCTTCATGTGTGCACCCCACATTAGTAAAAATAATAATAAACAAAACAACAAACACACATACTTATATGTATCCTCTATGTACTCCTGTATATATGTATCCTCTATGTACTGCTGTATATATGTCTCCTCCTGTATATATGTATCCTCTATGTACTGCTGTATATATGTCTCCTCCTGTATATATGTATCATCTAGGTACTGCTGTGTATGTCTCCCCCTGTATATACATATATATAAATTCATGAGGGAATGTGCAAGTCAGGAAAATTTGGATCAGTGTAACTATATACAGTGTTTTTTTTCAGTAATTCAATTCAAAAAGTGACATCATATATTCTATAGAGTCATTACATACATTTTTTTCCAGCATTCATTTCTGTTAAAGTTGATGATTATGGATTACAGCCAAGAAAAACCCAAAAGTCAGTATTTCATAAAATGAGAATAATTAACCCAAAACACCTGCAGTGGCTTCCTAAGTGTTATAAAAGGTTCCTTAGTCTGGTTCAGTATGCAACCCAATCATGGAGAAGACTGCTGACTTGACAGATGTCCAGAAGGCAGTCATTCACACACTCCACAAGGAGGGTAAGCCACAAAAGTTCATTGCTAAAGAAGCTGGCTGTTCTCAGAGAGCTGCATCAAAGCATATTAATGGAAAGTTGAGTGGAAGGAAAAAATGTGGTAGAAAAAGGTGAACAAGCAACCAGGAGAACCGCAGTCTTAACAAGATTATAAAGAAAATGCCATTCAAAAATTTGGGAGAGATTCACAAAGAGTAGACTGCTGCTGGAGTCAGCACTTTAAAAGTCACTACATACAGATGTCTGCAGGACATGGGCTGCAAGTGTTGCATCCCATGTGTCACTCCTGACCAATAAACAACGCCAGAAGAGTCTTATCTGGGCCAAGGAGAAGAAGAACTGGACTGTTGATTAGTGGTCCAAGGTGCTGATTTCAGATGAAAGTAAATTTAGCATTTCATTTGGAAATCAAGGTCCCAGAGTCTGGAGGAAGAGTGGAGAGGCTGCACACAATCCAAGCTGCTTGAGGTCTAGTGTGAAGTTTCCACAATCATTGATGGTTTGGGGAGCCATGTCATCTGCTGGTGTAGGTTCACTGGTTTCATCAACACCGAAATCAACGCTGCCGTCTACCAGGAAATTTTAGAGCATTTCATGCTTCCCTGTGCTGAAAAGATTTTAAGAGATGGAATTTTCATCTTCCAGCAGGATTTGGCACCTGTCCACATTGCCAAAAGTACCAACACCTGGTTTACTAACCACAGCATCACTGTGCTTGATTGGCCAGCAAACTCGCCAGACCTTAACCCCATAGAGAATTTATGGGGTATTGTCAAGAGGAAGATAAAAGACACCAGACCCAACAATGCAGATAAGCTGAAGGCCGCTATCAAAGCAACCTGGGCTTCAATAACACCTCTGCAGTGCCATCAGCCTCCATGCCACATTGCCGCATTAATGCCGTCATTCATGCAAAAGGTGCCCCGACCAAGCATTGAGGGCATTTACTGTACAGACTTTTCATTTGGTCGACATTTCTGTGTTGAAAACATTTTTTTTCAGTTGGTTTTATACAATATTCAAATTTTCTGAAATACTGACTTTTGTAATCCATAATGATTAACTTTAACAGAAATAAACGTTTGAAAAAGTTCACTCTGTATGTATGTATATGTATATAGAATATATGAGTTCACTTTTTTAATTGAATGACTGGAAAAAAATAATTTGTGTGTGTATACAGTATATATATATATATATATATATATATATATATATATATATATATATCCTCTCTGAACTCCTGCATATTTGTATCCTCTATGTACTCCTGTGTCGGTCTCCTCCTGTATATATGTATCCTCTCTATACTCCTGTATATATGTCTCCTCTATATATTCCTGTATATATGTCTCCTCTACATACTCCTGTATATATGCATACCTCCCAACTTTTGCTGCGAGGAAAGAGGGACATAGCCACGCCCATACCTATGCTCTATGACCCCATAGCCACATCATTTATTACCATTATATAAGTAACAAATATTATCACCACACCTTCACCACATAGTTACTTATACCACCATACCACTGCTAAACAACATCCACTATACAAATACTAATATCCCCCCATACTCTGGCCCATATGGAGGCAGATAAAAATGGTACATAGGTTCTGCACTCCATATAAGTGATTACAGTGCAGTTAAATCGCGTGACTCTGATCGGAGTAGCTCACTTTCCTTTTTTTTTTCTACTTCATGTGGCCCAACCATTATGAAGACTTCTCCTGGCAATGCCTTGTCAATCTGCCGGACAAATATTTTAGGCTCTTGGCACTTGTCACCATCCTTACCATCTATACAAAGTCCCCATCTGTATAAGCCCCTTCTCTCTGGTAATAAGCCCCAGCCCCCCCATGTAAGCCTCTTCCCTCTGGTAATAAGCCCCTTCTCTTTGGTAATATCCCCCCCCCTCTGGTAATAAACCCCCCATGTAAGCCCCTAAGCCCCTTTTCTCTGGTAATAAGCCTGCACCCCCATGTAAGCCCCTTCCCTCTGGTAATAAGCCCTAGCCCCCCATGTAAGCCTCTTCCCTCTGGTAATAAGCCCCCCCCCCATGTTAGACCCATCCCTCTGGTAATAAGCCCCTTCCCTTTGGTAACAAGCCCCCCCCATGTCGTAATAAATGTAAGCCCCCCTTCTGGTAATAAGCCTGCCCCCCCATGTAAGCCCCTTCCCTCTGGTAATAAGCCCTAGCCCCCCATGTAAGCCGCTTCCCTCTGGTAATAAGCCCCCCCCTCCATGTTAGACCCATCCCTCTGGTAATAAGCCCCATCTCGTAATAAATGTAAGCCCCCTTTCTGGTAATAGCCCCCCCCCCATGTAGGCCCCATCCCTCAGGTAGTAAGCTCCCCTAACCACCCATGTTTGTATTGTTCACGTGTAAAAAATAATTGATTAATCGATATACTCAACTGACTTCTCCGGTGTCTTCTCTTCCAGCTCTCAGTGCACGAGTGACGTCACTCACGCGGCAGGAGCTGGGGAAGGAAGCGGCTTCTTGTGGCCGAGGCAGAATGATGCCTGTGGCCACAAGACAGAGTGAAGTGCCAATGTGGAGAGGGGAGAAAACAGCTGCTGCTCTGTGGTGGACACTGTGAGCCGCCGGGTGCTCACAGTGATGCTTTATCTGTGAGGACCCCTGATGAGCACTCACAGTCACAGCATCACTGTCAGCACCGGATCAGGGGGGCAGTCAGTGGCACTCCCAGGAAGCACAGGTGTGCGGGCGGACGGGGGGTGGGGGATGGGGAAGTTTTTAGCAGGGACACATGCAGGCAGGGGTATTTCAGAGATAAACGACTGTCCCGCCTGATCCGAGACGGTTGGGAGGTTTGTATATGTATCCTCTATGTGCTCCTGTATATATGTAGGGCTGGGCGATATGGCCAAAAAATAAAATCTTGATAATTTTTGGAAGATTCTCGATTTAATTTTTTTTCTTTTGCTAAATAAACAGAACATTTTTCTCCCTGCAGTGTCAGATACTATTTTAATGACGTTTGAGACAACAACTATATCGCTTCCCAGTATAACAGTGCTGAGTGGGACTGGAGCAGCTGAGTGGGACTGGGGCAGCTGGGGGCAGCTAAAGGGGGACTGGGGGTGACTGAAGGAGACTGAGGGGTGAATGAAGCAGCTGGGTGGTGACTGAGGGGGACTGGGGGTGACTAAGGGAGACTGAGGGGTGAATGGGGCCAGGGGTGATTCTAGCCTCTTTGCTGCCCGAGGCGAACTATAGGATGACGCCCCCCCCCGTCAATCCGCCCACATTATAATCCAATACTGCCCCCCCCCCAATGCTGTCCCCAGAAAACATAATGTTTGGTCCCTTGCTGCACAGAGGATGTCAGGAGAGGAGGGGGATGATCTTATAGGGGAGGTCACAGCAGCACAGAGGAGGTCAGGAGAGGAGGGTGCTGATCTTATAGGGGAGGTCACAGCAGCACAGAGGAGGTCAGGAGAGGAGGGTGCTAATCCTATAGGAGAGGTCCCAGCAGCACAGAGGATGTCAGGAGGGTGCTAATCCTATAGGAGAAGTTCCAGCAGCACAGAGGATGTCAGGAGAGGAGGGTGCTGATCTTTTAGGAGATGGTCCCCCTCTTCCCCCTCTTATAGATGGTCCCCCTCTTCCCCCCCTTATAGATGGTCCCCTCTCCCTTATAGATGGTCCCCCTCTTCCCCCCCTTATAGATGGTCCCCCTCTCCCCCTCCCTTATAGATGGTCCCCCTCTCCCCCCTCCCTTATAGATGGCCCCCCTCTCCCCCCTCCCTTATAGATGGTCCCCCTCTCCCCCCTCACTTATAGATGGTTCCCCTCTTCCCCCCTCCCTTATAGATGGTCCCCCTCTTCCCCCCCTTATAGATGGTCCCCCTCTCCCCCCTCCCTTATGGATGGCCCCCCTCTCCCCCCTCCCTTATAGATGGTCCCCCTCTCCCCTCTCCCTTATAGATGGTCCCCCTCTTCCCCCTCCCTTATAGATGATCCCCCTCTTCCCCCCTCCCTTATAGATGGTCCCCCTCTTCCCCCCCTTATAGATGGTCCCCCTCTTCCCCCCTTATAGATGGTCCCCCTCTCCCCCCCCTTATAGATGGTCCCCCTCTCCCCCCCCTTATAGATGGTCCCCCTCTCCCCCCCCCCCCCCTTATAGATGGTCCCCCTCTTCCCTCTCCCCTCTCCCCCCTCCCTTATAGATGGTCCCCCCCCTGCATAGCAGATAAAACAAAAACAAAAAACAGCACACAACTCACCTGCTATCCGTTCCCCCGTCGAGCCTCTCTGGTCTGGTCCCTGGGTGATGCGCGGCTGCCGGAGGTGTCCCATCCTGTCCCCGGCAGCGCGCGCATCAGAGAGCTCCCTGTGCGCCGGAAGTCACAGCCACAGGCATCACCTGGGGGACTAAGGCTGCATTCCCACGTTCCGTGATCCTAACGGATCACGGACGTCGAATGCTGTTACCGGAGACCCCCACGCCCGGACAGCATCTGTAATTAGATGCTGGGAGCGGGGGAGACTGTATTCATAAGCGCCGCGCTGTAGTATCAGCACCGCTTATGAATACAGTCTCCCCCGCTCCCAGCATCTAATTACAGATGCTGTCCTGGCGCAGGGGGACCCCGGTACATGCATTCCGGGAATGCAGCTAATCAGTGGCAGATTATAATGTCGGCGACCGCCCATATTATAATCCGCCATATGCCGCCTCCATGATGACAGCTGGTGGCGCCGCCTGAGGCAGACGACTCAGGTCGCCTCATCATTGCGGCGTCACTGAATGGGGCAGCTGGGGGGACTGGAGGTGACTGAGGGGGACTGGGGGCAGCTGAGGTGGACTGAGGGCAGCTGAGGCAGACTGACGGGTGAATGGGGCAGCTGGGGGTGACTGAGGGGGACTGGGGTGACTGAGGGAGACTGAGGGGTGAATGGAGCAGCTGGGGGTGACTGGGGCAGCTGAGACAGGGGGTGACTGAGGGGTGAATGGGAATGTGAATTCTGCTACGAAATCTTTCCGGCAAGCAATGCTCTGCAAACTACAACTCTCATCATACTCATTCTGCAACACTGCAAACCATCAGAAAGGTGAGGAAAGGTATACAGGGGAAGGTTGGTACAGTCAGGGGACAGTGCTAGGAGAAGGAAGGGGTATAATGGGTAAGGCTGGCACAGTATGGGTGGCAGTGCTTGGAGGAGAGGGGTATATATGGTAAGGCTGGCATATGCCCCCCTGCCCCCCGCCCCTGGGAGCAGGTAGTGTATCCTCCGGGCTGCGGGGGGTTAAGAGGGCTGCCACTTACATACTCACAGTGGGATGACAATTTCCCTGAGAATAAGTAATCCTATTGAAACTAACAGGAGGGGAATCGCAGTACTGAAAGCCGCTGTGATGCCGCTACATAAACTAGGGGCTTTAAGTAGAAAAATAAAGTCTAAAATAAAATTTTCAAGATTTCATGCTATGCTATTGTCTTGCTTGTGGTCACAAGAGGCCATCTGAGCGACGTAAGACCCCCTTATCTAACGTTGCTATAAGGGGGAATACACAGAGGAGGCATCTATAAGAGGGAATACACAGAGGAGCCATCTATAAGGGGGAATATGCAGGGGGGGGGGGCATCTATAAGGAAGATAATAAAGGGGGAGACATCTATAAGGGGGAATATGCAGGGGGGGCCATCTATAAGGAAGATAATACAGGGGGAGCCATCTATAAGGGGTAATATGCAGGGGGCCATCTATTAGGAAGATAATACAGGGTAGCCATCTATAAGGGGGAATATGCATGGGGGCATCTTTAAGGGGGAATATGCGGGGGGGGGGGCATCTATAAGGAGGAATATGCAGGGGGGCATTTATAAGGAGGAATATGCAGGGGGGGCATCTATAAGGAGGAATATGTAGGGGGGGCATCTATGAGGGGGAATATGCAGGGGGCAATCTATAAGGTAGACAACACGGGGCAGGGAATCTATAACGGGGATGACACAGAGAGGGGGTCATCTATAAGGAGGACAACACAGGGGGGCCATCTATAAGGGGGGTAACATGGGGGGCATCTATAAGGGGGTGGACAACACAGGGGGGCTATCTATACGGGGACAACACAGAGGGGAGCATCTATAACGGGGACAACACAGAGGGGGGCCATCTATAAGGAGGACAACACAGAGGAGTCGTATACTATATGGGATATACAAAGGGGGGCCATCTATAAGGGGGACAACACAGCGGGCCATCTATAAGGGGGACTACACAGGAGGGGCATCCATTATAGTGGACTGCACAGGGGGCCATCTATAAGGGGGCACTACACAGAGGGGGGCTCTCTAGGATATGCACATGGGGCCATTAATATGGAAGACCGAACAAGGGGCCACCTGTAAGGTGGCTACACAGAGGGGGGCATATACTGTACAATATACCAATACAGATGTGCACTTTGTAAAGAGATTAGGACAGTGCCAGAGCAGGGGCGGATCTACCGCTGTAGCAGCCATAGCCATAGCAGCCATCTACCCAGTAGCTCACATAGCCTGTAGCACCCGACGGCCGAGCAGGCCTCCCGAGTGCTGCAGCTGTTTGGGGTCCGGGGGTGTTACGGGCAGCTCAGGTGACAGGCTCAGCGTCCGCCGGGGCAAGTGCTTCCGCAGGGTACAGGCTGGGGGTGGACGCTGGCTCACTGGTACCTGTGCTGCCGGGGCTAGGAAGGAACGTGCGAGGGCCTCCCCCCCATGCCACCATATTGCTGTCCCGGCAGCACAGGTACCAGTGAGCTCAGTGTCTGCCTCCAGCCTGTACTTCTGGCACAGGAGCGCTTGTTAGAGATGCACCCTGGGCCGGAAGTACTTGTCCCGGCGGACACTGAGCCATGCTGAGCCCGTCACCTGTGCTGTCTGGGAATCCCCAGGGCGCCCCCTGGGACAAGAGGAGAAGACAGCCGACGGGGGAGTTAGGTGAGTTTTTTTTTTAATCTGCTTTGCAAAGGGGGATATACAGGGGGCTATCTATGGGGGATATACAGGGGAGCATCTATGGGGGATATACAGGGGGCAATCTATGGGGATATACAGGGGCCATCTATGGGGGATAATACAGGGGGCCATCTATGGGGTATATACAGGGGACCATCTATGGGGGGATATACAGGGACCATTTATGGGGGATATACAGGGGGCCATCTATGGGGATATACAAGGGGCCATCTATGGGGATAATACAGGGGGCCATCTATGGGGATATACAGGGGGCCATCAATAGGGGGATTATATAGGGGCCATCTATAGGGAGATTATACAGGGGGTATATATAGGGGGATAATACAAGGGACCATCTATAGGAAGACACCATAAGGGGGTATTTATAGGGGGACCAAATGAGAGGGCATCTATAGGGGGACAACATGGGGGACCATCTATAAGGGGGATGGACAACACAGGGGGCTAATTTATAAGGGGCAAACACGGGTGGCATCAGTAAGGGGGAATACACAGAGGGGCATATACTATAAGGGGATCACATTAGTGTCAGGGCTACCCACTAAATAAGGATGTAAAGGGGCCAACACAGATGTGCAGTTTGTATAGAGATGAGGATGGTGCCAGAGTGAGGAGCCTAATATGTTTGTCTGGCAGATTCTGTGGATTCGTGGCTCAGAGAAGTTCTAATGGCCCAGGGCAGATGGAGAGGAAAATGAAAAGGAAACAACTCTGATCAGAGAAGACGTCTCCTGTGAGTCACTTAATATAACTGTACTGTAATTTATATGGTGCACAAAACCTGTGTAGAGATGAGTGTGTTGATGGCATAGTGGTCGATTAAGGGAGGGGGGGGGCCCAATCAAAAGTTTGCTATGTGGCCCAGCCATTTCTAGTTACGCCCCTGTGCCAAAGTGAGGAGCCTCATATTTTTGTCTGGCATATTCTGTGAATTTGTGGCTCTGAGAAGTTATCATGATGGCCTAGGGCAGATGCAGAAGAATGGAGGAAAGAAGGAAACAACTCTACTCAGAGAAGACATCCCCTATGAGTCACCTGATATAACTTCACTGTAATTTATATAGTGTACAGAACTTGTGTAGAGCTGGGTACCGCTATATGACTGGATGAGGTGATAGTGATCTTTGTACAGTGGATTATTCAGTAGCAGCGGTGGTGTTAGCCAGTATGTGGGGGTAATATTTGTTACTTGTAATCTGGTACAGTGTTTTATTGGATTTAGTACAGTCATGGCCAAAAGTTTTGAGAATGATACAAATATTAATTTTTACAAAGTCTACTGCTTCAGTTTTTAAAATGGCAATTTGCATATACTCCAGAATGTTATCAGAGTGATCAGCTTAACAGCAATTACTTGCAAAGTCAATATTTGTCTAGAAAATGAACTTTATCCCCCAAAACACATTTCAACATCATTGCAGCCCTGCCTTAAAAGGACCAGCTAATATCGTTTCAGTGATTGCTCCATTAACACAGGTGTGGGTGTTGATGAGGACAGGGCTGCAGATCAATCTGTTATGATTAAGTAAGAATGATATCACTGGAAACTTTAAAAGGAAGCTGGTGCTTGGCATCTTTGTTTCTCTTCTGTTAACCATAGTTATCTCTAAAGAAACATGTGCAGTCATCATTGCACTGCACAAAAATGGCCTAACAGGGAAGAGTATCGCAGCTAGAAAGATTGCACCTCAGTCGACAATCTATTGCATCATCAAGAACTTCACGGAGAGAGGTTCCATTGTTGCCAAAAAGTCTCCAGGGCGCCCAAGAAAGACCAGCAAGCGCCAGGACCGTCTCTTAAAAGTGTTTCAGCTGCGGGATCGGGCTAGCTGTGGGATCGGGATCAGAGCTTTCTCAGAAATGGCAGCAGGCAGGTGTGAGTGCATCTGCACTCACTGTGAGGTGGAGACTCTTGGAGCAAGGCCTGGTCTCAAGGAGGGCAGCAAAGAAGCCACTTCTCTCCAGAAAAAAACCTCAGGGACAGACTGATATTCTGCAAAAGGTACAGGGAGTGGACTGCTGAGGACTGGGGTAAAGTCATTTTCTCTGATGAATCCCCTTTCCGATCTGGAAAACAGCTTATTCGGAGAAGACAAGGTGAGCGCTACCACCAGTCTTGTCTCATGCCAACTGTAAAGCATCCTGAAACCATTCATGTGTGGGGTTGCTTCTCAGCCAAGGGAATTGGCTCTCTCACAGTCTTGCCTAAAAACACAGCCATGAATAAAGAATGGTGTCAGAATGTCCTCCAAGAGCAACTTCTCCCAACCGTCCAAGAGCAGTTTGGCGATCAACAATGCCTTTTCCAGCATGATGGAGCACCTTGTCATAAAGCAAAGGTGATAACTAAATGGCTCAGGGAACAAAACATAGAGATTTTGGCCTAGAAAACTCCCCAGATCTTAATTCCATTGAGAACTTGTGGTCAATCATCAAGAGACACGTGAACAAACAAAAAACAACAAATTCTGACAAACTGCAAGCATTGATTGTGCAAGAATGGAGTGCTGTCAGTCAGGATTTGGTCCAGAAGTTGATGGAGAGCATGCCAGGGAGAATTGCAGCGGTCCTGAAGAAGAAGCGTCAACACTGCAAATATTGACTTGCTGCATTAACTCACTAACTCACTATAAGCTTTTGTTACTCATAATATGATTGCAATTATATTTCTGTATGTGATAAAAACATCTAACAAACACACATAAAAACCAGAGGGCTGCGAATCATGTGAAAATATAATATTTGTGTCATTCTCAAAACTTTTGGCCATGACTGTAGACTGATAGAAATATTAAGTGTGAACATAGCCATATGCTTTAAATTTATGAATGTTAACCCCTAGACGGCCTTGTGCGTACCCGTACGTCCTGGGCCGCCTAGGGGACTTCAGAGCAGTGCCACCCGGGACCACAGCGATCCCCCCACTAGACATCAGGGATGAGGCTGCAAGAAAGATTCAGATGCAGCTGTCAACTTTGACAGCTGCATCTGAAAACGTAATTAGCGGGCACGGCGATCGGACTGTGCCCGCTAATTAAGTTTTCAGATGCAGCTGTCAAAGTTGACAGCTGCATCTGAATCCTTCTTGCAGCCTCATCCCTGGTGTCTAGTGGGGGGATCTCCCCCCATGATGTTGTCACAGAGGAGCTATCCCCGTGTCATTACCCGGCCGGGGTCTGCGCCGTAATGGCGCTGATTGCGGCTCGACACTCAATTGTTTTTCGGCTGCAGCAACCAAAAGCAATCGAGTGCCGATCTCATTAATCTATGCAGTATAACTATAACTATGAGAGATCAGTGTACTTAAACTAGAAGTTCCCCAGGGGGGCTTCTAGTATAAGTGTAAGAAAAAAAAAGTGTTGTTATTAGTTAAAAAACCCCCTCCCTAAAAGTTTGAATCACCCCCCTTTTCCCATGTTATAAATAAAAATAAATAAATAAACATGTTTGGTATCGCGGCATGCCCAACATATTAATTTATTTCATTCCTGATCTCGCACGGTAAACGGCGTCAGCGCAAAAGTGCAAAATTGTGCATTTTTGGTCACATCAAATCCAGAAAAATTATAATAAAAAGCGATCAAAAAGTCGCATATACGCAATCAAGGTACCGATAGAAAGAACACATCATGGCGCAAAAAAATTACACCTCAAACAGCCCCATAGACCAAAGAATAAAAGCGCTATAAGCCTGGGAATAGAGCAATTTTAAGGAACATATATTTGTTAACAATGGTTTGAATTTTTTACAAACTACCAGATAAAATAAAAGTTATACATGTTACATATCGTTGTAACCGAAACGACTTGAGGAACATATATAACAAGACAGTTTTACCCCAGGGCGAACCAAATAAATTTTTTTTTTTTTTTTTTTATACATTTTTTTCACCACACATTTAATTTTTTTTTCTGCTTTTGCAGTGTACTTTATGAAAAAAAATCAGCCTGTCATTGCAAAGTACAATTAGTGGGGCAAAAAATAAGGGCTCATGTGGGTTTCTAGTAGGGATGGTCCGAACAGAGTTTGGTTCGGGTTCGTACGAACCCGAATCCTCGGTAATGATTCCCGCTGTCTGCCCCCTCCGTGGAGCGGGCGGATCCAGCGGGAGGACCGCCTGGAAAACTGGGATACAGCCACAGCCATAGGCTGTATCCCAGTTTTCCAGGCGTTACTCCCGCTGAATCATACAAACCCGAACCTCGGCAGGTTCGGACCATCCCTAGTTTCTAGGTGAAAAATGCAAGTGCTATGGCCTTTTAAGTACAAGGTGAAAAAAACGAAAACGCAAAAATTTTAATTGGCCCGGTCCTCTAAGGGTTAAAGGGGGTATTCCCCCCCAAAATTTTTTCTTTCAAATCATCTGGTCTGAGCAAGTGCCAGAGATTTGTAATTTATTTCTGTTAAAAAATCTTCCACTACTTATTAGCTGCTGTATGTCCTGCAGTATGTCCATGACAGAAACTGTCCAGAGCAGTAGAAAATCGCCATAGGAAACCTCTCCTGCTTTCCTGACAGGAAAGAATACATCACTTCCTGCAGAACATACAACAGCTGATAAGTACTGGAAGACTTGGGATTTTTTAATAGAAGTAAATTACAAATTTCTAGTACTTTCTGGGACCAGTTGATGTGCAAGAATTTTTTTTTCTTTGTTAAGTACCCCTTTAAAC
This sequence comes from Dendropsophus ebraccatus, assembly GCF_027789765.1. Classification (NCBI taxonomy): domain Eukaryota; kingdom Metazoa; phylum Chordata; class Amphibia; order Anura; family Hylidae; genus Dendropsophus; species Dendropsophus ebraccatus. The sequence goes on along the minus strand of NC_091462.1, from coordinate 42,064,932 downwards.
TTAAAACACGAGAAAACTAAGAAGACGACAACACTGTACGACTAATGACAAAACATGTTAATAGTAGCCTCTGTCATAAAGAACAAATGCAAACATAATCTACATTAAAATGCTGAAATATGCATGGGGCGAATCTGTCCATTACCATAACTATTATTACAGCCGTAACTATGTAGCCGTGCAATAAATCTCAGAGGTGTGTTTGGTATTATTCCAATGATGTCAGCAGGCTGCTCTGCTTATATTGTTATTCAGCTAATTATAAAGATGTCTCACAGACGAAGAATACCTTGAAAATTAATTTAGGGCAGGGAGAAAGCCATCTACCATGAATTAGGCTGTGAATAAGAATACTGGAAATCCGCCCTCTAAAATTTGACAGTCTCCTCCCCGTCCATCTAACTAAATAAAAGTAGCCGTCTTTTCTTGGGGTAGTATTCCCATTAATTGCACTTAACGGTTGTGGGACCTGGTAAGTAGCACACAGACGTTAGATGTTTTTATGCTTTTATCCATTCTACACTTCTGCTATATTAACCTCTTGTACTATATATCTGAAGTATACTATTCTAGGGGAACAAAAGGTAATAATATACTTTTGAACTGTATGTACTACAGGTGACAGGATACATATGTATTTTATATGTTTTTAGTTTTCTTATTTTCTCTTACCTACTACAATTGTGTAATAGTGGGGCAGTGATGTACTTCACAAGTCACAGAATCCAAGGCTAAGTCTTATACTTTAATATCATAAAACATATCAGGAGCTTGGATCGGATTCATAGTAACTTTATTTTAAATTACTTTAAATTATTATTATTTTTCTAATTTTTAGCAATATCTATCTTACTTTTTTATGCCTAGTGGTGCTCTCATTATACCTAGCCTGTGGAGCTGCCATAGGTCTTATAAAAATGTGGAAATTGGATCAGACTAGTTCCATGGTCCTGCGACAAGTAAAGTGGAAATGACTAGAATGTCATGCTGCCTTCTTATTTATAATTAAAGCGGTACTCTAGAGAAAAGAATGTTTTTGAAGCAACTGGTGGTAGGAAGTTATATAGATTTATAAAAAAAATTGAAAATAATACACCACTAAGACATACAGCAGCTGATAAGTACTGGAAGTAACTTATAAATCAGTATAACTTTCTGCTAATAGTTCATTTAATTTTTTCTGGAGTACCCTTTGAAGCCTAATGGTGCGTTTACACAGAAAGATTTATCTGACAGATTTTTGAAGCCAAAGCCAGGAATGGATTTGAAAAGAGGAGAGATTTTAGTTTACCTTTATGGCCTGTTCCGTGTTTATAGTCCATTCCTGTCTTTGGCTTTTAAGATCTGTCAGATAAATCTGTCTGTGTAAACGCACCAGGGTTCATTTACACAGAAAGATTATCTGACAGATTATCTGCCAAAGATTTGAAGCCAAAGCCAGGAATGGATTTGAAAAGAGGAGAAATCTCAGGCTTTCCTTTATGACCTGATCTCTGTTTATAAACTGTTTCTGGCTTTGGCTTCAAATCTTTGGCAGATAATCTGTCAGATAATCTTTCTATGTAAATGGACCCCAAGGGTGCGTTTACACAGACAGATTTATCTGACAGATTTTGGAAGCCAAAGCCAGGAATGGATTTGAAAAGAGGATAGATCCCAGTCTTTCCTTTATGACCTGATCCCTGTTTATAGTCTGTTCCTGGTTTAGGCTTCAAAGATCTGTCAGATAAATCTGTCTGTGTAAACGCACCATTAGACGTGCATTATCAAAGGCTACTCATTATGAATTTGTTGTGCCGCTCCTTATGCCGTTTCTGGAATCTTCACTTTATAAAATAGGAAGGGCAGAAGAATAAACCTTTGGTTATGCTTTGTGTTTATAAACAGTGGAAATAATGGAAGAATGGCAAATTTATTTATTTATAATAATAATAATAATAATAGTAATGAAAAAAAAATAACAGAAAATTGTGGTACATCAAATGTAAAGGTATAGGGGTATGTTTCCCTGTAATGTACATACTACAAAGCCTAACATCTGATGAATATATAAAGAATATAGGTTTTAAATGTATAGTTTAACTCTCTAATAGCTGGCATAAGAACTGATGTAATAAAAATACAGCCAAATGGCTTTAATCTGGTACAACGTGGACCAGAAACATGGCTTTAAACGGAATAAATAGGTAAAATTGCTAAAATGCTGTCAATTGGCAAACCTGAAACCATACCAACCATAGTTGTGTTCCTCTATTTTTCAGGATTAATCATCATGGCTTCTCTGATCAACTTAGCATTGGGTGAGTAACTGACAACATTTCATCATAAGGTTCATAATGTTCCCCCTGGGTAATATTATTAGAGAAGGCGGCCATCTTGTAACATAGACGGTCATTAATAATGATCATGATTATTATTAGTGGCCGTCTATTTAACAAGACACCTGTCTTCAGTGTGCTTAATTCATACATGTAAAAACACCTGTACAACTAGGAGAAGTGTGAAGCTTTGCGCTTCACTTTGCAGCTCACCACTTAAAGGGGTATTCCGAGAAAAAAATAACTTTTCCTCTATCCACAGAAAAGGGGAAAAGTAGGTAATCGTGGGGGTCCAACCCTGTGAACCCATATTGGACCCCCACTGGCTCTGTTATGAATAGAGCCCCGGGTGGGCACTCGACTTATGGCTCTATTCATTCCTATGGATCGACGGAAAGAGCCGAGTACATATCAGTCTATTCTAAACCGAGTTTGGAAATTTTACTGATTTAGTTCTTTATTCTTTCAGGAGGTTTATTTGGAGGGTCAGGAATCTACCCTGGATATGGAGGACTTGGTGTAGGATATGGAGGACTTGGTGTAGGATATGGAGGACTTGGTGTAGGATATGGAGGACTCGGTGGAGGATACGGCTATGGAATGAACAGATTCAATGGTTATGGGCTTGGATACAACCGTGGTGGTTTTTACCGCCCAAACTATGGCTCTCGCTATCATCGTGGAGGTGGACATGGTCACCGCTTTGGACATCGTGGAGGTCGCTGGCACCACTGAGACTAGAATGGACAAAAAATGGTAAATATAAGTTGACATAAACCTTTATAGCATACAAATCAAATCATACAAATCAACATGATCTCTCTATATGTATGTAGTACCAGACAAGGCAAAATAAATATTGTGTGACCACTAAAATCATGATATTCTTTTTTCTGGTACAATTTTTTTTGAAACACTGTTACAGCACCCCTTGTGGGTAACAGTCTACAACTCCCACCATGCATTGCTGACATCTACTTCAGGCTCTCCTCCTCCTCCCCTATTCCCTTGCTAAAGAGCTGGTCTCCACACTGCTGTACAGTTCATATTGTGCTCCCTTACTACTAAAGCTTTCACATTAGCTCCTAGTTCCCATTCCCTGCTGTCTCATAGAGAAACAGCTCACGCTAGTATTCCTATTGCTGCAACTAAGCAAATGTGACCAGAAAACTAAGGCTGAACTACAGGTTCTAGGCCTAGGCAATGAGCTGTAAATATCACATGTTGGGCAAGTATAGATGAATGATCAGGCTTTGCTCACACATGGCAGTTTCTTTGCAGTACCATTGCGGTACTGTCACTGTATTGCGTGGTTTCATTGAAAGCACTGCAGTACCACAACAGTACAGCAATGCAATGCAACAGTACAGCATTCTATGGACAGATACTGGAGATGGCGAAGAAGAGCTTTTTGCACAGTTGCACATTTGCACTTAGAGTAGCGCCTCACCTGCATCCTGTAGTCAATAGTCCTAGTATATCATTTGGCCACCACATGGGGGCCTTACATGTTCAATACAGAAACCCCTAGTGCCTTGTTTGACATAATGTACAAATGCAGTGCTATGTAGTCTGGGGGGTTCACTGCTCTTTTTACTGTGTATATACTGTAACAATATACATGACCTTTATTTTTATTTTTTTTTTCTTTGATTTAGAAGAAACCCAGGCAATCATGAAGAAAATTATTTAGCGCTACCTGATGCAAATATATGAAATGTTTAACAAACATGTATGTTCACCAAATTCTATGGCTACAATAATTTATTACAGAATAAACATGGTTTCACTCATCTCATGCCTTATATTTGCTTAATTAATTGCACGACTATCCAAAAAAATCAATAAATAAACAACATGGATATGTGTCCACATCACACATATGTATTATTATTATTATTATTAGAGTGTTCTCAGATAATTACATTATGAGCCGTTTCTTTGTGTGATGGAAATAGAAGCAGAGATAGTAAGCCACATATTGAATCAGTCGTAACATAAAACTACCTACCTAATGTTGTGTAGATCGCCCTTGTGTCTCCAGGACAGACTTAAAGGTGTCCTAAGGGATCTGACACCAAGACATTAACAGCAGACCCTTTAAGTCCAAGGTGAAGCTTCGATGGATCCAATTTTTTTCCCCAATGCCACAAATACTGATTATATTGACATCTTGAGAATTTGTACTTTTTGTATTCTTTGTCAAGTCTCTCAAGCTGTTGTGGAAAATTGTACATCCACTGAAAGATGTCCCTGCTGTTAGGGAATACCACTGCCACAAATGGCTGGACTTGGCCTTCAAAGATGTTTACAGCTGTTGTCTGGCACATGTCAACGTAACATCTATATGGATGCCAGAACTCAACGTTTCCTTGCCCAGAGGATCATACTGCTTTTGGTTTTACTATGTACATTCACAAGTTTTTTGTTAGATCTGACATACTGACAAAACTGGTAATGTTATCATCAGATTCTGGCTTACCTAACCTAAAGACAGGACACACACCTGCTATGGGGAGCTACTACTGTGGTGTCCCACCACAGGTGGTTTTGCATCTCTCCTGTACACCTCTCAAAAAGCTTTCTCTTTTCAGGTTAAGTGGTGATAAGGTACTTTGAGGTTTCACCACTATATGTCAGCATCTTTTATATGTATATGTATTCCTATGTATTGTACACCTGAAGTGAGTATTGGGTTAAGGATTTTCTATATTATGTGTAACTAATGACCAATAGGAGATGCTCTCTACTTCTAACCTATTATCTTTCTCCTTTCTTATGCACACACTCATCCCCACCACTCACAGGGAAGTTGACTTAATTCACTTAAGCCTTTGTAGGAGGAGTTACTTGGTGGAGGAAGTGCAGCCTCAGTTCTTACCAGATTCTCAGAGAGGGAAGAAGCAAAACTTACTGTTCCTGCTGTAGTTAAGCCAGGGCCTGGCTGCTGCCAGGAACAACAGTCAGTCTAGTCTAGACACGAGTGTGTACAGATGTATCTAGAGGCAACCAGTTCTTCCTTTACTATTACTATACCTACTATGCAGTGCTAAGAACTTTAAAGGAAGAAGAGTCCAGGAACACCCTAACCCACGCAGAGAACACATCTAAAAAGTGCAGGGCAGTATCCTGAACAGAAGAGTAACTAACCTGGATAGGATAAAGCTACCGTAAAGAAGGTCTACATATCCTATCTTGCAGTGCAGGTAACTGGGACACCCCCAGACACTTAGCTAAGCCCAGATAACCATAGCTGGGGCTTGTAGTACCCTGAAAGGATGGGTCACTTGGGTGATCAGACACAGTCTAAACACTGTAAAGTATCTCACTATAAAGCATAACTCTTCAAGTTCCTGCAGAGTACTTTGCTACACTGGGTTGGGGCTCCTTCAAAAAACTCTTCTCCTCTACTCAACTCTTCAAGCACTGCTACAACTACCTCTCTTCTACTTTACTCCTCTAAGCACCTCCTCAAGCAGAACAAGTTCCAGCATTAAAGTCTGTGTCAAAGATTTAGTGCATTGTACTACTAAAGAACTTTGCAGTAAACCTGGTCTATTCTTACAACACTGGGAGTCTGTCATACTTCCTAAGCACCAGCACACATACACCAACCATATACCTTGGGTTATTTTTCCCCTTTCTGTGGGTGGCAGTACCAATAGTCTGGGTGGGTCAGTTGCCACTCCGGACTGCAGTGACAAGAGCCCAAGGGACCCACTACAACCCAGCAGGTCACCGACCATTGGGGAACATAGCCAGCCACATAAACAAAAAGCAGATACCAACATCACACCTGTGTGTTGGACAAGCACTGGCGTCATGACAATACCATTTTTGGCTGAGCTGACACAACAACACCAAACCTAAACCACCTAGGTCAGCACACTACAAATGGGTTTATACAATTAGTATTGAACTAATGCTCTTTTCAAAATGTTTTTGCAGTGTTGTGCAGTGGTGGAGAAAACATGAAGGGACACCCTGATGTAAACTGTATAGGGGTCCTATTACACAGAGCGATAATCATCATCGCCTGGCCATGCACGATACGTGTAATAGTGATGTGCAGCCGATGTGTGTAAAACAATAAAATAAAAATAAATCTGTATACATTACCTCTCCACGGTCCGTGTGTTCTTCTGCCCTCTGTTTGCTTCCTGAGGCTGCCCCTGTAGCTTCAGAGCGGGTCTCTGAACTGACAGGCCACTGAGCCAATCACTGGTGGTTGCTGTCTCATCCAGTGATTGGCTGAGCGGCTTATCAGTTCAGAGACCTGCTCTAAAGCTACAGCGGCAGCTCCAGGAAGCAGAGGGCAGAAGAAAAATTGGACCGTGGAGAGGTAATGTATACAGATTTATTTTTTTCTTCTTCTTCTTTTTAGGTTGCATTGCATTTCAGTTTTGTGATCAAATAAATATTTACCCATTTCATTTAGTATACAGGCAATCCTTCCCTTGTCTACTCTTCTTACCATAAGACATTTCCTTATCAATTTTCAGTCCATCTAGAGCATTACCAGAGAGAGAAAACCTACAAAATGCAAATAAGTTAAATAAAAATACAATCCCAAAAGCCAGACTATGGTAAAAACATTTAAGGCTGGGTTCACACTACGTAAGTTTCCGGCCGTAGCACGCTCCGTGGATAAGCAGCCGGAGATTTACGTAGTTTGCGTACAATGAAAAGTATAGGATCTACAGCTGCACAGTTCCCACTATGTAAGAACTCACGCCCGGATCGTATGCGGAGCCGTAAAAAATGAACCCGACCATTGTTTCGGGACGGAAATGCTGTAACTTACGCCCATAGCGTAACATGCGGTCCCGTATGGAGTGGTGATTTCTTCATTTTTACACTTTGATTTGCCGATCCAAAAGGTTCTGTGGGGTGTCCGGGGCTACCCGAAGATATCCAAGTAAAAGACCGCTGTCAGATTGCTACGTATTGTTACGTATTGCTCGGAAAGCGTACGTAGATTACGGGCGTAAGTTGGCGGACCGTACGTAGCCGGCCGCAACTTGTGTAAATCCCGGCCGGAGTTTTACACGTATATGTCCGGCCGCGAAAAATATGCGGCCGGACATATACGTAGTGTGAACATAGCCTTAATCTGGATCAGTTGATTAATATCGTTTAGCCATTCTGCAAGTATAGACTATGTATGTTTGCAGTCTGATCTATTAAAGTGTGCTGATAGCTCTGATGTGTCACAGCAACATGTCAGAAATGTTAACTGGTGCTGAGATCCCCAGTGATCACTAAAACAAATGGGCAGCAGCCCAATCCATGAATCTGTATGCCACTCTCCAGACAGGCAGTAAAGAACAGAAATGAGCCGAGGCACAATATAGTTGAGTGTGAACTTGAAGATCGGAGCTTTTTTACTGAGCCTATTATAAAGCTTGACTACTGCATGGGAAGGGGTTACATGAATGATCGATGGATTGCTCCTGTGATTTCTTTGCTTACAACATCCATCAGCTGTATGTCCACTATTAGACTATGTTTACACTTTTTATGAGACCGGACGTTACGTGACCCGGCCGGGTCGCGGAGCGGCCGGTCTCAGAAAATATCATCCCGGACGGTACTGCAGTACCAGCCGGATGATCTTTAGCGTCGTGCCCGCCCGCATCCGAATTCCTAGCTGTTCACTATGAAGCGTGCAGCCTGAGCCACATGCTTTATTGTGTGAACTGACAGGGTTTTCTGCGGCCGCTATTCAATGAATAGCGGCCGCAGAAAACTGACTTGTCAGTTTCTCGTGACGCCGCTAGGGATCCTGGCCAGAGTGTATACTATGTGTATACACTCCGGCCGGGATTCCCTCCCCCTTCAGCACAACGTAGGTTACGTACTAATAACTGCCATTGGAACAATGCCCGTGATTACTACGGGACTTACATTGTGTGAACATAGCCTTACAAAGATGATTTCTTTTAGCCGGTCAGAATGAAGAGATTACCCGATAATCACTCCATGTAATAGGACCCTTTGTTCTGGCTACATGAAAACTTCAATTTTATGAATGTTAAGGGACTAGGCATAGACTCTCTTGTCAACCCCAATGTTTTAGAACCCCACAGAAGCGCAACAAAATAACAGTGTTCAGCCATTTCTGACAATCGATTAAAACAAAACTGCATAATCCAAGTTTTGTTGTATAAGCTACCTGCAATTGTGTGAGCCTGGGTAACCAAAAACAGTTTAATTCTCAGTATCCCAATGGGTTATAAAAAAAACTGCAAATTCCTTATGCTGCAGCCCATTAAATATTCCACAGGCTGCTAAGTAGCAACAATTTTAAAAAATTTTTTTTGTCAGATGTCTTTTTAGTAACATGCTTGGAAACATGCTATATAATGGTAAGTGTGACAACTGCAGCATACATTGCAAAGAGTTTTCAAATGAGATATGACTTATACATTAGAAAAGACATTGAAAACATTCAGCTCATGTAGCCAGGGGCGTAACTAATGTCTCCTGGGCCCTGGTGCGAGAGGTCAACTTGGGCCCCCCCACCCCTTTCACGACCAAGTGATGCTTCTGGTAGGTGTATGTGTGTATATAGATAGATAGATAGATAGATAGATAGATAGATAGATAGATAGATAGATATGTACCGCAAGACAGATATTACCAATAACACCAGCATATAGAAAGAAAAAATATTATCACCATACATATTACCGCCATACTGTTACCGACCAAATCCTGTATACTGAGACAAATATTACCAATAATACCAGTATACAAGGGGGAAATATTACGGCCACACCACAACCACTACCATCACTACCACATTGTTACTGACCAAATCCAGCATACTAAGACCAATAAAACACAGTACCGGATAACACGTAACAAATATTACCACCACATACTGACTAACACCGCCACATACCGACTAATACCAGCACATACTGACTGACACCACCGCTGCTACTGAATAAGATCCATTTTACACAGATCACTATCACCTCATCCAGCCATATAGAGGTGGACGCAGCTCCACACAGGTTGTATACACCATATACATTACTGTGCAGTTACATCAGATGACTCACTGGGGACGTCTTCTCTAATCGGAGTTCTTCCCTTTTCATTTTCTTCTTCTCCATCTGCCCTGGGCCATTATGAGAACTTCTCCGAGCCACAAATCCACAGAATCTGCCAGACAAACATATTAGACTCCTCACTCTGGCACCATCCTCATCTCTCTACAAACTGCACATATGTATTGGCCCCTTTATACCCTTCATTTAGTGGGTAGGCTGACACTATGTGATGACGTGCGCTTCCTGTGCCGGAAATCAGGGCCCCAGGCGGCACAGGGAGCTCACTGATGTGCGGCGCTGCTGGGGATAGGACGGGACACCACTGGCAGCTGGGGGCCCAGACGAGCCGGCTCTTGTGACCGCAAGCAAAACAATGCTTGCGGTCACAAGAGTAATCCATGGGGGGCAGTGCAGTGGCAAGGGGGGGGGGGGGGCCTCGCGGTAGCTACGCCACTGCCACTGCCACTGCATGTAGCAATAAAATTACACAATTGCAAAAAAATATTAAAGGGAGGTCGGGCACGGGAGTGGAAGGGAAAGCATGAAAATAGAGGCAAAGGCCTAGATTTATCAAAGGGTGTTAAATTTAGACTGGTGCTGACTGCCCACAGCAACCAATCACAGCTCAGCTTTCAGCTCTGGTGAAATGAAAGAGGAGCTGTGATTGGTTGCTGTGGGCAGTTTGAACCAGTCTAAATTTAACACACTTTGATAAATCAGCATGCAGTACATCACATGGGTGGAGCAGGTGATGCATGCTGGAAGAGAATAGGGACAGAGCTGCTGTCTGTCAGGGAGAGCGTTAGGGAGGGAATTAGCATTTCAGTAGGCAGGGATACTATATACAGAACCCAACAGCCCTTTTAAGGGCTTAAAATCTTTATTTTTTTTTTATTATTCCAGACTGCTGGCTGGGACTTGCAGTGCAGCTAACACGATTTTAGCAGCACACTGTGGTGATCGGCTACTGGAAGAAAGGGGACAGCTGGTGTTGCATACAGACCCCAAAGTGTTTGGAACTGAACATTGTATATTTATTCTAATTCTAAAGGAGCATTTACACAATGTATACAGAGACATCAAATTATAAGTAAGTATAATGAACTAAGCACAGCGCACAAGTGGTAACTAAGCAGTAAGGGCTGAGGACTATATATATATATATATATATATATATATATATATATATATAAATATAGTAGTTAATGTAATTTACAAGGCAACAAGTAATAGGCAAGGTCTTGTGTCTTATAACCACAAAATTATACTGAAATTACATGTCTGGCCTTATGCTGGATAATGTCTGTGTGACATTTCTGTTGGCGCCTGCTCCACCCATGTGATGTACTGCACTACACGTATACTTTAGGAAAATGTAGAGGGCAAATCATAGTGCAAATTATCATTTCTATGCATGTAATTTTTAAAAAAGGGTGAAAGAAGTATATTATAAAAAGAGCCAGCACACACTGTATATATATATATATATATATATATATATATATATATATATATTTATATATACACTGTATATATACACACACACACACACTTTATTAATACATGCATATAACACAACAAAGGTCATTTGTTTCTCTGCAAATTAAACAAAAAAAGTAAAAAAAAAAGGTGAAAATGTAATAATCTGTCTAGAGCTTAGCTCTAGAAAAGAAGTGGATATCTAAGCTTCTGCATATAAGGCCCTAGTATTGAAGAACTGGACTAGTTATTCAGGATTTTATGTTGGCCTTTGGTTATTGATGTATAACTTTGGTTTTTATAAGACCTGTGGCAGATATGATGAGTATAACATAATGAACCATGTAAAGAAACATAAGGCTGTGTTCACACCTAGCAGTTACATTGTGGTACTCTTCCGGTACTACATGATTTCAGTAAAAACACTACAATACCACAACAGTATTGCAATGAAACTACGATGTGTGTGAATTTCAATCAGCACTGATTTAATACTGTAAAAATGAAGACCAGCTCAGCTGCCATCTCATGCTGCTTAGCAAACCTTTAGAGTTTTGTCTATTTTTATGCATTATGAACACATGACACATTATATAAAAGAGGGATTATTACAGTAATCTGTATTAACAAGTGCAGGATACCAGGAGCAGGAAGCCAACCACCTAGGCCACTGATCTAATTATTAGGGTTGAACCAGCTAAACCAGTCAGAACCAGTCGGACTGTTTCAGATTCTATTTCCTGCTCTATATTCTCTATTTTACATGTTTTAATTAACACTATTCTGTACAAGTGGGAGTCTATTTTTTACCGAAAAATGTGCTGTATATACTTTATATCTGATTATATGTGACTTTAGTTAAAAGTTGTCTGAATGCACTAATTTTTATAAGAGTAGTCAACTGTCTAAAGTGTATAGGGGGCCTCCTGAGTGTCCCCTTGACAGATGATGTTTGAGAGTGGGTCTTGTTGGATTTTAACTGATGATCCTTTTGTTCTCAGAGAGATAAGCTACCACCAGAGCAGTCTAGCAGTGGCTTACCCTTCTCTTATTCATGTAGAACATGTGAATGTTCACCTAATGTTCAAGTCTTTGGAAGATCAACAGAAATAACCAGTTATGCAGGCCAACAACTACAGAAATTGTATGGTCACCTTAAGGCTATGTTCCCACATGGTATTTCTGTCAGTCTTTTGGTCAGTCGTTTTTTAACCGAAATCAGGAGTGGAACTGACAAGGCAAAATTATAATGAAAAGATTTGCCCAGTTTCTGTGTTTTCAACCCACTCCTGGTTTTGGATGAAAAAAGACTTACCAAAAGACTAATGGAAATACTATGTGTGAACATAGCCTTAGGCTGTGGCCACACAATGTCTTTTTTTTCAACATTTGAGGACCTTTTTTGTGCCAGCATTTTGAGCGCAAATAAGGGATGTGATTTTAAAAAGATGGGGGTCAAGTGGGCAAAAAAATATGTTGTATAGTCTTGTTCTAAAGGGGTTATTCCACAATTGAAATATTAAAGGAAATCTGTCAGCTCCCAAGCCCTACTTAAGTTGCTGACAGTGTGCTGTAGCTGGTAGTCCCCTAGTCAGCATGGTACATTTTGGTAATTTGTCCGTGCAGTGGATTATGCAGAATACTACTGTAATGAAGTGTCAAAGAGCAGCTGTTTGTGCCACACTCTGGCATGCCTCACCACTCCTTCCTCCTCCCTCCTCTTCCTGAATAATCACTGCTGCCCAGTCTCCTGCTCACTCAGCTATCAGCCAGTGTCTCTGATTGCAGATCAGTCCTCTGTAGGCAGATTATGTCTGAAAGAAACACTTATATATAGTTGAATCTCTGAACCCAAATGTGTTGGAGCTGTGGTCTAGGGCTAACTCTTCTGTCTAAAGACCTTCCAGAAGTTCATCCTTTGGTTTAAATCCCCTGGAAATTAAATATAGGTCTTTGTTTTTTCCCCTCATTATTGTATAACTACTGTATGTTCAAACTCAGTATTTTTGGTCAGTATTTTGCAACCAAAACCAGGCGGAGTGGATTGAAATCACAGAAAGGCTATGTTCACACACTGCTGAAATTGCAAATATATTGTTTCAAAACAATGTCCGTTGTTTTAAAATAATGGCAATTATTTGCCATTAAATGGCAGCCATGCACTCAATTTCAACAGGGATTTGAACCAAAGAAAGACCTGCTGGCAGGTCTCTAGACAGAAGAGTTACCCCTAGACCACAGCTCCAACACATTTGGGGTCAGAGATTCATCTATATCTGAGTTTTTTTTCAGACATAAACTGCCTACAGAGGGCTGATCTGCAATTAGAAACACTGGCTGACAGCTGAGTGAGCAGGAGACTGGGCAGCACTGATTATTTATGAAGAGGAGGGAGGAGGAAGGAGTGGTGAGGCGTGCCAGAGTGTGGCACAAACAACACTTTTATGCAAAAGAGGAGCCCGTGAAGCCTCATTGAAGAGTCCAGCCAAACGACAACACTGCCGGCTGCTAGTGAAAGCGTTCAATGCAGTGAAGTCCTAGGTGCATTGCTCCCTGGGAAACATGAATATGCAAAAGAGGAGCCCATGGAGCCTCATTAAAGAGTCTCAAAACACAGGACTAGCCAGATATCCCTCCGGGAAGGACCCAGCCAAGGGGCAGCTCCTGTTAGGAAACCACCAAAACCACCATATTAAGTGGCCCTATAAGTCAATGTAATGACAAGGGATAAACCAAGGCCAGGTATCCATCCACAGACAGCTGTTTCGGGGTGTTGCCCCTCATCAGTGTGGAGCAGGATTCTGGCTAGGTGCTAGCAATGCCTAGTAGAGCCATAAGAAAAACAGATTGCTGAACTCATGGAGACCAGCCAAACGACAACACTGCCGGCTGCTAGTGAAAGCACTTCATTACAGTAGGATTGTGCATAATCTGCTGCACAGACAAGTTACCAAAAGGTACCATGCTCACTAGGGGACTGCCAGCTACAGCACACTTAGGTAGGGCCAGGGTGCTGACTGATTCCCGATAAGTTACATTGCTGAGCACTGCTCTTTAGACAATGAATGGAGCACTGGCCTCACATGCATAGTCCATACCCTTTATTGCATGGGACATTTCACACACATTCTGGTGATCAGTGGGGGTTCTAGTGATAGTGGTGATTACCTAGTACCAAATGTACCAGATGCTAGGGAATAACATAAATTAACATAAACATAACCCCTTTAAGGTTATGCCAATATGCATCATTTTTTCATCAAACAACCTCAGTATTAAATATTTATGCAACATTTCAGCAATTGCTTTATTCATATATTATACATATAAACTTTGTTGACAAAGATACACATACATACAATATAATTATGAACTTAAGTACAGAGCTACAATATGTACAGAGCCACACAGAAAAAACTTTCTACAGCTCCGTGAAGCATATCATGTGAAAAACATGGATATAGTCATTCGGCTGTATCCATGTTTTCCAGACAACCTTAGAGCTTTATCCAACTTCAGCAGCCCCCGCTAATCAAATGCCGAACGATCGGGTTCGGATGGACTCGAGCATGCTCGAGGTTCGCTCATCTCTAATTGTGAGTTAATTTTCTAATTTTGTCTTTGTTACTTAACCATTTTATTTTACGTAGCTATTTACTTAGCTGACCTATTTAATAACGCATCATAGAATCCCATAAAACTGCGCCCCCCCCCCCCCCCCCAGCGCTCTTACCTGCTTGCTGCCGACCTGTGTAATAAGGGCTTTATTGAGAAATTGCGGTGCTTGCAGTGTATCTAATAAATGTTACCTAAAGGTGTTATCCAGCGCTACAAAAACACGCCAATTTCCTCCTACTGTTGTCTCCAGTTTGGGTGCGGTTTTGAAACTCAGTTCCATTGAAGTAAATTGAGCTTAATTGCAAACCGCACCTGAACTGGAGACAATAGTAGGGGGAAAAGTGGCCATGTTTTTGAAGCGCTGGATAACCACTTGAGGGTGCGTTCACACCTACAGGATCTGCAGCAGATCTGCAGCAGATTTGATGCTGTGTTCAGTTATTTAAATGAAATCTGCTGCAGAAAATCAGCTGCAGATCCTGTAGGTGTGAACGCACCATTAAAAGGAAAAATAAATACATTATTAATTCATCTCTACAACAACTTCAAGCATCCACATTAACTCTTTAAGGTTACAAACCCACTTGCCGGATCTGCAGCGAGTCTCCTTGCTGCGTTTTTGCAGCGAGACTCGCTGCAGATCCTGGCCCTATACTTTCAATAGCAGAGAAACTCGCAGCAGGGATGTACATCCCTGCTGCGATTTTGTCTGCAGCCCGCCCCATTAACCCCCCGGCCGCTGGACATTATACATTACCGGGTCCCCGTTCCTGCTTGCTTCGGGGCTCCCGGTGTCTTCACGGCCCGCCCGGCCAATCAGTGCGCTGCGGCGGGGCAGCGCACTGATTGGCCGGGCGGAACGTGGCGAAGCAAGCAGGACCTGGTAATGTATATCCTGCCCGCCCCCCTGCAGCCCCGATCGCCCCCAGCCCCCGGCCGCACGATCGCCCCCCGCCCCGCAGCCCCCGGCCGCACGATCGCCCCCAGCCCCGCAGCCCCCGACCGCACCATCGCCCGCAGCCCCCGGCCGCATGATCGCCCCCAGCCCTGCAGCCCCCGACCTCACGATTGCCCCCAGCATCGCAGCCCCCGGCCGCACGATCGCCCCCAGTGGGCGATCGTGCAGCCGGGGGCTGCGGGGCTGGGGGCTGCGGGCGATCATGCGGCCGGGGGCTGCGGAGCTGCGGGCGATTGTGCGGCCGGGGGCTGGGGGGCTGCAGGCGATTGTGCCGCCGGGGGCTGGGGGGCTGCAGGAGATCGTGCGGCCGGGGGCTGCGGGGCTGGGGGCGATCGTGCGGCCGGGGGCTGGGGGCGATCGGGGCTGCAGGGGGGCGGGCAGGATATACATTACCAGGTCCTGCTTGCTTCGGCGGCTCCCGGCACGTTCCGCCCGGCAATCAGTGCGCTGCCCCGCCGCAGCGCACTGATTGGCCGGGCGGGCCGTGAAGACTCCGGGAGCCCCGAAGCAAGCAGGAACGGGGACCCGGTAATGTATAATGTCCGGCGGCCGGGGGGTTAATGGGGCGGGCTGCAGACAAAATCGCAGCAGGGATGTACATCCCTGCTGCGAGTTTCTCTGCTATTGAAAGTATAGGGCCAGGATCTGCAGCGAGTCTCGCTGCAAAAACGCAGCAAGGAGACTCGCTGCAGATCCGGCTAGTGGGTTTGTAGCCTAAAGCAATGTCAATCCATAAATGTACATTATCATACATTCCATATATATATATATATATATATATATATATATGTAATGACATTATTAACTATATTGTTTTCATTATTAAGTATAAGTCTTCCTCATACCAATACTTGTATCAGGGTATATTCACACGAACGGACTCGCAGCGAGATTCTTGCTGCGAGTCCGGCAGGACCTGGCAGTTTCCACACACTATATACGTATGTAATTCTACCGCCCTTAACCCCTTCTGCTCCCGCCCGGCTCCCCCGCTGTAAGCATACATTACCTCTCCTCGCTGTACGGGTCCGGCGTCCTGCTCTCCCGTCCGGCCAATCAGTGTGTTGCCCAGCCGCAGCCACTGATTGGCCGGACAGGAGAACAGGACGCAATGCTGATTTCCCAGAAAACAACTACAAACTCGGACTACAAGATTCGCTCATCTCTGATAATAACCAATAACTAAAGCCTCCTGCATGTATCCATATCATAATTGCTGAACACAAAAGCATGGTCTGCAAAGCATTACCATTTCCTTCTTATGGCCCCATTCACACGTCCGTGTCAGTTTTTACTGTCAGGAAATCCTGATCAGGAGGCCTCAAATGTCATCAGAAAAGTATCAGGATTTCCTGACAGTAATCCGTTTTTACCTTCAGGAAACCAGCAGGAAAAGCCTTCAGGATTTCCTGATGAGAAAAAAAAAAAGTGTTCTCAATATGGTCTAGTATGCCAACATACATCACAATTACCCACACAGCCCCTAGTGTACCCTGCCACTGTGTCCCCCTCATGTACCCTGCCACTGCGTCCCCCTCGTCAACCCCGCAACTGTGTCCCCCTCGTCTACCCCGCCACTGCATCCCCCTTGTGTACCCTGCTACTGTGTCCCCCTCGTCTACCCTGCCACTGTGTCCCCCTCGTCTACCCTGCCACTATGTCCCCCTCATCTTCCCCGCCACTGCATCCCCCTCGTGTACCCTGCTACTGCGTCCCCCTCGTGTACCCTGCTACTGTCTCCCCCTCATGCCATGTGTCATCCTCTAATCTGTTGCAAAACTTCATCTCCCGTTATATGATGGTCGATGGTACTGGGGGGGGGGGGGGTTGCAGGTGGCAGACGCCGAGGTCGGGGGAGGAGTTGCAGGCATTGATGTGCTGGGGGGGGGGGCAGGCCAGGGGCAGCGCAGCCGGGGGAGCCGGGTACAGGTGGGGGGTGCAGCCGGGGGAGATGGGTACAGGTGGGGGGTGATCAAAACATCTTATCTACAGAAATATAATACAGTGAACAGCCGCCGTACTGCTCAGCTCCATCATTCTTAGTATGAACATGGGTACATTTTGTCCTAATTGATTACATTCTGGTTAACGCATTTTCTGGAGTGAATTCTACCAGCACCTTAATGGTTAACTCCTTGCCAGTGATTGACAGCCCTATTCTCCTATGTAAGTTCTTGTCTGTCTGCCCCAATCAGCACTGAGACTGGGATTTTGTTTCTTTAAAAATGTAGTCATTCTCTATGCCTGATGCCTGCTATAGAGTATACTTAGTGTGCCTATAGTCGCTTCCCACCATGTGATTTGATCTATTGGTTTTCTGACTGTGGCTTGTATCCCTGACTTGGTCTGTATCTTTGTCCTCTGTTATTTTGTACTTAAAGGGGTAGCTCACAAAAAAATCTTTCAAATCAACTGGTGGCAGAATGTGTCAGAGATTTGTAATCTACGTTTGTTAAAAAAAACTCAAGTCTCTTTCAGTACTTATCAGCTACTGTATGTCATACAGGAAGTGGTGTATTCTTTCCAGTCCAGAGAGGTTTTCTATGGGGATTTGCTATAGCTCTGGAGAGTTCCTGACACGAACAGAGGTGGCAACAGAGAGCACTGTGTCAGACTGAAAGGAATACACCACTTCCTGCAGGACATACAGCAGCTCATAAATACTTGAGATTTTTTAATAGAAATAAATTACAAATCTCTGGCACTTTCTGGCACCAGTTGATTGGAAAGAATTTTTGTTTTTAGGGCGGACTATTCCTTTAAGAGGTTAATGGGTGCAATTTTAGGATTCATAGAACCTATTGATTAGATTATTTTACTAATTTTTATTAAGTTTCCCGCAACCTGATGAGCAGAATCCTGATAGGAACAAAGCGATTTGCTTCATTCCTACTGTAGATTCGCTCATCTCTAATTAAGATCTTCAAATATGAGCAGAGAACGAAGCAATATTTATATTACAAAGACTTTTGAGAGTTAGAAACACCTACCAAGACTCCATAGAGATGAACATAACAACACTGCAGATGAATATTTTTTATGAAACTGCAATTTCCATCAGAACTGCAGTATCCATGTTTAGATATCATCTTACTATAAAGCAATGACTTTGTCATTAGAAAAAAATTTCAAAATTTAATGTAATGATCACAAGATAATTAAACACTGGATTGTCTGATCAAACACGTCATATAAACAAGTAGGTTTGGCTATTAATCATACCTTATACCTGATAACTATGCATAAGGTGTTATTGTATTCACCAAGTTATATCACTCGTATAGCAACCCGTATATGATCTGCAATTCAGGTTTTATTCTTCAGGGCACGGAATGTAAATTTTACTATTATGTTTCTTTTACATATACAGTCTTTTTGTCTAATTTCGAGGTTATTGAAGAGTGACTTATGTAAAAGGAGGCATGGCTCAATCAATGTCGTGGGTATTTGGATACATTTATCAATAGGGACTTTGTACCAACATTTTTTGCACAGTCTTTGAGAATTCGACAAAATTCTTCATACATCAACACAATATGTTAAATTTGTTATAAAATTGGCATGAATAAAAAATGCAAGCTCAAAAAGGGGAGAGAAAAAGCATAAGACATTAGACATACAGTAGTAGCTGAAGACAAATCAGATAGACTCCAATCCAGAGGAGACTTAGGGCTCTCTTCCACAGTAACAATAATCGGCCGGATCGGCCCCATTCGGCCCAATTCGGCTAATTATCGTTCGGTGAAATAGAGAGAGCGATCAGCCGATGATCGTGTCATCGGCTGATCGTTCATTTAGGGCCAGACCTAAAATCATCGTTCCCCCACCGCGCATCGCTACGGTTGAATAGCAGTGCGCGGCGGGCGATTGACGATTTGACAAGCAGCAGCAGCATCATACATCACCTGTCCAGGCTTCTCCGCGCTGTCTTCATCCCCGGGTCCCACGCACTCTATCTTCAGAATGGCCGGTCAGCTGACGGAGCGCTCAGCCAATCACAGGCCGGGACCGCTGCGGCCTTTGATTGGCTGAGTGTGGCCTGTCAGTGCGCGGGACCCGGGGATGAAGACAGCGCGGAGAAGAAGCCTGGACAGGTAATGTATGATGCTGCAAGGGCTGCAAGGACATCGGTAACAATGTCCTTGCAGCCCTCGCTCAACGATCATCGGGCGGTAGAATAGGCCCAGTAAACGAGCGGCGATTTAGCAGATCGACGCTCGTTTACATCTTTGATCGGGCCCTCCTCGGCCCGTGGAATAGGACCCTTAGGGGTATGAGCAAATGGGGTGGAATTTCACAGCAGAACTTTCTGCGGCAGAATCCCACCTGCTTCGGTGTCAGACCGAATTTCTATGTGAGGGCTTGTTGAGGACATGTTGTCAATTCGTTGAGCGGAGAGCGGAGGAGAATGGAACTCCGCCCCATTTGCTCAGTGTGAACATACCCTTACATAGCAAGTCCACTGCAAGCCGTCAGAAATCATATCAGACTTTTGTTGGCGCGCAGTTTTAAAGATGCATCAAATTTATTAACGTCAATCCAACAATTTAATAAATTGGGTACAGAATTTAAAATACACTATAAAACTTGTACAGATAGACTAGATGTTGACTTTTGCAAGAATCAAATGTATTAACCCTAAGATGACCAATGCCATACGGGTATGGCATGGGCGTCTGTGACCAGGGGACCTATGCCATAGCTGTATGCCATTATGTGGTATGGCACTAGATTTTTCAAATTTTATCTATAACAATAGTTACATATCAAAGGAAGACATAAATAGGATACAATATAGTAAGTTTGAAAACAATTTTGCTATAAAAAACAATAGAATCCAAAAAACAAAAATTAATGCTCTACAGGATCGAAAGAAATGTAGATAAAGAATCTCTATCTTTAATATAATTAAGGAACTCTGAGTACTCCTAGGGTGCCCCTTGCCTCCGCCGTCTGATACCAAACAGTATTACAAAAGTGTTTCATAACAGCTTCCCTCTCCTCCTGCGACATAACCTTTATGAGAAAAAAATTCCATTTTTTGATGAAATTTTTTGTGGAAACATCTTTGTTGCGGATTGCATCCAGCATTTCCCAATGAAGAGTTTCTTTAAGCGAGGTTGTTAGCTCAGAAATAGTGGGAAGTGTGTCAGAGATGCAGTGGTTTAGTAAGCCTTTTAAGGCCAATAACAGAGTAAGATGAATACATTTTGAGGCTATAGGTTTTTCAGAGGGATCTCCATCCCCGGCCACCACAACATAAAAAACATAACTGAGTAGAGTTAGAGGTATGGATTCATTCCATGTATTCTGAATAAAGGTTTGTACTAATTGCCAGTATGTCTGAATTTGAGAACAAGACCAAACACAGTGTAATAAATCTGCGCTAGGTTCTTTACATTCTGGACAATATGTCAAGAAATCATCTGGCATGGTGGAGTAAGAAAAGTTAAAAGCGTAAATTGCCTTATGGAGTAGCCGGAAGTGGATTTCCCTCAATTTCACACTGGGAGTGGCTGCAGCAACATATCGGATGCTATTTAGCAATTTTTGTTCCAAATGATCTGTTTGTATTTCTGCAGCCCATTTCCGGAGAAAAGGGGGAGGAGATTTGTGTAAGGAATCAACACATATCCTACGGTATATTTGTGAAAGAGATAAGGTGGGAGGAGATTTGGAGCATAGAAAATCAAAATCATTAGTTTTTTCTGCCTTCGCACAAGATTTAACTCTATTAATAACAAAAGAACACAGTTGTTCAAATAAAACCTGGTGATGGGGAGGGATATCATACATGTCTCAAAATTTTTCCCAAGATAACAACTCTCCCTTATCTGAAACCAGTAAGTTACTTAATTTTAAAAATATTAATAAAAAGTGATCAAAATGTCCAAATTCCAATCTAACAAATTTTAGTTAGTCCCAAATGTGTGCCTCCTTATTGAAGTTAGACCATATTCATATCCCTATATAGTTGTAAGCGCCCTCTATGACTCCATATAGTAGTTAGGCTGCCTCTGTGTCCCCACATGGCAAATAGGCTTCTCTATGCCCCTATACTGTGCCGCTATATAATAAGTCCCCTCTTTGGCTCTACAAGGAAAGGGCACACATTTCACACTAATGAAGTTATTAAAGTGTACCTGTAGTTTGAAAAATACATGTCAAAAGTATGATTGGTCTGGGTGGTCAAATGACAGCTCTTTGTCCCGTCACGATCGGTACAGGTCAAAACACTTAGACCCAGACTGATCAAAACTTTTAATGTGTCTCTATGAAATGTGAAAAGTTTTTTTTTTTTTAAACTGACACAGTGACACTTTAAATAGAATCCACACATATATGTGATAATTTAAAACCAAGAAATGTATTGTCCTGCCCAGGGTGGATTTGTTTTAAATCAAACTGATTTAAATCACGATTTAAATCACGATTTAAATCACTAGTCAGGAAGGCTTGATTTAAATCAGTGATTTAAATCAAAGTTTCTACCTAAACTAGTCCTTGCTACTTTAACATGCAAGTAGATGAAGATTTTTAGAATCACTTTTTATATTACTTTTTTCTCCCCAGTTTAATGGGTTAATCATTCATATTTGGACACCACTGTTCTGTTGTACTTAGGAAGGAGAAAAATAATCCTGAACTTAATAACAATTTAAATGGATTTATTCAACTGAAACAATAACAACATTACAGCATACGTTATTTGCTTAAACAAACATCCATGTTAACTAATTTGGCTAAACAAAAAAAAAAAAAAAAAAATAGTCCAAACAATCAGAAACATATTGTCTAACTTCTTGGACTTGGTACTGAAGGGGATGATTCTGTATTCATAGGTTTGTAGAACAATAGGATTAAGGTCTTTTTCTCAACTCTGTTCATGTTGTAACATTTGAGAACATATACAGCCTTTATTCTACTGAGTTAAACAACTCAGCTTTATCTCATGATGGAAGAACCTTTGGATGGTAAAATATTTTCCTCAAAAAGCAGTTTATTGAAAAAAATCCGATTTAAATCAAAAAAATCCGATTTAAATCAAAAAAATCGGATTTTTTTGATTTTTTTTAAAAAAATCATTGATTTTTATCCACCCTGGTCCTGCCCCAGAACATTTATTGGGGCGTAACTACCGCCATAGCAGCCACAGCAGCCCCTATAGGGTCCACCCTATCAGGGGGCCCAGTGGCCCACTCCTGCAATACACTGGGCCTCCTGAGCGATCAGCATCTGCAGCACCCGATGGTTAAGCAGGCCTCCCTGGTGCTTCAAATGGCCTCTATAACTGCAAGCGCTCCTGATAAACTCTTACAGTTCAATGTTAAAGGTTATGACTACACTTGACGGGTTTGTGGTAAGTTGTGGTAAAGTATGCTATGGGGCCCAGCCATTTATAGTTACACCCCTGTCTAGCATCTTGTGTTCAAAATAATTTATGCATTTGGGAAGTAGATTATTATCAGGCTAATAATATAACAATATGAGTTTATACAACAACTTATCCTAATCCCTCGGGCTATTGACATCTATGGTAAGAAGATATAGATATATACATGTTATGAATGTTGCATTGCAGATCTTCCATCAACATCCTGCAATAAGAGACAGGCTGAGGAAGGCGAGACTTTTGGAGAAAATAAGAAAAAAAAGAGGAAGACAAAGAATAAGAGGAGTTTTTTTCCCTTTAATATCAATAAAGAAAATGTATGTCTTGCTCCAATTCATTTTTTTCTTCTACATATGTATCTAAAATATCAGTGACTCGTAAGGTATACCGGCACAGATGTAAAAGGGAAGGGGAAACATGACAGTAGACGTAATAAAATATGAATGGAGGGGGAAATACAGCAAACAGATAACTGAAATCCAGCCCAACCTAAAGTATAGGCCATATAATACTGTACATAGTAGTGTTTTTTTTTTTAAGATTTTATTTTCCACCGCTTCCTGGCATCTAAAGCAGGAGTCTGAAGGCAACAGACCCATTTTCCTGAGCCGTTCTGGGGTGTAATAGGTTCTCTGCAGATACCTAAATTGGATAAGGCGGTCTCTGGCACTAACCACAGTAGGGTAATACGTGTGGACCACCTCCTTCCATCTTTCCTCCGATAGAGACGGGATGTCTTTCACCCATTGGAGGAATGCCTTTTGGAAAGGAGAACCTTCTTGCGGGTTTAACAATAAATAACCCTGGGTCAGGGGCTTAGAGAGGTCGGTGGTGCCCAGGAGCTCCTCAGCAGGGGAAAATTTTTACGGGACATTTAGGATCCCAAATTGGGCTTTAATTGCATGGCGTAACTGAAGGTAGTGGAAAAAGGCTGTACGGGGGATGTCTTATTTATCCCGTAACATATCAAAGGAATAAAACTCAAAATCAGGGGAAAAAAGATGAGCTAGGTAACGAACACCATGCTTACCCCACAGCACCGCACCCGGTAAATTCAACAGATGGGGAAGACACGGGTTAAGCCACAGGGGAGTTCTAGGGGAGGGTAGAGGGGAAGGAAGAAGCCTGTGCACCACCGACCAAACTCTGAGAATGTACGGATAGGGGTTAGCCAACGAGAGGAAGGTGTAAATCTGTACAGAGCATTGACAAGGCCTTTATAAGACCCCAGCAAGGCTCCCGCCAGAGCAACCACAGTGTTACCCAGGTCCAAGTCAAGCCACCAGTGCGCATATACTAACTGGGAGGCCAAAAAATATTGGTACATGTTTGGGGCTGCCAGGCCTCCCCGATGCTTGGGCGCTTGAAGAGAGATAAGACTTATTCGAGGAGGCTTGCCTTGCCAATAAAAGGATCTCAGTAACCCATCCAAACGTGCAAAGAATCCCCTAGGGGGAAACACTGGGGAGACATGAAAAAGATAGAGGAATTTAGGAAGGAAGATCATTTTAAAAATATTAATCCTGCCCAGGAGAGAGAGTGGGACCGTATCCCATTTGCGGAGACTCCGTTCCACAGGTGTCAGGAGAGGGGTCAGGTTAAGAGACATATAGTCCTCTACAGAGGCTGTGACCTCAGCACCCAAGTACCTAAATTGCCGTGCCGCTGACACTTGCCCTGGCAGGTTACATGGCAGGGGGAGGGAGGTGTCCAGGGGCATCAAAACAGATTTAGACCAATTGACCACCAATCCTGAAAAAGCCCCAAAACGGTCTATAAGCTCCATAAGGGACTGGAGGGAGGGGCCAGCATCAGCCAGGTAGACCAGGGTGTCATCAGCGTATAAGGAGACTTTCTCCACCAGGGACCCTCGGGAGATACCCACCACCGAGGAGGAAGCACGCACGGCCGCCGCCAGCGGTTCAATGGCGAGAGCAAAGAGGAGGGGTGAAAGTGGACACCCCTGCCTCGTTCCCCTACCAAGCGGAAAGGAGGCTGATATGTCCAGATTAGTACGGATTTTAGCAGTAGGAGTAGTGTAAAGGAGACGTACCCAGGCCTGAAAGACCGGCCCAAAGCGGAGTCTGCCAAGGAGGGACCAGAGATACTGCCATTCAACCGAGTCAAAGGCTTTTTGTATGTCCAAGCTGAGCACACAGCCGGGAACAGGATTATCTTTACTGGCCGCAATATTCAGATACAGCCGAGACAAATTTATATCTGTGGCCCTCCCCGGCATGAAACCCGTCTGGTCCGGGTGGACAATTGATTGAATTACCCCATTAAGTCTAGTGGCAAGGACTTTGGCCAGGATTTTCACGTCTATATTCAGGAGTGAGATAGGTCTATAGGAGGACGGAAGGAGCAGGTCTTTGTTGGGCTTAAGCAATAGGACAGTTAAGGCTTCTCTGAGGGAATCCGGTAGAACCCGAGACTGCAAGGAGTCATTATACATGCTGAGGAGAAGAGGGGCCAGCGAGTCTGCATTATTCTTATACCATTCTATGGTCAGCCCATCTATCCCAGGGGTTTTCCCAACCGGCATAGATTTAATGGCTTCTAGGATTTCCTCAGTAGTGATAGGGGAGTCCAGAGATTCCGACTGAGAAGCCCCAAGGGGCGTGAGAGGGACTGAATCAAAAAAGGCTGCATACTCGGCAGGGTGTACAGCACAGTGGGGGGAATAAAGATCCGCATAAAAGTTCCGAAAGACAGTATTAATAGTCTGCGGATCCGACACAAGAGTCCCAGAGGTGTTGTAGGCACCAGGGATAGAAACAGGAGGACGGTCCGCCCTTGCTAGGTATGCCAGAAGCTTGCCGTTTTTATCGCCAAACTCAAAGAGTGAGGCTTCCTTGCCTAGGAGTTTCTTCCGAGTGCGTTCCTTTTGCAAGAGTAGCAAGTCCCTCTGTGCCCTGGCCCACTCCCTCCTTTTATCCTCAGAGCGGCTTACCGAATATTCAGCCTCCAACGTACTAATTTGGAATGAGAGGTGAGATTCCTGCTGTGAGTGAATGGCCCTCTGCCCCGCCACCCCAGTGACGAACGCCCCCCGAATAGTCGCCTTGTATGCGTCCCATTTAATTAGGGGGTCCGGGTGTGAGGCGTTATGCTCCCAGTATACCTTGTGTGCCTCAGATAGGGCTCCCTGAACCACCTCAGAGGACAGCCAGCCAGGATGCATACGCCACAGTCTTGAAGGGGTTGGCGGAGTGGTCTGAGATCCCCCTACTAGTATACTGAATGTCTCCTATCAAGGGCAACAGGTCAGGTGAGTCAAAGGCAAGGTCAATCCTGGAAAAAGTGTTATGAGCTGTAGAGAAGTAGGAATACTTAACAGCCCCAGGAAATTTCCAGCGCCAAACATCAGTCAGGTTCAAGGCAGCACACCAGGATTGAACGTGGGGGGATGCAGGGTCTACACCACGAGTCCTGTCAAGGATAGGGTCTGGAACAGCATTGAAATCCCCTATAAAAAGCAGCGGACCTGAGGGAAAAGCAGAGATTTTAGTGGAGAGTGAGTTCAGAATTGAAGTAGAAAAGGGAGGAGGGACATACACAGAAATTAGGGTGAAGGATAGTAAGTTGTACGTTCAATGGACAATCACATATCTGCCAAAGTGATCACAGTCAACCTGGGTGACCGCAATTGGCAGAGATTTAGCAACTAGCACAGAGACACCCCTAGAGCTGGTAGAGTATGTGGCATGGTACCCATTAGCGATCCAGGCCCTTTTTAAGGCTAGGAGTTTTTGGCCAACTATATGCGTTTCCTGTAAGCAAAAATTGTGGGGGGAATGTTTTTTAATGTAATCAAGGACCAGGGTCCTTTTAAATTTTGAGTTCAACCCCCTAACGTTCCAACTTAGAATTTTAAGTGATGCCATCAGTGATCCAGAGGGGGGGGGAAGAATTGAGGAGGACCCCACAGTGAGCAGGCGGGGGGGAGGAGGGTGCAGCCAACCAGACACTCCCTTACATACAACACAAAGACACATACAGCAAAACACATATACATTCTAACGATAACTAAATACCCAACGCCCTGTCTAACACTAAAACACTAGAACCAATAGCGTAGACCTTGACCCTAACTAAGAACTATCTTGGGGAGCTAGGGACTCCCTGGAGGCACTAAACTAACTAACTGCAGCCCACCCGCCATCCTCAGTATACGCTGCCTCCAGGAGCAGTATACGCTGCCTGTCAGGAGCAGATTCCGCCCACTCCAAGGCCGCAGATGGTGAGGTGAAGAACTTGGCGGAGTTCCCATCAACGACACGGAGGCGGGCCGGATACATCATGGAGTACTGGTACCCCTTAGCCCTTAGCTTAGTGCGAACTTCCGTGAATAGTGTGCGTTGCTTGCACAGTTCCACGGAGAAGTCAGGGTAGAAGGACACTCTGGCATTATCCATCATGATTTCTCCTTTAAGACGAACAGCCCTCAGGATGGCATCTCGATCTCGGAAGTGAAGGAGTTTGAGCAAAAAGGGACTAGGTGGAGCCCCTGGTGGAGGAGATTTAGCAGGAACTCTATGAGCCCGTTCAATTGTGAAGAAAATCAGAGAAGGTGTCATTAGAGAGAATCTGTCGCAGCCAGGCTTCTGTGAAGGCCACCGGGTCATCACCTTCAGATTTTTGTGGAAGGCCAACAATACGAACATTGTTCCGCCAAAGGCGGTTCTCAAAGTCATCAGCCCTGCTCATTACAGCTTTCATTTGTCGTTGTAGATCAGAGATTTGTGCTGGGATAGGGTGCAGGGTGTCCTCTGCCTCAGAGACTCGCCTCTCCACCTCTGCTGTGCTCTCTCTGATTTTCTGCGTCTCGTGCCTAAGGATGACAAAGTCCTGGCGCAGTTCATCTACCTTGGATACCATCATGGTTTGGCACGTGGTAATAGCAGCTAATACTTCTGAGAATTTGCCATCAATATCAGTAGCAGAGTATTGTGAGCGTTCAGAGGAATGCAAGCATGCGGGGCTGGATGATCCCTCGAAGCAGGATAGATAACTCTCAGGGGAGGCCTCCCTCTCTCTAATCACTGACCTGGAGGAGCGCTCCCCCTGTTTCACCACCTGGGGCTGACCCCTGACCGCCGCATGGTTAGATGAGCCGGGCATGCCGTCCATAGCCTCTGATTCCGAGTCCGCCTCCGGCGGAGCAATAACCACCGGATGTTGGGAGTTCTTCCCCCCTTGCTTCCCTTTGATTGTGCCTCCTTTTGTAACCCCCATAATGCTGATAAGTGCACCACAGCACAGCAGGCTGGTTAAAGATATCGGGAGCTGGGCCTGACGCCGGGGTGGATGGAGAGAGTCTGCCACGTGACCAAGATGGCCGCCGCTCCCCGTAGATGAGGGCCTGCGGTAATGAGAGCGCAGGCTAAGAAGGCAGGGGGGCAGAGTCTTACTGTGTAGGTGCTGGTGGAGTCCGCCCGGCCTCCCGTGCACCGGTCGCACGGAACACCGACTGGCAGGGAGCAGAAACACACCGCAGAGGACACCCGCCGTGCACACTCCAGAGCCGAGCACACGTGGCTGCGCCTGGCCGGAGCAGGGGACCGAGGTCCAGGAGGTAAGGGGTTAACCGGTCTCAGCGGGTTCCGGCTATCACCCAGCGGCACCAGAGCAATCGGCCGGCCACAGCGTGACACGGCCAAGAAAGGTAGTTCGTCTCCCGCACCACAGGAGACTTCCGGCGGGCGGCGGGGATCAGGGCAGCAGGCCTCAGCAGGAGCGGGACGCAGACGGGCCGGTACAGGGCACGGAGCCGGGACCGGAGGACACCGGAGGGGTCTGCAAGTCTTCCCCAACACAGGTTAGAGGGTGAGGGTTCCGCGGAGAGCAAGCACCAGGAGTTTTCTCAGGGTAATAAGTGCAGGATGGCGGGAGCTCCTGTGTCGCACGTCCTCTCAGGCAGCCATCCAAACCACGCCCCCACATAGTAGTGTTTTTATACACAAACAGTGGGAGACCTGTCAATCAAGCCGCTCGTGTCAAACAATGGTCGATGTTCATACACTGTGTAAACATGGCCTTGGGCTATGTTCACAAAAACTCCTTTTTTGGGCTCTTCGCTGCATTTTTTTTTTTGGGGGGGGGGAGGGGCATAATTTTTAGCACCAAAACACGGAAAAAAAAGTATGTAAAACATAAAAAAAAAAAAATGTTGTGTGAACATAGTCTTAAACTATGACTTTAGAAATGGGTAATTCACATCTAGTTGTAATAAGGGAGGAAGTAGGCCTGGCCCTTAGGCTCAGTGGTACCAACTTGGGGTTAATAGAGATACATAGACAGTCACTCAAAAAAACTTTTACTTTTCAAGTTGGCAACAAATACATTTGAGAAGCAGCAGCAGTAATTCTTCCCTGCAGGAGACACAAGACATTAACCCCTTAGTGACTATAGCATGTGTTTTCATCATTAAGGGGTATGAAGAGTGCTAGAACTGCTATGAACAGCTGAGGGCTGTCGCTAATACCATACCTGTCATCTCCTATTAACCATTGCCTGCCCAGCCCTGACAAAGCTCTGGACTTACATTATTCATATTGATGCTGTATTGCAAAACGACTTCTCTGTAAATAGTAAGTTCACACCACATTAATGCCTTTTGTGGTATTTACTGTATGTGCTGGTAACCTGTCAAACATACTGGGATACCAACATATACAGGATATGCATTGACAAGCATAGGCCTCATTGACTTTATTGTCCTGAATTTATTGGCCTCAGCTAGTAAGTACATTTGGGTAATTTTCTGAATATTTATGTTTCGGACCCAAAATCATTTGTCAGAAGGGAGTCAAGAGGCCTCCAAACACTTTACATGGTTGGTCAACACTAGAGATGAGCAAAGCAGACGCAAATTTGTTTCACGAGTTTTACAAATTTTTGGTCAAACTCAAATCTTAACAAATTTTATGAAAACAGCCCAAACTATAGTAGCTACAGTACTGGGACTATTACAGAAGGGCGAATTTGTTAAAGCTTGTTGTTGCAAAAGTGTAAAAAAATCGGAAAATCACAATAAAAAAAAAAGTCAATCAGCCAGTCACTCATCCAATTTCTGCTATTCCTCTCCTCTTTGTTCCTATATCGCTCTGTTAGTCTCTTCCTGCTCTGCTCTAGCTGCCTGCTGCCATCCTGCTCTCTCCACACACTGCCGACTGGCCATCTCTGTTACCGAACCTCCTTATATTAAAGGGAGCGGGGGAGGTGCTGACATCACAGAGGGGCCAGCAGCTAATTGGACGGCGCTCCTTGTGCTTAAAGTGACCCCCAGGCCCAGGCTGAAGCACTGGAGGCGGGCCGACCCACCCTTAGTGGGAGGAAAACCCAGCCCCTCTATGATAGGGTTCCATTGATTTTAATGGAGTCACGTCATGGAGGCACTGGGGTTTCTTCCCACTGTGGGTGGGTCGGCCCGCCTCCAGTGCTCCATCCTGGGCCTGGTGGTCCAGTCAATTTAAAAGGCCATAGCAGTTGCATTTTTTCACCTAGAAACCCACATGAGCCCTTATTTTTTGTGCCACTAATTGTACTTTGCAATGACAGGCTGATTTTTTTCATAAAGTACAATGGAAAACCAGAAAAAAATTCAATGTGTGGTGAAATTGAAAAAAAAAAAAGCATTTATTTTATTTGGAGGGTTTTTGTTTTTACGCCGCTCGCCGAGGGGGAAAAACTGACTTGTTATATATGTTCCTCAAGTTGTTACGATTACAACGATATGTAACATATATAACTTTTATATTATGTGATGGCTTGTAAAAAATTCAAACCATTAACAAATATATGTTCCTTAAAATCGCTCTATTACCATGCCTATAATGCTTTTATCCTTTGGTCTGTGGGTCTTTACTTTCTATCGGTACCTTGATTGCGCATATGCGACTTTTTGATCGCTTTTTATTACAATTTTTCTGGATTTGAGGCGACCAAATATGTGCAATTTTGCACTTTCCGATTTTTTGGCGCTTACGCCATTTACCATGCGAGCTCAGGAATGTGATAAATTAATAGTTCGGGCGATTACGCATGCGGCGATAACAAACATGTTTAATTCTTTTTTTATTTTTTTTATTTTTATTTATAACATTGGGAAAAGGGGGTGATTCACACTTTTATTAGGGGAGGGGGCTTTTTTATTAATAATGAAACTTTTCTTTTTTCTTTTTACACTTATACTAGAAGCCCCTCTGGGGGACTTCTAGTATATGCACACTGATCTTTCATTGAGATCTACGCAGTATAGTTGTACAGCATAGATCAATGAGATAGGCACTGGAATACTTTCGGCTGCTGCATCCGATTACTTAATTAGAGGGCACGGTGATCGGACCCGGGACTGCGGAGGCCCTGCTCTGAACATTGCTAGGCGGCCCAGGACGTACAGGTACGCCCATGGTCACGTAGGGGTTAATCCCTTTCTCCCTTCCCGTCCATTTAATTTTTTTGGCGAATTTCCTGAATGAATTGGCAGGAATTAGTTTCGTACATTCCTAGTCGACACTAGAGATGATCAAACAGCGCTGATTTTCAGGTTTATTCGAACTTGAACCACCGGCATTTGACTCCCGCTGTCTTCCCGTTCCGTGGGGAAGGTGGAGACAGCCCAAGTACTGCCTGGAAAACAGGGATACAGCCTATTACCTAGGCTTTATACCTGTTTTCCAGGTGGTATTTGGGCTGTCTCCACCTTCCCCACGGAACGGGAAGACAGCGGGAGTAAATAGCCGATGGTTTAAGTTCGAATGAACCTGAAAATCAGCGCCGTTCGATCATCTCTACTATTATTAAGCAAGCAGGGAGCAGACCTATTCAATAAATATTTGATTGGGATGCTGCCAACTGTTTAAACCATACACTACCAAGCCAAAACAGAAAATAGACAAAAAGGCGCACCCACAAATATAAATCAAAAAGCTGTTAAACAGCTTTTTGATATATATTTGTGGGTGCGCCTTTTTGTCTGTTTTCTGTTTTGGCTTGGTAGTGTTCGATCATCTCTAGTCAACACATGTCTGATAGAACCTAAAATACTTTATACTCAATTTAACTGGATGCTGTACACTATTACACTGTGTTCATCTTTCTGCAGTACACACTATATATCTCTATTTACAGTCTTTTTATTGGCTTTGGTTGACAGTATATGTGACTACTGCCTGACATTACTTTTATGAATGTTGTATACCAGCATTTATAGTGCAGCAGTTACACCATTAATCTTCAGATTATACTTCATACAATATTTAGTTAGCTGCTGCATATACACATAGATATGCATGTCTGGATGTTGCATGGTACCATTTATTTGACCAGTGTATTTCTCTTTACGCTTCATGACACCTATTATATTTATTTCCTTTATGAACATTGTAGGGGGAATTTATTAACCCTTGCGCACATCTTTTACATCCTTGACTGAGCCAACCTTGTCAAGTGGGTGGAGCTTCTGTGAACAAGGCGTGGCCACCCCTGCATGCAGAATTCAGTACAGTGTTCACATGCTATCATTGTAGATTAAATTGTAGATTCTTGAGATAGCCCATGTGACTCTTGTTCATTAGATCTCATGTAATTTTACACTGGCAGGGGGTTACCCCTTGTGTGTCTACCTGGGTGCTGTATGCATTATTTATGCAAACACTGTATGCTCCCTTTCCTTTATACTTGCTATATACTATTTATATGCAATATGACATGATGTATCTGAATGTTGTATATAGTATTTACCTAGATGTTGTCTGATATAATGTATCTGGATATTGTATAGCTATTTGCTAGGTGAGGGGATCAGCTGATCACAGTGCAATGAGGTGGAACCAGGCTTATTGGATGGCCTTGTATATCATATTTAACAATTGAAACTGAATTTGTTGGGTAATGGGAATCCAGTGAAGGGATTGGCAGTCCTCTCTCTGGTAAGACAGTTTCAAGCACTGCTCTAAACAACCTTAACGGACATAGGACTACTTTAAAACAGCACGGGATAGCACAATAGGGAGGTTAACCTGCTGATAAATAGACTGGAAGTAGTGTGGTTCCGGCATTCCAAAAATTGGTTAAAATTGAGTGGATGGCCGCCATTTAATGGCAAATATTTGCTGTTATTTTAAAACAACGGCTGTTGTATTGAAATAATGGCCGTTATTTACTGTTATATGGCGGCCATCCACTCAATTTCAACATTGTGTGAACAGATCCTTTCTGTGTTTTTAATCCACTCTTGGTTTTGGTTGCAATATGAGGACCACAATACTGACTGAAATATACGTAGTGTGAACCCAGCCCCATGGTGTAAACGTACACAATACAGCAATCTCAGTGCAAGTCTATTCTCTTCTTTTTCTCCCCTCTTGACCATCAGTGTGAACACACACATGCATTATAGCATTATATGCATTTTTGACCAACTAAGCACACAGGATAGTATTCACAACATGCGGCATTCATATCATATACAACATTGAATTTAATTTTAACCCCTTAAGGTCACAGGCAATTTTCGTTTTTGCGCTTTTGCTTTTTCCATTTTATGTTTAAAAGTCCATAGCACTTGCATTTTTTCACCTAGAGACTTATATGAGCACTTATTTTTTGCGAAACCAATTGTACTTTGCAATGGCCGGCATTTTTTTTCCATAAAATATGCTGCGAAACCGGAAAAAAATCATTTGCGCCTTCAAATTGAAAAAAAAAAAAGAATTTGTTTTGATTTCTGGGAGTTTTGCATTTACGCCGTTCGCCCTATGGTAAAATTGACTTGTTATGCATGTTCCTCAAGTTGTTATGATTACAACGATACTGTATATAACATGTATAACTTTTATATTATCTGATGGCTTTTAAGAAATTCAAACCATTGTTAACAAATATATGTTCCTTAAAATCGCTCTATTCCCATGCTTATAGCGCTTTTATCCTTTGGTCTATGGGGCTGTGTGAGGTGTCATTTTTTGCGCCATGACATGTACTTTCTATCGGTACCTTGATTGCACATATACAACTTTTTGATCACTTTTTATTACATTTTTTCTGGATTTGATGCGACCAAAAATGTGCAATTTTGCACTTTGGAATTTTTTTGCACTGACGCCGTTTACCGTGCGAGATGAGGAATGTGATAATTTAATAGTTTGGGTGATTATGTGCGCGGCAATACCAAATATGTTTATTTATTTGTTTATTTATTAATTTATATTTATAAAATGGGAAAAGGGGGGTGATTTGGACTTTTATTAGGGGAGGGGATTTTTTATTAATAAAAACACTTTTTTACTTTTTTTTTTACATCAACTAGAAGCCCCCCTGGGGGACTTGTATATCCACAGCAATGATTTCTCATAGAGATCAATGCTGTGTATATACACAGCAAAGATCGATTAGATCGGTCATAGATTGCTATGGCCTGCTGCAGGCCACAGCAATCTATTGCCGAGCCGGGATAAGCGTCATTGCGACGCTGAGTGCCGGCCCGGCCAGAAGAACGGATCTCCCCCCCGTGATAGCATCGCGCGGGGGAGATCCGACCCACTAGACACCAGGGATGTTGTGCATGAAGCACTTCAATGCAGC
Organism: Dendropsophus ebraccatus; assembly: GCF_027789765.1. Taxonomy (NCBI): domain Eukaryota; kingdom Metazoa; phylum Chordata; class Amphibia; order Anura; family Hylidae; genus Dendropsophus; species Dendropsophus ebraccatus. The sequence goes on along the minus strand of NC_091462.1, from coordinate 42,030,516 downwards.
TGTCAGGTTTGACAGCTGCATTGAAGAGCTTAATTAGCCGGCGCGGCAACGGGACCCGCGTCGGCTAATAGAAGCACTGCCCGGCTGCACATGTCAGCCGGGATCAGCGCCGTTCAGAGCGGGGTCCCGGCAGGGCCCCGCTCTGAACACCCCCCGCGGCACCATGACGTACCAGGTACGTCATGGGTAGCTAAGGGGTTAATTTATACCGTTTATGTAGAACATAATAATTTTTAGTGTGCTTTGATAGTCTCTATATACTCAATATACCACGATCGCGGCTACGGACACATAACTAAGGCAATACAAAATATTTTGCAGTGTGAATTAGCCGCTTAATCGGTTGAGCAGTGCGACCACATAGTCTGATCGCTAATTGCACGCACCCACCCCACCTGCATACGATTGCACTGGGAGCATTTTCATTGGCCATAACTTGTTTTTAAACTCACGTTTGCATACCAATTACTAGATTATGACTAGGCACGCATGCACGAAAAGCGTCAATCTATCTGGCCACACAGCATGATTTGTTCTGCCGCCTTTTAACATGATTTAATAAAGTTTATATTTTTTAACCAATTTTTGGAGTGCCGGAGCCACACTACTTTCAGTCTCAGTCTATTCGTCTGCTGGCGGTCAGCCACCACTAGGAACCGTGCACCCTCTTGAATGTACCGAGATCCAAGCAAAACGACCAGAAGGTGAGCTGACTCCCATTATTTACTTCTGTTGTTTAACCCGCTGATAGTTCCCCTTTAAGGGCCAAATTTGGCAGAATTCCACTGCGGAATCCCATCTGGCTCCATGTCAAACAGCGACTCTATGGGAGGGCTTGCGCTCCTTCGCTCTCCTCCACTCTCCGCTCAAAGAATTGATATGTCATCCACTCCCGGAGTCGGGCAAACCTTCCCATAGAGTCGCTGTTTGACACTGAGGCTGGTGGGATTCCGTGGCGGATTCCGCCAAATTTGCTAAGTGTGAACTGGCCCTTAGGTGGAGGCAGCAGGAGGTGGTCAGGGGCTGGATTTGCAGTTTGAATAACAGAACAGCTGACCCCAAGGCAGCAGGTCACATTCAGATCAACTATAATTTGGTTTAAAATTGCTAGAATGTTGCACACTTTTACTGAAGCCACACTCCATTTTGTTGGTTGCTGAGGAAAAATGTCTAAAATTTGTAAAAAAAATAATAATAATAATAACAAATGTGAAGCAAGTCATGTAAGACTTACAAGATACAAGTTATGTGATGCATATTATGCCAGAATTCTGTTACATTTGCAATAGTAAATCATTCCTTCCTCTCTTTCCTTCCCAAACATATTTTTTATTCACTTACTCAAGAAACTCTATAGACACATCCTCATACAACAGCCATTATTGGTGGAATAACATCTCTAGCCAAAGATTGTGAGATTTTACCAGTATAAACACCATCAATCCAATACAGCCATGGTATATCACTACAATAGAGTACTAGAGTATATTGCTATATTCTCTTACATCTTAATAGAATTTTAGAAAAAGTAAAAAGCAAAGAATAAATTGGTGACTGAAAGGTAAAGTGTTTTCCTATAAAAGTTGGTATGTAAACTATCTATAAATTGTGAGTCATATACTTGCATCTATATGATGCATTTAAGGACCAAACAAACAGTAATCATTGCCAAGGCGGCTCTATTGTAATGCCAATTAAATTAGTTAAAATTACATAGCAGAACCATATATCACTACTGGGCAGAATGTTGGCTGACGTGTATTGATGCATGTCAGCAGTACTTCCATCTGTGATATTTTCGAGTTTTTTTTTTTAAAAAAAAACAGTTTTGCAAAGAGTAGAGATTAAACTAGGAAAAAAGGAATGGAGTGCGAGTTCAACTGCTTAGGTGCAAGACTAACGAGGTTAACCTAAAATATTCCTATACCCTGAGGAAGAGATTTAGGGAATGTAAATCTAGAGATTAATCTAGTTGGGAATTTTTTTTTTCTTTTTAAATTAAAGGAGTAATCTGGATATTCAGATTTAAAAAAAAAAAAAAATAATTGCTGGGGTTGGAGCAAAAATAATAAACAGCCCATACTCAGCTACGGTGCTCCCCCAGGGGTCCTCCTGTGACTTCTTCTGGTCCTTTGCTGAATGCTCTGGCCGCTACTTCCAAGATGGACTTGTTTTACACTGACAGCCCGCTCAGCCAATGACTGGCTATGATGCTGTCCTGCTTTAGCTAGTGATTGGCTGTTACTGGAAGGCATTATATCAGAGATTCAATATAGATGCCAGGAAGAGCAGCCAGGGAAAACTATTACATATAGAAAAACATAAGAAAACATATTCTGAGTTCATAAACCTGCATGTGATAGACTCTGCTTTCTGTCCATCATGTGAAATGCTATGTGTTGTGCAAACCTAACACTTTCCACTACCTGAAGAATACACACAAGACGGTGGAATACTCCACAGCGGTGGAGCGTGGTGGCAGTGGTAGCATTATGTTGCTAGGATGCTTTTCATTGACAGGGCTAGAGTACTGGCAAGTAATGAATGGCTTCTACATTTCCTGCCTCCAGAGGTAGAAAGTAGACTATGGGCCCTAGGTTGCTCCCCTAACTTGATGGGAGATGGTGGTGCACTGACTGTTCTACTACTGTACTGTATATGAACTCTTATACAGTACTGTACTGTATGTGAAGCCTCTCCAATGCTAAACTCACGTGGTACAGCCCACAATCTATGCTCACAAATATATTTGGATAGCGAGCAAAGTTCGAATTTATCAAGTTATCCTGGTAAATTTTATTTTGATTAATGAAGAGTTTGAGTTTGGAAGCGTTCCAAGTTACTACTTTATATGCCTATAGTACATATGGATCAAATTTTTGGGTGGTCATCCCTGGGCCTCGGGCAGCGTCCACTCCTAAAGGCTGCTGGTACACATGCCCCAGTTACCCCCCAGTAGGTACCTGTCCTGTATGTTTAAGTATGCCTCATCTCTTCACCTAGTGGTTAGTAAATATACAATGTATTAACTTAGTCTGACTTAATTATAACATAGTATTAGTAATAAAAGTTTTATAACAAGATGCCTCATGGTTGTGTTGTGCTGAGATGTGTCATTTTTATAAAAACAAAAAAAAGGATAAAAGCCTTCATGAATGTCCTCCATTGCGTATGGTGGCACAGGATTTTAGCATATAGCAAAAAAGAGCACAATTCTTTCAATCAAAACCCTTAAAAACCTGACAACACCATGACAGGTTACATTTTCAGAGTGGAATCCATTAGAATAAGTTGGGATTCCTCTGAAAATAGATCCAATACTTTTCTGTTAAGAATGGAAGCCATAATGATAGCATGAACAAAGCTTGATGCGGACTGCAGTCTTGTAAATTGTTGCATTGTCATTGTTATTTCAGGTTATTTTCAGCTTTTATTGTCATACAGGTGCCTCAGAAATAAAGAATGTCTTGACGTGTTTGAGGCACATTTAGAAGTTGATTAAATATAATTTGGTATGCAGATTGACCTCCCCATTCTATGCCCATTATGTGCCATGCATCATTGTCGTTTCCACCCAGTGCTTCAACTACTATAAAAGCTGCTGAGCTCTTTCTGAGCAATATTCCAGCACACTCCACATCTACTGAGGTCTAACATCTCGGTAAGTACAGTACTGGAGATAGACCATTGTGAGCAGGGGTTTGAACAATTTTTTTTTTGCTTATTTAATTCTAAAAGCTATTCTTTTGCTTGTGACTTGTTAGAGAGAAAACACATGATCAGGTTTTGATCAGGTTTTACAATGCAGTTCCCAACATGGCAATGAAATTCTTACATTATTTACTATTGGAAACTGATATGAAGCAGAACTAAAACACAACCTGTCTGTGTGTTTTACCATTTGCTATGCTCACAAGCTCTACTACCAAAAACAAAAATATATATATATATATATTTATGTATATTTATTGGAATTACTATGGGTTCAATGTAAGTCTAATCCTCCTCGACGTCCTTGGCAAAATATTGTATGTAAAACTACGGGTTACTACGGGTTCAATGTAAGTCTAATCCTCCTCGACGTCCTTGGCAAAATATTGTATGTAAAAAGCTACTAATATCTTTCATTTCATGGGGTTCTCCAGGCTTTAAATACAAACAAACAAACAAAAAAAAAAACAAAGCTGTTTCTTGCAAAAACAGCACCCCCTTGTCCTCAGGATGTGTGTGGTATTACAATTCAGCTCCATTCACTTCAACTGAGCTGCAAACTGCACCCAACTGAGGACAGGAGTGGTAAGAAAGTGGACATGTTTTTTTCAGCCTGGATAACTCCTTTAAACATGTGAACACTGAGTTTACATACAGCTTCTTTGGTCATTATTTGGTTCTCACTTTGTTCAATATTTTTAGCCAAAACCAGAATGGGTTCAAAACACAGAATAAAAAAGTGCAAATTTTTGAGGAAAAATACTAACCAAAAGGAATCTCTAAAAAGTGAGCGGGAACATTGCCTAAAAGTAGCTAAATGTCACCTATGTAATAATATTAAAGGGGTTATCCAGTGCTACAAAAACATGGCACTTTTGCAGCAATCGTGTCTCCAGTTTGGGTAAGGTTTAAAACTCAGTTCTATTGAAGTAAATGGAGCTTAATTGCAAACCACACCTAAACTGGAGACAAGAGTGGGGCAAAAGTGGCCATTTTTTGTAGCGCTGGATAACCCAAATAACCTAAAATTTAGACTGGTGCAAACTGGCCACAGCAACCAATCACAGCTCAGCTTTCAGCTCTGGTGAAAGGAAAGAGGAGCTGTGATTGGTTGCTGTGGGCAGTTTGCACCAGTCTAAATTTTACACCCTTTGATAAATCTCCCCCATCGGGTTCAAATATTTACAAGCACATAACAATCACATACAAGTACATAACAATTGAACATTAAAGTGTACCTCTAGTTTGTAAAAACGGGTGTTCAGACCCGTACCGATCAGGAGAACGAGCTAGAGAGGAGGCAAACGGTACGGGTTTAAACACTCAGACCTGGATGGATCAAAACTTTTGACATGTCTCTTTGACATGTCAAAAGTTTTTACAAACAACAGATACACTTTAATACCTAAACAATGCCCCTTTGCTTCTGCCAAATCGAAAAAGTCCCTGTTTGCCAGTCATCATTCCTTATCATTCTTGTTTTTATGTTTATTTCAGTGCTTTAGTTTGTATCAGTTGTGTGGCTTTAGATGTCATTGTACTCCCTTGTTCTTATATTTATATTATATTTGGGCTTATTTACACATGATGTTTTGCAGTTTTTATTTTTGAAAGTTATTTTTTCCCAATATAAGTCTATGGGTCCGTCTAGGTCTCAGACACAGAGCGGGGAGAGAGGCGTGCGTCAGCACAGTAGTCTCCCTGCTCGTTTTACTGATCGGCCAGGGTCTGAATACTCCAACCTTGACCCAAAAAACATTTGATATGTCTCTGACATATTTAAATGACAGTTACTCCTTATGTTTTCACCAACATACAGTATACCTACAGTGGTGTATGCAGTCATTTCAGACCATGATAATTAAGTATTATGTATATTCAGATATGAATATATTTTTATGATCATATATAAATAACAATGATTCATCGATGCAGATGCAGAATTTATAGTGAAGACGCCTTCTACTATGTATATGTACTTGCCCTCATATAATGTATTCTTATTACTTAAGTTTATTTAAATTAACTAATGAAGTTTTTTTATTTTTTTTATTTTTTTTTATTATACAGGTGCTTCACCATGTCTAACTTTGGTTGGTGACTTACTATTATATTATTCTTATTTTCTTATTTCTTTTAAAACCTTCTAATCTGCCTTTTCCTTATAATCTGCTTCCAGTCTGCATGACAGGAACTGTCCAGTGCAGGAGCAAATCCCCATAGAAAACTTTTCCTGAATTGGACAGTTCCTGTTACAGACAGAGGTGGCAGCAGAGAGCACTCTGTGTCAGACTGGAAAGAAACACCACTTCCTGCTGGACATACAGCAGCTGATAAGTACTGTAAGACTTGACATTTTTAAATAGAAGTAATTTACAAGTCTATATCATTTTCTGACACAAACAAATCTTCATCGAAGTTCCTCTTTAAAGTGGTTATTCCAGATTTGTAGAGATATGTATCTAGTATATACATATATGAGATATATCTGGCTGTAATAACTTCCTCTATATCTATGTAGCTATATACTGTATCTCTATTGGGTCATTGTTACAGCTATCATTTACTATAACAAAACTCAATGTAACAGTTTACTGCAACTTTCAACATGAAATCTGTTTCAATAGCACTGGCAATAATTAACTATGGATATGTTTGTAGTATAGGCTACATATATTAGGGATAGCTAACACATTTCTCTGGCTAATGTTTCTTTTGCATGTATCGTTATACATTGATATCTTTTCACTCATTTACATCTGTGTCTTTATTCTTTTGCAGGCAGTAACCCCATAGGAGCATTTATTGGTAAGTTACCATCTTATTACTTCTCCTATCTCTTACACTTTACATTTTCTGAAACAGAAGGATTTGGCTAAACACTGATAGGAAGAAATATCAAAACTAATGCACAGGGATAGATAGGTAATTCCCTATAGCGGCCAATGAGGTCACCTCCCAGGGGTGGGGTAAGATAGAGAAATACTTCTAACTTGGCTAGCGATTTGTCAGATTTATCATACAGCATTCACCACGGCAATCTTTATTTTTCCAATGAAGTTTTGTGTGAAATATTATAGCAGTATTAATGTGCTTCTCACAATGTGCTTCATATATAAGAACTTCATACAGGTTTTGTAGCACTTATTGGTCATAGTACCCTATTCAATGGCAGAAACCAATTTCAGAGTTCAAAAATGTAAAAAAAACTATCACTACTTAAAATGTGTGGGTAAGTATACGCCTATAATATGCCATGCGTTTACATTGTTTTGTTTCTTTTAAAGGCGTTACCTTGCCAAGAATTGTTACAGGTAAGAAACCCATCAGTTAATGATAGCCAGTGATTGCTTATACTGTAAGGCCCCTCTCACACACCTGCTTATTCTGTCCCCACCTGCGGAGCTGCAAATATGATGAGAATAAGGACCCATTCATTTCTATGACCCTATACACATACCCATATGTGTTATGGATCCATGTTGGGACTGGGATCTGTGCCTCGAAAAGATTAACCCTCCCCCAATGAAGTCAGTAGCTCGGTTATGTAGGAGGGTATGCAGCTTTTCGGGGTGAATTTGCACATTTGTTGCAAAAAATTCTGCAGATTCAAAATCTGTTACAAAAATAAATTTCTAAACTAAAGACCTCTAGACACTGCCTGCAGCACAATTTTGGTGTAGCCATGTGTATAAGGTTTTAAAGGGCAGCACCATTAGGACCACTGCCCCCCCCCCCCCACAGTGTCATACAGCCTGTCCACTTAATTGATTATCAATGGAGGGGACGGGCCAAATGAAGCTGTGGGGGCGGGGCAGTGGTTCTAACAGTGCTCTCGGCCAAAGATTATGCTGACTAACAGCGCAGGACCAGCGATGAGGAGGAAGGTAAGACATATACCTTCCTTCTCAGTGTCCTGGGTGCTATAGGGGGCTATCTATAGACAAATCTAACCTACTGATAATTCCCCTTTAAGGTATATTTACACCCAGTAGCTTTCTTAGGATTTCCTCAGGGTGAAAAACAGAGATTCCTGTTACAATATGCAGCCCCTGATCCTGTACACTGTTCAGTGACGCAGTGCGCAGTTCTGTCTGGCCCAGCAACTGTGTACACACCATACAGTGCATATAGTAAGAGGTACCTATAGTAAGAGGCAGATTCTGCCAGATAGCATAGGGCCCAATGGAACTGTCAAGGGCAGGATTCCCTGCTCCTGTCCATAAAGTAGCTAGGTATATAGCTAAAATTTGCTGCACCTGGCACAAATGTTGCATGTTCTGAGCTGGAGCATGTAATGGTTATTGAGTAGTATGACATAAAATGCATCTTGCCACTCAATACTTACTGTATAGGAGCAGGAACACCTGTCTTTAACAGGCATCCCTGCTGCTGTACACATACAAATTTGCTGTAATTAAAATCAAATCTGCTTACTGAGCAACATGATTTAGGGTTCAATGACAAAGTATACTTTTTATTTGTGAGGTCTACCTCCACAGAAGGCCATTTGTAAGCAATTGTGTGGTTATCCCCTATCTATCTATCTATCTATCTATCTATCTATCTATGGCAAAATAATTACAAAGGCATTTAATATTGATCTCAACTTTATAACTTGATGTATAATAACATTTTTTGTGCTTATGATTCTTTTTCAGGTCAGCCCATAATAGGTATGATCTTGATTTTGACTTTTATCTTACCTAAGCATTTTGAGTTTAGAGTATAGAAGACCTAAACTTTTACATAAAAGTTAAATTTTTTCCTGTTACTTTAAAAAAAAACTTCTGGCATGTTGCAGAGAGATATGAAAAGCTTTGATTGGTCGGAGTTTGAGTGTTTAGACCCAAACTGATCACTAGAATAAGCAGGCTGACTTCTCTTCCCTCTCTGTGTGCATACGCTAGATCAGTGTTTTCTAACTCCAGTCCTTATGGCCACCAACAGGTCATGTTTGGAGGATTTCCTTAGTATTTCATAGTTGATATAACTATAATCAGTGCATCAGCTATCACCACAGCTGGTCTTTGTATGGGAAATCCTCAAAACATGACCTGTGGGTGGGTCTTAAGGAGTCCATTTTAGTCGTGTGGAACAGAGATGGGAGAGAATGTGCTTAGCATGCAACTCCTGTTTTCTGACTGTTTCCTGTTTTTTGAGGTAAAAAAGAGTCAGAAAACAGGAAGTCCAGTGTTTTCATGATCAGAAAACAGGAAGTCGGGTGTTTTCATGATAACAAAAAAAAAAGAATGTAAATTTAGATTTAGTTATTACAACAGTGACACTTTAAGATGTGGGAGGCCTGCTGCACCGCTAGGAGGCACTAAGGAGCTTCTGCATACTATTTATATGTTGAACACAGTAAAAACAAGGAAGCTCCTCGGTTCTTCCAAGTGGAGTTTTCTTTTAAAACCTTTCCTATAGATGAAGGTTAGAGCTTCTTAGAATTGTAAAGTGCTGCAAAATTTGTTGCCACTATATAAATAAACATTATCATTACTACCAAAAGATGGGGAATCACACTGCTGTAAAGAAATACTATGTATTATTCAGTTTAGGTGTGTTCCCTACCTATACAGAAAATCTTTACCTTCTGAGTTGTAGGTTGTACTCATATTCTCTATTTTATTCATTCAACAGCACGCCCTCCTGTATATCCACCCTATAATAACGGTTATTTTGTAAGACCCAGACCACATCATCATCATCATCCTCATCCACCACATCCAAACAACTTTAATAACGGCTGGAATAGTGGCTGGAACGGTCGCCCTAATTATAACACTGGCTACTGGTCCAACGGATATAGATATTAGTGTGGATGGGTCAACCACAGCAAAGGTGAATTCAAAGTAAGTTGTCACATACAAGACAAAAATTTGATTCCATTGCAAGACAGGATGTTTGACCAATTCTGTAATTCACATATTGCTTTTACATGTTTACACCTATAGGCTATATTCACGTAATACTTCTGTCAGTTTTTCTGTGCAAATCTTTCTATTATAATGTTGTCCTGTCCTTTCCACTCCTGGTTATAGTTAAAAAAAATACAGACCAAAAGGCTATGTTCACACAACATCAAAAATAGAGAAAAGGCGGCCGCTTTTGCAATTTTAAAAAAGTCAGTTATTGCGGTAATTTAACTGATTGCATTGAATAACGCAACTTATCACCCTGGACGTCAAAATAATGATCATGACAATTATTTTCAGACGTTTTTTTATTAGTTGTTCACACACAGTTTTTCTTTTGCCACCATTGTTTCTCCATTTTTACTATTAAATTCAATGGACTTTTCAATTACGCCGCACCCAAAGGCCAATAAGTAACCCCAAACTAGTATAATGTACAAACACCAGTCATTGCACTATGGGGAGGCCAGACAGCTAAATGACGTCTGTTATTTTAGACTCAAAATGATGGACGTCATTTTAAACAGAGCTGAAAAAACGTTGTGTGAACATAGCCTAAGACTTACAGAAATACTATGTGTGAGCCTAGCTTAAGGCTAGGTTCACACACAGTAAAATAAATGCTAAATACCACTGAAGTTTTAAGTGAAACTAGAATAATGTGTGAACAGATGAAAAAAAAGAAAAAAAATTGGCTTTGGCTTCAATGGAGTGCATTAGTATATTGAATATACAGCCGTATTTTCCCCTTGTTTTTTTTTTTTTAGCATGGTTTAGCCTGCTTGGTCTCCTTTATATTTTCTCAGTTCTGAAATGCTTTTTGTGCATTTTCTATGTGTTCTGTTTTATTGGCCTTATTTATGACCACATGTGACATCTGGATTTTTTTTTTATAGCCATAAGTTTTTATTTCTTTGTAGTCATATCTCCCCCTCACTTTAATTTTCCTTTTTTTTTACAGTCTGAGCCCGAACATTCGATGAATCTTCCCAGCCAACAGAAGCATATTTGCTAGTTGCCACCCCAAATTCTTGTATATAATATGATCACGCATTTTCCTTGTTCGTCATCTGTATACAATGCTTGCCTCCCATTCAATTCATTTTCGTTTGCTGTGCTCAAAGTGCCTTGCAGAATGGAAATAAAGCTTATCTGACTGCACAATTGGATTGTCTGTGTATGATATAATCGACTCTAGGTGCTTCGATTGTTGTTTTATCACATTTCATAGAGACATGATACAAGCCGAGTAAAGGGCGTATTCACCTTTGAGCACCATATTACATTTTATAGGTGCTAGCTATATAAAAAAAATTGAGTCACTTTGTAAACAGATTGTATTACTCATCACACAATGGTATTGAGTAACATAATATACTGCAGCCTTGAATGGCATCTACAGCTCTGCTGGTTGATAGGACTGACTGGTGGAAACACCAATCTACAGGCACACCCATTAGTTGTCTTTCTGTACTGGGAGGTTAGTTCCCAATAAATTACTGATAACAGCAATAAACTTTTCACCCCTTTACTACACTAAACCAAAAATCCTTTACCACGTTAAACCTCTTGTGATAAAGGACTTAAAGGGGAACTCCAGGTAGAGGTTAAAAAAATTTAACCTCTGCAGAAGCATATAGCATTACTTACCTATCTATCCCAGTTTTGAAACTACCAAAAATCCATTTGTTTGGGGGATTTTTGTTCTGTATTGTGTTTCTGTCCTTCCTGGTTGACCAGTTCCCAGAATGCAATGCTTTCCCTCAGCTGATCAGAGTTCCCCACCCATCACAATCAGTAAAATTAGTGCTGCACCTGCTTCTGGCCATTCAGAGATGGTGGATCACTCAGGGGATTGGGGGATCCAGCCAAGCCTCCTGTGACATCCTGCCCTGCCCCCTGTCTGCATCATCAGCCTGTGCTCAGCAAACACACACAAAGTAAGAGAGAGGCATATTATCTCTGTCTCCTAAGGTGGGAGAACAGTGGGAGCAGGAGACAATGTGAATTGGCACAGGGGCCATTTTTTTCACCTTCTGGATTTCTATCAGCTACCAGTGTGGCAGAACTGCACAGATATAGTAATACATTGTATAGACACATCTATAAAACTTTTAATGTACTTTTAATAGAAAACAAGTTTTTCTTATCCGGAGTTCCCCTTTAAATGGATATTCTGATAATAAAAAATGACTTGCAACAATAAGAGGAGACAACCCTCTTTGCTGCCGCCAATGGCTGTGTCAGGAACTGCATGGCTGCACAAGCCCTGGTTCCGACACAGCTATAAACATGTATAGCTAACGCAAGAACATTTGAAGCAGTGCGAATAGAAAGAACTGTCAATCATTGTTCACTCTACTTCAGTGTGCTGCAGCGCTAGTGACACAGGCTCCTCCCACAACTCTAATATCTAGTCTAATGCTAACATGCATTAGAACAGACATTAGGGGAGGCTCTCTTGCGACGAAGCAGTCGGTGGTGCCGTTGGCTGGGGTAGCTTTGACGGTGTTGTGGCTGCTAGGTGAAAATAGGGTGACTTGGGCACTTGTTACGGAAGCCTGGAGTGGCATTGGTACCCAACCCCAGTCAGACAGGTACTGCTTCCGCAGGTTTGGATAACCCAAGTGTAACCTGGTGTGTAGGTGCAGAATGATAGGTAGAGTCCAGTAGCTTCATAAGAATAACGTCGGTTTACTGAAATTCTTCAGTGCAATATAACAATAGGACTTCAGTAACTGCAGGTGCGGGCAAGAGGTAGAAGAAGTAACTGTAGAAGTGAGAGTAAAGGAGCGTCTTGAGGGCCCTGTCCAAAGTAGCTGTGTACTCTGCTAGGATAGCATAGTTGAGAAGAGAAGAAGATACTCGTACTTATGTATAGATTCCTTACTTGATCTGACCACCTTATGCCCTACAGTGTCGAGATACCCGTCCTGCTAGGGTAGTATGAGGTCCCAGGTCCCTGAGGTGGGTTGAGCAGACTTCCTGAAACTTTTCAGAATAGCCGTGCATTACAGTAGGATATGTAGGCGAGTTGTAGCTTTGTCCTACTGGGGTCAGTACCTAACTCAGGTATGCTGCGTCTTGTCCTGTGTCTTGTAGAAGGTTTCCCTGGCGTGGACAAGGTGATCCTCAGAGGATGTCCTTTCCTCCTGAGGGGTCTAGCACTGCATGCTAGCGGTGGTGAACAGCTTAGGAACCCTATCACACTGTCTCTCTGTCTCCACTAATTCAACTGAAAGGGCTCCCCACCTACCAGGAACTAACCTCATTTTAAAGGGGCCAACTAAATTCCCTTGCGATTGGTGGGGCTTTGTAGCGTAGAAGAGTGAAGAAAGAAGATAAAGTGAGGGAAACTAAGCCTACACCTGCGATTGGAGGAAAACAAACATGTGACAAATACAGTTAACCCAATGTTTCATTTAGCTGTGCACACTACAAGACATACAGAAAATACAGTAGTGACACCTAGTGTGAAAAACAAACAATTCAGCTCTTCTTCATCCCACTGTGGGAACCTGAATGAGTTACTTTGCCCAGGTGCATAAAAGACTTAGTGGCACACCTGTGCTGGGACACTACACATTATCCCCGGCAGCGTTAGTAATATGTGACTGTGCAGGGACAAGAGCTTGTTTAGCCATGAGGTTCCTGACACAGCCATTGGTTATAGCAAAGGGTCGGTGTTGTCCTTTACTGTTTCCAGTCAATTTATGAAAGTAAAAAAAAAAAATTCTTTTCAAAAATTCGGTTCAGCAGGTTCTCCAAACTTTGAAATAAAGTTCAGGTTCTTTTGAGCGAACCTTAAACAAGCCGCAATTAAACAGTTAAAAGACTGCAGTCATTCAGCTGTTTTACCTGTCCGCACTCCCTGGTGTCCTCCTTCTCCGGTCTCCAGTGTTCCTTGCAGATGGGGCTGCACTGCGGGCAGTGATTGGTTCAAGAGTGACAGCCTGCTTAGCCAATCGATGGCTGCAGTGCTGTCCTTATTCAGTCAGTGATTGGCTGAATGGGCTGTCACTCTAGAACCAATCACTGCCCGTGGTGCTGTCTTGTCTTACACATCCAGTGAATGGATCAGTCGGCTTGAGGTGGCTACAATTAGCAGGGAACAATGAAGACCTGGAGGAGGACACTCGGGGAGTGTCTTTTTTTATGTGTATTGAATTATGTGGTCACCAACTTTACAAACTCGTTCTGGACTTTGCAGATCTTGGTTTATAAGATTTAGTTTGCTTATGTCAAATCACAACATATACTGCCAATAATTCACCACTTTAGACTATCCAGTTATTTTGGGGTCAAAATGACCTCTATCATTTTGCGGTTTGACTGCCCACCAGTGCAATGAGGGCTGTTGGTACATTATTCTAGTTCAGATGGATTGATCGCCCTTTGGGTGTGTCTTTAATTCCAAAGTCCGTTGAATTTAATAGTAAAGATAGTGAAAGGACGATGAAAAAAGAAAAACGGTTGTCTGTTGTTTGCAAAAGACGTCCGCGAATAATTGTCATGATGATTTAATTATCTGTCATTTAATACACTGTGTGCATTGGGCGGCTGTCATTCTATTGACATCAATGCATTGAAGTCAATAAAAACCCGCCAATAACGGATGTAATTTTTAAAAGAAAAGGTGGATGCCTTTTTTTTTTTTTTTTTAAATACTTAGCGTTAACATAGCCATTAGCTGCAGTTATACAACTCTCCTAAGACATACTGCCTATCTCAGCTATCTGCTGCGTGCAGATTCTCTAGTGTGTCCTATGAGATGCAGCCTATCAATTCTCTCACACTTGTCAAAGCTGATAGGGGAAACCTGTTAAAGGTAGACAGGATGAAGCTGTATCTCATAGGAGTCTATAGTGTAAATTATAGGACAGCAATCAACCTCCTTTCTACTATTAATAAAGTGGGCTGTAGCGTTAGTTCACAAATATAAACAGGTTTTTCCTCTCTTGCAGGCGGTCACACCACACTTTTTGATATGGATAGTTCAATGACTAAGACAACATTGTGTCTGGCATATTGTCAACAAAATACTGAGATGTCCTTTGTCTCTACTAACCCTTGTGACTGCGATTGGCCACAAACTACCTTCTAGTTCATGTATAAATATTGGTAGACGCCTTAAAAAAAAATCACAAGATCTTGACTATTTCAGAGAAAGGTACGTGTATTAATTGATGTATAAAAATTATATTGCAGTTGAGCAACATACACATATAGGTTAGGCAACAAGCTGTATATTATAATAATGAGGCTGCAAGGGGCATTTATATATATATAGTGTTTATATTTGTGAGTTGCATAACTTTATACAACTGTTATTGGTTGAAGCTTTCTCATCTGTGAGACATGAATGATCATGAGTCCAAAGGGTATGATGAAAGGATTAAACTGGGATGATGCATTGGAAGAAACAGATCTGAACACACAGTCCCCAGAAGATGTATTTTATCCTCTATTTTATCTAGTCTTTGTATTTCTGGCTGCAGAGGAGATATCATTGCTTTATATAGGGATACACAGAAATGTCATACACCATAGTCATTCATCATCTACATTCCTTATATTCTCAACCCAGACACATGAGGAATATTCTTAATCCTTTATGGTCAGATATTCTTATAATTTATTACATTTGCTAAAGCGCAGAACAGGTTTCACTAATTTCACTAATTACATTACAAAAAATATACAAAACTAATAGAAGGATATAAGAATAAAGATCAACTAGACCAACATTCAATGTTCTGTAAAAGTACCATAAAGTAGTAATATGTGCTTATCCTGTATATACTAGTACCAAGTAAAGGCAATAATAGGGGCTTCTAATAATGAAGCCAAGTACTGTTCACACTTTTTTTTTTATGCTCTGGCATTTGTTTTTTATACCCATAAATACCTCTGGATATTTCTAAGTTTTATTTTTAAGTAGCATTAGACGTCAGATAAATGGGAGACCACCGCTTTTTGCGTTGGCTCCGCTATAGATCAGAGGACTCCGTCCACCCTGCTGTAAGTTACTGTATGCCTTTGCTCCTGCAATTCCCATAAGGCTATGTTCACTCATTGCTTTTTGAGGTGAAAATACATCCGTATTTTGTTAATTACATACGTAACTAAAGAACACGATCATTATTTATTGCTGTAATTATCAAAATACAGCCATATTTTTGCCTCAAAATTCCAACTCACTTGGGAAATAGAGCACTGTGTCAGAATGCTGGAAAGAATACCACTTCCTGCAGGATATACAGCAGCTGACAAATACTGGAAGACTGGAGATTGTTAAATAGAAGAAATTTGCCCATCTATATAACTTTTTTACACCAATTGATCTTAAAGATTTTTTCCCCCGCCTGAATTCCCCTTTAAGAGCGGGGCGCAACATATCTGACCATGTATTACATGGAGGTTTCTGGTGTACCAGGAAGAGATTTTCTTTGTTTATCTACTTTGTTGGGTTCTAAGCAGATTCTTCCCCCTCAGACATCAATGTGCTCTAATAGAGATGTTTTTATGAGAGCAAAGTAATAATTATTCAGTTTTTATATTAACTGTGAATAGAACACCAATATGCAAAGTATATGGGTTTACTTTAGCAATAAAACAATGACCTGCAAGGTTGATTTATAGAACTTTTATTCTATTTCTCCAGGAACCGCCACCATGCACCATCCTAATCCAGGTACAGACCTCAGCACTACATTGTCTCAGCAGGACTTGTTGGCTTCATCCCTCTGGAGCTCTGCATGTATACTATGGAGGATCTGTAAAATCTGCAACTTTCAAATTCAATTATTCTCCCCTAAATTCTGTGATTTACCTGTAATAAATGACATCTACAACCTACTTACCTCCTTACAATACTGGTCTAGGGATAATGCTGTATCAATGCAGATTAGTTGGCAGGTAGTAGACGCTGGGCGCCACGCCTGATGAGTTGCATTTTAGCTTGTGCTGTACATACTAGGAACAGCAGAGGGCAGTATTGCCTCTATTATAAAATAGGATTATATTATTTATAGAGATGAACGAACTGGGTTCGGGTTCAAGTCCATCTGAACCCGAACGTTCGGCATTTGATTAGCGGGGGCTGCTGAACTTGGATAAAGCTCTAAGGTTGTCTGGAAAACATGGATATAGCCAATGACTATATCCATGATTTCCACATAGCCTTAGGGCTTTATCCAAGTTCAGCAGCCACCGCTAATCAAATGCCAACCGTTCGGGTTGGGATGGACTCAAGCATGCTCGAGGTTCGCTCATCTCTGATTATTTACTACCTTACTCACCTTTATCATTGAACTCTTCTTTGTGTTTACAGGAAAAGATCAAGGACCACATCCACCACCTCATACAAAGCCTGATCCTCACCATCAAGGCCCCCCTGGAAGCCATCCACCCGGACACCAAGGAGGCCCCGGACCCCACCCACCCAAAGGCCAAGGACCTCATGACCAGCATGGACATCATGACCAACATTGTCCTCCTGGGCCACATGGAAAACATTGATACCTAAAAAGATTTTAGATGACTGTGGGTCATCAGAAATGCGGTTATATATATACATGCTCTCCTGCTTTATATTCTTCTAACTAGAAATCAGCAGAGACCTGTATGAATCATGTCCAAGATGTCACATTATGCCTATCTTTTCCATTATGACTGCGCTATGATTATTATTATACCTTTTTATCATTTTTTATCATATTTCAGCTTCAGCATTTGATGACCAATAAAACTAGTAAAACTATAAAGATGACAAATTATCTCTATAATACTGTACCATTTTTTGTGTTTATTGTGTGTGTGTGTGTGTTTTATTTTTCTTATAAAATCACTGGGGGAGATTTATCAAACATGGTGTAAAGTGAAACTGGCTCAGTTGCCCCTAGCAACCAATCAGAATCCACTTTTTATTTTCCAAAGAGTCTGTGAGGAATGAAAGGTGGAATCTGATTGGTTGCTAGGGGCAACTGAGCCAGTTTCACTTTACACCATCGGGGAGATTTATCAAACATGGTGTAAAGTGAAACTGGCTCAGTTGCTTCCAGCTACCAATCAGATTCCACTTTACATTCCTCACAGACTCTTTGAAAAATGAAAGGTGGAATCTGATTGGTTGCTAGGGGCAACTAAGCCAGTTTCACTTTACACCATGTCTGATAAATCTCCCCTCATGTTTGATAAATCTCCCCCACTATTTTTAAAATACCTCTAAACAAAATCCCATGACCCAATGTAATTCTGGAAGTAGTGACCAGGCCACGTTCTTATTGGGAAATTAGATTATTACAAGACACACAATATTAATTATATGTAGTGTAGTATTAAACCAGTGGTATAGGCAATATAGCAGGGTCCATAGAGTTTTATGGGTTCTAGATTTTGGTTCCACACAACTCAGAGCTTGTACAGAGCAAAAATATGGTATTATGCTTGACAGATCATAATTTATTATGAGATTGTGCGTAACAGCTATAGCACTACGCTACTGTACTGACTGAGTTGTGTCAGTTCAATAACATAGTGCTTTATTTGTTCCGGAACTCATATTAAATTAGCTCATGATTAGCTCATGATGTACCATCAGTACCTTCGCTTTAAGTTTTGCATATGGATAGAATGGCGCTGGTGTGGGGAAGACTGTGTCACAGTCCTTTTTTGAACCACGGCCCGGTTCCCATGTACAGCGCCATTCTATTCCCGGCACACGTTGAGGGTAAAGCACTGGAGATAGGCCGGTATGATGCGGCTCTATTAGAATCAATGGAGCCGCATAATAGAGGGGCGGGGGTTTCCTCCCACTGGGGGTGGGTCGGCCAGCCTTTAGTGCTTCACCCCTGACTGATGCCGGGAATAGAACTGCGGCACCGGCTTCCCCGCATCAGCACTGTTATATCCATGTGCCAAACTTAAAGCCAATGTACCTGATGGTACATTTGCTTTAAATTAGCTCACAATCTCATATTAAATTATGGTGCAGGGATTTCTGTAAGAGGTGAAGAGTTCAGTCCATACTATACATTAAGCGTATAGACTGAAGGATCATACGTATATCAGACGTGTGAACTCAGCTTCAGGTTAGAATCTAATTGTTCAGGAGTTACAGTATGTTGGGAATTCAGCTTGGTTTAGTCAACATGGGATATAATACCTCACACACAACCTGTGAATAGGTGTGGCATTCTATTAAAAAATAACAAACATTTTGTTTATTTTGGACAACCCCGGGCACATGAGCAAAGTCCACATGCGGCAACTCATATTATAATGTAGTGCTTTTAAAACTGACGGCTAAACAAGCACTAAAACTATATTCCAGTGTCATTAAAACAATGAAAAAGTTTACAGTTTTATAATAATAATAACAATAATAATAATAATAAAAAAAAGTAGAAATAAACAAAAAAGCTACATACAGAGAACTCTAGATTCATTGTCTCCTTTAGTATTCACTGCAAGCAAAATATATATACTGACGGAACCAAATTCTTCCTGCTCATGGTAACAGCCGGAAATGAGGTCAAATTCTTGTGTCATCATATCCTAATGGAAAGTGAAAAAGCAGCAATTTGTAATAAAAAATATAAATAATAATAATAACAACAACAACAATCTACATTATTTACATCTTCACCTTTCAAAGTAGATAACCACAGATTTGTATCTACAGCAAACACACACACACACACACACACACACACACACACACACACACACACACACACACTTTGTAGAACTGAATTAACCTACAAGTTTGTAGGCAGAGATTGCAGTACCCAGAGGAAACAAAAGTAAGGTGTAAGAAGAACATACAAAGTCAATGGAGATGGCCAGATTTGACCTCAGTGTTACAAGACAACAGTGCAAACCATTTGACTGCAGGGACAGCACAGCATGCATCACATTAGTGTGTTAATATATTTTGACTGCTATGTTTTATTGCTATCATCACCTTTGTGCAGTTTACTCAGTGTGATTCATAGGCAGACAATAAAAGTGGAGTATGACAGTAAAGTAAGAAAGATAACACCAGGTGTATGGAGGGACAGCTCTGTTTAAATTAAGGAGCGGCTGAGTCTTTTGACTGAACTAGTTATAAATACCGAGTAATACATTCAACGCTCCTAATAAACACTGAGGTGTGACGGCAGTCCAAAAAAACATCTGATACCAAGGTTCAACTAACGTTAAATATTAGCACAAAGAAATACCTGATATAGAATTAGTCAATAACTGTGTTATACCATTTCAGAAATATATAGGACTTGTGTATTCCTGAATGTAGTTTGAATATCAGGTACATTTGGTAATAGTTACAGAACAATATCACAATAGACGTTTTCAATACCAGTGCAAGTAACACGTATCTTATTTCAGCCAACTATCATTAGATCTCCTTTTGACATTAACTACTGTATATACACTTCAGAATTTAAACAGTCTCTAGTAACCAGGGTGTAAAGCATCAGTCTATAGTAACCAGTGTGTAAAGAACCAGTCTATAGTAACCAGGGTGTAAAGCATCAGTCTCTAGTAACCAGGGTGTAAAGCACCAGTCTCTAGTAACCAGGGTGTAAAGCACCAGTCTCTAGTAACCAGGGTGTAAAGCATCAGTCTCTAGTAACCAGGGTGTAAAGCACCAATCTATAGTAACCAGGGTGTAAAGCACCAGTCTCTAGTAACCAGGGTGTAAAGCACCAGTCTCTAGTAACCAGGGTGTAAAGCATCAGTCTATAGTAACCAGTGTGTAAAGCACCAGTCTATAGTAACCAGGGTGTAAAGCACCAGTCTCTAGTAACCACGGTGTAAAGCACCAGTCTATAGTAACCAGGGTGTAAAGCACCAGTCTATAGTAACCAGTGCGTAAAGCACCAGTCTCTAGTAATCAGGGTGTAAAGCACCAGTCTATAGTAACCAGGGTGTAAAGCATCAGTCTATAGTAACCAGTGTGTAAAGCACCAGTCTATAGTAACCAGGGTGTAAAGAACCAGTCTATAGTAACCAGGGTGTAAAGCACCAGTCTCTAGTAACCAGGGTGTAAAGCACCAGTCTCTAGTAACCACGGTGTAAAGCACCAGTCTATAGTAACCAGGGTGTAAAGCACCAGTCTATAGTAACCAGTGCGTAAAGCACCAGTCTCTAGTAATCAGGGTGTAAAGCACCAGTCTATAGTAACCAGTGTGTAAAGCACCAGTCTATAGTAACCAGGGTGTAAAGCACCAGTCTATAGTAACCAGGGTGTAAAGCACCAGTCTATAGTAACCAGGGTGTAAAGCACCAGTCTCTAGTAACCACGGTGTAAAGCACCAGTCTATAGTAACCAGGGTGTAAAGCACCAGTCTATAGTAACCAGTGCGTAAAGCACCAGTCTCTAGTAATCAGGGTGTAAAGCACCAGTCTATAGTAACCAGGGTGTAAAGCATCAGTCTATAGTAACCAGTGTGTAAAGCACCAGTCTATAGTAACCAGGGTGTAAAGAACCAGTCTATAGTAACCAGGGTGTAAAGCACCAGTCTCTAGTAACCAGGGTGTAAAGCACCAGTCTCTAGTAACCACGGTGTAAAGCACCAGTCTATAGTAACCAGGGTGTAAAGCACCAGTCTATAGTAACCAGTGCGTAAAGCACCAGTCTCTAGTAATCAGGGTGTAAAGCACCAGTCTATAGTAACCAGTGTGTAAAGCACCAGTCTATAGTAACCAGGGTGTAAAGCACCAGTCTATAGTAACCAGGGTGTAAAGCACCAGTCTATAGTAACCAGGGTGTAAAGCACCAGTCTATAGTAACCAGGGTGTAAAGCACCAGTCTATAGTAACCAGGGTGTAAAGCATCAGTCTCTAGTAACCAGGGTGTAAAGCACCAGTCTATAGTAACCAGTGTGTAAAGCATCAGTCTCTAGTAACCAGGGTGTAAAGCACCAGTTTATAGTAACCAGTGTGTAAAGCATCAGTCTCTAGTAACCAGGGTGTAAAGCACCAGTCTATAGTAACCAGGGTGTAAAGCACCAGTCTATAGTAACCAGGGTGTAAAGCACCAGTCTATAGTAACCAGGGTGTAAAGCACCAGTCTATAGTAACCAGGGTGTAAATAACCAGTCTATAGTAACCAGTGTGTAAAGCATCAGTCTCTAGTAACCAGGGTGTAAAGCACCAGTTTATAGTAAATCTAGACCCAGGTATATACAGGAACTTTTGTGTTTGAATTACAGGGGTTTTCTCCCGACAGACACTCATCACTCAAAGGGGGTGATTTATCAAAGGGTGTAAAATTTTGACTGGCGCAAACTGCCCACAGCAACCAATCACAGCTCCTAGTTCATTGTATCGGAGCTGAAAGCTGAGCGGTGATTGGTTGCTGTGGCCAGTTTGCTCCAGTCTAAATTTTACACCCTTTGATAAATCTGGGCCAAAATGTGTATGCCCTTCTACCCTATACCCTTAGCACGCTGCTCCACATGGTGCATATGCCGCTGATTTCTCAGGTCCCAGCAGTTAGACCTCCACCTATCAATCCTGTGATTAGAGGGGATACTATCATGACATGGAGACACCCTTCAACATAAGAAGTGAACTTTTGTTCTTATAAGTTTGAATAATCAATTCGTTTTTTTATAGTGGAAAAATGAAAAGCTGCCAAAGAACATTGATATGCATGAAGAAGATGTACAGTACATGTTTTGCTCACACAGCAATGTCACTATATATATAATTCCAGAGAGGGTCCCACAAAGTATTTCTTTATCCTCTTTCACTCTCGTTTCGATTGTTAGATGATGCATGAGTGACCTCTAGTGGCAATTTGACCAAATATCAAGATTTCTTATATAATACAACCAAGGAATACTGCACCACAAACACTATCCTGAAAACAACAAGGAGTAAACATTGTGAGACATAATCACAATGGAAGACAGACAAAGATGAAAATGATAGGGGGACTTTGGCCAATTTCTCACAAGGCACTGAGCAGCACTTTGTACTGTTATACAGAATTTGGTGACATTTTCCACTCTGCACCATGCTCACTACGTGGAGTAGGTCCACATTGCGTTTGATTCCACACAGGTTCTGCATCAGAGTTCCTTTGAGGTTACAAACCCACTTGCCGGATCTGCAGCGAGTCTCCTTGCTGCGTTTTTGCAGCGAGACTCGCTGCAGATCCTGGCCCTATACTTTCAATAGCAGAGAAACTAGAGATTTTGTCTGCAGCCCGCCCCATTAACCCCCCGGCCGCCGGACATTATACATTACCGGGTCCCCGTTCCTGCTTGCTTCGGGGCTCCCGGTGTCTTCACGGCCCGCCCGGCCAATCAGTGCGCTGCGGCGGGGCAGCGCACTGATTGGCCGGGCGGAACGTGCCGGGAGCCGCTGAAGCAAGCAGGAGCCGGGATCAGGTAATGTATATCGCCCCCAGCCCCCGGCCGCACGATCGCCCCCAGCCCCCGGCTGCACGATCGCCCGCAGCCCCCGGCCGCACGATCGCCCCCAGCCCTGCAGCCCCCGACCTCACGATCGCCCCCAGCATTGCAGCCCCCGGCCGCACGATTGCCCCCAGCGGGCGATCGTGCAGCCGGGGGCTGGGGGCTGCGGGCGATCATGCGGCCGGGGGCTGCGGAGCTGCGGGCGATCGTGCGGCCGGGGGCTGGGGGGCTGCAGGCGATCGTGCGGCCGGGGGCTGCGGGGCTGGGGGCGATCGTGCGGCCGGGGGCTGCGGGGCGATCGGGGCTGCAGGGGGGGCGGGCAGGATATACATTACCAGGTCCCCGCTCCTGCTTGCTTCGGCGGCTTCCGGCACGTTCCGCCCGGCCAATCAGTGCGCTGCCCCGCCGCAGCGCACTGATTGGCCGGGCGGGCCGTGAAGACACCGGGAGCCCCGAAGCAAGCAGGAACGGGGACCCGGTAATGTATAATGTCCGGCGGCCGGGGGGTTAATGGGGCGGGCTGCAGACAAAATCTCTAGTTTCTCTGCTATTGAAAGTATAGGGCCAGGATCTGCAGCGAGTCTCGCTGCAAAAACGCAGCAAGGAGACTCGCTGCAGATCCGGCAAGTGGGTTTGTAACCTGAAATGTGATATTTAAATCCCATTGATTTCAATGGGGAATCTACAACCATAATATTTGTGATGCATTATTTTCCTACATGCAACTAAATACCTTTTTAGGGTATGTTCACACTTACAGGATCCGCAGCAGATCCGCAGCAGATTTCATTTAAATAACTGAACACAGCATCAAATCTGCACCATCAAATCTGCTGCAGATTTCATTTAAATAACTGAACACAGCATCAAAGAAAGAAGTGCTTTGGAATTTTTTTTTTAAAATCAACTAGTGCAAAAAAGATATACAGATTTGTAAATTACTTCTATTTAAAATAAATCTCATGTCTTCCAGTAGTAATCAGCTGATGTATGTCCTGCAGAAAGTGGTTTATTCTTTCCAGTCTCTCTGCTGTGCTCTCTTCTGCCATCTCTGGTTATGTTAGAAACTGTCCAGAGCTGTAGGAAAACATTTTTTTTTTCAGTTTTATTGGTGAGGGCCGAGGTACTGAGATGTCCACCAACCCTTACAACCAGCGCACAAAGGCGGGTGGCTGTACACTATGGGGGAGATTTATCAAAGGGTATACAATATACACTGGTGTAAACTGCCCACAGCAGCCAATCACAGCTTAGCTTTCAGCTTTGGTAAAATGAAAGAGGAGCTGTGATTGGTTGCTCTTGGCAGGTTACACCCCATCTCATGCTCAGTGAAGAAAGGCTCTATCTCTTTCTTTAGAGCTTGTGTTCAGTGAGTCAGACAAACAGTGCTCAGCTGCGAGCTTCTCCCCACTGGTTCTAATGGAGGTCTCATCACCCAGACCTCGACCAATGAACACTGGTAACATACCTCTATAATGTGTCAAAGGTTTTCAGAATTTAGGAAAGTATCAAACATGGTGTAAAGTGAAACTGGCTCAGTTGCCCCTAGCAACCAATCAGATCCCACCTTTCATTTTCTAAAGAGTCTGTGAGGAATGAAAGGTGGAATCTGATTGGTTGCTAGGGGCAACTGAGCCAGTTTCACTTTACAGCATGTTTGATAAATCTCCCCCAATATCTTTACCTACCAGTTTACCCTGTGTGAACCCTTATGTAACACAACCAGGGCATAGAGACAACATGCTGGAACACAGGCAGCGAATGACGACCATTGTCACATGATAACACACAGCTAAGAAATAAACATTGGATGTGAACACGCTCTAAGTGAATAAACTCTATTCTGGCATACATTGAATAAAACTTTGAGAAGAACAAGGAAAAACCCTACTGGGAAATCATCACAAAGGAAAGCAGCATAGTCTGAGGGAGTTTTCTGGCACTAAAATATTGCAGCTTATTTTTGGAATAGGCCATTACTATAGCAGTCCTGGATAATCCCTTTAAATACAAGCTGTATTGTGATCTCACCACAATAGAACATAACCGTAGCATAATTTAACATTTGGGATTAAGATATTAAAAATTATTTATTTATATATAGTACAAGAGGGACATAATGGATGTCACCAAGCAGTTAAATGGATTGTTCACCAATTTTTTTTTTCTTTCATATCAAATGGTGTCACAAAGTTATATAGATTTGTAATTAACTTAAATTTTAAAATGTCAAGCTGCTGTCCTGCAGGAAGTGGTGTATTCTTACCAGTGTGACACAGTGCTCTCTGCTGCCACCTCTGTCTGTGACAGGAACTGTCCAGAGCAGTAGCAGTCTTCATAGAAAACCTCTCCTGCTCTGGACAGTTCCCGTCACCACCACAAATCTACATAACTTTCTGACACCAGCTGATTTGAAAGAATTTTTTTTTATTGCCGTAGTACCCCTCTAAGGACAACCATAGCAGTGTGCACCGAAACAATGATTGATCCTTCGAGCAACACTGCACAACTGCAATAGTCTATTACTTACCTCTGATCAAGGGATTGTTTACTGTTCTGTTATAGAGACTGACTTGTTGTTGTTGTTGTTTTTTTTTTGCAATATGTTCATTAGGGTAGCTTCACACACACACTGTATCGCAAGTACTGGAAGACTGGACATTTTTAAATAGAAGTAATTTACAAATCTGCAAAACTTTCTGACATAAATTGATTTAAAAACTATTTGTTTTCTCGTTAGCCCCCCCCCCCCCCTCCTTTAAATTCAAAGTTAAGCCTAGTCACTGCCATCTGCAGCCCCTCCACCCATTAGAGACTGGCTTGGACAGTTTCGTGAGTCTACTTATATATTGGTGGTCTGTATCTCTGCTCCTGTTTTTTAACAATAAGAAGATTTTAAGGGGGCACAGTCCAGGGATTCCTTCAATTGGCAGTCAATTAGCTTTTCATTACATATTTGGCGTTTTCATGTAAGAGGAACTTTTGGGCCCATCATGTTCCTGGGTTGGAAAGTGATTATTACCTTCTCACTTTGTATAACTACATCCCTGGAGTACATTGTACATCCTGGGGCCTTTGTAAAGTTATCTGCTATCTGTATACACAACACTTGTTAGAATTGAGGTTTAAGCCATAACATTTTTATTGCGGGACCTTTGTCATAATGAGTGCTGGGATGTGACCTGACAGGGAGTGGGCTGCTGCCGGAACAACAATGGCTAGTGTGATGGTAGTGCAAACACAAAACCTGTATGTTCACTTCCAGCTATTCAGCTATCCCATCTGGTTTACCTTCCTGTGACATATCCTTCAACTCATCTATCTGACTATAAATTCCCCCAAACAGTCAACAGCAGTCGCTGATCTCCAAGCACCAAGGGAAGGTATGTACAATATAATAGGCCTTTGTTATATCTTGTTTAAGCTTTCTATTCGGTTGCAAGTTCATTATTATTCTTTAGTTTTTTATTTTTTTAGACATATTTCAGGATTATTTATTTTAAAACATTTTGAACATTTATTATTGAAAGCAAATCATTTATTTAACAGATGTGAGAATATTTTTGTATTTTATTATTAGTGATGAGCGAATAGTGAGATATTCGAATATTCGATATTCGTACGAATATCCCGCGAATATTCGAATATTCGATCGAATATTCGATCCCATTAAAGTCTATGGGAACAAGTATTCGATTAGTGAAAAACATCTATTTGATCATTTGGAGGATGAAACCGGAAGCTGGGGGATGTGAACGCTTATCGAATATTTATCAAATATTCGCGGGATATTCATACGAATATCAAATATTCGAATATCTCACTATTCGATCGAATAGTATTCGCTTATCACTATTTATTATTGTTCATTTTCTAAATAGTCTTTATTAAGAATTTCCAACCATTTAGCTGCTAGTAAGAGAATGTCAGCCAGACATTGATAGAGAGAGCAGCAAAGAGGCAAAGAGAGTTACACACCAGCTCGGTTTGTGAACAGGGAAAGAATCCTTGGAGGGCAGCTCACAATGGCTTGAGAGAGCAGATATAAGGTTTTTTACCATAAAAAATGCAAAGCAAGATTTTTATTGTAGCCATAGTATTGATTTCCATATCATTTGCATGTACCTCAATATAGGTGGACCCAAATGTAAATATACTTATATCAGGAGTTATTTATATGTGCTTCATATTTTCCTGTGCTATGGGGTACATCAGTGAATACAATATCTAATAGTGTAAACTCCTTTACTACATTGTTTTGACCCCCATTTCCTCTCCCAAGTACATCATATATTTCATTGATATAGATAAATGACCGCTGCAGTTCCTAGGAGTGGTATAAACGTGTAAGGCTCATAATTGTTTTCTCTTTCTCTAGCTTCCTGTCATAATGGGAAATTCCAACCAAGGTTAGGACGACTAAATATTTTTTTGACCATGTGATTTTTCTATTATATTTTCTAGCCTTTTCTTGCTAGTTTTATTTTGCAATAATGAACCTTCAAGATTTGCTAACATCTTCGGGTTTAGTTCTTTCAGTATATGTATATATGAATATGTCATACTACCAGGCTTCAGATATAACTTCTATGGGGCTCACCAAGAAAGAAGGCCTTTAGGCTATGTTCAAACACAGTACATTAATAGCAAAGTACAACTGCAATTTGGAGTCGAAAAAAACAATGTGTAAATAAGTGGGGAATTTTTTTTTTTTTTGCAAAAACAGGTTGTAAATAATAAGTGTGTTCATAATGTCCTGATGGTTAATTTCCCATAGAGTTCAACAGAGTACATTGTTACATTAAGGCTATGTTCACACAGTGTACTTTTTATGAAAATTGTTTTCAATTTACACAACGGCCGTTCTTTTCATAATACAGTGATGTGCATTGAAGTCAATGCAAACAACGGCCATTGTTTCACACAATGTATTGAACAACGGCCATTGTTTGCTAAGGCTGTCGAAATAATGATCATGTCAATTATTTCCGGCTGATGTCCATAGACTTCAATGTAATTGAAGCACAGTTGAACGGTTATGTGTTCTTTAGGGGGAGGGTAAGCTGCATCTAGACTGTTTTGGTCGCAGCATTTTTCTCCGAAAACAAAGGGGTCGGGCAGTGAAATTCTATCATGCTCGACTCCTGTCTCCACTGACATCATCTGACAGTGGAGTCTTGGAAGACGTCTTAAGTATAAAAAGTATGGGGACCTTAACTCACTGTTCACCTCTATACTGTGATATCACGGTGTGCACTACGCCCCTACTGTGGTAAAACATGCTGAGTGGATTAGCAGTATTTTAGTGGCAATACCTATTATTCTCTTTACTAATATTATACTTAGGTAAAGTGAGGTTATAGTTCATATTAAATGTTTCATTTCAGGGCCGCATCACCACCCCCCACATGGACACCCCCACCCCCATCACCACCCCCATCACCATCAGCCCCACATAGGACCTCCTCCACCTCATCATCCAGGTCCACACCATGGTCATCCTGGACACCCTGGACCACATGTAAACCATGGTCCACATGGACAACATGGCCCTCACGGTCATCATGGCCACCATTAAGCTTGCATTTTTAACTTTGTCACAGTAAGTCTTTATAGTCTGGTAACAGCCCAGTATTGTGGAATCTTTATTTGGTCTAAGCACTTACAGTAACTTACAGTAGGTTTGTCTGAACCCGAACATGATCGCTTGGTTGTTAAATCCCGCTACTTGGTAGGAATGGAAGCATCCCTAGAGCTGCCTGGCAGGCCTAGCACAGCATCCATCTTTTCCAGGTAGCAGGATCCAACAACCAAGCGATCAGTAAATTTTCACATGTCAAAAGACATGTCAGAAGTTACTGGAAGTGACGGTAAGGCTATGTTCACACACAGTTAAATAAAAGCCAAATATGGCCTTAAGTTTAAAGCGACTCTGTACCCACAATCTGACCCCCCAAACCACTTGTAGCTGCTTTTAATCCAAGATCTGTCCTGGGGTCCGTTCGGCAGGGGATGCAGTTATTGTCATAAAAAATTCTAATCCGGCAGCGCTGTGTCTAATGGCCGGGGCTTACATTTGTATATGCATTAGGCTGGCACACCCTCTGTCCTTCCTCCCCACCCTCCTCATCATTAGGAATGCTCCAGGCAGATTGCTTCCTATTCCCTACCTGTGTCCATAATGAACATGGGCTGGATCGTTATTACACCTGTGCAAAGCTCAAACAACAGTAAATGTTCCTGGATCATTCCTAATGATGAGGAGGGTGGGGAGGAAGGACGGAGAGGTGGTGCCATCACCTGCCGAACAGACCCCAGAAAAGATCTTGGATTAAAAGCAGCTATCTGAAGGTACAAGTGGTTTTGGGGGGACAGATTGTGGGTACAGTGTCGCTTTAAGGTAAAAATATGACTGTATTATCAGTGTAATAATATGCTCCACTGAAGTCAATGGGAAGTTGGCCAACAGTGCACACTCTGTATAAAATACTGACTGTAATTGATTTTCACTGTCAAAATAATGTACATGCTAGTTATTTAAAACCTACTTTAAGAAAACACATACAAAAACATACATTGTTTTATTTTTCCTTTTTTACGATTCCAGACGTATTTTGGTATTATTTTACTGTGTACGGATATTATTTCACCTCTTTGTGATGACTGGTCATATAACATACGTGGATTATACCGCATACTGTATGTTGTGCACTTACATATTTTTTATTATATTTCCAGCGCTGACGGGAAAGGAAAATGTTCCGGCTGACAAGATGCAAGATGATTGTTAGACTATGATTACTGTATATCGATTTACTGTTTAAACAGTCAAGTATATGTTTTTATAATTCACTGATTTAGTGACTGTGTTAATGTATTATTGAGTGAAGCTGTTTCTTATACAGCGGTACCTCGGTTCTCAAACTTAATTGGTTCTAGAAGGCAGTTTGAGAACCGAGCGGTCATAGAACCGAGCAGTGTTTTCCCATAGGAAATAATGTAAATGTGTTTAATTGGTTCCAGCACCAACCAATAATTACCTACAGTACCCATATATTACATTGTATAGTGCCCAGTATAATCACTACAGTACATTACATAACAGCACTATATACTGTACAGGACATTATACACAAGAAACATTCAACAAAACCAGCAATTATATTACAGTAGTCACTAACTCCTCACTCATCCTTTACTACATAGTGTCGATCCGCCCCCCCCCCCCATCCCAGCACTGTAACAGATGGGAGATGGTGGTGCACTGACTGTACTACTACTGTACTGTATAGGAATTCCAGCAATCTTATACAGTACAGGATGGGAGATGATGGTGCACTGACTGTACTACTACTGTAATGTATATGCACTCCAGCAGTCTTATACAGTAGTGGGCTATGTTCACACTAAGTATATTTTTGTGAAAGTACGTCCGTTGTTGCCGATTGCAACAACGGCCATGATTAATACGAAAATATGCGTTATGGGGGTGCACACTTATGCACCCGCATCAGAACTCGGCTAGGCTAAAGATCATCCTTTATCTGTTGATCTTATTAGACACCGTCCGGGTCACGGAACGGCCGGTGTCATACAATGTGTGATCATAGCCGTGTACTGTATGTAAAGCCTCATCAGTGCTAAACTCACCAGGCACAACCCACCATCCATGCTCGCAAAAACTGTCAGATACCGAGTACTTCAATACTGGGTGCCCGAAAACTGAGCAAGATTTTGAGAACCAAAGCAAACTTTCCCTGAAAATACAGTTTGAGTTCCAAGCAGTTTGAGAACTGAGGTGCCACTGTAACTATAATAACTACAATACTTCTGTAGCATTTTCACTGGCAAAGTAAGTGAACAAATAGTGACCAAAGACAACAGAAAAGTGGCACATGATTTGCCTCCTGTTACCACATTCATTATATGTTTATTTTGCTTTTCTTCTTCCTTCATTAAAATGATCTTCACCTAAAGAAGTTGATGTCTCCTTTCTTGGCATCATATAATAGACAAATAATGGTGCCGAAATAATTCTGCCATGCAGATAATGCTTCTGCAATTACCTGGATAACAATGCTATACAATGATGGCACCAACACACTGTACACTGAAATATACAGTAATGCGCTTTACAGTACTCAAGTACAACCATACAATGCTCAAATTATACTAATCTGCAGTGACCATGTAACAGGTGGATACAAGTAATAGAAAGGCAGTTATTTACATGGTATATATAACATTACCATACAATTATTTTATAGTAATATTATTACTATCTGGGGTGGTCATAGGCCTTAGTTGACAGGTCATCCGAGACCCCCGTTTCACCAGGGACATTCACACACAATCAAGATTAGGTCCATATTCACATTTCATGGTTATAGACCACTGTGCACAATGTAAATCCAGTGATAAAGTTCTGTTTTGTCCTATATTTGGCTCTTCTGTAAGATTGTATGGCTTCCTCTGATGTAAACCTATTATCTTTGGATCACACAACATACGACTATATCACAAGTTGTAGTTATTCTCTTTTTAATAAAACACTGATTTACCTAAAAGAAAAATGGTTGTGTAGTGGTGTACATGAAAAATTGGACCGCCAATCTTGGTGCCTTTTTATTTTTTGTACATTATTGTGGGGGTTGCCATCTTGCTTGAGCTGTTTTTTTTTTAACAGCATTTAATGATATGCTTTACAGCAAACCCGATGAAAATAGACACAATGAACTTCTCCAGACCTTTCTGTTTGTATGGGACACATATATAAGCATGCTCTATGACCTGAGCTAGGGAGGAAAATTAACCCTTCCAATTGTCTTCTCTATTTATTGGTGTCACCTTTTGGTGTAATTCTCTACAGATCATTACCCATCAACCAGAGCCGGACTGGGGCTGAAAAGCAGCCCGGGCACAAAACCCCCACCAGCCCCCATATATATCGTTGCCCCCCCCCCCCCCCCCCCCCCACACACACACACCCATTTTGCCAACTATTTCCAACAGAAGAATTTTTAGCTCTACTTAGTCACATTACTTTCTTACATGTGTGAAGCCCAGAATTATCACAGAAGAAAAATAAGCGTACACTACCAATATAATTAATAATACCGCCATACACTGACCATATAGTCACCAGATACAAGGTGTACACAGATGCAGCAGACTATTACACCCTCAAGACTACAGAATAGAATACAGCAGTGATATTACATACCAGGTGTACACAGATGCAGCAGAGTATTACACCCTCAAGACTACAGAATAGAATATAGCAGTGATATCAGCTACCAGGTGTACACAGATGTTGCAGAGTATTACACCCTGCAGACTATAGAAGAGTATACAGCAGTTATCAAACGCAGTCACAGGTAGAATACAGAACAGTTACAGAGGCTCTGTCCGCTCTCCTGTCATTGTGCTGTTCCCCTATCAGACTCCCAAATATATTATCCCTCGCACAGTAAACACTTGCTGTTATTATTACTATGTCACACACTATTAGTACTATTATATAGTGTGTGAGCAGCAGGACTGTCCTCAGAAGATGCAATATTAGCTGTCAGCAGGGGTGGACACAGACAGCAGAGGATCCCTGTGCAAGGATGTGCCTGAGCCCCCCATAACCTAAGTATCCCCCCACTCTTGCCCCTACATAAGTGATTACACTGGACTCACAGGTGGCGTCTTCTGTGATCAGAGTCGCTCACTTTCTTTTTTCTTTCCCATCAGGCCCGGCCATCATGACTATTCTCCCGAGCACAATTCATCTCCACAGAATCTGCCAGACAAAGAATTTAGGCTCCTGGCATTAGCACCATCCTCACTTCTATACACAGTCCCCATGAATTGCCACACACTGTAATAGTGCCCACTCTGTGCCCATATAATAGCCCTCTCTGCACCCCCATATAGTATACATAGCCCCCTTTGTGACCTCATATAGGGTATATATATCCCCACTGTGCCCCCATATAGTATATATATATATATATATATATATATATATCTCCCCACTGTGCCCCCATATAGTGTGTATATATATATATATATATATATATATATCCCCACTGTGCCCCCATATAGTGTATATATATATCCCCACTGTGCCCCCATATAGTGTATATATATATATATCCCCACTGTGCCCCCATATAGTGTATATATCCCCACTGTGCCCCCATATAGTGTATATATCCCCACTGTGCCCCCATATAGTGTGTATATATATATATCCCCACTGTGCCCCCATATAGTGTATATATATATCCCCACTGTGCCCCCATATAGTGTGTATATATATATACCCACTGTGCCCCCATATAGTGTGTATATACATATATATATTCCCACTGTGCCCCCATATAGTGTGTGTAAATATATATATATATATATATATATATATATATATATATATATATATATCCCCACTGTGCCCATATATAGTGTGTGTAAATATATATATATATATATATATATATATCCCCACTGTGCCCCCATATAGTATATATATATCCCCACTGTGCCCCCATATAGTATATATATCCCCACTGTGCCCCCATATAGTATATATATTCCCACTGTGCCCCCATATAGTATATATATATATATCCCCACTGTGCCCCCATATAGTGTATATATATCCCCACTGTGCCCCCATATAGTATATATATATCCCCACTGTGCCCCCATATAGTATATATATATCCCCACTGTGCCCCCATATAGTGTATATATATCCCCACTGTGCCCCCATATAGTATATATATATATCCCCACTGTGCCCCCATATAGTATATATATATATATATCCCCACTGTGCCCCCATATAGTGTATATATATCCCCACTGTGCCCCCATATAGTATATATATCCCCACTGTGCCCCCATATAGTATATATATATCCTCACTGTGCCCCCATATAGTATATATATATATCCCCACTGTGCCCCCATATAGTGTATATATATCCCCACTGTGCCCCCATATAGTGTATATATATCCTCACTGTGCCCCCATATAGTATATATATATCCCCACTGTGCCCCCATATAGTGTATATATATCCCCACTGTGCCCCCATATAGTGTATGTATATCCCCACTGTGCCCCCATATAGTATATATATATATCCCCACTGTGCCCCCATATAGTATATATATATCCCCACTGTGCCCCCATATAGTGTATATATATCCCCACTGTGCCCCCATATAGTGTATATATATCCCCACTGTGCCCCCATATAGTATATATATATCCCCACTGTGCTCCCATATAGTGTATATATATCCCCACTGTGCCCCCATGTTCGTATGCCCCCTCTATGCCCCATATAGTTTTTAAATGCCCCCTTTGTGCCCCATAGTGTTCTATGCCCCCTCTTGCACTTCTGTGTGCCCCCTTAGTTTTATATGCCCCATATGGTTTTTAAATATCCCCTCTGTGCCCATATATAGCTTTTTCCATGCCCCCTCTTTGCCCCAAATACTTTTCTATGTCCTCTGTGTCCCCTTGTTATGCTATGCCTCCTCTGTGCCCCGTATTTTGCCACCACAAACAGTGCCCCACCAGCAGTGACCCATCCATAGTGCCCTACCCCTGAAAAAAAAAAAACATCATCTTACCTGTCACCCGTTCCTGCCGCTCCTCCCCCGGCAGCGCACGTCTTCTCGCTCATCTTGGCCGGACGTCGCAGCCCCTATCAGACGTCAGCGTGTACGTGTGTCTTTAAGACGCACACGCTGACGTCACACGCTGACGTCTGATAGAGGCTGCGACGTCCGGCCCAGGCAGAGTCTCCTGTACTATGCTGCCTGCGCCGGAAGATGAGCGAGAAGACGCGCGCTGCCGGGGGAGGAGCGGCAGGAACGGGTGACAGGTGAGATGTTGTTGTTTGTTTTTTTACCCCCTCCCGGCCCACCACGCAGTCTTCAGCCCGGCAGCGGCCCTCTGCTACTGATTAAGCAGCACAGCGGCAGAGGGCCGCGGCGGGGCTGTTTATTTATAATGTCTTTTTTTTTTTTTTTCTTTGCAGTCTGGGCGGCCCCCGGACTGGTAATCCGGCCAGCCCAGCGGGCATTTGCCCGGTTTGCCAGATTACCAGTCCGGGCCTGCCATCAACCATCTCCTTATCATTACAAACAGAACTAAACATCTCAGCTTAGTTTTAGGCTGAGAAAATTTGAAAAACAGAAAACATTCCTGTTTATCACATAAAAACTTGATTCAGGGTAACTTCACACACACACACCGTACCACAGCGAATTTTCTGCTGCAGATCCGCAGATACTAATTAGTAGTCTCTCTGCCTGTCAATCATCCCTGCGGGGCGCACTGACAGACAGAGAGCCGTGACTAGTCATGAGTGGCTCACTGTCCAGATGACTTCTCTCGGCCTCACACACTGGAATAATACTCCTTTTCCCCAATGTAAAGCTATAGCCGCAGACACAACTTGTGGCCTTGGGCAGCTGTGTAGTAGATCTATACTGTGCAGCTGGAAACCATATCAGCACAATTATGCTGATTGGATCCCTTTAACCCCTTAAGGACCCAAGATGTACCGCTATGCCAATAGGTCTGGAGTCACTGTTAATGACAAGCCACCATGATCGTGCGTCTGCCCGCTATTAACTCCTTCAGAGCCTCGATCTTTGCTGCGCTCCCATCCCGCTTCCGGAGATCTCTTACCTTCTTCTGTGCAGTCAACTTGGCAATCGCTGTAATATAATGATTGCAGATAACATTGATCAATGTATTGATCAGTGTCAGAAATGCAATATATAAAAGTAGAAGTCCCTTAGGGAGACTTAAAAAGTGTAAAAAAAACAAAACAAAGGGACATAACCCCTCTCCCAATAAAACTTTAAACCACCCTCTTTCCCATTTTATAAATAAAACACATAAAAGTAATAAAACAAATAAACATATATATCACAGCATGCGTAATTGTCCAATTTATTTTATAGAATAAATAGATATCATGTCGGTTTTACCTTAAAGTGCATTACGTAAACACGGAACCCCCCAAAAATTGTGTAATTGCATTTTTTTCCCAATTTCACCCCATAAATGATATTTTGGGGGTTACATCATACATGTTATGGTAGAATGAAAGGCGCCATTACAAAGTACACTTGTTCCTGAAAAAAACAAGCCCTCACATGGCCCTGTAGATAGAAAAAATGAAAAAGAGTTATAGCTCTTAGAAGGCAAGGAGGAAAAAATGGAAATGCAAAATTGAAAATTGTCGTGGCCATTAAGGTCATTTTAGGCTTTGTCTTTTAGGGGTTAACATTACATGTTACAATTTAAAAACATTGAAACGTGATTTTTTTTTGTCATTTTGCTATAATGTCCAAAAAACAGTAATGAAAATTGCTGTGCATGCTGCTTGCTTGCAATGTCCTACATATGAGGACTCTGTAAGGTTTACACAGGAAAGGAGAGCCATTCTTGGGTTATATAGGGCATAATAATGTACATAGGCAGTGATGGACTTAAAGGGGGGGGACTCCAGGTAGAGGTTAAAAAAAAAATGAAACTTCTGCAGAAGCATAACGCATTACTTAGCTGTCTATCCTAGTTTTGAAACTACCAAAAATCTATTTGTTTGGAGGGGGGGGGGGGAATGCCTCAGCTGATCATCACAGTCCCCCACCCATCACAATCAGTAAAATTAGTGCTGCACCTGGGGGGGGGGGGGATGCCTCAGCTGATCATCACAGTCCCCCACCCATCACAATCAGTAAAATTAGTGCTGCACCTGCTTTTGGCCATTCAGAGATAGTGGATCACTCAGGGGATTGGGGGATCCAGCCAAGCCTCCTGTGAGATCCCGCCCTGCCCCCTGTCTGCATCATCAGCCTGTCCTCAGCAAACACACACAATGTGAGACAGAGGCATGGAATATTTGTCTCCTAAGGGGAGATAGCAGAAGGTGCAGGAGACAATGTGAATTGACACAGGGGCCATTTTTTTTTCACTTGCTGGATTTCTATCAGCTACCAGTGTGGCAGAACCGCACAGATACAGTAATAAATTGTATAGACACATCTGTATAACTTTTAATGTACTTTTAATAGAAAACAAGTTTTTCTTATCCGGAGTTCCCCTTTAAAGAGGTTATCCAGCATTAGACTTTTTTTTAAATATAAATATGTTATGCTTACCTCTCTGCGCTCCGCCTGTGTCCTCCTGCGGTGTCTCCAGTATCCCAAGCTGACTCAGCAGTGACAGCCCGCTCAGCCAATCACTTGCCACTGCGATGTCCCATCTCATTTAATGATTGGCTGAGCGGGCTGTCCTGACACAAGTCCTTCTCGGAAGTGGCTACGCGGGACAGTGGAGAGGCCCCAGTAGGATACTGGCGGAGTGCAGAGAGGTAAGCATGAAATGTTTATGATGTTTTCTAATAGGGCAGCACTATATTTTAAAAAATGGTCTAATGCTGGATAACCCCTTTAAAATGACAGCAGATAGTGGATAGCAAGTCTTTAGTTGCTGTCGTGGACAGTTTCTCAGCACAAAAAAAAGTAACTTTAATGACAGTAGTCACATTGGCTATCATATGAATTCAAATTATGTGTACCAGCAGGAGAAGCTGTGTGACTTGTCCAGGCAAAATTAACTTGTCCTCGTAATGTGCGGGACGTACTGACCCACGGTTGAAGCTGGGGGCCAGATATGGAAATCAGCAGGGGGTGCGGTGGTCGGACCCCCCGCGATCTCTGTGGATAGGGAACAAGTTCATTTTGCCTTGACAGCCTCTTTAAGATATTTTCCGAGGGGTATGTGACCAGTGCACACAACTCTGCTCCCCTGTGCATGAGCCTGTCTCCTGGTCATAACCTACTACTATAAAGGAAGCAAAATGATTTGTTTATCAAATGCACCTATATCAGAAGCCATCCTATGGGTAGAGGAGCCATTCAGCTGTCAGTAGACAATGGGGGACAAGAGTCATGGAGCTTTGGAAACATATTGGGGGAATGCAGCCGTCTCGTTAAATAGACAGATTCTAATAATGTTCTTGTTCTTTATTAGCAGCTGTCTATTTAATAAGACGATTGCGTTTTCCTGCTACAGTATGTTCTCGTTTATTTAAAGCGAATGCACCATCAGGCACATTTGCTTTAATGTGACCCACGGATAGAATGGCGCCGGCGCGGGGAAGCCGGTGCTGTGGTCCATTTTTTGAACCGCGACCGGTTCCCGTGTACAGTGCCATTCTATCCACAGGTACCGGGCCGGGAACCACATACCAGGCCAGGGTGAAGCACTGGCGGCGGGCTGGCCCACCCCCAGTGGAAAGAAACCCCCACCCTTCTATGACGCGGCTGATTCTAATGATTCTAACGGAGCCACGTCATACAGGGGAGGGGATTTCCTCCCAAAGGGGGTGGGCCCGCCGCCAGTGCTTCACCCCCGGCCTGGTACCTGTGGATAGAATGGCGCCGTACAAGGGAACTGGTCCATGGTTCCAAAAATGGACCGCGGCACCGGCTTTCCCGCCCGAAACCGTTCTATCCGTGCGTCATATTAAATAAATATTTAATATTATTGATCATGCCCTTATTTTTACATTGTAGGACCATAGCCTAAAACCTTTATTCCTATTGTTTTTTAAAGATCTTATTTATTTTTCCTAATTTGGATTTACTTAAAATGTTTCATGATTCTGCTTTTCGTTTGATCCCTGTTCTCACTTTGCACAAGCTCCACCACCATTACTTTGGATTAGTATGACCAGGCTTCTGCTTTTCGATTCCGATACTTATGGAAAAATGCCATCGGCAAACTGTAAGCTGTTCCTACAGAGCACCACTCCAAAGACACAATCTGGGGGTTCCCATAGCAAAGTTCATACCCCTATAAGGAACATTTCAAGGTGAGGATCAAAAAATTCCCGAGACTTACGTAAGGGTATCCGCTGTTTATACACAATAAAACCTGTACACACAACAGTTATTTGATTTCCGGTTTATGTCGACATATATTTTATTGAAGGACCTTTGGACTAAGGAGTGTTAGGGAGTGTCTTGTCGGGGAGTGGACTTTTGCTGTAAATACCATGGTTAGCGTGATGTTGTGATGTCAGTGGAAACAATAAAACCTGTATGTTCACTTCCAACTATTCCATTCGGTTATACTCATGTGACATGTCCTCCAACTCTTCTAAGTGACTATAAATTCTCCTGATCACCTGCCGACAGTCACAGATCTCCCAGCATCGCTAGAAGGTACGTACAATGTTATAACTCTATATGGAAGCTATATATTTCCTATTATAAAGCTTTTTTATGAAAAATTTTAAGAATTTATTTAAAAGCCATTCTTTAAGATAAAAAAACACTAGTGTTTTAATAGACATGAGAATATTTTTGCATCTTAACCGTCATATCACCAGTATGAAGATTCATATAAGTGGAGTAGATCAGAGAGTACCTAACAGAATATCTAACTGTGTAAGATAGCATTACTGTTAAATGTTTTTGACACATATTTAGTATATGAGATTGGGTTAACACTGCACTGAAGCTCTAAATTGCTGGTATACGTCGATATACTGGAAAAAAGTAACAGTGCTGTATACTGCAGAAGACCTATGCACTTTATTGGGCCAACTAGCGACAGTCCTGAGTAACCTAATAGCCCACATTTTTTAGGGGAGATATTACCGCTGTTTGATGCACCCAGCTCATCCTTCTAATGAGAAAATAATATGGAAGTAGAAATAATATTAATGCTATACATGTTTGTTTTTTGCTTCCACAGTGTCCGGTCATAATGGGAAATTCCAACCACGGTAAGAATCACTAAGTACTTTTTGCCTAAGTGATTTCTTAAAGGGGTTATCCAGCGATACAAAAACATGACCACTCTTGTATCACTCTTGTCTCCAGTTTGGGTGGCGTTTTAAAGCTGAGCTCCATTGAAGTAAATGGAGCTTAAAGGGGTTACCCAGCGCTACAAAAACATGGCCACTTTTCCCCCTACTGTTGTCTACAGTTCAGGTGCAATTAAGCTCCAATTACTTCAATGGAACTGAGTTTCAAAACCCCACCCAATCTGGAGACAACAGTAGGGGGAAAGTGGCCATGTTTTTTGTAGCGCTGGATAACCCCTCTAATTGCAAGCCACACCTGAACTGGAGAGAAGAATGGTGCAAAAGTGGCCATGTTTTTGCAGCGCTGGATAACCCCTTTAACTATATTTTCCTGCCTATAAGTTTAGGTCACTTATAGGTTATAGGTTTTTATAGTATGTTATAATAATACTTCTACAGTAAATATACTGTATATGATTACAATGAACTAACAGGATATTGCGCTCTATGGGGCTCACCAAGTACTACAGTGCTTACACTCAGGTGACAAGTTATAGCTGATGGGAAGGCCGCATTGAAAATGTAATGTAGATGACTGGAAAACCAAGATAAGAACATTATTCCTGAACTGTTACATCACTGTGTATGTTACTGATTCACCAAGAGAACATTTTGTACAGTATTTCCATGCTGTGACATAATTGTGTTTATGTTCTTTATACTATAATATATTTCCCCACCATGATATTTTATATGGGTGGGACATCATTGTTTTTCCTGTTTTTATATATATTAGTTTAAAGTGGCATTAAATGATTTGTTTCAGGTTGCCACCCTCCACCCCATCACCACCCCCATCACCATCATCATCACATAGGACCTCATCCGCCTCATCATCTAGGACCACCTCATGGTCATTTTGGACACTTTGGACCACACCATGGTCCACATGGGCACTTTGGACATCATGGACATCACGGCTTTCACGGACATCATGGGCATCACGGCTTTCATGGCCATCACGGACATCACGGACATCACGGACATCACGGCCATCATGGCCACCATTAATCTTGTCTATCTAGCCCTTTCAAAGTAAGTTTTAATTCACTTGTAATATAGTATAGTATTTCAGTAATACAGTACAGTGTTTAAGATTCTTATACTGTGGCTAATATTTTCAATTTTATTTACAAAAAGATTATAGCTCAGATTTATTATTACTGTCTAAGGCTATGTTCACCTTGAAGTGAAAATATGTCAGCATTATGTTAGAGTTATGGCCGTAATTTGCATAATAGGATCAAATTTACACTTCAAAATGATGTCCGTCCAAACATACGACTGAAATACCAATAAAAACATTATATTTCAGGCATTTTCAGATGGCCATCATTTTGGCGTCTAAAAATACGGGTCAAATATGTATTGTTATGCAAATCACAGTCCTAATTTGCATAATACAGACATATTTTGTCTCAAAATGACAGCAATCCGTAAAGATGGCCGAAAAAAACATTGTAGGAATAGCCTAAAATGGAGATGCATAAGCATGTATAAGGAGCTCTCTCTCTGGTAACAGCCAGAGATAGCTGCAATGACAACAACAGCAGGAGAGCTAGTGCATGCCGCTATGGTAACAATGCCACTGGACCCCATAAAACAATATTAGAAAATTTAGTTTTAGCAAATTTTCCTTATTGATTTCCTATGTGCCCACGGCCGGCCTTCTTAAGCTGTTTATTTCAGGTTATTGTTAGGGTTAAATTGTTAGAAGACATTTATGTGATAGTTTAACCCCTTAAGGACCAGACCTGAAATGACCTCAAAGGGGTAGTGCGGCGTTTAACTTTTATTCACTAAACAACACACATTACAAAGTTATACAACTTTGTAATGTGTTATTTAAGTGAATGGCCCCCTTCCCCGTGTTCCCCCCACCCCAGAAGTGTTGCTGCATTATACTTATGTGTTCATGGTCAACCCCGCCCGCCATCTTGTGTCGACGACGTCATCTTCAGGAGGCTGATCGAACCACTCCAGCTGTCCCTCATACTGGCCCCCCACTGCCGCGCCATCAGCTGCTCAGCCATGATTGGCTGAGCATAACTGTGCTCAACCTTAGTTTAAGAGCGTTTTGGGTTGAGATCTCAGTTTTTCAAAATTGTGACTTGGTTTAAGGGCATTGTTTTGGTTTAAGAGCTCCCTGTACTGGGTGGGAGGGGGAGTGGATGAGGGGCATGGTCTGCATAGCGGGGTCTACAGCCTTGTACTCTGACCCAGGAAGTCTCCCTCACCTTCCAAATCATAGCAGGTCCACCTAAGGCTGGGGCTTGCATCAGGGGACAGGACTGTGGGGATAATCTCTCCATAGCTGTAACCCCTCTTTCCCCGGCCAGAGAGCACTGGATGTATGCACCCTTATATTCCCTGCTCATTCCTTCATGCGCCCTGCAGTCTCTGTCAGTCCTGATTGGTCCATGCTGAACACACACCCCTTTTCCATTGCTGTCATGTGACCACACAGAGCTCTGACAGCAGCCCTGCTTCTCTATTCTAGCCTGTTGTACTACACTACTGCACAGAGCCAGCTCAGTGGGAGAGATATTTTACATATATATATATATATATATATATATATATATGAACAGTTGTCATTCTGCGGCCCTTCCGCTGTTGCAAGACGACCCAACTAATAGCGGCATCCCCTATGTTATTAGCTAGTTGCTCAGTTCTGCCCATGCATATTCAATACACATAGGATTTATAGTTCCATAGATAAAAAGAAAATGTCTCTCCTTGCAGGCACCTCACACAGTAACATTGACCCAAAATAATGCCTAATGTGTGCCTCCAAATAGCATAAAGGTCGCTCTGTGCTATATCTTCTCTGTACCTCCATATAGAAGTTGGGACCCTCTGTGCATCCATGTAGCCACCCTCCCCCAGTTGTAGCCTGCCCAGTAAGGAGAATCCCCAATGTAGCTATCCACCTGTAGTAGATGTCCTGAGCAGGTCACATAGCAAAGACTAAACCTGTATTCTCAGCCTAGTATATACATTTAGGCTAGGTTCACACTACGTATATGTCCGGCCGCATATTTTCCGCGGCCGGACATATACGTATGAAACTCCGGCCGGGAGTTTACGCAAGTTGCGGCCGGATACGTACGGACCGCGAACTTACGCCCGTAGCGTACTTACGCTTCCCGAGCGCTCTTCGTAGCGATCTAACAGCGATCTTTTACTTGGAAATCTTCGCCTAGTCCCGGACACCCCACAGAACCTTTTGGATCGGAACAAAAAGCTGGCAAAATGAAGAAATCACCACTACGTACGGGACCGCATGTTACGCTACGGGCGTAAGTTACGGCATTTCCGTCCGGAAACAATGGTCTGGTTCATTTTTTACGGCGCCGCATACGATCCAGGCGTAAGTTCGTACGTAGTGTGAACTGTGCGCCCGTAGATCGTATACTTTACATTGTACGCAAACTACGTAAGTTTCCGGCCGCTTATTTACGGAACGCGCTACGGCCGGAAACTTACGTAGTGTGAACGTAGCCCCAATCTGCTCCTGTTTTAGGTTCCTTGCTGTTAACCCCTAATGGTCTGCAGTGGGAGCAGTGCACAGGTCCAGGACTGTTCAAGAGACAGAAGTACCTGTGAAAGAAACCCTGGGAGAGCTTGGTGTTAGGACACTGAAGAGGCAGCCCAGCGTCCAGCTGACAGAGAGTGAAACAGCTGGGCTTCACCTTGCACACCAGCACAAACAGGGCATGGTAGTTAACATGGTAGTTAATGTCGCGCCCCTGCAGTCACAGTGACAGGGGGGAAAATGTAGTAAAACTGGGCCTCTAGAGTTGCTGTGGGCCCCGGCACTTGCCCAAGTAAGCTGACGCCGGCCCTGCTACTGCATTATGGGGATCTGCAGTTCCATCCTGTATCTACAAACTGCTGCTGTTTCTCAGGTTTATGCCCTTACTATATATTATACACCACATGCCTTTTTTTATAACCTGACCTGACTCCCTTGTAAATACTTTTTTCTCTACTTGTCTTTATCTTTTTGAAACTATGAAATGTGTAAATTATCCCACAAACCTTACACAGCCACTTTTCTATATCACATACCTTGTGCACTTATGTTTTTCTAATTTTTTTGTATTTGCAGCAATGAAGTGAAAGAAAAATATGGTGACGAGATGCAAGAAGATTGTTAGACTACATTGCCTGTAAAGTGATAT
The DNA here is from genome assembly GCF_027789765.1 of Dendropsophus ebraccatus. Taxonomy (NCBI): domain Eukaryota; kingdom Metazoa; phylum Chordata; class Amphibia; order Anura; family Hylidae; genus Dendropsophus; species Dendropsophus ebraccatus. The sequence continues at coordinate 41,986,369 of NC_091462.1, read as the reverse complement.
ATAAATAGATAATCATAATGTATATTTGTTAAAAATTCTCAATGTATTGATGGTGATTTATTACAAAAGTTGTTTCCTATTTGTGTTTTTTGTAATTGTTTACTTGAAAATCACAGATAAGATAAACCACAAAATTGTGGCCAAAAATACTGTATGTCCAATAACTGGTATTTGTGAGGAACACCCTTAGAAATAAGCTGATGACTTGTCTACTGTTAATAGGCACATATTCATATGGATGCCCCCTTTCCTCCTCTAATCATTAACTCCAAATGTCCAGTGATTGGGGAAGAATGGTGCCACATGTAATACCTGGCAGCAGAAACTCATGTAAAATAGTGTATACGTCTTGCACAGATTTTTATGAGGTGCACAAAATCTCTTTATTAGCCCCCCAAAAATATTAAGAATAAAAAAAATTTGGGTAAACGCCATGATTCATGTCCCTGATGTGTCTAGACTTTCAAGTAGGGCTGGGCGATATGGCCTAAAATTTATATCACGATATAATTTGATGCATGCACGATATAACGTTATATCACGATATATAATTATAAATATATAGGGGAGGGCTGATGACTGGCAAGGGGGGGGTGATAACTGGCACAAGGGAGGGGAGGGCTGATGACTGGCAAGGGGGGCTGATAACTGGCACAAAGGCTTCAGCCCCCTTTGTGCCAGTTATCAGCCCCCCTTGCCAGTCATCAGCCCTCCCCTATGCTGGCCCCTTTGTGCCAGTTATCACCCCCCTTGCCAGTCATCAGCCTTCCCCTGTGCCATCAGCCCATCCTGTGCCAGTCATCAGCCCTCCCCTGTGCCAGTCATCAGCCCCCCCTCCCTTGTGCCAGTTATCACCCCCCCTTGCCAGTCATCAGCCCTCCCCTATGCCTTCAGCCCCCTTTGTGCCAGTCATCACCCCCCCCTTGCCAGTCATCACCCCCCCTTGCCATCAGCCCCCCCTTGCCATCAGCCCCCCCTTGTGCCAGTCATCAGCCCCCCTTGTGCCAGTCATCAGCCCCCCTTGTGCCAGTCATCAGCCCCCCGTTGCCAGTCATCAGCCCCCCGTTGCCAGTCATCAGCACCCCCAACCCCCGCCCCCCCGGTGCCAGCCATCTCACCCCTCACTGTTTTCCAGGCATTTCATGTGCCAGCCATCATGTCCCCCCAGCCAGGGCCATCATCAGCCCCATGCCAAGCCATCTGCCGCCCCCGACCCCTCTGCTACTTACCTTTCCTGCAGGGCTGGCTGATGGAGTCCGTGAGGCGAGACGGGCCGCGTCTTCTTCCCAGCATGCACTGGGAGACCTGACGTCACACGCATCAGCGCGCTAGCGCGCTGACAATGCGTGAACGGAAGGCCCTGCAGCGCGGTACCACGGAGCGGTAAGTGAGAAGCTTATTCACTACCGCTCCGTGGTATATCGCGATATGACGATATGCCAAAAATCCATATCGTCAACCGAATTGATGACGATATTTTGGCATATCGTTTATATCGCCCAGCCCTACTTTCAAGATTTACATTAGTCGGCTTCTCCCCAATAACATGTTAAAAAATTAAGTGATTCTTGTGTATATCACTCAGTGCTACTGATATTATAGGGGGTATAATATGGCCTGAGGGGTATGAATTGGCCTAGGCCAAAATATACCCCGGAGTATAATCTAGTTTAGGCCAATATAAACCTGGGTATAGACTAGTCTAGCCACTTTACCCACTTTAACCCCGGTATAGTCTGGACTGGGGGTTTGCTCTGGCCTGTTACACCGGCACTTGTGCATGCGTGTTTGCATTATGTAACAAGCGAGCACCATCTTGGAGTTGGGCATATAAGCTCCCTATTCACACATGCGCAATAGGTCGTTTACACGCCATCTTGGTGCTGCGTATGACAGGCAATTTACAATTGTGATTTATTGTATATAAACAAGTTAATCTGTACCCCTGACGAAGTTCAGGGACCTAAAGATTACGCGTAGGGTGGTCGGTACCACACTTAGCCGGCTACACTCCACCTGGTGATTTCTTACTACTGCCTCTTATTAGCACTGTCACTTTACTCGCAGCTGTGATTTAGGAGTTATTTTCTGTTTTGTGACATTTCTTTTTATGCACTTGAATTATGAATTGTTTATGAGTATACACATATTATGAGGCTTTGTTATTATTTGCTGTCTTCTACATGCGTGGAGTGTTATGCCTTATATACATCAGGCTAAGTGTTAGTTGTAGTGACATTGTATATTGTCTTGGTCTCTCATGTTATGTATATAGTTTTTAAGTGTTGTCTTGTGTAAAACTGCTGAATAAAGTGTATATTTGTATATCTTTACATTAATGGTTGTGTGTCTAGTGTTGTATGACATACACTTCCCTCCTTTTTTGCCTATACTGCGGTTATTATGGTATGGCAAGCTATGAGCTCCCATTATTTGGCCTTGCAGTTCCCACATCAGTTTGTTGGGCAAATCTGTGTGCCATCATCACAATGGACATCAACAATGACATAAAGACAAATACTATGACATCATTGCAATAAAGCATCAAAGAATACTGCCATAATACTGGGACATCATGAGGATATAACACAGAAAACTTTATTGTGACGTAATCAAAGGATAAACATAAACATAACTGAAACATCATCAGAATGAAACTCTGTCTAGGACCAAAGACGCACAGTGGAATACATGTTGTATCATCCCCCCTTCTGGAGACTAATAATTAGTTTCATACTTATACTTATTATCTTTTCAGTCTCCTTCCCCCAGTTCTAAGCTGCTTTCTATTGAAGACACAGAAAACTTTATATTAGCTGTTCACTCTGTCTCCTCTCTGATGTCCCTCTCCCCTCTACTTCCTCTCAAGACATGTAAACAGTGTCCCTAGCCGGCTGTCTCTGCACTCTGTAATGTTTGGAGGGTTAAAGTGTACCCGTGGTTATAACTTTCAAAACCTAAATCAGCAGTAGATGTGATGTAAAGAATATTTGCAATTTATATTCATAATTATTTTTTGCTGGAAAACATGGCACTTTTTCTGTTTAGTCTCTGTTTTTTTCTCAAAGAGTCTAAACACAGGAAGTCCAATGTTTCGTATGTGATCTGAGTACAGCCATGTGCTTGACGGACACATTGAGCCGTGACTCTCCGTACTGGTCGGGACATTATGTGTTTAGCCTCTTTTTTCCAACCAGTACAAGACTAAAAAGCTTCCTTCAGGAGACTGAACCTAGATATAAAGAGGACCTGTCACCCCCCGTGCCGGGGTGACAGGCTCTCGACCCCCCGCTAGAGCACCTTATACGCACCTGATCGTGCTGGGTCCCGCTTCTTGACATGGTCGGGTGACGGAGATTTCAGCACCCGAAGCCCGGCACGCGCGCTCCTGAGATGAGTCCAACTCTCATAGAGAAAGACTGGTGAGTCCGACGCTTTGTCATTCTCTATGAGCGTTGGACTCATCTCAGGAGCCAGTATATAGTCAATATAGCTTTGTTTTAAAGTATGATAACTAAAGAAAAACAAAAAAACAATGAATGTAAATTGCAAACTTGCTTTATATCACAAAAAACCAATAGAGAGACAACTGAACCTCTGATATATTACAACATATAAATTTTATTATTAAAATTACAAACAAATAACAGAATAATAAATAAATACACAATGAACCATGGCTGACAAAAATATATTAAAAATGACAAACATACAGTGAGGGGGCTGCTGCAGATGGACACTAGTAAATAAGTAAATAATTTAGATAAATAAATAAATTAATCAAAGGTAGACTAAAGTGCTAAATACGGTACCCAGAGAACTATGTGTAAATACTATATAATAAATAAGCCAAGAAGGTGCAATAAATAATACACGTATCTCAATTGATGCAAAAATTAAATAATTAATAACTGCAGTGTCCTACCATAAACAGTGAAGATCAAAGTGTCCACCGGCGGCCCCCACTTGAAAAAGGCTACGCCGAAACGTGCGTTGGGGTGGGGGCCGCCGGTGGACACTTTGATCTTCACTGTTTATGTTTTTGTTTGTAATTTTAATAATAAAATTTATATGTTGTAATATATCAGAGGTTCAGTTGTCTCTCTATTGGTTTTTAGCTTGCTACTAGAACCCGAAGTCTCTTTATATACTTCACATCTATTCCCCATACATTAGAGCAGTACAGATAGTGTCTTGTATGGTGGAGCTCTACAGACTTTATATATGTGTTATTGCTTTATATCACATCTACTGTTGATTCAGATTTTAAAAGTTAGAACGACACTTTAAACACGGTGAGGTCACCAGTGACTTGACCTCAGATTAACCCCTTTAGGGCATTACAGAGTGCTGAGTGCCGCTGCCCCGCTCGCTGCTGCCATCTGAACTGTAACTATGAGCACTTGTAATGAGCGCTCATAGCACTAACAGGGCGGGAGACATTGGCTTTTCCCTGCGGTCACAAGTGGCAGCTTTGTCCTTGTGGTGCCGGCGCTCCAGTGACATCACTGAAGCATCGGCGCCAGGACAAGGGGAGTGCGGCCTTTTGTGATCGCAGGGAGAACCCTTCCTGCGGCCACAAGAGTGAAGAGAAGAGAAGACGCCCGGACCCAGGTGAGTATAAGTGTTTGTTTTATTGTGTTATATACTATATGGGAGGGGGAGCACACAGGGGTCTGTTTAACTGGGGGAGCGCACATCGGGGGTCTATATAAATGGGGGAGCACACAGAGGGGCTATATAACAGGGGGAGCACACAGGGGGGCTATAGACTACTGGGGCTTCACAGAGGGGTCTATATACTACTGGGGGCAGCACACAGGGGGTCTATATACTACTTGGGGCAGCAGAATGGGGTCTATATACAACTTGGAGAGCACACAGGAGGTCTATATCCAATTGGGGGAGCACACAGGGGGGCTATATACTACTGGGGGAGCACACAGGGGTCTATATACTACTGGTGGGGAACACAGGGGTCTATATACTACTGGGGGAACATACAGGGGGTCTATATACTACTTGTGAGGCACACAGGTGGTCTATATATAACTGGGGGAGCACACAGGGGTCTGTATACTACTGGGGCAGCACACAAGGGGTCTATATAATACTGGTGGGGCACACAGGGGGTCTATATACTACTGGGGGAACCACACGGGGGTCTATATCCAAGTGGGGGAGCACACAGGAGGTCTATATCCAAGTGGAGGAGCACACAGGGGGGCTAAATACCCCTGAGGGAGCACACAGGGGACCTATATACTAGTGGGGGAGCACACAGGGGGTATATACAACTGGGGGCAGCCCACAGGGGGTCTATATACAACTGGGGCAGCACACAGGAGGTCTATATACTTCTGGGGGAGCACACGGGGGGCTATATATAACTGGGGGAACACACAGGGGTCTATATACTACTGGGAGAAGCAAACAAGGGGTATATACTACTGGGGGCAGGACACAAGGGGTATATACTATTGGGGGCAGCACACAAGGAGTATATATTACTGGCGGTAGCGCACAAGGAATATATACTTCTGGGGGCAACACACAGCGGTCTATTGTTTTGGAATGCTTGTCGAGGGGGGGCCCCAGACATAACTTCGCTTGGGGCCCCAGAAATGCCAAGACCGCCCCTGGGTATAACACCCCAAACACTCAGCTGGCAGACCAGAAAGAACTATTACATTGGAGCTTTAGCACCAGTATTAATGAAGCATATAAAATGGCATTCAAATTCATCCCCCACATCTCATTCTTTTTTCAGCTACTGCCTTCATATTTATTTTCTCTTACTCACACTGACACACCACACACCACAATTTTCTATATGTTAACATTAAACGCACAAAACAGAAACAGTTAAATGGATGGAAAAATACAGTGTGAACCTAGCCATACAAAAGGAAAAAAAAAATCAAACACACTTGAAGTGGTGGCCTCAGGCAGCGCCCCTGATGTTAGAAGGGGGCGGCAGGACAGGTGTCAGCATCTGGTGAACCAGGGCCCACTGGGTGCTGAGCCTGGTTGTTTGTCGTTCATAATGAGCCATAAGGACCCCTCCCTGCCAATAACTCTTACAACAGCATCTTTCCTAAGGGCGCACCATCTCCCAGCATGCGATCTATAACACTTCTGCGTAACAAAATCCAATTCTGTTTGACAACATAACCCATCAGTGAGAACTAAAAAAAAAAAGTAAGAATTAAAAATGTTCAAAAATCCCCTCTTGGTCTTAAAAGAATAAAAATAACCAAGAGAAGGGAAGGAATAAAGGAAAGAGACAAGACATGTAAAAGAGTGCACTCCTGGAAAAGAGGAGAGATATAAAGAGACGGAGCCTGGAGAAAAGATTTAATTTGATAACTCAATCCATGAAAGGTTCATCCCTGTGCTGTACATCACACCACAGAATACTGACAGGGTTTTACTATAACGTTCTCATTACATGTGGACTCAGGACCCCCCTATTATTATCACCTGTAGTGTTGCGTTTACACGGAACGATTATCGTTCGATTTTTGCACAATAACGATCGAATGCAAACGATAATCGTAAGTGTAAACGCAGCAAACGATCAAACGCCGAGCAAGAAATCGTTCATTTTGATCTTTGAACATGTTCTTAAATCGTCGTTCATCATTCGCAAAAAATTTGCAAATCGTTCCGTGTAAACAGTCGTTCACTGATTTTACCTATGTGCGAGATAGGCTTAAGCGATCGCAAAACGAATTTTCCGTACGATATATAGTTCCGTCTAAACGCTGATCGTTATAAAAAAAAAATCGTTACTTCGAAATCGTTAATCGTACGATCGGGCAAATTATCGTTCCGTGTAAACGCAGCATAGGGAGGGGTAAATAACGTCTACCCTGACGTCTCATCAAAAAAAATTGTACATGTAAATACCAATGACTTATGGGTATTTCTTTTTCATTGACATGATTTTGGAATATGTTGCTGTGATACTGTACATGTATTAAAGGGGTTATCCAGGATTAAAGGTAAAATAGCATAAATGCTTTCTTCCAGAAGTGCTTGGAAGTGACAGCAAGTGACTGGATACGGAGGATGCACTCTGACTGCACATGCACTCCCCTTCTTTTTTCTCCTAAATCTTAATTGTTAACAGCTACCAGGAAGGGGTTAAAAATTATTAGGAGCATTTAACTTCTCCCTACACCCACCCCCCTTGCAGGTAGACCTCATGGATGAGCTCTGTGGCCAATAGGCTAGTTCCCCCCCTAGCTCTAATCCCTCCCTATTCCTTTAGCCCCCGAGATTTCGCTTCCTGCCCTGAGTCTCCACAGGACTGACCTGTAGCTGGTTTGCCCACCCACCAATCCTTTTGGTCTTGGTTTTTCATGGTGTTTTGTTTCTTGTTGTGCCTTCTTTTTGTTACTATCACAGTTGACATAAATTACCTGCTAAGCAGGCGTGTGGGCTTAGTAAGGCTGACTTTCGGGTTTGTCATCCGGCATGTTATTGCTGTAGAGAAGTGGTTTATGGATTGTTATTTGTACTAGCTTGGAATTAGTGCAATGTAAATGTTGTATTATATAATATAATGAACTGATTTGAGGACTTTAAGGTATATGAGATGCGCAATTTAATCTTTATCTAATAAAGGTCATCTTTTAATAGGCATGTATTTTAGCTTTTTCACTTCTATGTTACAATATACCACACCCACTGGCTTAAGCTCCAGGCCACCGCAGCATCTTGGACAGGTGGGTAAAGCACAGTGGCGGATTATAATATGGGCGGATTGGGTGGTCGTCCGGTGCCCGAGGCTCCCATAGGGCCTATGACCGTCCAACTACACCCCCCCCCCCTATCAAAGAATGGAGAAAATAAGAACACACCTCCAACATACTCTCCTGTTGCTGCAGCTCTCCAGGCACATGTTGCCCTCCTCTGTCTTCTGGCACAGGCAGAATCTGTTACAGACTGCAAGTCCCACCCACCTGTCAGCGCTCTGTCAACTGCACATCATTGACAGGCAGGTGGGACTTCCGTCCTGTGCTGGAAGACAGAAGAGGACAGGGGGTGCACAGGGGGACGTCTAATTAAGGGGAGATGCACAGATGGACATCTAATTAAGGGGAGCTGCACAGGAGGCCATCTGCTGAAGGGGAGACAACAAGGGGGGCATACACTATAGGAGATATACACAGGGGGCCATCTACTAAAGCTGTACATACAGAGGGGCCATCTACTATAGAGGAACAACACAGGGGGTAATTTACTAAAGGGGGACCACATAGGGGGTCACATACTGTAGGGTAGTTACACAGGGGGTCATTCACTAAAGGGGGAATCCACAGGGGCCATCTATTTAAAGAGGAATACACCGGGGGTAATCTACTATAGGGGAACTACACAGGGGCCACCTACTAAAGGGGGACTACACAGGGGGTAATCTATCGGGGAACACAGGAGGCCGTTTACTACATAGAGGCCATCTACTGTAAGGGAACTACACAGGGGGCCATCTACTAAGGGGGGACTACACAGGAGGGTCATCTACCATAGGGGAGCTGCAAAGGAGGTGAGGCTGAGCAGACACACTTATGCGAGTGAGGCATTTGCTTTAGGGTACAACATCAGCACACTTGTGCAAGGGATGGGGTGGGGCAGGGTGGCTAGACAGCCCATGGCACATTCAGTCTACCACTGGTAGAACACCAAGTGGAAACAGAGATTAGAAGAAACGTCCAGCGACACATAGGACATGCTTAATCCACTTGCTTTACTAAAAGTCCAACAGTAGCCATAGTACAGTCCGTTCATCCCCACAGTATGCAAACAATCTACACAATTTCAGCATCTTAGACGCTGTTCATTAAGGATATACAAGTTTACAAGGCATAAACTTATCAGGTAGGAAAGGCAAGTCTATGTCACAAGAGACGGATTAACTCTTTCAGTGCTGAAAACCAAAATGGATGCAGGAGGCCTGTCTCACATCTAACAAAACAAACAAACAAACAAAAAAATCGATAAAATCCAATGGCATACTCACTTAAGAGTCTCCATTGATACATTGCCCCTATAAAATTTGAATATGCAAAAAAAGGGGTCCATGGAGCCTTAGTTGTGAGTCTCAAAAGACAGGAACAGCCAGATATCCGTCCATGGAAGGAAACTTGTTGCCAAGAGGTGCCTCCCAGTGGGGAGATCACCAAAGCACCCTGATATGCAGCCCCCCAAGTCCCACTCGGTTGCAAGTATTGGGACACAAATAGGGAAACACCAGGGTGGCCCCTTTTACATCATAGTCATGAGTTAGACATGACAAGGGTACCAAGGCTAGGCATCCATCCACAGACAGCTGTTTCAGGCCCCTAATCAGTGTGGAGCAGGATTCTGGTTAACAGGGGCAATGAAAAGAAGACCAACAAAACACAACAGGAACATATAGCAAGCTAAGAATGTTCTATTACACACCTAACATTAAAAGGGATTATCCAGCGCTACAAAAACATGGCCACTTTCTTCCAGAGACAGCCCCACTCTTGTCTCCAGCTTGGGCAGAGTTTTGCTGCTCAGTTCCATTGAAGTGAATAGAGCCTAATTGCAAACCGCACCTGAACTGGAGACAAGAGTTGTGTTGTCTCTGAAAGAAAGTGGCCATGTTTTTGTAGCACTGGATAACTCCTTTAAGGGTACACCACCTGACACCATACACCAGAGTACCCCTGGTCAAAGACTTTCCATGTTGTGCACACATCCTATTGATAAAAGCTTCAATATTCACTTCCACATGTCACTTTTTAGTACACGTAGCTTAGGGAACTACCACCCTCAGCTGCCCTGACTACTCTATTGCCCCCATGGGTACCACAATAAAATGAAAAGTTGAAAGTACCTAGTGGGTTTAAAGCTGGGATCTCTTTCTTTAGCTACATCATTGGTTGTTCAGGCTTATGTAAGGTAAATAGTAATATATTCTTGATGCATAATAAAGACTGCATAAAAAACAGATTGTCGTCATCATATTTTAATTGAGGGTTATTTCATCCTATATGTATTGTGGCACCTTAGTTGTAATGAGAGTTAGGGAGTAACTTGTCTAGGAGCAGATTACTGGCGAAACAACAACAACCAGCATCATGTCACTGGAAGTATAGAACCTGTATGTTCACTCCAAACTAATACATCTGGATTAGCTTCCTATGACATGTCCTCCACCTCTACTATCTGACTATAAATTCAGGTGATCAGCTGCAGCAGTCACAGATCTCCTAACACCAGTAGAAGGTACGTGCAATGTTTAAAGCCTATGTTATATGTTGTTTGAGCTTTCATCCATTGCAGGTTTAGTGTAATTGTAATGCTTTTCATGGATCTCTTAAAGGGTTTATCCAGAAAGCAGACAAGGTTCTACCTCTTCTGCTCTCCAGCACCCCACCTCCTCCCTCCGACCGATCTCTGCTGATAACTTCTGCAGATGGGAGGTGAGAGTATGTTGTGGGCAATGAACAATAACCGCTCGATGTTACCAGCGACGTTGGGCAGCTATTGGACACTGCATGTGGGCATGGTTTCACCAGCATGCAAGGCCCACAACATGCACCTCCTCTCACCTGCGGAAGTTATAAGCAGAGCCAGTCAGAGGGAGAAAGTGGAGCACCGGAGAGCAGAAGAGATAGGACCTTTTCTCTTGATAACTCCATTAAGTACTAATTTGTCTATCACTAGCATGTATCTCAGTATAAAGGGGAATACATCTGGATAAGAAAAACTTGTTTTCTATTAAAAATACATTAAAAGTTATATAGATGTGTCTATGTAATGTATTACTGTATCTGTACGGTTCTGCCACACTGGTAGCTGATTGAAATCCAGGAAGTGAAAAAAATGGCCCCTGTGCCAATTCACACTGTCTCCTGCTCCCACTGCTCTCCCACCTTAGGAGACAAATATCTTATTTTTTTAACCTCTACCTGGAGTTCCCCTTTAAATGTTTGACAGTAGTTTCTACAGTATGTAATACAAGATGTAAAATTCTACAGTGACATACAGTATGATTCTACATTTTTACTGCAGGGAGTTTTTCTTTTAATAATCTAATATTATTATTGTGTAGCAATACTATCTAATTAAAGATGAGAGAATCTACAGGACTAGCAAAGTGATTAGTTACGCTTGGCCATCAGCTTTTAAGCCAGCGGCCTTTGAACTCTGGGTGCCTGGAATAGCTGCATCCAGCTTTTCCAGGTACCTGGGCGGAGTTCAAAGGCAGACGGCTTACAAGCTGATGGCCAAGAGTAACGAATCACTTTGCTAATCCTGTAGATTTGCTCATCTCTATATCTAATAATAATAATATCATTTACATTGATTAAAGGATATAAAGTATTCGATTTATATAAAAAAAACAACTACAGTTCCTATGAAGGGTACAGACAATTGTATGGCTCATGGTTGTTCTTTCTTTCTCCAGCTTCCAGTCACAATGGGAAATACAGGTTAGAATCACCATTATTTTTTTCCTATGCAATTTTTCTTCTATGTTTTCTTGCCATTACCTGGTTTAGGTTTGAACAGCATCTTACTCGCTGTGTCCATTATCTCTTTATTGTGACATCACTGTATGCATTATTCCACTACTGAAGTGTTCCATATACAATAGGATATCAGTACTGGCAATATCTCCAGTCTAAATATTACCACTAGAAACTGCCTATGTATAATAGCAGAACAAAAGCACCCAAAATGTACTAAACTCGTACAAAGTATGGGGCTAGAATAATGGCCTTACCAGCAAAAAAATATATATTACCAACCAAAAATAGGCTTTAGCCCAAAAGAAAAATACAAATATCTAATAATTTTGTTTAAATAAAATATACAATACAGTACAATAAAATAGAATTGATGATGGCACACAAGAGGAAGCCAAGGGATACATATAACATAACAGGCACCATACAACTATTCGTATGCAGACCCTACTATGAGGCTGCTGATGTATTGTATCTAAAGTGCCTTAATCTAAACTACTCAATCACAAAGGAAATATAAATATAAAGTCCAGACACAGATAGACACCTGGGCACTCCCATACATCTGAACACGACCATGGACTGGTGTATCCCCATGCACCTCGGGAGGGCTGTGACAAAGCACACTGTGACGTGCAAAACAGCTGTTGCCTATTGCTCGTCCACCGATCTCATGTGGTGCCTGGTTGTGGAATAAAGAGAAACTTACGTTTTGCTACATTTGGTGAGTGTCCCCGCTTTCTTATCTCTGAACAAGATTACATAAATATAAAGTGCTATAAAGTGCATAGGGGAGAACCACATATCCCACAACAATGTTACATTACCTATAGTAAGAAGCTCCCAAAGACTGACAAGTGTATAGTGCCCCAACATCACCTTTAGAGGAGTGCCATTAGATATAGTTGTACATAATACTGTTATTCACATTGAATTGTTTGTTTCAGGAACTCATGATCAACCCCCACATGTTGACCCCCACCATAATGACCCCCATGATCCTCACTCAGGAACTCCCCAACCTCTTCATCCAGGCCCAAACACAAACTATGGTAATCCTGGACACCCGGGACCACATGGCCACCCCGGACCACATGGCCACCCCGGACCACATGGACATCCTGGGCCACATGGACAACCTGGGCCACATGAATACCCTGGACCACATGGACAACCCAGACCACATGAGCATCATGAACATCATAGCCATAATAGCTACCATTAAGCTTGTATTTCCAGCAATGTCAAGGTCAGTCTTGATTAAGAGAGTTGTATTATAATGCTTGAAGGGAACTTGTTACTCAGACAATGCTATCTAATCTATCGCCATCATGTTATAGAGCATGAAGAGCTGGGCAGATGGGGATATATATATATATATATATATATATATATATATATATACATATATATATATATATATATATATATATATATATATATATGATAAAAATTTGTCCCACCTGTAATTTTCATTTCCTAGAGTCCGTAGGCAGCACAGTATGGGTTAAAGTCCATCCCCTACAACGAGGCAGAAGAGACATAATCAGTAGTAATGAATCATTCAAGCATAGACCCTCCTCTATAAAACCCCCACAGAGACACAGAGACACTGAGTTAGTATGCAGCAATACAAAACATTTATTAGGGTGGGATCCCTGTGCTGCCTACGGACTCCAGGAAATGAAAATTACAGGTGGGACAAATTTTTATCTTCCCTGGACGTCCTTCGGCAGCACAGTATGGGATCTAAACAGCAGTGCAAACATATAGGGAGGGATTATTTAGCAACCGCGGCACTAAGCACTTTATTGCCTAAGGCTGAGGAATCTGAAAGACTGAGTCTGTAATGCTTAATGAATGTCGAGGGCGAAGACCAGGTTGCAGCCCGACATATTTCTTCCAATGGTATTCTGGAAAATTCTGCCCATGAAGTCGACATGGACCGGGTAGAATGTGCCTTAACTTGTAAAGGAGGTGCCAAACCTTCCTGCTGGTAGCAAAACGAAATGACATCTTTCAACCATCTGGATAGAGTAGGTTTCGCCGCCTTTTCGCCCTTATTTTTACCAAAAAATTGGATAAACAGGTTTTCGGAGATCCTAAAGGATCTGACTTGATCCAAGTAACACAGCACCGCCCTTCTGACATCTAGTAGATGTATGGATGGATCTTCATCTGATGATAGGGAAGGAAGAATTATTTCTTGGTGCATGTTGTATGAAGACGCCACTTTGGGTACGAAGCCTGGCAGAGTTCTTAGAGCCAATGAGTCACCCAGATCTCTGAGATATGGATCTCTAGAAGATAGTGCTTGCAATTTACTCACTCTTCTCGCAGATGTTATTGCAACTAAAAAGCAGGTTTTCCAAGACAGATGTTTCAGTGATGCAGAAGCAAGAGGTTTAAAGGGTGGCAAGGTTAGATGTTTTAACACTATCTGCAAGTCCCAGGAAGGTAATGGTTGATTTACAGATGGATGTAGATTATTTATTGCTCTAAAGAACTTTTTCACTAGTGGATGTTTAGTGAATCTCCCTTGAAGGAAGTGATTGATTGCCGTAAAATGTACCTTTAAGGTATTCAATTTCAGTCCTTTTTCCAGGCCGTTTTGTAGGAACTGTAGAATTAGTGGCAGGTCTACCTCAGAGGAAGAGGCGAAGGACTTAAAGGGGTTGTCCGGCGATAAAAAATTATTCACAGAATAACACACATTACAAAGTTATACAACTGGGCCCGGCTGCGTTCACACTATGTATATTTCAGTCAGTATATGTATATTTCGGTCAGTATATTTCAGTCAGTATTTCAACCAAAATCAGGAGTGGATTAAAAACACAGAAAGGATCTGTTCACACAATGTTGAAAGTGAGTGGATGGCTGCCATTTAATGGCAAATATTTGCTGTTATTTTAGAACAACGGCTGTTATATTGAAATAATGGCAGTTATTTACTGTTATATGGCGGCCATCCACTCAATTTCAACATTGTGTGAACAGATCCTTTCTGTGTTTTTAATCCACTCCTGGTTTTGGTTGCAATACTGACTGAAATATACGTAGTGTGAACACAGCCTTGTAATGTATGTTATGTCTGTGAATGGCCCCCTTCCCCGTGTTTCCCCCCACCCACGCTAGACCCGGAAGTGTGGTGCATTATACTCACCGCATCTCGTGTCGTCCACGGTCTCCGATCGTCAGCAGTGACGTCTTCTTCGGGAAGACGTCACTGCTGAGGATCGGAGACCGTGGTCGGCACGTGACAGGTAATGTATAGCGCACCACACTTCCGGGTACACGGGTGGGGGTGGTGGGACACGGGGAAGGGGGCCATTCACAGACATAACATACATTACAAAGTTGTATAACTTTGTAATGTGTGTTATTCTGTGAATAATTTTTTATCGCCGGACAACCCCTTTAAAGATCTTCCAAATCCTGTTGTATGATCTATTTGTAGATGCTTTATTTGCCTTAGATGGGGTTCTAATTACATCTTCCGAGAAGCCTTCTTGTCTCAATTCATTTTCCAGGCAAACAAGTTGAGTCTCTTGAGGTCTGGATGATGTACACCCTTCTCAGAAAGTAGATGGGGAATCTTTGGAAGTTCCCACAGCCGGTTGTTGGACATTGACATCGCTAGAGTGAACCAGGACCTGCGTGGCCAGAATGGCAGAATTACGATGGCCGTCACTTTCTCCCTCTTGATTTTCCCCAAGGTCTTCTGAATCAAGGCTGGAGGAGGAAAGGCGTAAATGAATCTGTTCCCCCAGGAGATCGACAGACCGTCCACTGCCCATGGGTGGTGATTGGGATAGAGGGAACAGAAGTTCCTTAGTCTGGCGTTCTCTTTCGTGGCAAAGACATCCAACTCGGGAAGTCCAAACTTCATAGTGACTTGATTGAAGATGTCCATGTCCAGACACCATTCTCCCGGTAGAAGGGTCTGCCTGCTCAAAACGTCCGCTTTGTGGTTCAGAGACCCTTTGATATGCACAGCTGTCAGGGATCTTACATTGGCTTCCGCCCATTGGCATATCTCCTTGCATTCCTTGATGAGGAGGGAGATCTTGTGCCCCCCTGTTTGTTGAGATAGTAAACAGTTGACATATTGTCTGACTGTATCAGGATGTCTTTCTTGTAGAGAAGATCTTTGAAGTGGAACATGGCCAGTTTGACTGCTCTGAGTTCTCTGAGGTTGGATGGCATCCACTTCTCTGAGGGTGACCACTTCTTTTGTACCCACTTTTTCCCGGCATGGGCACCCCAACCGAAGGAAGATGCATCCGTAGTGAGTACAACTTTCGGTGTCTGAAGAAGTGATACTCCCTTGTTCAGATGAGCCGGTTTCAGCCACCACTGGGGACCTAGACAGGTTTGGGGAGAAATTGTAAGAGGACTGTCCAGTGCAGATGGGTTCCTGTTTCATACGTGTAGAATCTCTTGTTGGAGAGGCCTGAAGTGAGCTCTTGCCCATGGGACCGCATTTATAGTTGAAGTTAGGGACCCCAATATTTTCATGGTCGAACGAATAGAGAGTTGAGGACTGGCAATCAGCTTGGATACCTCTTTCTTGATCTTCTTTATCCTCTCTTGAGACAGAGTGATCGTCATAGATGAGGAATTGATCACGAAGCCCAGGAACTGAATAGTCTGAGATGGAAGCAGGTGAGATTTCTGGAAATTTATTAGAAAACCGTGAGATTGCAGGAGATCGGTTGTGATCTGTAGGTGCAGTAACAGCTCTTCCCTGGAGGAGGTTTTCAGGAGCTAGTCGTCGAGGTATGGTATTAAATATATGCCCTGCATGCGCAGAACAGCTGTGAGGACGATGGCTATCTTCGTAAAAACCCTTGGAGCAGAACTGAGGCCGAAAGGTAGAGAAGTGAACTGAAGTCTCCAGGTCTTGCATCCGACTTGTAAAGCCAACCTCAGGTATTTTCTGTGGGCAGGAAGAATGGGGACGTGGAGATAGGCATCTGTTAAGTCTACAGTCGCCATATAATCGAACTGGGACAAGATGGGGATTACAGACTTGATGTTTTACATCTTGAATTTCTTGTTTACTAGGTGTCTGTTCAGGTACGTCATGTCGATAACCAACCTCCTCTTGCTGTTTGGCTTCGGTACTGAAAATATTCTTGAGTGACCCATTCCAATGCCCCTTTTTGAATGAACTCGTTCACCAAGTGAAGTAGGTGAGGACTGTCTGTTGTATTGAGGAAAAACTTGTCTTCTAGGAGGGTGTCTAGCTCTATGGCGTAACTGTGTTGAATTGTAGAAAGAACCCATGCGTCGTTCACCGAACTTAACCATGCAGGAAAAAATCTTTGTAATCTTGCTCCAACACCTGGGAGAGGCCTAGCGTCATGCTTCTGATTTTTTGGTGTTGGACTTGTTTCTGGAGGAGCTGTAGTTTTGTTTTTGGCTAGGCTTGTAGCTTTGAAATCTGCTGAATTTATAGTTCTTTTTGAATTTTAGTGAAGACCGGCGTTTGTGTCGAAAGGACTTTGCTGGTTCTTTCTTGCCTGGGAAGACTGAGCCTTTATCCTCATTGAGCTCCTTCAAAATTTCCTTAAGCTGTGACCCAAACAAACTATCAGGTTGAAAGGGAAGACTGCAAAAGTTCTGTTTAGAGGACAAGTCTCCATCAGACCAATGTTTGATCCATAGTGATCTTCTAATAGAGTTCGTGAGGGCTAGGGTCTTGGAGGCCGATCGCAAAGTATCCAAAGGGGCATCACATAAAAAGTCTGCAGCTGCTTTCATCATCGGCAACTTTTTAAAGATTTCTTCTCTTGCAGTACCGTCCTGTAAATCTCTGGTTAGTTGGCTCAGCCAAACCCTCAGGGATCTGGCTACAGGAACTGATGAAAGAGCAACTTTGGAAATGGCCGCTGAGGCTGTATAAGACTTTTTTGCCAGAGAATCTGCTTTTTTGTCCAATGGGTCAGCCAGTAGTGTAGAATCACGAGACGGGAATAACGCCTTTTTGGCCAATTTTGCCAGTGCCAGATCTACTTTTGGTGGGAACTCCCACTGGCTGGTCGCTTTATCTTCTAATTTGTAGACAGATCTGAAGCGAGCTCCTGTATCAAATCGCTTATCTGGTTTTTCCCAGTCCTTCTGGAGCCATTCTTGTAGCAGTGGGTGATCTGGGAAGACCTTTTTCTCTGATGCTGGGAAGTAGTATAATTCATCTTTAGGTGTTCTACCTTTAATACTCTTATCTGATTCCATAGTGCGCTTCACCGCTTTAAGTAGGCTTGACACGTCCTCTTTATGGAATAAGAATATATCTTCTGGAGTATCTGAGTCAGAATCAGACGAACTTGAGGAGGCTTGCCCCGCAGAGGTAGAAGATCTAGCCGGAGAGTTCTCCCTGGCGTTACCTTTCCTCTTTTTCTTGGGAGGCTGAACATTAGCATTAGACATCATTGAAGACAGGTGACCCTGGAACCAAGCGAAGAAAGACTGTGCTTGTGCTTTAAATGGATCAGCTGACTGTTCAGCACAACCAGTGCATTGCTCTCCTTCCAGATCATCTGGTAATGGCTGAGAGCAGGCAGTGCAAAGTCTATGTTTAGCCTTATGTCTCCTCTTTCCTCCTGATGCTGAAGACTCAGACATCTATGGAATAATAAAGAGGAGACTATAGTCACTACATTAGATTAAGATTCAAACAGCCGCCGGCTGGAGTGATACTCACTGTAACCAACAGAAACCCCGGCTGCCCGGCAGAGTGCTTGCAGAGAGAAGGAGGGCAGCCGGTTTTAAATAGCCGCGGCTAGAATGGCGTCTGACGTCTCATCCGGCATCACTTCCGGGTTCGGCGCCATCTTGCTTCACCCCCATCTTACCGGTCTGAGTGCTGCGGCCTCCTCGCCCCAACTGATGCCCGTTCTTCTCTCCGTTAAGGGCAAAGCTTGTGCGCTGTCCTCTCAGCGCGGCCGCGGCCTGCATAACGCCACATACGGACAGGCGACTCAGCGCGACGTCACATCCTGTCGGCCGGGTCAGAGCAACGTCACATCCGGTCAGGTGGTACGGCTGTCGGGACACTTCCGGTCTGGCGCGCGCGGTGTAAGAGGTACTCGAGACCGAGGGAAGGTAATCTAAACCCAGCTCACAGGTTCACAGAAGGCCTCCCTTGCCTACAACACTGCTAGGCTAATGGGAAACACACATACCCACTAAGTTATTTACCAGCAACACTGCATAGTATTGAACCAGGGGTGTATTTGCCGATGGAAACTTGTGATGAAAAAAAATAAAAATAAAAAATAAGAGGAGAAACTAAGTAAATGCCTCTTCATCAAGTGCAGAAGAAAAAAACTCAGTGTCTCTGTGTCTCTGTGGGGGTTTTATAGAGGAGGTTCTATGCTTGATTGATTGATTACTACTGATTATGTCTCTTCTGCCTCGTTGTAGGGGATGGACTTTAACCTTACTGTGCTGCCGAAGGACATCCAGGGAAATATATATATATATATATATATATATATATATATATATATATATACACATACACACAACTGAGAGTATTTTTAGCACCATCTGGTGGCCACCATGGAAATAGCAATCACTTTCTTACAGTAAATCTAATAAATTACAAGTTTTACTAAATCTTTTCCCATAAAGATATATATCAATTTGCTCTATAACATGATGCTGATAGCTTAGGGTAGGATTTTCATGGTGACAGGTTCCTTTTAAATGATTAAAGTAGTGTTTTTTTTTGCTAACTGTAGGTATTCAACATTGGAGCAATTATTTGCAATATCATAAAAAGATAAAACCCCACCGGGGTTGCTTTTTCTTTTCACTATTCTTTAGGCCCAACATTTGGTGCAATTTATTCACCTAACAAATATACACAGGGAAACTCTCTGTCAATTTTACAAATTAACAGTTTTATGAATTTTATCGATGTACCTATTGCATGTCTGAAATAGTTCAAACTAATTGTCCATTTTCAAAATATATGGTTAGATTCAGAAATACTGGATACAGATACTCACCTGTTTAATCCTCCTCAGCTGCTGCTGTGATGGTGCCTAGGGCTATGTTCACATGACGTTTTTTGCAGTCTGTTTTTTTAGCTCTTTCATTTTGAGTACCCGATTACGTCAGTCATTTTGCATTTTGGGCGCCCCCTATTACAATGATGGTGTTGGTACATTATTCTAGTTCAGGCCCTTTTTGGTGTTTTTCTTTTTGAAGGTCCATTTAATTTAGTAGCAAAGACATTGACTGTAGTAAAGACGGTGAAGGACATAACGGTGTCATGTTAATTTGAGGTCTGCACAAACAATGTTCATTATTTTATACACTATGGGGGAGATTTATCAAACATGGTGTAAAGCGAAACTGGCTCAGTTGCCCCTAGCAACCAATCAGATTCCACTTTTTACTCCCCACAGACTCTGGAAAATGAAAGGTGGGATCTGATTGCTAGGGGCAACTGAGCCAGTTTCAATTTACACCATGTTTAATAAATCTTCCCCTTTGTGTATTGGGTGGCCATCATTCCATTGACTGCAATGCATTCCATTGACTTCAATCATGTAGTCTGGTTTTTGCACACAGTAAATTCTTGCTCACTCAACAGCTGACCATTTGGCTGAGCTGCAGAAGCCAGTGATTGGCTGAGCAGTCACTTTTTTTTTTGTTCACTACTTTGTTCACTGTTTTATTTTATTCCCCTCAAAGTTTCTTACTTGTATTTCATGATAATCAATGAAATATGTAGATTATACCTCATGCCTCGTACAGTTACTTTTTTTTTTTTACACATCATTTACCTGTATTATTGCATGTTTGTACTTTCAGCACCTTGACAGGAATATATTCCTGCTGACAAGATGGAAGAAGACTCGCTGATATCTTTCTTTTGGTGTCTGGTACTACAAGACATACTGACAAACAATATATAAATAATTATACCAGTGTCCAAGTATAAATACCATATGATAATAGTAGCATTCAACTTCTGCGTAATGCTTCCATAAAGTTACCTAAATAATAACACTATATAGAATGACAAAACCAATATATACTGCAAGTATGGTATGCTTCAAAGTGCCCAAGTAGCAGCACCACCCAATTAACCTGTATATACCCCCTTACAGTGCTCAACCAATTCTTATATACAATGATTATATAACAGGTCTATATAATACTACTAGTGATGAGCGAATAGTGAAATATTCAAATATTCATACGAATATCGTACAGATAATTCGACTATTCGATCGAATATTCGATCCAATTAAAGTCTATGGAAACAAGTATTCGATTATTGAAAAACATCTACTCGACCACTTGGAGGAAAAACCGGAAGCTGGGGGATTTGAACGCTTATCGAATATTTATCGAATATTTGGCGAACTATTCGATAATATTCGATAGATCAAATACCTTACTATTCGATCAAATATCTATTCGATCGAACAGTATCCGCTCATCACTAAACACTACCAATAAATAATAATAATAATATAATATCAGGATCTATGGTCTCCCATACACCTAGGTATATGAACGATACATGGTTATACACCACTGTTTGCCATATAATGCTGTGATATGCATCTGCTTTGCCTTATGCTTCCCGTACCCCTGTAACAATTTCTGTAAATTGGCCGCATGTCTATGGACCCTACATTATGCGAATGTCATACTAGTTGTTGATATTCTTTTTTAAATAAAACAGATTTATGTTAAAATTATGCTTGTGAAGAGGTGTACATGATAGAAAGGGGGCGCCACTTCAATGATCAGTATAGTGGTACCAGGTTGTAATAAGTCAGATGATCTCCATGGAGGAATGAAGTGTTGGAAGGGGGAGAAACAGGTAACATCCAGGTAAGTGTTATCTGTCTTCTTCATACTCTATACTTATACAATTCTTAATGAAGAATGATGCAACAACCTAATAATAGCCGTGTTACAATGAAAACCAATCACTGTATCAACTATGTATAGTGGATTGGAATAATTGTAAGACTAGTAAAATAGTTCCCTCATTATTCATTTATAATTACATAACTGGCACAACTTCTCATGATGGCAATAATAAGATGTGTAAGACATTTATATGTTTATAAGGGACATTTTATTTGACTTTATTAGTATAGGAATGATTTATACAGTAAGTCATTATGCTGCATTCAATAACACATAGAAGTACACAACATGCTTAGGATCGGTCCAACGATCATTGTCCATGGTAATCATGAA
Source organism: Dendropsophus ebraccatus (assembly GCF_027789765.1). Lineage (NCBI taxonomy): Eukaryota > Metazoa > Chordata > Amphibia > Anura > Hylidae > Dendropsophus > Dendropsophus ebraccatus. The sequence goes on along the minus strand of NC_091462.1, from coordinate 41,964,614 downwards.
GATAGTCATATAATAATTATTATCCCTGAGGATGCTGGATTAAAAGAAACATGTCTGGAGGTCAATGAAAACATTATGAAACAATCTCTGTCACCATTATATGGAGCAGTGTATGCTGCTGTTAGTTAAAAGTAGTTCTCAATAGTGTTAAAGCAAATGTACCATCATGTACATTATGCTTGAAGTTTTGCCCATGGATAGATCGGCGCTGGCACAGGGAAGCCAGTGCCACGGTCCTTTTTTTGAACCACGGCCCAGTTCCCGTGTACGTCGCTGTTGTATTCATGGGCATTGGCCAGGGGTGAAGCACTGGACATGGGCGGTCCCGCCCCCAGTGGAAAGGACCCCAATTAGAATCAATAGAGCTGCATCAAAGAGGGGCAGGGATTTCCTCCCACGGGGGGCAGGCCGGCCTTTCTCCAGTGCTTCAGCCTGAGACGGTGCCCAGGAATAGAATGGCGCTGTACGCGGGAATCGGGCTGTGTTTCAAAAAAAGGACCGTGGCACCGGCTTCCCCATGCCGCCACCATTCTATACATGTGCTAAACTTCAAGCGAATGCGCTTATGGTACATTCGCTTTAAATATTCCAAAAGAGAAGTTATTAGGAGAGATTTATCAAACATAGTGTAAAGTGAAACTAGCTCAGTTGCCCCTAGCAACCAATCAGATTCCACCTTTCATCTTCCAAAGAGTCTGAGAGTAACGAAAAGTGCAATCTGATTGGTTGCTAGGGGCAACTGAGACAGTATCACTTTACACCATGTTTGATAAATTTCCCCCATTGGGTCTATATAACAAGTCTAATAAATAACAAGTCTGCTATGTAGGCAGCACCTTAGAAGACCAGCAAACTGGTGTATAAAGACTTACTTCGGCCAAGCAATGCTCCATGAGGAAAAAGTGTGCACAGTAGGCATCCTCCAAAAGGAAATAAACTTATTTTATGCTGCACACCTATTTGAGGTGTGTGTGTGAATTGTAATTCACACTTATGCACTGTATGTATTAATCATAGACAGACAGACAGATCCTATACAGACAGCATTATAACACTGCCCACATGATATAATACACAGCCTGAAATAACAAAATGTAAAGTACAGCCCCATACCTGATGACCACCAGCTCCACAGACTGGTGTGGCAGCAGCTATACCAGAGGCCTGCTCAATGGGTTCCTCTGTAGCCTAGTTCATGGGTATAATAGGCTTAAAACCACACAATGTGTCTGTCGGTACAGCAATCTTATTTTTAATCTGTTGCTGCTAGGGGGTCCATGGAAAAGGCTGCTGGCCCCTATAATGACAAATCCGTCTCTTCTGCCAGAAAGTCACCAGATTTAGGCTATGTTCACACTGCGTATGAATCCGTCCGCAGTTCTTACGACGCCGTACATGTGCGGCTGAAACTACGGGCGTGGGAAAAATCGGCATGCGCCGGATGCGTACGTACCTCGAACATACGCCCGTAGTACACTTATGCTTCCCTAGCTTGTTTCGAAGTGATCTGAGGCAGGTCATTTACTTGGAAATCTTCGCCCAGCCCCGTAAACCACACAGAACCTTTGGGATCGAAAAATCAAGTTCAATTTGGCTGAAATAAGTACTTCGTACGGGACCGCATGGAAATCCACGACCGTAAGTTTCAACATTTCCGTCCTCAAACAATGGTCTTGTTCATTTTTCACGGCGCCGTATACGATATGGTCGTAAGTTTATACGTGTGAACTGTGCGGGCGTATATCGTATACTTTTAAGCGAACGCATCAACCTCAAAACTACGTGCGTATATTCGCGGTTCGCTCTACGGACGGATTCATACGCAGTGTGAACATAGCCCCCATCAGCAGTCTGGTTGGAGGCGGTTAACAGACTTGTTCATGGTATCAGTTGATGCCTTGTGTCTTGTGTACATATGGGCCTGACTGTAATAGGATTTTCTGTTCAATGTGTTGAGATCTTGTGTAGAACAGCCGATGCAGTTTTATCATACAGGAAGGTTGGTGATTGAGACGCAGACCTTCTTGAGAGAACAGAAAGGTAAGTAATTTCCGGGGGGTCACTGTGACATCACATCAATGAGAGGATTGCAGGAATGTTTACAATGTACAGCAACTAGCTACATAATAAATCAAGATGTTTTTACCCGATGTTTTTTTTTTAAGTTTTACCTGGGCATGAACCAGGCTGTATGAACAAAGCTGTGGTAAGAATATATGGAGTCACCTAGAGAGCTGAGCCTTGTCCATACCCTGTTGCACCACTTTCCTACTTATAAAACTTAAGAGGAAAGAAATAAACAAAAGAGTGTGATAGGGCAACGGTGTATATCAAGGGACTCTCCATAGTGTACGGATAGCTGCACTGCACTCACCTTACCTCCTATGTTTCAGTTCACTGTAAGTTTGAAGTGGTTACGTATCATTCAATGGGTATGTTTAAAAACTGGACACATTTAATGGTCTCTGCGGTTTGGGTACATGATCCCCAACCTGTCACATTATTGCTGTAGTTACCCAACTGACTTGATAACAGGGACAAACAGTGGCACATCGACCTGATGTCTTATATCCTAGTGCAGTTGTCATAAAAGGTGAGTGCCCAGCTGAAGAACCCTGTTGGGGCACCTGTCGTTGACACTTTATATAGGCATTTGTAACAGGCACTTAAGGGGCTATCTATGACAGACACTAAGACTTACATTGCTTATTATCTGGAACCGTGAGCCCTTTTTAAACAGATTAAAAAATGATGGCACTGTGGAAGGAACTGAAAAATGACAACTATCTGTCTAATGTGCATTTTTATACGTGTGAGGTTAAACAAAATGAAAATGAGTCATGTCCAGTGAAAGGTCCAATCCTAGAGACCAAATAGACAATGGGATAAAACATGTTCCACTACATATACATTGGATAAGTGTTGTGTAAACTTGCCATAAACTGCAGGACCTGACAACTATTTAATGTGTATGGTGGCCTAAACTTCCTTTACTAATAGATGTTTCATCATTAAAAAAAAACCTTTATAGCGTACCTCTGGTTTGACGGCACTAGATGTAGTATTTCACACCATAAGTTATCTGCAGAGTCCGGAGGACTGTTAGGAGCACTGCCCTCCCCCCAAATTGCAAATTCGGCCCGGATCAGCATAATGGGGGACGGGCAGTGCTCTTAACGGTGCTCTGGACAGTGGCTTCAACTACTAACTGTACTGGAACGGTGCCGAGGAGGAAGGTAAGACACACGCCTTCCTCCCCGCTCCCCGGCTAATCTAAACTGCTGATAGTTCCCCTTTAACTCTTATATGCCCCCATATATTGCCTACTGAATGCACTTATTTACCAGTACTCCATGAATAAAGAAAGACACAACATGACAGGAGAACACTTTATTGTCTTTACAGCAGGGTATTCCAGGACAAACAAAAGATGGTCTCCTAATTCCTGGCTAGCTGCGTCACTTGACAACAAGCTGTTTTTTAGGGGCCAGATCTCCTTTTTCCCTTTTTCAGATGTACAAAAATACATTTCTATGTCACCAACCCTTTGCCCCATTACGTCCCCTGCCACAGGTTTAAGATTCAGGACACCACGACATGTGACCTGCAGTTAGCACCGCATGAATGTGACACTGACCACACTTGAGCATGAGACAATGCATTGCGCACACCCAAGAATGGTTTCCCGTTACAACACAAAAGATTCCTATTTTAGAAACAAAATTAGTTATACCCATTAACCTGCAATTGAATGTTGTTGTATATGTGTACACTTCCCGACCCCTATGTCTTGTGTTCACGATAGTGTATTTCACTGTTCCTTTTGAAAGAACTATACCCCCCAAGTCTGTGTCTGTCCATGTATGTATTGGTGTATGTGTTTTTTTGTGTGTGTGTTTTAATGTTTTTATGTAGGTCATGATTTATCAAGACATGAGAAGTTGGAAGTTTCTATTGATTTTGATTGATAAGGAAGAATAACAATTGTAGAACATTTTGCAGCATGGGGCCAGTTGATTCAGTACATAAAGCTCATAAGACACTGAAAGTTTTCTGTTACAGAAATGGTCAATCTCAAGAGCATTATGCACTGCTTATGGGGATAGGATCCATGTTTTCTCATTTCTTGATAAATCTTGGCTTGTGTTTAACAAACCCAATTCACAAATCTGTCCATGAATGCATTCTCAGTGAGTCTGGCATAATCTTTCTCCTTAAAGATGGCCGCTCCCTCTCCTAAACTCAGCTTCTTTAGCACCTGTACGTCAAGGTCTGATCCAACAGACACCAAAGTAGGCACAACATTATGCTTTTTCATGGCTGTCACTGACTCCTCCAGACCCTCCTGACCAGTGACGCCATCGGTGATGAGGATAAATGAAGTTTCTGCAAACTTCCTTGCACCTCTCCTGCTGTCCCCAACGATATTATTGATGGCGTACACAATGGCATTTCCAATATTGGAGGACGAGTCATAGTAGGTAAGACGCGATAGACCTTGGTAAATCTCAGTTAGATTATGGGTAAGTGGAAATACCACAGCTTGCTCATCCTTTCCGCCATACTGTAATAGGGCCACCCGAGCATTGTTAGAGTCAGTATCAGTCCTTGACAGAGACAGGCGTCTAGATACCTCCTCGATAAATGTTGTTGCTTGTCTGAAGTTTTGCTTTCCCATACGTTCAGAGCTATCCAGAAGGAAGACAACATCCACTGGGCGCTGAGTGCATTGTGCAACTGCAAGTTCTGTGGGAAAAAGGTGTACATATACTATGTATACAGCTGATATACTCACTAAATATACTGATCATACCTGCATGCATGTATATACTGTAGCTCAATAAGTATAGGTTTGGCTGTCTAATAGGGACTTGCACGCGCAATGTCCCCCCAATATATTAGCAGATTAATTAAAAAGTAGCAGAATGGGTTCTGATAAGAGAATAGCAGTGGTGGGAGAGCAATATTTTGGTACCCCCCCCCCCCCCCAAAAAAAAGGCAATGTCACAGCATGTTTTCAGGAAAAGTCATATTTCCCTTGCACCATCCTTAATAGGGCAGCTATAGGGGCTACAAAGGAATCAGTCATACCTACATTTGAGGGACTTCCTAATGATGGAACCTATTTTAACTGCCTTTCGTGCTTTCTTTTATGCTTCTGATGCAATCTATCTGCTCTTTAATCTTCATTGCCCCACCTATTCTAGTTGTACTCTTTATGTGGGAATTTAGCCAACTCTGAACTCTCACCATGTGGGGCTGCATGGGTGGATGGGTTTATTGTGAAGTCAGTGTGGTGGGAGGTAGAGTTGGCTGAATTCCTGTCTAAAGTGTACAACAGGAAAAGGAAGCACATTACAGGATGTACATTAGACAGGAAGGGGTGCAATAAAGACAACAAAGCAAACAGTTTACATCAAAAAGGAAAAATAGTACATCACAGGAAAATAGTGAAATAATTTTAGTTAGCAATGTAGGTTTATTTATTGTAGACAGTATTGTTAGAGAGTTGAAAATAGGTTTCATCATAGGAAAATGACTTATAACTGTTTTTTTTTTTATAATAGAGATGATGTGTGAACATAGCCTAAAAAGTATAATTGTACATTCCTATAAGCACCATTAACATTGCCATATTTTAATATTATATTTATTACTGAGACAAGTAATAATCATAAATCTACTTTTCATTATATAAATCTGCTTCTTTGTGGTAAGAACTATAAGGGCATAACTCAGTGTATGTTGCAGTTATCACTCTTTTTCTTTGTACACATCCACACCAGAGCACATACAAACATGTATACATCCCATAAAGCAGCGCAATGAAGACAAAATCACAAAAGCAGAAAAAAAACACAAAAACAGTGAAAGTAGATAATGAAGGACAGGTACTACGAAGCAATTGTCTGTGCAATCCATAGAATACAATTAACTAAACAAAGCCATTTGTTGTCATTTATTAAGGGGTTGTTTCATGACAACAACCTTACTGCCATTTGCCATGCTAGTATATACATCAAAGTGGGGGTTCCCCTTGTCAGGACTTCCTTCTAAGAGCCAGAGAGGAGACCTGCTCACAAATAACTGCCGTATAATGCTACATTTTCCCCTGTAGAGGTCTCTGCAGACATAATGTATGACCAAGGGGCATTTCCCAGTGACAAAAGCTGACTGCCTGGGGTTACAATTCCCAGTCTGGAAGCTGTTATACATGCGGTTATTTGCAGGGTTTTAGAACTTTATAGAGATTTTTCCTTTAACTTGTTTATATTTTATTAGCATGGAAAGTAAGGCACATTGCGCCTGAACAACTAAAGCAACTATTAACAAGTACCCAATTCCCTCAAACCCTACAAATATTACTTTGAAGAGAAGGGAGAGTAGTTGATTAAATTTTTACTATTCTAGAACATGTTTTTTTTTACATGTCCTAGAAACATGTCAGATGTTGATCGGTCTAGTTGTACAGCTTGCTGGTTGCTGGTTGAGCTCTTTTCTCCTTGGCAGAGACCATCTCCATTGTACGTCTTTACAGGCCATCTCCTATAGCCAGCAAATGCTTCTCATGTCTCTATGTAATAGGTGGGGTCTGGACACCAAGACCCCAACTGATCAATACCTTTGACATGTCTTAACAGGGACACTTTAAGGGCACCTGAATTAAAATTTTAAAGGGTTATTCCTGGATAAGATTATTAATGGTGACCCAAACCCAGAATAGGCCATTAGCATCAGGTTGGTGGGTGACTGACTTTCAGCAGCTCAGCCGATCAGCCGATTAAAGAGCTCTCACTCACAGGTTAGAGCAGCAGCTTCTTATTTGTTAAGACTGCCCTGTACTTCTGTGCAACGTACACTGAGGAGTGGCAGAGAAGTGTGCCGCAGCCATGTTCCATTCAAGTCAATAGGACAAGGCTAAAGTACACTGCACAGATACTACTAAGTGTACAGAGTGAGGACCCATGTCTAAAATAGAGACTGCTTTACTCAACAAGTGTGCATGGCCCCTTCAAACAGCTGATCATTGAGGATCGCAAGAGTCATCATCCACTAATCTGATGATCCCTAGTGATGGATAATACTTATACCCCACTAATCTGATGACCCATAGTGATGGCCTATACTATTGATAGGCACTCTAGGTAAAACCCTTAAATTTCAAGTGTTGGGGGGAAGTAAGCATTACTAAATGTACAGATAAATTAAGAGCAATTTTAGTAAAATGTTATTTGCACCTATATTATATTTTATGTAAGTGTAATAAATTACATTACAGAAAATTTAATATATATCTTTAATAATAATTTGGCCATGCCAGAGTCCTGTCTGGGATATAGCTCTATATATCTCTGCTTTTTATGTACATCTACTTAGTATTAATTATACATTGGGAACACTCATAAACCTCGTCATATACGCCTGTTAAACCCGTAACAGGTACACATTGCCTCTATGACAAATGTGGAACAAGAAAACTGTGTTAGCAAAGTCCAGTCAGTGCATTGGCATCGCCTACAATGTCTGCGTGAACCTTTCTAAAAGAATCAACAAAGAGCCCGGTCCAGTTCTGCCTCTCCTCTCCGCTGGAGAATTTGGCCCTTTCAGCTGTATAAACCATCATAGCAATCAGCTGGGACTGCGTTGGGGGCTCGGAAGGCACCTTCTGAGACTCAAGGAATTCAGCAACCTGAGGGATTGTTTTAGGAAAGGCGATCTCCACACCTTCTTCATTAAGGTCGTAATTAACGATAGTTTCGGGGTTATCTCCCCTCCCACCTGCAAGTGAGGGCCAGAAGGACAGGGTCAGGGTTCCCTTTCCCCCGAGACAGTACACATTAAACTGCTTATAGAATGAAGACGTCTCTTCTGCCCTTCCTTATTTTGGCATCCTTGACCACTACGTTTTACTATGTGTCTTCCGCTTATCCAAATTGTCCAGGCCAGATAGGTATTAGTAATATCAGAAACTGTAGGAAACATGGGTCATGATATCATGCAGTGGAGATTTGCAAATTATTGGCTACAGATTTAAAGTGTGAATACAACTGTGATTCTTTGACGCTAAACTATAATTATTTTATTGGAAGGAAGGGTGTAAAGGCTTCCATTGTACTTCTACTGAGAAGATCAAAGCATTGAGAGAACATCGCTTCCTGATACAGTATGTAGAAGATACTGTTCAGGCCCAGATGGCCATCTCAGATATTTGGTGGCCAACTCGCCCCAATAACTGATATCAGGGAGGGTAAAGGACAGCCCAATCCTTTAGTTCTCAAGGAGATAGGCGGCAGATTTCTGGCAGCAGCTTATTCCTTCCCCTCTTATGTTAAACACCCATGTGTGCTTGTGCATGAGGGAATTTGAAGTGATAGCTGTCGTCCAAACAAAAATTCAGCTGACAGCTTTTTCATGTGTAACGAGTTATGAATCTGCCAGGGACAGCAAGTGCAAACTAACTATAGAAGAAGCTGAGAAAAGATATCTTGCTAAAAGTCTCAGTGCTTTGTATTTGTATGTGTCGAAAAGAAATGTGTACATATCTGTAGTGATGAGCGAATAGTGAGATATTCAAATATTCGATATTCGTCCGAATATCCCGCGAATATTCGATATTCGTCCGAATATCCCACGAATATTCGAATATTCGATCGAATATTCGATTCCATTTAAGTCTATGGGAACAAGTATTCGATTAGTGAAAAACATCTATTTGACCATTTGGAGGGTAAAACCAGAAGCTGGGGGATTTGAAAGCTTATTGAATATTTATCGAATATTCGTGGGATATTCGGACGAATATCGAATATTCGAATATCTCACTGTTCGATCGAATATCTATTCGATCGAACAGTATTCGCTCATCACTACATATCTGACTTTTAAGGTTAAAAAGGAAAAAAATGACTTTTCACCTATCCACAGAATAGAGGAAAAGTAGGAGGTCGCGGGGCATCCGACCTCTGTACCCCCCCATGATCTCTGTAATGGGCCTCGTTGGATCTGTTATGAATAGAACCGCAAGTCCGGCACGTGACCCGCGCCTGTACTCATTCCTATGGAGTGACGGAAAGAGCTGAGTACGCTGAAGAGCGATGTACTCATCTTTTTCCGTCGGCTCCATAGTAATGAATAGAGCTGTGGGTTGTGGACTCGCCATTCTATTCATAACAGAGCCAGCAGAGCCCATTACAGAGATAGTGGGGGATACAGAGGTCTGATGCCCTGCGACCTCCTACTTTTCCCCTATCCTGTGGACAGGGGAAAAGTCATTTTTTCCTGGAATACCTCTTTAAGTTTGACTTTCTGAAAAATCACTTTTATGTATCAGTACAAAAAAAGTTGGAAGAAACATGGATGAGATTAGCCAAAATAGTTAGCATTTAGGTATTAGATGGGCATTAAGTAGCCATAAATGGCTTTTCTATTAACTTTGTAGAGTGTGGTCATGTAGATATAGAACTGCTATATAATAGAACCAACATATCTATTATACAATGCAGCAAAGCAAAGAAACATATAAAAGCCGCTATGATCATAAACGTTAGACAATGGCTTATGCACACACTCACAAGAACACTTCCAGGATCAGCCATTACTAGACCTAGAATAATCTATTATAACTATACTTATAATAATAATGTAAAATATATTACCTGCTTGACATGGCAGATCTGGACACACAACCACAGGGTCTATAATAAAAATAAGAGGTATTAAAAGCAATACAATGACTGTATTTAAGGGCATGTAGTGCAATAACATTCTTTATATACAGTATAGACCAACATTCTTGTCCAACGTGTAGACAGCAGAAAGAAGATTTACACAATAAGGCTCAGTTATTTCAGGCTACTAATATATAGACGTGGTTGACCTAAAGCTATGTATTTTATACATCAGTAAACTATCGCCATAAAGGCATTTCCTCACCTGGGCACAGCAGTTGTTCCATGTTGTTGATGAATTCATCCGCTACCAGCTCAGAGAAGAGTTTCATCTTCTGGACTTGCTGTTTATTGTCACAGGCGATGGACGTCAGGGTTTCCGAGTCATCTTCTTTGTTAAACATATCGCCAATACCAATAGCATTAACTATAACATTGCGGTTGCAAAGTGACGTTAGACGATCATCAGGATCTCTTGGATCGTGACGTCCGTCAGTGATGACCACAGCAAAGACTTTAGCTTTGTCTCGTCTTGTCTCCTTGATCAGCTGGTTGTAGGCAAACTGCAAAGCGGATGGGGTCCATGTTCCTCCAGCAATCCACTCAAGGCGTTTCACTGCCTCCTTGAAGCTTGATAGAGAGTCAATGCGGGGGTCATTGAGTTGAATGGCTTCAAATGTGCCTTCATGACTGTACTGAACAACACCAACTCGGGTACCTACAAGGTGAAATCTTTCTAGGTTATGATGTACTTAAATTACAAGGTTACCTAAATTACAAGAATAATAGCAAAGCTTCATTACACATCACATTGTAAAATTTACATTTATAGCACATCCAAAAGCTATGTCATAAATGTCTGATAGATGTTTGTCCACCACTTGGACCTGCACCTAACTCATGAGTGAAGGCTTCCTGGCCTCAATGGTAGCTCATCGTACTAGATGATTAAAGAAGCGTCTGTCAAGTATGTGCACTACCAGTCCATTGAAACAAGAATCCCATATGTTTTGAAGGCCACACCCTCCTTTGTCACCCTCCTTGACAAAGGAGGGTGTGGCCTCCAAAATGTTGCATGCTTACGCCAGCTAAGGACACAAGGACTTCTGTAACGTCCATGCTTGGTGTGAAGACGGAGTCCCTTGAATGTGTTCACACTCGTGGGTGTTGGAATATTGGACATTTAAGGTTGGATTAAAACATAAAGTTGGGAAATTATAATGTGGAAATTTAATAAAGCTTAAGAATTGCTTGAAAACGCATTTACGTGTCAGTATATTTATTGCAAATGTGGACATTCAGGACTTGGCGTCTCCTGTGATTGACATGTGGCACCCTGTGGAGTAAACGGTGTGTTGAGTAGTTTCTTCCATGTCTACATATAACTTACCTATATCGGCATTTGGATCTTTAGCAATGGATCCAAGTTTGCTGACAACATTGATGACAAAGTTCTTCTCCAAAGTAAAGTTTGTATATCCAATACTCTCAGAGCTGTCAATAATAAAGACAATATCCAGAGCACCACAACGTTTCTCACAGTCTGCAGGAGCAAGCAAGATTGTTAACTGGTGGACATCAAAATATCACTATAGATAACGAATCACATTAACTAGCTCATGTAGAAGATGTAGGCATATTATAAAAAGATGAGAGTCGCCTGTAATTTACATCATATGTAGACCTCAACTATGAGAGACAAAATGAGAAAACAAATCCCGAAAAGCACATTGTCTGATTTTGTAAGAATTTATTTGCAAATTATGGTGGAAAATAAGTATTTGGTCATCTACAAACAATCAAGATTTCTGGCTCTCACAGACCTGTAACTTCTTCTTTAAGAGTCTCCTCTTTCCTCCACTCATTACCTGTAGTAATGGCACCTGTTTAAACTTGTTATCAGTATAAAAAGACACATGTGCACACCTTCAAACAGTCAGACTCCAAACTCCACTATGGTGAAGACCAAAGAGCTGTCAAAGGACACCAGAAACAAAATTGTAGCCCTGCACCAGGCTGGAAAGACTGAATCTGCAATAGGCAACCAGCTTGGAGTGAAGAAATCAACTGTGGGAGCAATAATTAGAAAATGGAAGACATTCAAGACCACTGATAATCTCCCTCGATCTGGGGCTCCACGCAGAATCTCACCCCGTGGGGTCAAAATGACCTAGTGAATGAACTGCAGAGAGCTGGGACCAATGTAACAAAGCCTACCATCAATAACACACTACCGCCAGGGACTCAGATCCTGCATTGCCAGACGTGTCCCACTGCTTAAGCCAGTACATGTCCGGGCCCATCTGAAGTTTTCTAGAGAGCATTTGGATGATCCAGAAGAGTATTGGGAGAATGTCCTATGGTCTGATGAAACCAATGTGGAACTGTTTGGTAGAAACACTGTTTGGAGGAAAAAGAATACTGAGTTGCATCCATCAAACACCATACTTACTGTAAAGCATGGGGGTGGAAACATCATGCTTTGGGGCTGTTTCTCTGCAAAAGGGCCAGGACGACTGATCCGGGTACATGAAAGAATGAATGGGGCCATGTATTGTGAGATTTTGAGTGCAAACCTCCTTCCATCAGCAAGAGCATTGAAGATGAAACGTGGCTGGGTCTTTCAACATGACAATGATCCAAAGCACACCGCCAGAACAACGAAGGAGTGGCTTCGCAAGAAGCATTTCAAGGTCCTGGAGTGGCCTAGCCAGTCTCCAGAACTCAACCCTATAGAAAACTTTTGGAGGGAGTTGAAAGTCCGTGTTGCCAAACGACAGCCCCAAAACATCACTGCTCTAGAGGAGATCTGCATGGAGGAATGGGCCAACATACCAACAACAGTGTGTGCCAACCTTGTGAATACTTACAGAAAACGTTTGACATTGCCTCTGTCATTGCCAACAAAGAATATATAACAAAGTATTGAGATGAAATTTTGTTACTGACCAAATACTTATTTTCCACCATAATTTGCAAATAAATTCTTACAAAATCAGACAATGTGATTTTCTGGATTTGTTTTCTCATTTTGTCTCCCATAGTTGAGGTCTACATATGGTGTCAACTCATATGGTGTCATCTTTTTAAGTGGTAGAACTTACACTATTGGTGACTGACTAAATACTTTTTTTCCCCACTGTAAAACAATGAACATGTATATCTTAGCAGGACATAGATAAGCCACTCAACTGACCATCAGCCCAGTAAACCATATTGCATGTAAAATGCTTAAAGCGAATGTACCACTAGGTACATTGTTTTCTGTTTTTTACATGATCAGACTGGCCCCTGCGCAGGGATGCTGGTGCTGCAACCTTTTTTTTAACTGCTGCCTGGTTCCTGCGCATGGTGCCAGTCTACTCCAAAGCACCTCCCCAACACAGAGCACTGGGGGTAGACCCGCCGGCCCTCAGTGTGACGATCTCCCCTCCCTCAGTGACACGTCATAGAGGGGAGGGTGTTTCGTCACACTGGGAGCACCCCCAGTGCTTCATGTAGGGTGGTGCTTGGGAATAGACCAGCTCTGTGCGTGGGAACTGAATGGTAGTTCAAAAAAAGGAAGCGCAGACGCTGGTCTGTTCATGTAAAAAAAAACACACCTAGTACCTAGTGATACATTTGCTTTCAACTTTGTAAACTGCTGACAGATTGTTTAATTTAAATAAAATAAAAGAAGAAAAATAAACACAGATCAGGTGCCCATACACATTTTGGTAGCAGCATGCAGTAGGTGCATGTGATCCCCCTGTGCTTTGTACTTGATCTTGAAAGATGCTGAGTGTGTGATTGCTGAGGGTCTGAATGTTAAGGGTCCTTTTACACGGCCTGATATGGGACTGTGCAAGGATGCAAATGAGTGCTGATCAGTGAGATCGGCACTCGTTTGCAGTGCCATTAGTAGGCATGATTAGTCATGTGGCGGGGTCGCATGAATGAACACTGTATAATTTGTGTGGCCATTTAAACGTATTTCTATCGGCCACGCATCTCTCGTTTTTACAGGGAGATGTGTGGTCGATATCAATCAATTTGAACGCCCGCACAAAAGAAGCAAGAAGCTGATGGGTGTTTTCCTGCTCCTTGGCTGATTGCTGACACTTTTACATGCGTCGATTGGATGAAGAAGCATTTCTAACAACACTCCTTACCGATATTTGGCCCATGTAAAACGGTCTTAAGACCCACCATCAATTACGGTGGTCCACCAGCAGTCAGACCCCCCAGCAATCACACATTCAGCATGGTTGATAAATGTAGTTAGAAGAAAAACCCTTTAATTAATTAATATTCCATGAAAACTTCTGCATGTAATGTTCTGTATGTCATTTCATAGTATATAACTGACCACAGCATCCACATGTCTCCCGAACATAAGTCATGACGTCACATTCCTAGAAAAAGAAGAAATAGTCGCATCAAAGCTTGTAATGTAGCTATATTTTCCTGCCAATACAATGCAATATGCGGTACAGTATGTAACAGCTCTATAATGGGTTTAAATTAGAGCTTTATTATGTACGTTTTATTATGCATGGAAAGTTTAAGTAATTCCTTTTACTTGAGGAACATCATACTATACTCACTGTCAAAGCAGGATCACCAGATGGGCCCAGGTCGCCCTAAGGTGAAGAAAACAAAATGTCATACATCAAGCAGTTTTCAAAGCTACAGACGTTCCCCAAATAATATATTGTCGATCTGTGCAAGGAAAATCCTATATCTAATTTTTTATCCTGTGAAGGCAAAAATATAGTAATGACTTCTATTATGTCTAATTGTTTCTCATACATCAGCAATCCTTTCATTGGGCCTATATTTTATAGATAGATACAAGTGGCTTGGGATGTAACAAGTTGGTTATAGTAATACATATAAATGGTGAATATAAACTGGCACATAGCTATTGTGTAAAAATATACCGGAAGTCCGGGGCCTCCAGTAGATCCACGTGGGCCTGGTTCTCCTACTGGTCCTGGGTCACCCTGTATAAGAGGAAAGAAAGTTACATTATGACTATTTTATTTACTACTGTAATTAGAATTTACATCTCTCTTCTATAAAAGGATAACAATAAAATAATGAAAATCTAACAGCATAGTGAAATTATTGCAATCTTGTGTAAGGCAATGAATACTTACTGGCTCTCCCTTCACTCCCTTAGGTCCTGATGATCCTTTGAGACCAAAGTCTCCTCGTCCTCCCTGAAAAAAAAATAAAGATGAGAAATCCTTGAGCATAAATTATATATTAGTTGGATTTATAATCCATTAGTAAACATTTCTATACTGTAAGTATAGCATGGGATTTACTAAGATATGGAAATATTTCACCGACATCTAAGGGTTCCTGATGTTTTAGAGACTACCTACTGCTCAAATGAATATAACAATGGTTCTGGAATTGCTCTTTTAAGCATAAATGGAGCCTCACCTGCGGTCCTGGAAGTCCTTTGTCTCCCTTATCACCCTAGGATAATAGATAGGAACGTTAATATTTTATCTGCCGCTAAATTAACTACTTTTCTTTAAGGTTTAGTCATCATACTTACTGATGGACCACGTGGACCTGGGTAGCTAATACCGGGTCTCCCTCTGTCTCCCTGTAAGAAAAGCAATTCATTTATTAAGAATATTTTATAGAAAGCATATGGACGCTTTTAGAGAATTCTTCTACATCAATATTTTTATGTAAAAGAGTTCCCAAAATTAAAAGCATTGGATATGGATCCAACTATGTGATTTATTACAAGATCCAGAACAATGTAAGTTGTTAGACATGTGTACCTTAGGTCCTGGTGCCCCTGGGTTACCTCTTTCGCCCATGTCTCCTGGGTCTCCACGTGACCCCTGCAAAGAAAAGCACAGGTGTTAATAGGGATCGTGATCGGAAAAGGTGTGTACCGTGATTGACTGTTTGTTCATGTGCAGTGGTACTCTCAGCCACCTGCTGTGCAATAAAATGTAGAATAGTCTTGTTTAAAAGGGTTTTCCAATTAAAACTAACTTTCCTCATCCACAGAAGATCGGAGGGGGGTTCGACCTCTGTGCCCTCCAGAGATCTCCACATCAGCCTTTAACATGACCAGCAATTCTATTTTTTTCTATGGAGCCGCCAGATAGAGGCGAGTACAGCACTTTAAGTTAAGGGGCCGTACCTAAGTTCCCTACAGCATAAATCTGCAGTGTGTGAAGATATCTCCTGATGGTGTTAGTAAGAAAATATCGCTATGGAGCTATAGGATAAAGTTCTGTAAATAGTTAATAATAATAATAATAATAATAATAATAATAATAATAATATTAATAGTTAAATAGTGTTATAGTGGTTTGTTACCCAGAATGGAGGTTACTTTGTAGGGGACCCCTGAGATAAAATTTTATGGTCAGAAGGAAAGTATGTTGACATGCTGGTACTTTCTTGTTTCTTTCACTTACATTTCTACCAACTGGGCCAGCAGGTCCTTGAGCTCCTCTTGGGCCTGGAGCTCCACGATCGCCCTTTAGGAATGGTAGTAAATGATTACATGATTACTTTTCCAAAAACATGATATCACCTTACTTTAACAATACTTCTTGTATAACATATACTTTAATACTGGGCTTTATCTCTGGGTGATCTGTGTTGTCATGATGCAAATTGGTCATTCATGTGGGTAAGTTAAGTGATTCTAGGTTAAAAAAAATTATTATGAGTTTACCTTTCCTCCTTTTATACCAGCTTCCCCACCAAGACCTCGTGGTCCCTCTGGTCCAGGATCACCCTGAAGTCACAAAAGTCACCAAAGTTATAACCAGAACAATGATGAGAGATCTGGAAGTTAATATCAGTCCACAAATATATGCTAGGCCACCATTTCATTTACCTTCTCTCCTTTGGGACCATCAGTTCCAGGACCTCCTTTGTTACCAGGGTCTCCTCTACGGCCCTAAATATAGACAAATTATAAGAAAGTGTCCAGAATAGTAGAATGAGTTTTTTTTCCCTTTCTCTAGTTCAATGTTACAGGATGATAGTCTGAACTGGACCATCAGTTTTCAACAAACTATGTTATTATTTAGCTAGTATGGTTGAACAACACATGTCCATCAAGTTCAGCCATGTTATGATGCTAAACCATGATACAAAAGAAATGTAAACCACAACAACAATAGGCAAAAGACTAATATGGACTTACTGGCTCCCCTTTTGGTCCGGGAATTCCAGGTCCACCTTTTCCTCCTTTTTCACCGGGAGAACCGGGAGCTCCAATATTTCCTGCAGGACCCTAACAATGAAGAAATGGTCAGAATGGACAATGTAGAGAATACTTGGTGGAGAAGAATCTCCTGTAATATTTTATTCCACTTCCCACTGTAATAAGTAATTGCTAAAAAAAAAATCAAGATTATTGTAACTGATCAAGTTTTGGACCTTACTGTACATTTCCTATTTGCTTTCATGTTTATTATCAGTCGTATAGAAGAAAAAAATCTGTATGCACTCACCACTTTAGCAGATAAAAAAGTCCTTTATCCGTGTATTGGACTCACAGCATGTTGCAAGCGGGTGGAGGACGCCAAACCTTCCACTGATGACAGCTGTTTCACGCCTCTCCCGACGCTTCCTCAGATCTGAGGAAGCGCCGGGAAGTGGGCGTGAAACAGCTGTCATCAGTGGAAGGTTTGGCGTCCTCCACCCGCTTGCAATATGCTTTGAGTCCAATATACGAATAAAGGACTTTTTTATCTGCTAAAGTGGTGAGTGCATACCGATTTTTTTCTTCTATACGACTGTTTACAAGTGCTGCCTTTAGCTCCATCTGTATATCTGCACCCCCGATGGCCTGGTACCTTTACTAGAGCACAGTACATATCACTGGCTACACAATACTATGGATATGAGATAGTGCCGACCCCTGTATCTTCATTTTACTTTCATGTTTATTACCTTATCTCCTTTCTCTCCAAAAGGCCCGGGTGGTCCGCTAGTTCCAGGTCTGCCAGGATCACCCTAAAATAAAAATAATACAGACAATTTATAACATGTTTTATACACCAACTCAAAAGAAACAGCAATGAATAAACATAATAAAAGTATGTAACAATTTGCTTAGAAAATTACAAAAAAAATTCCAGTAATTCCATATTCACATATATGTCGGTGGTGCAGTCTCTTTGTAGGCTGGCTTGGTATGTCACTTCTACAGTCTTTTTATTGTATGTTGTGTATAATTGTTGAATTATAGAAAACAACTGATGAAACCAATAATGTCATTGTCATAGAGACATGAGTCAAATGTTTTCATCGGTGGGGTCTGGGTGCTGACATCCCCACCAATTGTTAAAACCAGCAAGGTCAGGCTATTAGCTTTATAAGGTTAGACGGCCCCTGTAAAATATTTTGTGAATAATTTTCTAAGCAAAACAGTACATGTGCCTGGACTGTACTTTATGAATTTCCATTCTAATCATTCTCCATTTGTTCTTTCAATAAGATTTGAATCTGGAAAAATGCTTTTTTAAACAGAGACTAACTTAAAGCTAGCCACCTACTTTAATTCCACGGTCTCCATCTTCTCCCCTGTCTCCTGCATCTCCCGGATATCCATCAGGACCCTGGAAAATAAATTACACAGTGAGCGGTGCAAAACAACCACAATAATAATAACATATTTAGATAACAATGATAAATATATATTATTAATGATAAATATATTATGATGATCACAGGTCAGGTGCTAAGTGGATTCATAAGCTCTAACCATTTCCTATCTTTATGAGGCAGTAAGAATAATAATGCTTGCTCAATAGATAATCATGGTTCACGCTAGTTGTAGTGATTGTTATTCGCAAAATGCAGGTGGTAATTTCTTCTTTAGCAAACTATTCCATAGAACTCGATGGGCCTTGGGTATACTGGCAGGGGTAGTGAGGACTGAGGACTTATCTGGTCATCTACAGTATTTGCTCTCTTTTTAGTGCAACTACTCTTTATACTACTTATTTGAAGCATTGTTTTGCTTTGTGTTAGCTGGAAGCCGTTTGCACTCATTTCATTTCTGGTGCCCAGAACTCTACAGCATACTGCAGATAAGGCTGCACCAAAGCTTTATAAAGCAATAACATTATGCCCTGAGGGTCCATGCCTGTTTTAATGCATGACAATATCCTGCTGGCTTTAGAAGCAGCTGACTGACATTGCATATGCATACTCCTAGAAGAGCATGATACAATTCAACAGGGTACCCAATAGCACTTGTCAACAGGTCACTAATTGAGACTATTGAACAGGACACCATTACATTATTCAACTAGGTACAATATGTCAATGTCAACACACCCAAAGGGCACTCAATATTAGTTAATGGCACTTTTATGAGGGCATGTGTGCAGTAGTTATTGGGACTTTGATATTAATATTTAATTATTGTGTGACTTAAATCAGCATGTATTGTGCAGATGGGAAGAAGTGCCAAGTCGGCATGAAACAGTTGTTGCTGTAACGATGATAGCGTCCTCTCTAATGTTTGTCTGTTACTCACATGTACGTGTGAAGAAAATAAAGACTGCAAATGGTGAGTGCCATATCCTTCTATGTTTCGTATTTACTTGTGGCATTGCCATCTCTTTTTTCCGAAACACTGCTATCAGCATAAGTATAGAGCAGCCTTACCTTATCTCCAGGATCCCCTTTACATCCAGGAGCACCAATCCGACCACGCTTACCCTAGAAAAGAGACAAAGTCAGGAGCATATGATTATTATTTTATTATAAAATAAAAAAGATAAGAACATATATATATATATATATATATATATATATATATATATATATATATATTTATTATCCAAAATTAGAAAAAACATAGTTGCTTTCTTCCTGAAACAGCGTCATTCTTGTGTATGTGGTATCGCAGCCCAATTCTATTGAAGTGAATGGAGCTGAGTTGTAACACTGCACATAACCTGAGGACAGGTGTGGTGTTGTTTTTAGAAAGTAAGCAACTATGATTTTTTCAATCCTAAATAACCCCTTTAAGGAGCATGTCTTACTGGAAAATAACTGCTGCGAATAGAAGTAACTGCTCTTTGTTTTGTTGTTGAAGTATTAAATATTCTATTCAAGGATTTCTATGTTACAAGTGCTTCTTGGAAAGCTTAGTGACAACCAATATGGTTGCCATTACAGCTCCCACGTGGCTTGTTGTTCAGTTTTTATACCATAATAAAAAAAGTTAATCTGCATAGTTATACAGAGACAAATCTCATGTTCCAGCGCAGTTGCGAAAACTAATAGAATTGGCATAAGAGGGCTGGGAAAGTAGGTTAAAAGCTATGGTAAGTGCTATATTAAAGCCATGCCATGACTTTCTCTGAAATTCCTAGGTAAAAAATATAACTGATGCTTAATAGACTATTTACCAACATGATACAAGACATAATGGCTTATATACAGGAGGAAGTAATCTTTAACGGGTGTTCCTTATCTTTTCTTTAAATGTGGCATGCCTAGCTCTACCTACATAACAGGGTGGAGGGAGCTGTACATATAACCATCCTCCTCTTTATTAAGTGTCTGCCTGGATGCGGCAGCTTACTTAGCAGTACGAAGATGGGATAAGGGATCTATGTTTTCCTTATTGGTGGAGTGCCCAGAGGTGCATTTATAAGCATAGCCTATTAGGCAATACTGTGGCGCAGCCGGTTCGGCCGGTCACTTGCTAGATGGTGAAGTGGGACTCCACTGCAGTAGTGATTGGTCAGGGAATACCTCAGCCAGATGTTAGGTTGTCGTGACGCCAGTGGGGCTGGCTATACCCTTTCCCCTATGGTCGGTGACCTGCCGGGCTGTGAGGGGGTCCCTTGGGCGCTTATCCTCGTGGTCCGGAGAGGAGTTGTAACCCACCCGGACTATTGGTACTGCCACCCACAGAAAGGAAAGATAACTCAAGGAAGGTGTTGTTACTGTGTAGGTGCTTGGATAAGAATCACTGAGTCCTGTTACAATAAATAAACTCTTCTTTACTGCAGGAATACTTGATACAGTAGTATACAATAGACTTCTGACTTGACAATAAACTATGGACTTGACTGACAGGACTTGTACTGAGAGCTTGAGAGGTAGAATAGCTGTGTTGACTTGGTTGCGTGTGGAAAACTAGAGAAAGTTCAGAGAAGTAGAAAGGAGGATGTCAAGAGAGTCCCAACCCAATGTACTACTGTGCTCTGCCGAAACTTTTGAAGTAGAATAAGTAGAATACTTGAGAGTAGATAGACTCTTTGGTCTTTGCACCACCTATTGCCCACCAGTGTCGGGCAACCCGTCCTAGAGGGTAACACAAGCCCCAGACCTTGTTACCTGGGTTGAGCAGAGTGGTCAGAGCTTTCTGATTACACCCGCACTGCGAGATAGAGTACGTAGGCACTAGCAACTTTGCTCTATCCGAATCAGTTCCTCTGTTATACAATACTGTCCTGCACCTTTAGACTTGTTCACGGTGTGGGCTAGGGTGATCCCTGACTTGTCCTCTCCAAGAGTGTTTAAAACTGCATAGTGTGTAGAAGAGTTGCTTTCAAGAAATGAGTGTTCGTGCTTCCCTTGTGTGTCTGTACAATAGACTACATTGGACTTGTCCTCTCACAGGGGACCTGGCATAAGCCAGGGCCCAGCTTAGCTGCTGTGAGACCATGCTGGCCTGCAACCGCTCTGCTCAACAATGCGACTAAGACTCACTAACACTTTCTCTCCCCATGTGACTACCTCCTACAGGGTATGTTATACCTGCTGTGAGTGGGTGAGAAGAGAATGTAAGAGAAGAAAGGAGAAAATAGATAGGTAGAGAAGAAGAAAGAGTTCTAGGTACAAAACATACATACACAAAAGTACGACTACATCACCACTTACACTTGGAGTACCGGCTTTTGCGAAGGGTGTATCTACTAGCAACACCTGTGGTGGGACACCATAATTCTACACAGCCGGATAATCCGGGTAAATAGTGCCGATCTGCTAGATCGGCGCTCACTTACAGAGCCTATTACATGGGTCGATAATTGGGCAGCAAGGGCTATATATATATATATATATATATAGTTAGTGATGTCCATTCAGCCCTTGCCTTACGTTATACATACCTGTTCATGCTCCCCAGTGTTCTTCTAGCTTCGGCACTCTCCCTGTAGCCGTTGCTGGAACTTCAGAGCTGGTCTCAGATGTGACAGGCCGCTCAGCCAATGACTGGCCGAGACTGGACAGCGCAACATCAAGTGATTGGCTGATCGACCAGTCACTTCAAAGACCGGTGTAAAAGCTTCAGCAGGGATCAGGCAGAAGCAAGAAGAACACCAGGGAGGGTGGAGAGGTATGTATAAAGTTAATTATTTTTTTTAACACAGTCATCAGCCATTGGCCGCACATCGCTATTACATGTAGTGATGTGCGCTTGGAGGCTAATGATTTTTAGGCAGGATTACAAGACACAGTAAGGCGGGGTGGAAGAATACGGGCATCAGCGTGGTAACCAGGGAGGTAAGTGTGTTATTTTTTTTTTCATTAACCCCCTTCCCAGGCATATCGCAAAAAAAGGTTCTGGATGGACAACCCCTTTAAGCTATCTGTAAGCCTAAGCTTCTCCCAAACCAGAATGAAGCAAAAAATCTTATAAAGATGGGATATAATTACTGTAAATAAATCTTTATGTTTCATGCCTATATAGTTATGATAGCCTAGCGAATTAATTGAACAAGGTATCTCCTTACCTTCTGGCCATCGGTACCATTTCTTCCATGAAGACCAGGTAATCCCTGTCATGAAGAGAAACAATGGTTATTTCACAATTCATGCCGTGTTTTAAAATCTGTATATAGAGATATAAGAAATCTTACCTTCCTTCCATCTGCACCAAAATCTCCCTAGGGAAGAAAGGCAACAAGTTTAGTGGGGAACAAATATTGATGTAAATAAAATGTAATGGTCTATAGATGAAGGGGTTACCTTTTCTCCTTTAGCACCAGGACCACCCTAAAACATAAGAGAGGAAGAGGTTATATAAGGCATCACTTCAATGGCAGGATAACAGCTTATTGCCTATGGGTACTTCTAAACAACAACCACATACCTTAGGTCCAGGATATCCAATAGGTCCCTCAATTCCAGGATCTCCCTAAAAATAAAAGAAAAAAATAAAATGTGAGCTCTTCAAACAAACCAAAATATATATACAAAGCAAAAACAATACATAAAGCAATACTTCCTACCTGTCGTCCTTTTAGACCAGCAGCTCCAGGTTCACCAGCATTACCTTTAGCACCCTGAAATACAACAATAAATGAAAATCAGATAGAGACGACCAATCATCTTCTTCCTCCTCTTCTACATAGTATTATGTAAATGGTTGTGTTGACCCTAGTATTGAGCGAGTACGAAAATGCTTGAGTTCTCATTACGTCAAGCATTTTTCAGTACTCGAGTGCTCAACATTGAAATCAATGGGAGACATGAGCATTTAAACAGCACTCCGAGCGCTATGTTCGACCTAGCATGCTCGCTCAACACTAGATGACCCTAATAACTTTATATGTTATTATTTTTTCAGTTTTTAGAGGCATATATACACGTTTTGTATGCTATTTTTGTTTTTATGTGTTCTGGTCAGTTAGTGTTTAATTTTAGAGTCTTGGTTTGATTACATTATATAGTCTCAATCTATTCTTGTATTGATCTATTGCAAAAGTTCCTTCTGCAAAATTAACAAGTACAGTATTATAGTACTGGGGAAAAAAATAGGAATCTGGTTGAATGTAATGGTTATGATGTTACAGGAAAACGTAACCAGTGCTAAGCATGTAATTTGGTGAGTAATATAACTAATATGGATATTGAGGTGTGAATAGCACATCTGGGGTACAGTATATGTGTACAAAGACTTCAGGGTGGCATTGTGTAACAGTAAAGTAAGGCGATTCTCACTTACTTTCTGTCCTCTCTGACCAGGCAGACCAGGAGGTCCCTTAATCTGCAAACAGCTCAGTCTGTAACACTACAAGAAAGGCAAACATTATTATATCGAGGAGAACACAGTGTAAACACTAGTATAATAACATTACATTTATTTTTACTGCTTCTTAGCTACGTACACATTTCATTCCATCTGACAGAAGTATTCCATGTCTAAAGAAATATGTAAGAAATATTTTTCTACACATTATTTAAAATATATATGTATTGAACTTAAAGGGAACCAATCTGCACATTTGTGCTGATAGGGCTCCTAGAACGGCTGTACCGACCTCGCAGGCGGGTCTCCTATGGTGTTAGGCTCCATAGGTTTTATGTCAGGTAAATTGCTTTTTTAAAGGGGTATTCCCCCCCAATTTTATTTTGCAATAATACGTTGCCCACCCACAGCTTTCTATCTTTCCAATATAAAGTTATTATGGATTCTTCACAGTTTTGCTGTTATCTAGATGCATTCACCCCCACCGAATGGAGAGAATCATCAGCTCTCAGTCAAACCCGACACGCTCCCTGCTCCTGGCCCGCACCCTCCGAGACGGCATCACGTGTCCTCCATCTCTTCATTGGGCCGAGTTACGATTCTAACCTAGCCCATTGAAGTGAGGGAGGACACTGACAGCTGCTGCTGATCACTGTCTCCCAACTCCCCCGCCCCTGAGCTCACCTGTGGCCCCTAATGTTGACCCCCCCCCCAGCTCCACCGACTCACCCGCGGCACAACCCCAAACCCTCCCCCCCGGAACTCACCCGCGGCAGAGCGTCAAACATCGCCACCACCACCACCCCCACCCGGACTCTCCCGCGGCAAACCTCGAGACCCGGTGCCCCCCGTCTTACCTGCGGTAATCCCCCCCACCCCGGAACTCACGGGCGCCGCCCGCCGCCCGGGAAAAGCAGCATACACCGCACGGAACTCATGGGCTTCACCCCCCCCCCCGAACCACCAGCGGCGCCCGCACCCCCTAATCCCCCCCCCCCAGCCCAGGAACTCACAGGCGGCACCCGCATCGGCCCGACATGCTTCCCGGAAGCCATCACCTTGCCTGCATAGTAAAGGTACAAGGGCTCACCCGCGGCAAACCTCCCTCCTTTGAGGACTCCCCCCGTGCAGGGCCGTCTTACCCATTGGGCATGGTAGACGGCTGCCCGGTGGCCCTTGCGTCCTAGGAGGCCCCTGCCCGCTGTCACAGCGGACAGGGCCCCCCTAGGACGCAAGGGTCCCCAGGCAGCCGCCTCCCATGCCCAATGGGTAAGACGGTCCAGCGCGCCCCCCCTTCCCCTTCTCTTGCAACCGCAAGCACTTTCTTGCTTGCGGTCGCAAGAGGAAATCCGGCCCCGGCTGATGCGTCGCTCCCCGGGGGATTCTCCGGGAGCGCACGCATCAGGAACCTCAATGCGCGTTGCTGGGGCTTCCTGTACCGGAAGTCCCGGCCTGGGCGCACACTGAGCTTCCGGATGTGTGCGCTCCCGGAGAATCCCCCGGGGAGCGACGCATCAGCCGGGGGCAGAAGAGGAGAGGAAGCAGCGACGGGGGAGCGCTGGTAGGTGAGTTGGGTGTTTGTTTTTTTTATCTGCTGTGCAGGGGGGAGCCATCTATAAGGGGGGAATACGGGGGAGCCATCTATAAGGGGGGAATACGGGGAGCCATCTATAGGGGGGGATAAAGGGGGGAGCCATCTATAGGGGGGATACAGGGGGGAGCCATCTATAGGGGGATACAGGGGGAGCCATCTATAAGGGGGGATACAGGGGGAGCCATCTATAGGGGGGGATACAGGGGGGATCCATCTATAGGGGGATACAGGGGGAGCCATCTATAGGGGGGATACAGGGGGAGCCATCTATAGGGGGGATACAGGGGGGAGCCATCTATACGAGGGGGGGGATACAGGGGGAGCCATCTATAGGGGGGGATACAGGGGGGAGCCATCTATAGGGGGGATACAGGGGGGAGCCATCTATAGGGGGGATACAGGGGGGAGCCATCTATAGGGGGGGATACAGGGGGGAGCCATTTATAGGGGGGATACAGGGGGAGCCATCTATAGGGGGGGATACAGGGGGGATCCATCTATAGGGGGATACAGGGGGAGCCATCTATAGGGGGGGATACAGGGGGGAGCCATCTATAGGGGGGATACAGGGGGGAGCCATCTATAGGGGGGATACAGGGGGGAGCCATCTATAGGGGGGATACAGGGGGGAGCCATCTATACGAGGGGGGGATACAGGGGGAGCCATCTATAGGGGGGGTACAGGGGGGAGCCATCTATAGGGGGGGATACAGGGGGGAGCCATCTATAGGGGGGATACAGGGGGAGCCATCTATAGGGGGGGATACAGGGGGGAGCCATCTATAGGGGGGATACAGGGGGAGCCATCTATAGGGGGGGATACAGGGGGGAGCCATCTATAGGGGGGATACAGGGGGGAGCCATCTATAGGGGGGGAACCAGGGGGAGCCATCTATAGGGGGGATACAGGGGGGAGCCATCTATAGGGGGATACAGGGGGGAGCCATCTATAGGGGGGGGATACAGGGGGAGCCATCTATACGAGGGGGGATACAGGGGGAGCCATCTAAAGGGGGGATACAGGGGGGAGCCATCTATACGAGAGGGGGGGATACAGGGGGGAGCCATCTATAGGGGGGGATACAGGAGGGAGCCATCTATACGAGGGGGGATACAGGGGGGAGCCATCTATAAGGGGGATACAGGTGGGAGCCATCTATATGAGGGGGGGATACGGGGGGATACAGGGGGGAGCCATCTATACGAGGGGGGGATACAGGGGGAGCCATCTATAGGGGGGGATACAGGGGGGAGCCATCTATACGAGGGGGGGATACAGGGGGGAGCCATCTATAAGGGGGGAATACGGGGGAGCCATCTATAGGGGGGATACAGGGGGGAGCCATCTATAAGGGGGGAATACGGGGGAGCCATCTATACGGGGGGATACAGGGGGGAGCCATCTATACGGGGGGGATACAGGGGGGAGCCATCTATAAGGGGGTAATACAGGGGGGAGCCATCTATAAGGGGGTAATACAGGGGGGAGCCATCTATAAGGAGGTAATGCAGGGGGAGCCATCTACAAGGGGGTGATACAGGGTGAGCCATCTATACGGGGGGGATACAGGGGGAGCCATCTATAACGGGGGGATACAGGGGGAAGCCATCTATAAGGGGGGGGGATACAGGGGGAAGCCATCTATAAGGGGGTAATACAGGGGGAGCTATCTATAATGGGCCAATACAGATGTGCAGTGTGTAGAGAGATGAGGATGGTGACAGAGTGTGGAGCCTAATATGTCTGTCTGGCAGATTCTGTGGATTTGTGGCTCGGAGAAGTTCTCATAACGGCCCAGGGCAAATGGAAAAGAAGATGAAAAGGGAAGAACTCTGATTAGAGAAGACGTCCCATGTGAGTCACTTGATGTATCTGCACTGTAATGTATATGGTGTACAGAACCTGTGTAGAGCTGGGTACCTCTATATGACTGGATGAGGTGATAGTGATCTGTGTACAGTGGATTAGTCAGTAGCAGCGGTGGTGTTAGTCAGTATGCGGTGGTAATATTTGTTGCTTGTTATCTGGCATATATATAGAGAAGGGCAAAACAACATGTCTCATATAGACAGAGGAGCAACAACATGACTATTATATTATATATGAACCATGTTGTTTCCCTGTATTCTGTATACAGGGAAACAACATGGTTCATATATAATATAATAGTCATGTTGTTGCCCCTCTGTATATATGAGACATGTTGTTTTGCCCTTCTCTATATATAAGCCATGTTGTTTCCCTGTATATTGTATTATACAGTATACATACAGGGAGACAACATGGTTCTCATATATAATAGTCATGTTGTTGCCCCTCTGTATATATGAGACATGTTGTTTTGCCCTTCTCTATATATAAGCCATGTTGTTTCCCTGTATATTGTATTATACAGTATACATACAGGGAGACAACATGGTTCTCATATATAATAGTCATGTTGCTGCCCCTCTGTATATATGAGACATGTTGCACTGGTGTGACAATAAACCCTGCAGATTGCTGTTGGAAGTGCTGTCTCCATTGCGTTTTTTGGATACTTTGAAGCCAACCTGGTCTGGTTTGGTGAGGCACGCACGCACGGTTATTTTTCGTTTTTGCGCTGCTGAAAGACTGTGTTGTGAATTAAAGTTTATGTTAACAATAATTTGTATTTTTTATTGTACGTAATTGTACTGGCTAGGGGTGGGGTTGCAGAGATGAGGGGTTTTGATGGCGGCGGCCCATAATGCTGTTAAGATGGCCCTGCCCCCGTGTCACCCGCGCGCCCGGGAAACACCACCTGGAACTCATGGGCTTCACCCGCACCCCCTCCCCCCCCCCCCCTGGAACTCACGGACGGCACCCTCATCCCCCCCCTTGACTGCCCCCTTGACTACGTAGGCCAGAATAAGCAGAAGATTACATGAATAAAAGACAAGTTATCCTGGAACTTTTCCCATAAAGCTTCATTTCTGTCTTCTCAGTTGCTCCTGTTCTATAACATGTTGCCTGCATATTGGACTGTATTTTCAGCATAAGAGGTTCTCTGTAACATTATTTGCTTTGGGACCTATCTCATGTTTAAAAGAGAGCTCTATTGTAAAAAAAATAACAAAATGACTTGAAAACAATGGTGTACGCACCTCTCCATAAGCCTCGTGTTTCTATAAAGATAAACAAAAAAATTACAAGAATTAGTCTCAATAATATTGACATATTAATACATAGATACATACATAGATAAACCTTTAGCACTGTCTCTGGATTTCTGACTATCTATCACTGCTTTTAAAATCCCTTGTGGCACCATCTTTTTGTTTTCTCCTCCTTAATTTATTAAAGGAAAACTATTAGCAGGTAAGAAGCATATAACTTGCTAATATGTAACTACATTGCATGGGATGCTGAGAATGAAGGTAAGTTTCTAACCTTCATCCTTGGTGCCGTTTCCCTGTACTTTTTAGCGTAATACATATGCTAATGAAACGGTTTTGGTACTGGGGGTTGGTTATACTGCCTCAAATCTGGCCCCCCTTCCTAATGAATATTGGGGTAGCACTCTGCAACAATGTGCTATTAGGGTACCACTCTGCAGAGATGAGAGCCGGATGGTTATTCTTGAAAAGATACGGGACGGGCAGATGCACTGAGGGTAGTAGTGCAGCCCACAGTGCAGCAAACCGCCTCATTAGCATATGAATTAAACCACATAGTTCATGAAAATGGCGCTGAGGATAAAGGTAAGAACTTTACCCTCATCCTCAGCATCCGAAGCACTACAGGGACATATCAGCAGGTTAGACACAAGTTGTCTTTATCCCATGATGCTGCCACCACCCCATAGTAAGAATCTATTTGTGGCACTGGTGAGAGCATTGATGGTCTCTCTTTTGTACAGTACTTGTTACCATGATTCCTTTCAGTATAAAGAAGTAATACATGTGAGGCCAGATGCCCCTTTATAGCTGGGACCTGTCTATAGTTAACAGGAGCCTACAGTAGTAGATAAACCTCCATTGACTAGATTTCTTTATGTTTAGTTTACAAGTCTGGATTAATCCACTGACAATCAGAACACTTTCCATGTGTCAAATGCAGATGGGTGAGAAATATGTATGACGCAAACTCCCACATTTTAGATTCCTGGTGGGACGTTATATTACAGTAATCTGTAGCCATTACTAATTAATTAACTAATTAATTAAAGGAGAAGTTCGGTCAAAAGTATATATGTTATGTAATATGTTATTACATAAGGAAAGTTAGACAAATTTCTAATATACACTTATTATGGGAAATGCACATATACTTCTTTTTTCCTCAATTTAGTAGATCCTGCAGATTTCAATTTCTGTAATAAACCGTAATGTCACGAATCAGGGCAGAGCTGGGTGTAATTTCTATGAAGCGTCCAGCAGGGGGTGCAGCATATAGAGAACTTACATTGTAATTTCGGCACGGGTTGCAGTCATCCATAGCAGCTTGTGCACTCACCGGGTGGCAGGAAGAGGCTCCCTGGCACCAGTCCATCCCGCACCGGCTTCCCTAGCCCCCCAAGGACCTGCCCCCCCCAGGCCGGCAGGATGGACAGGTGTGTGTGTGTGTGGGGGGGTCCTTGGAGGGCTAGGGAGCCGATGCAGAAACCTTTACAGATTTGTAATTTACTTACTATTTAAAAATTTGCTTCATGTCCTGAAGGAATTGAGTCTGACACAATGCTCTCTGCTGCCACCTCTGTCCATTTCAGGAACTGCCCAAAGCAGTAAAGGTTTTCTATGGGGATTTGCTACTGCTTTGGACAGTTCCTGTCATGGACAGAGGTGGCAGCAGAGAGCACTGTATCAGACTGGAAAAAATGTATCAATTCCTGCAGGACATAAAGCAGCTGATAAATACTGGAAGGCTTGAGATTTTTAATCTATATAAATTTCTAATATCAGTTGATTTGGGAAAAAATATATATTTTTGCTGCTCCTACAGTGTGCTGTGTGAGCCCTATATTCTCTCTACACTTGTACACCTACCTAAATAATAATAATAAAATATAATTCTTATCTGCAAACTTCCATATGTGAACTCCTTTCTTTTTTCAGCCTCTGTCGACTGTCTTCCAAGCTTTCTCTCCCCTCTGCCCACCTTTAAAGCTGTTGTGTAATCACCCACTTATCCGCTGCCATTACTGAGTGAGCATAAAGTCCACCTGACAGATATTCATATATCCATATTTGCCTGAGTGACAGGTAAGTGGTGGGAAACGTCTAATAAAGACTATTTAGAAAGCTGCTCAATTTTGCATTTAGGGGACAAATAGTAGTGGTATAAATAGTGACACTTAGGATAGGTCAGCAACAACCTCCCTATTTACTGGCAGTGTATTTACCATGAAAAAACTATAAAATAATAGCAGAATGATTAGTAATTTAATATTACAGTAAAAAAAATATTTTGTAACTAATTATTAGCTATATAAAAAGGTATATAACAAGGCGAAATAAAAAACAACTGTATAGAGAGTAATTAGTGTAAAGGAAGCTATGTCCAGTAGGTGGCAATGTAGAGCAAGTTCTTTAGCTACTTTGCACACTCCACTTACCATAACTTGAATGATTTTATCAATGGTTCTCTGATCAATCTCAGTTTGGTCATCGGGATTGGTGACGGAATAAGCATTCCTGAACAGCTCATGTGGCATGTTAGCAATCTCTCGTAGGCCAGATTCATAAACATCACGGCTTGCAGCTACTGAGAAAAGTTTGATACCAGCGAGCTGTGCTCTGTCTGCCTGGGTCTTTACTCCTCCGCATGGATTACCAGTCACATGACCATCAGTGATCACAATAGCAAAATTTACAGGTTCACGTCCTCCTTGGCTGACCTGGGTCTGCACCTGTGATTTTATCTGAGCGGTCATGTTAGCGATGGCACAATCCGTAAATGTGCCTCTTCCAATATACTGGACCCCTCGTAATTTGGAAATGTATTCATTTTTGTCAGCGGTGAGAGGGCTGAAGATTTGGACCTCATCTGAAAAATGTAGACCTCCATATTGCCAGTTCAAATACACCTGATCTAGGTATGCCTCATTCTCGAGCTTTGCCAGGAAAGCAGGAATAAATTTCTTCATGTGGTCCAGCAAGCTTTGGATGGGGGCGGTCTGAAGAATTATACTCTCAGACGTGTCAATGATGAAGTACACATTTATCGGACATTTGGACTTATCTACGAGAAATAACCACAGAAAATGTCAATGTAAAAGATTTGGAGAAATTCCATTTGGTTAAAATGTAACACAAATCCCACACTATTTAAAAAGGGTAGAAGAAACGGAAACTATTCTGAATATTATATCATATAGGTTGTTGCTTGCTACTAGGGATGGTCCGAACCTGCTTCGGTTCAGGTTTGTATGAACCCGAACTCTCAGAAATGTTTCCGGCTGTCTGCCCGCTCCGTGGAGAAGGTGGATACAGCCGGAGGACCGCCTGGAAAACTGGGATACAGCCATAACCATAGGCTGTATCCCAGTTTTCCAGGCGGTCCTCCGGCTGTATCCACCCTCTCCACGGAGCGGGCAGACAGCGGGAATCTGATGCCGAGCGTTCGGGTTCATACGGGTTCATCCCTACTTGCTACCATTTAAAAATTATATAGGCAGTCTATATTCCACAACTTAAAAAAGCTTTTTCTAAGAAAAGGCAGAGACAGGACATATTTGGATAGAATGGCATTCCAAATTTGTATTAAAGGGGAACTATCAGCAGGTTAGACGAATCTAACCTGCTGATATCCCCCTATTGCGCATGGAGCAGTGAGGAGGAAGGTATGTCTCTTACCTTCTTCCTCTGCACAGTTCCTGTGCTGTTAGCAATGTAATCCTCAGTCCAGAGCACCGGTTGAATCTCTGCCCTGCCCCCATAGTGCCAAGCTGTCCCACTCCTTCTAATGATAATCAATGGAGTGGGGCAGTCTGGATCTGTGCTTTGGGGGTAATGGTGCTCCGGACCGAGGATTACAATGCTAACAGCACGATAATGGTGTAAAGGAGTAAGGTAAGTGACTTACCTTCCTCCTCTGTGCTACGTGCGCAATAATACATTTGTCTAACCTGCATATAGTTCCCCTTTAAGGCTACATTCACACCTATCAGATGCAAATATATAAATAATGTATAATATATATGTTGGAATTCCAGTGTATGTCACAGTGCTTTCCCACCAAAACCACTCATATGAATACCCTAAATGTAGTCTAAAAGTGACTATGTTTATCACATAAAAACATGTACCATTTTGGTGTGGGACTCAAAAGTGTGGTTGACCACACTTTTGAGTCCTACAGGAATTAGAATACACTTATGGTAAAAGGGGTTATCCCAAGATTACAGCTTGGCACTAGAGATGATATGCTATCCTAAGGAGTCCGGGAAAACATGGATTGTATCCATGATTTCTAGGCAGCTGTAGGGCTGCATTCAACCTCTGCAGTCACCAGTAATCAAATAAAGAGTGTGCCTGGGGTTCACTCGTCTGTACTCCACACCAATCTACATGATCCAACCAAAGCCAATGTGCGGTACACAGTTCAATGTAAGTCTCATAGGCTTTTATCTACAAACTGCAACTTCACTGAATCCGGACACTATGCACTCAGTGTTCCAAGGGCAACCAAGCAACAGACCAGCTTGAGTGCCTTATCCTTCTTGTTTTAGTGAGTGTTGGGGGTCTTAGAACCTGGAACCACACCTATCAAAACTATTACACGTCAGAATTTAGTTAAAAGGTTAGGTACACTAATCATCAGGACAACCTCCGTCCACTTGTTTTATTAGGGCATATGATGTCATCAAGAGGAATCCCACTTTTTGGTGCCTCTGCTACAAAAATAGAGAAGCTCACAGGCAGCAGTTTTCACTCAGGTGGACTTATATTACATTTCTATGCCAAATACACTTCCATTTGTAACCCAATGCACATCACCTATTCTGAGGGCTATCTGGATAACAATAGGTATACTAGTTAGTTACCTTCACATGTCTTTGGGTCATCACTCTGCGCTGATATAGAGCCAAAGGCAATGCAGAGCAGCAAACATAGCACTTGTAGCTGAGCCATGGCCACTCTGTAAAGAAATGCACAGATATAACATGGAATAGTAGGACATACAGTAGCAATGGATACAGTTCTTTCTTTTAAGTTGCATGCATGCTCTAGCACTGGCTTTTTATGGTGTTCTTCCAAGAATCCATAAGAATCTTCCATAGAGGCTTGTCTTGGAACATTTTCCTAAAACTGCACCTCTAGAGAGGGTATAGGTTATGTCACATTTATAGGATATGACGTCACTTTCTGATTGGTGTGGATTTGACTGCTCGATCTTTCATATTCCGCAGAAAGAACAGGCTTTAGCTTTCTTGCAGAAACAACATCACTCTTGTCTTCAGTTCCACTGAAGTTGAATGAAGCTGAATTGTAATGCCACACACAACCTGAGGACAGGGGTGGTGCTGTTTTTGCAAAAAAGAAGCTGTGTTTTTTCTAATCCTAGATAACCCCTGTAAGATCTTTAATGATTTTTTGGAGCCGTACTCTCCATTGTGTGAACTGACATGTCTGTGCGGACGCTATTCAATGAATAGCGGCCACAGAAAACTGACATGTCAGTTTTTCTTGTGGCTGGATGGAATCCCGGCCAGAGCATAAACTATGTGTATACGCTCCGGCCAGGATTCCATTCATTCAAATACAACATATGTTTAGCATAAATCACGGCCATTGTTGCAAATTGCAATAGCGACCATGATTTAGGCAAAACATACATTGTGTGAACATGGCCTTAAGTTGTACCTGTCATAAAGTACTCTAACCCGATTGGCATGAAATCTATTCAGCCGCCAGAATCCATGGATACGATGACGCTGAGTCAGTACTATGCGCTACCACTATTCTGATCAAATTGGGCTCACCCAAAGACCCTGCATGGTCATATTTATGGATACCTGAACTTCCCGTGGCCAAGTGGATTTCCCAGTACTTTATGACAGGTATTCTTTAAAAGCATTATGTTGCAGTTCCCTGTGTAACACTGGATTGGCCAGTATTCTACAGGGAATCTACCATATTGTCTTCTGAATGAACAGGGGTCCTAGTGATCACTGCCCCTACCCCCTTTCTTATGGTACCAGAATGAGTAAACTAAGCCTCCATATACCTGTTATAAAAGGCTACATATGCCATTTTTAAGCAATTGTTACTATTAAATATTAAATGAAGTCAAGTTACAAACATTTCTTGTTTTCTTAATCTATCATTTTCTGTCATTCTATGAAGATTTATAATTAGAGATGAGCGAACCTTGAGCATGCCCGAGTCCATCCGAACCCGAACTTTTGGCATTTGATTAGCGGTGGCTGCTGAAGTTGGATAAAGCCCTAAGGCTATGTGGAAAACATACACATTGTCATTGGCTGTATCCATGTTTTCCAGACAACCTTAGAGCTTTATCCAAGTTCAGCAGCCGCCACTAATCAAATGCCAATCGTTCGGGTTCGGATCGACTCGAACCCGAACCCGGTTCGCTCATCTCTACTTATAATATCTGTCCCCACATCCAAGGTTACAGGTTGCAAACAAACCCTGTGTTGTCTGATCTTGCACTCTTCCACATGCTACTCTTCTGTAGATTAGCAGGAAAAGGTCTACAGAGAGTGGCTTAGCATATGACTACATAATGAAGCCACATAGGCTTTGTTTCTAGAATGTCGGCATACAAACACATATAGCAATTCTGTGTAGGTGCTGTAGATGTGATGGGCCTAGGGGTGGACTACTGCCCCCGCTCTGAAAAATGATGACACTAAGAGGCTACCCACGACCAAAGCATGATCCATCTGTCATCACATGAAGTGTTGCATATGCAGTGCTATAATGCCTCCAAGACTATCTGGGAAAGTTATTTCACAACCCACATTTCCACAATCACAATTCCATAATCAACTTGACCAACCAAAGTTGTGGTCAACTTACACACCTTTAAACCTTTTCCAGAGCATGGTCCCTCGTGTCTACACTTCACCTCATGTACAGCTCATGTCTATGGCTTACAAAATTCATCAAGTTACCGCTTCTTGCATAGTATTACCTTAATTTTAAAAGGAATGTGCCATCATAAAATAAACCTACATATACTCTTTAAAAGAATTGGCCTCTTTAGAGTAAAATTGTTCAGTGTATAATATTAGTAAGTGTACTCACTGTATATACTGACAGCAGCTCCTTGTGTACCTCATAGAGTTAAAACCAGGCTCCCCGCCTCCAGGCTGTGCTGTCCTGCTCTGTGGTGAGTCTGTCCATAAGATGTCTGACATGGAGAAGTATGTGACCTTGCTCCACCCATCAGTGTCCTTCATAGACATATACAGGCTCAGTGGTGGACACTGGGAAGTTGGGCATGGTCACATGCTCCTTCATGTCAGCCATCTTATGGAAAGACTCACCACAGAGCAGGCCAGCACAGCCTGGAGGAGGAGAGTCTGATTTTAGCTTTATGAGGCATACAGGGAGCTGCTGTTATGTTATAATGTGGCCGTCTCCTTATAATCAGGTTTTCGTATTAAATATATTTTTGAGAATTCTTTTGCGTTTTTAGCTTTCCATTTTATTATCTGTATTACAAACAAAATCCTGAAATATTGCAGTTTTCATTCTCACCGCTAGATCTAAGCTGATACTTCCTGTTCTATTTGTGGTGATAAGAGGAGGCTGCTGTAAAGTGATCTCTACAGCATTGCAGCAACATGTGACACCAAAAGATATACAGCACCAGTGTAAGACAATAGCAGTTTCCTGTGGAATGGCCTCTTCTAAGGTCTATTGTCATCTATGTCCATTGGGAGCTCTAATTGGGTTTCAGTAATTAGGCCTCAAAAAGAGATAACTCTCTTTCTAAAGATTACCAAGTCACTTAGTGCTTACAATCTCCATTGGCACTATCTTTTGGCCAATCTACAAGAGGTCCTTACAGTGACCTCACTGACATGCCTGATTTGTAAAGCAAAGTATATGTACAGTAGGCCTCTCTTTCACTGTCGCTCTGCATTTACCATGCCCTGCCTTCTATCACTAGAGCCAACTAGGGCCTACAGTCTCCTGACTGAGCTGCAAAGAGTCCTCATGCACTCCATGTGGTTTCAACCACACTACTGGCTAATTTTCTGCTTTTGCACCAATGCATAGTCTATGGCACTATAGCAGCATCTATTAGACCTCATTAGCATAGCATGTATACATTGAATGCCTTGGCCTAAGGGCCCTATTCAACAGTAACGATAATCGGCCGAATCGGCCCCATTTGGCCCGATTCGGCCAATTATCGTTCAGTGAAATAGAGAGAACGATCAGCCGTGTTCATTTAGGGCCAGACCTAAAATCATTGTTCCCTCACCGCGCATCGCTACGGTTGAATAGTTGTGCGCGGTGGGCGACTGACGATTTGAGAAGAAGCAGCATCATACATTACCTGTCCAGGCTTCTTCTCCGCGCTGTCTTCATCCCCGGGTCCCGCGTTCTCTATCTTTAGAATGGTCGGTCAGCTGACGGAGCGCTCAGCCAATCAGCTGACCGGCCATTCTAAAGATAGAGAGCGCGGGACCCGTGGATGAAGCCAGCGCGGAGAAGAAGCCTGGACAGGTAATGTATGCTGCTGCAAGGGCTGCAAGGACATCGGTAACGATGTCCTTACAGCCCTCGCTCAACGATCATCGGGCCGTGGAATAGGCCCAGTAAACGAGTGGCGATCTAGCAGATCGCCGCTCGCTTACGTCGTTGATTGGGCCCTCCTCGGCCCGTGGAATAGGACCCTAAGTTCACACTACGTGAGTACCGTAGTGATCACAGCCGTGATGACTACAGTACTTACGCTTTGCTGCCTTCCAAGGAATCCCAGCCAGAGTGTTTACACATAGTGTACACTCTGGTTGGGATCCCTAGCGGCACTAAAAGAAACTGACATGTCACTTTTCTGCTGCCGCTATTCATTGAATAGCAGCCGCAGGAGACATGTAAGTGCACACAATGGAGCGTGTCGGTCTGGCCGCACGCTCCATTGTGATCAGTGGGGAATTTGAATTCGGGATGCAGTACCAGCCGGGATGATCTTTTCTGACACCAGCCTTTCTGTGACCCAGCCGGGTCACGGAACAGCCAGTCTCTTACAGAGTGGGAACATGGCCTTGGGTGACAAACAGGTAGTGTAAGGGCCCGTTCACACTGAGCAAAACAGGTGGAAATTCCAAGCAGAACCTTCGCCGTGGACTCCACACGCATTCCCCATCTGCCTCACTTTCTCAGTATAATTTGTCGTGCACCTCTGCTCTCCGCCGCTTTCCGCTGAAAGACATCACAGGGGAGGCTCGCGAGACATCACATTGAGACAGTGAGGCAGGCATGGGATTCCAAGCGGAGTCCGCAGCACAGGTTACGCTCGGAATTTCCGCCTGTTTTGCTCAGTATGAACATACCCTACGGTAGGGTATACAACAACAAACAGAGCAAAGGGCAGTCTACATTCAGTTTATCTTCGTTACATATATACAAAATAATTTGAATTCGGATAAGTTGGAGCCATACAAAATATCTGAACAGGTGGATACACTTTGTTTTCTGTGGAGGGAGAACATTCCCAAAGTGATTTCCGGATGCATTCGATATTTTCACCAACGTACAGTCAATTTATCTTGTGCTACTATTTTCTTATAAGCAAGAGTTCACCCAGAGAAAGGGCATGGGTAGGCATTTTATACTAAACATTGACAAGCTAAGGTTAGTAGATAACTTCAAGATAATCAATCCCAATGGACTTGTGGAAAAAAGTATGCATTTTGAGGTACTTCTGTAATGTCACAAGCGCTGTCACCATACAGCAGTGTCCTAAAGTGGCTATCATAACATTCAATCAGGAATTGGGAAACATTGATCCCACCCATTCTGATCTCTGGTTGGCCATCATATTGATCTGGTGTGTAAGGAATGGTTGCACTTACTGACACTGACAAATGTCACAAATAAGTATATACAGATAGTTACAAACATACACACAACACAGAAATACATGGTTATAGTTACAGTGATCCTAACCTACTGTAA
Organism: Dendropsophus ebraccatus; assembly: GCF_027789765.1. Taxonomy (NCBI): domain Eukaryota; kingdom Metazoa; phylum Chordata; class Amphibia; order Anura; family Hylidae; genus Dendropsophus; species Dendropsophus ebraccatus. The sequence goes on along the minus strand of NC_091462.1, from coordinate 41,926,252 downwards.
GGCTTATTAACTCATATAAGACTACAAATCCACTGGGAGTTGTAGTACCACACAAGCTGGGCAGATACAGCAGAATTTAAAATGATACACTATACATACATATATATATATATATATATATATATATATATATATATATATATATATATTTATAATTATAGTGGTGATCACACATATAGTTGTGCCAGTCTACCACTGGATAATGTTGATAATCAAACCTATAATGTGCGAGAGTTTGATGTGTTATAAAGAATGTCCAGACATTATATGTAATATTAATCTCACTTTTACTGTGAAGCTTCAGCTGTTACTTATATGCAATGCATACGTCTGGTCTGTATCAGATGCTACCATGTATGAGCTTATACGGTATTTAAAAAAAAATTACAATCTTACACTCTTCATACCTTGATCATCCTCTTTCCAATAAGGAAAAGAAATATTCAGATTTTATCTAGGATTAATGGTAATAATATTAAATCCATCAATTCGCAAAATGATCAGAGATCTTTACCTACTAATGATCATAGATACTGATGCAACACTATTGTATAAACTATGGTGGTTAGAGAGGACTCCATTAAAGAGAATAGGAGGGTACATGCAGATACAATGGCAACAAGTTCCAGTTCGAATAATCAGTCCTATGAAAATCATGGAATTTTCAACCCAGTCGACTTGTGATGTTCATACATTGCCGAAGCAATCCCTTCAGTGTAATAGTGCCGGGTTTATCCCTTGTATCGTTTTCTGATATCCCAAAATAAAAGCCAAGATTTTCCATAAAACATTACAAGTCTTACCTTAAAGGGAGGAACAAAGCTAATATTTTCTATACTGTTAGCTGCCGGTGGGACCTGAGCATTCTCTGTAGTGAGGGAGAAGCTGATGCTGAAGATGGGACCTTCTTCTCAGGACAGAAATGTTCCCTTCCTACACCCAAGCTCCTTCTATCTCAGCAAAAAAATTTTCTAAGTAAGTTCGGGTCAGCCCCCTTCGAGTCACTGTAAGTTATATGGAAGTGTGGTGGCAACTCTTACCACTGGGTGACACTGTGGATCCACTAAAGGGTGTGGAAGTCGCTCCAGTGCTTCATGCTAACGGAATGTGTGTGATCCCCACAGTTTTTCCAACAAATTGTTTTTTTTCCTGAGAAAAAAAATCACATTATTATTACTGCAATTAATTTATTTCCTGTGAAATATGAAAAAAAAGAGAATGACTCTAAACTATTCAAAGCTAATTAATTATATACTTGGAGATTGTTGTAGGACTATAAGTCACGCTATAAGGGCATTCACCAGCGCTCAAGCGTTTGATATACAGTAGTAGAATTGGTCATGAATGGTTTCTTAAATCAATCTTTTTTTGAGATAATTGAAGTATGATCTGTAGCCGTATACAGTCACTCTCTGCCGTGGGTGTTGTGCTAAAGGCAACTCTATGTCAAATTACACAGTCTGGATACAACCTGTAGAAGTATGGAAAGACAGTGGGGTCATTCTGGGGTTTGGGTCTACAGTTTGTATGCTATTTGATATTATTGTCATGTACTATCGGTCCTTACCTATATATTGTCATCATACCTAATGCTTGTGTCTGGTATCCGCTATTTATGAGTTTGATTCTTGAACAGTGGGTGCACATCCTTTATGGTAGGATGTTGCATGAAGTGTTTTAATGGTCTAGCCGGTTCAATAAAGTTTATATTTTCCTATACTTTGGTGTGCACTAGTATATACTCATTCTTACTTTTTTCTTTTGAACCCATCAGTGGCCTGGACACTACTTTTGCAAACCTACCTGGTGGCCAAGGTAAGGTGCTCTGAGGTATGGGCATGGGCAGCACATGCGCAAATCAGTGCGCCACAGATACACCTATATGTTTACCGACAAAAAGCAAACAAGATCTTGGAAAACTGTAACTACTAGCATGCCCTGGAGGTTTGCAACCTTCAAGCTTGCTGGGAGTTATAGTTCCCCAAAAGATTCAACAGAGGGACACACATACATGAAAATGTATTTCCTTTATAAATGTGAAGGACCTTGTGCTGCCCTGGTGTGTGACAAGAGTCAAATTGTGATGGCTATCCAAGTGGATGGGAGAATCTCTAAAAGGCCAGGTCATGTTGGTGTTTGTCGGTTTGTATTGGTTACCAAGGCAGTCCAGGGAAAGACATAAGCGAAGACTAGCCCATCATGCCCAATCTCACTGAGAAGCTATTGTAGCACAAATTATTGAAAAACATAAAGATGCCTACACTAGCAACACACAGTGCATCACATCTAGCTGCCTAAAGAGTGACGTAAGCAAAGGATAACAGTGCCCATGTTGACTTCTTTTCATCTCCAATGGGCATTTAAAGGGGTAGTGCGGTGCTAAGAAATTATACAACTTAGTAATGTATGCTATGTCTGTGAATCGCCCCCTTCCTGTGTCCCACCACCCCCGCACGTGTACCTGGAAGTGTTGGTGCATTATACATTACCTGATCCGTGTCGCGCATGTCCGCCATCTTGTGCCAAACGTCATCTTCGGACGGATGGCCGAATCGCTGCCGGGGTCCCTGAAGCCGCCCCCCCTCTGCCGCGTCATAACTGTGCTCAGCCGCAATGTGCTCAGCCTATCGCGGTACAATTTCGGGTACACATGCGGGGGGGGGGGGGGGGGGGACACGGGAAGGGGGTGATTCACAGACATAACATACATTACAAAGTTGTATAACTTTGTAATGTGTGTTATTCTGTGAATAATTTCTTAGCGCTGCACTACCCCTTTAAGCATCTGTACAGTATCTCTTGACCATAATGCATGTTGGGTGTTCATGTGAGTCCAATGACAATAAAATGTATACAATATATATACAGTGGTGCCTTGGATTATGTGCATAATTCGTTCCGGGACCGTGCTTGTAATCCAAATCAACAAAAAAAATGTGCCCATTAAGAAGGTGATCTGAATGGTATTACACCAATGCCAAGAAAAAAGGGTCAATAGCCCAAATCACATCCAGTAGAACCTTCTAAGTAACACATAGCTTTTATTTGGCTCTCTACTAAAAAGTATTATATAGCGGTTGTATAAACTAAAAACACACTACTCCATAGCCGTATAGGTAAACCCTCAATTAGACTCTTGTAGATGATAAATTCCTCAGCAATCAGCATGTGGAGTATAATGTATAGTAAGTGCATAAACCTGAAAGAACAGCAGCAATTTGTAGATACAGGATGGAACTACAGATTCCAATATTTAATAGTGTAGTACAACAGGCTAGAATAGAGAAGCAGGGCTGCTGTCAGAGGTCTGTGTGGTTACAGGGAAGCAATGGGGAAGGGGTGTGTGTTCAGCATGGACCAATCAGGAAGTGAGAATCACAGAGCTGTGCAGGAGGACAGTGACAGAAACTTTTCTATACAGCAGTGTGAATGGCTAAGTATGAAGGAATGAGCAGGACAGATGTGGGCACATACATGCAGCACTCTCTGTCCGGGGAGAGAGGGGTTACAGCTATGGAGAGATTACCTCCACACTCCTGTGCCCTGATGTAAGTGCCAGCCTGAAGTAGATCTGTGAGGATTTGGAAGGTGAGGGAGACTTCCTGGGTCAGAGTACAGTGCTGTAGACCACGCTTTGCACACCATGCCCCTACCACGCTCCCCCTCCCACCCAGTACAGGGAGCTCTTAAACCAAAGCAATGCTCTTAAACCAGGTCACAATTTTGATAAACTGTGAGCTCCTCTTGCAAAGCGCTCTTAATCAAAGTTACTCTTAAACCAAGGAACCACTATATATATTTAAGGAAATAGAATGAAGTGTTGCTTTTATCATAAAAAATTTTTAACACGTCAAAAGTTTTTAACCAGCCAGGTCTTAGTGTTCAGACCCGTTCCGATCACAAAAACAACCGATCACAAAAACTCGCTTTGTGTCAGCATAATCAGTCGGGCTCTATATGTGGTGAGCTCTTGTCACAGTGGTCCAGAGTGGGAAGATGACCCACCCAGACTGTCGGTACCATCACCCACAGAAAGGGGAGAGTAACCAAGGAGTGTGTAGCCGGTATGTGTAGGTGCTGGTGGAATGATCACTGAGTCCCAGTAGAATAAATAAAATGGCTTTACTAATAGTCTCTTGCAATACAGGATACTCTGGTAATAAACAACTTCTGGGAAACAGACTTAAGTTCACTGAATCTATGCTGGGAGATACTTGTAGTGCTGAAGTAGAGTAGCAGTGCTGGTGTAGCTTAGTGTTGAGGAGAGTAGAGGAGTTTGTCGGGAGAGCACCAAGCCAGGGTAGTAATGTTCTCTTCCGGAACTTGAGAGAGATACTTGTGAGAAGAGAAGAATACTTCAGAGAAGAATACTTGTGCCTGTGTTTTATCTAAACCACCTTCTGCCCTGCAGTGTAGGGGTACTTGTCCTACTAGGGTGACACAAGCCCCAGACTAAGTTACCTGGGCGAAGCTAAGTGCCCACCTGTGCTGCGAGATAGAGTATGTAGACCTTGGTTACGGTTGCTTTGCTCTATCCGGGTCAGTTCCTCTGTCTTAGGATATAGCCCGGCACTTTTAAGAGAGGTTCACAGCGTGGGCTGGGGTGACCTCTGACTTGTCCTCCTGTAGGGGTTTAACACTGCATAGTTTCTGTAGATATAGCGTTAGAAAAGAAAAGTCTCTGGGTTCTCTATACACGTGTGTCTCTGACCACTAACACAACTCGCCTGGTCTGTCCCAGACAGGGAACCGGCAGAGCCAGGCCCTGCCTAAGTTCAGCATGCCTGTTCTGTGTGTCCTACGCCTGGGACAATCAGAGAGAAACTGACTCTACACTTGCTCTCCTCAAGTGACTACTTCCTACAGGGTATGTAAAAGTGGTGGAGAAGAGAGTGTACATAGAAAGGAGAATAGATAGGGAGAGAAGAAAGAAGTATCTCCTGTTGGTCAGGACAGAATCACATAATATAAAGAAACAATAACCCTTTCGTGACTGCAGCTGTGCAATACATATATACAATTTTATACACATATATATAAGTTTATACACAGAACGCTGACATCTAGTGGTGAAACTCACAAACACCTTAATCACCACCTTAAGTTTGAGTACTAGGCTTTTGCGATGGGTGCCAGATAAGGAACACCCGTGGAGGGACACCACACATAGATTTACATTAACAAATGATCACGTGACACAGAGTTGGGAGAGGACCGTGCTTACTTCCTTCCATAGCTTGTTCTCCCAATCGAACAAACTGGAGACAAGAGTGGTGCTGTCTCTGGAAGAAATAACCCCTTTAATGGCACAAGTGTATCTCACACTGCCATTATATGTAAATGTACCTAGATATGTATCTAGTCAGACTTCACATCCTTCTCCATACATGATGAGTACAACACACGCAGTACATGCAATGCTTTATATCCAATCCTGTAATGCTGCAGAAGACATTACAAATACTTGATGTATTTGTGCAAATATAAGAACTGTCTTTCCTATGGCTTATGTATATTATTATTATTATTATTATTATTATTATTATTATTATTATTAAAATTCAGGATCTTCTGTTAGATTGATATACTACTGGGTTCATATGTTGGTACCTTTAGTTGTCTTGGTTTACTTTACAGTTTTCTTTACTTTTTTGCTGTGGCTGTGGCTTCTCTGGGGACCTGTATAATTTATATTGTGGAGGTGTACAGCATGAGGATATTGCGATAATAGGATGAATGTATGCATTTTACAGCCTTATAAAAAGAGGAATTCCCTCATAGCTAAATTGATTCCAGAAATGCCCTGTTTGATGCTGCATCAGGGTTTAGAGCTCCCCAGGTGATAAAGCCCTAAACATAAGGAGGAGTGTATGAAAATCTGAAAGCATATGAGCACTTCGGCAACCTTTTCTTATTGTTCCAATGCATCTAAAATAAAATATAAAGTGTGTAAATGATCTTGATTAAAAGTATTCAATAACTTTGTGTATACAGATCCTATGCAGGCCTGTGTGTTTCCATGGTTACAGACTACAGACAAACCTTATGTTGTCTGATCTTACAATAATGCTTCCTTCCAACTGGTACTGGACACTTGCCATGTCTGCACCGCCCTTATTGTTTAGCTTGCAATGACATCACTTACAAGGTTAAATATGGTTGCTGCTCCTGAAGCCTGGGCTCCCTCTTCCCTTCGAGGTGTACAGTGGGGCAGAGCATATGCAAAATGAGTCAATGAGCACCGTAACAGTGACAGTAGTAGCAGTGGGGGAGGGGGGGGGCTTCCGATCGCCCTTGGTGCACTAAAATACCTAATCTGCATATTGTTTTTCCAGCTTATGTTAAAAATGGAGCAGTGGATTACCAAAGCAAAAGTGCCAATGTCTTCAGGGTCACAGCAATCATTACACCATATAATGTACTGCTGTACAACTTGCGTTATTCAGGTACCCTTATCTGCAACTATTTGGGGAGACAACAAATAAGATTTTAGAGCTAGGCCAGAAAAAACACAAAACAGGACATCATAGGATATGTCCCCACAGGGTCAAGGGTGCGGACTTTGGTCAGGTGTACTCTAGTACAACTCTATATTTGTGCATATCAATCATAAGTCAGTGCATCCACCTGTCACCGTATCTAGGAGGCTGAGCTAATAATACAATGGTGGAGGCCTGTAACAATAATCTATCTAAACCTCAAAATCTGGGCACCCAGAAAACAGAAGCAGCAACGATAATGATCTTGCAGTTAAATCTATTAAAGTGTCAAAAAAAAGTAAATCATAAGTTAGCTACCATACCAGTGAGGTCGGTTCTGCTGTCTGGGCAGTGAGTATCCAAAATCTGAGGTTCGGATTATTTAAAGGGATGGCTCATAACACTACCTTTGATAATCCAGTATCTGCAGCTGCTATGTGTAGCCTCATCACAGCTTTCTCGGGTGATAACAATTAATTGATATGGTTTTCTGAAGCCAGACTATTGGAAATCAACTTCTTTGGGAACAGGTTCAAAACAACCAATGTCTGTGCATCTCCATGTTGGCGTAAGATGGGTCCTCCTGAAGATAGGTCATTTATATATTTTGCTCATAAAATCCCTTTAATATTTATTATGTGCTTCCCAGTGTGGCTTCAAAACTGCCACAATGTTCCAAAATTTAGGTCTAAAATGTTTTAAGGCTACAAACCCACTTGCCGGGTCTGCAGCGAGTCCCCTTGCTGCGTATTTGCAGCGAGACTCGCTGCAGATCCCGGCCCTATACTTTTAATGGCAGACAAACACGCAGCAGGGATGTACATCCCTGCTGCGAGTTTGTCTGCAGCCCACCCCATTAACCCCCCGGCCGCCGGAGCTGATACTTCACCTGATCCCGGCTCCGGCGGTTCCCGATGTCTTCAGCAAGCCGGAGCGGGGACCAGGTGAAGTATATGCTCCAGCCAGCCGCCTGCAGCCCTGGCCGGCCGATCGCCCCCCCGCAGCACCAATCGCACGCCCCCCCCGCTGCACCGATCGCACGCCCCCCCCGCAGCACCGATCGCACGCCCCCCCGCAGCACCGATTGCTTGCACGCCCCCCCCCCAATCGCGCCCCCGCAGCCCCGGCCGCTCGATCGCCACCCGGCAGCAACGATCGCCCCCCCTGCAGCCCCCATCGGGGGGGGGGGGGCGATCGGGCGGCCGGTGCTGCGGGGGGGCGATCGGGCGGCCAGGGCTGCAGGGGGGCGATCAGTGCTGCCCGGGGGCGATCCAGCAGCCGGGGCTGCGGGGGCGCGATTGGGGGGTGGGTGTGCAAGCGATCGGTGCTGCGGGGGGCGTGCGATCGATGCTGCGGGGGGCGTGCGATCGGTGCTGCGGGGGGGCGTGCGATCGGTGCTGTGGGGGGGGGCGATCGGGCGGCCGGGGCTGCGGGCGGCTGGCTGGAGCATATACTTCACCTGGTCCCCGCTCCGGCTTGCTGAAGACATCGGGAACCGCCGGAGCCGGGATCAGGTGAAGTATCAGCTCCGGCGGCCGGGGGGTTAATGGGGTGGGCTGCAGACAGACTCGCAGCAGGGATGTACATCCCTGCTGCGTGTTTGTCTGCCATTAAAAGTATAGGGCCGGGATCTGCAGCGAGTCTCGCTGCAAATATGCAGCGAGGGGACTCGCTGCAGACCCGCCAAGTGGGTTTGTAGCCTAAAGCAAGATAAGCCAAGCTCTAGTTAGATAAAAAAGCTGCACAAGTCTAAAGATGTGGCGAGTTTATCAAATGATACATTTTGAACTTGGACTGTTTAATTTAACATTCTGCTGTCTACGTAATAGACAGGATTGGTAAATCTTAGCCAAAGTCAATGGGCAAATAATTTGCAGTCAGCATCTGCATATAAGCACTTTATTTGCCCCACTCATTTGGGCAATTAATTTCCAAAGTATAATTAAAAGTTGTAGCACTTCGAGCAAAAAAAAATCTTGTCTGCTGACACTGGGATACCCATTTGGTCTCTAGTTCTCTTTTTACTTACATTTCAGTGTGGGGAGAACCATAACATCAATCATTTCCATAAAGGCACAATTATTGCAGATTTTAATTTACTGTCTATATGCAGGATTGTAAAATAACATTATCAATCAATGGTACATTGAGCTTTATAGGTAGCAATTCATCCCAAAGGATCAATATGTAATATTTTCAACTTGTGGACAAAAAGAGAAAGGAGCTGCTGCACATCACACCTATGGCTGACAATAATGCCTCTCGGCCACATTTAAAAACCAACGCCAGGATGTTGGTATATAATTTGATCAAACCATATTGCCTCATGGACCACGTGCAGGTCCCCTGGTTCACAAGGGTCCCTACACTAACTCAACACTGTATCAGTCAGCGACCGCAAACACCGCAAAGCAAGCGCAAGCAGGGAAGGGAGGCCATGGAATGGCCCTGCAACCCCAATGTCACAGGACCAAACCCCAAGAGCCCCCCCAAACCCAGCAGGCGCCGGCGGCGGAGAAAGCTGCCACCAAGCAACACAAGTGTGAGCACGTTCTTACTACTCACCATACCTCCTGCAGGTAGAATGGGAAGAATAGGAGGTACTTGCCATGTGTGCACAGTTGCTTCCTGCTGATTGGGGTCACATGGGTCTTACAAGGAGGAGTGCTAGCACTCAGAAAAGCGCACACTTTGCGGGGTTTGCGTCCACTGACCGGCACAGTGTTGTTTGGTTAGGGACTCATGTATATCAGAGATCTGCATGTGGTACATGAGGCAATGTGGTTTGATCTAATTATATACTAACTTCTGATGTTGGTTTTTAATGTAGCTGAACAGGCTTTCGTGTTAACCATGGGTGCGATGTGCAGCCTTTTCTGTCTTTTAGGCTTGTGAATATTTCCAACTACTTTCTTTCCTATATTCTGGATATGATGTAATATTTAAACATGATGTCATCTGAAGTCAGCTTAGTAAAGAATACCTATGTTATACCTCTAGTACCTTATAGGTTATAGTCTTATAGACTCAGTCCATAGGATAGGGGATAACAAACTAATAGTTTGGGGTGCAATCCCTTGGAGCTATGCACTCAGCAATGTTCAGAAGCTCTATATAGAATAAATGGAACATTGACCACTCATGCACAGTGTGTCCCCTTCATTTGGGATTACATCTTGTGATTGTGGGGGGTCCCAAAGGTCAATTACCCACAATCAGCATGTTATCCTCTAGCCTGTGCATAGGGGATGAGAAAAGCCCTTTAATTGTTGTACTGTGCAGTCTTATTACTAAACTCATTCCTAAGGGTGGGTTCACACATACCGTATACCATTGCGAATTTGCAGTGAAATCCGCTGTGGATATGGTATGTGTGAACCCACCCTTAAGGGTATGTCCACACTACAGAATCCCAGTAGACTCCGCAGCTCGTCCCCGCTCGCGGCCGTGCAAATCTCTGCTGATCCCATAGGCTTCATTCTGTGGTTTGAAAGATTCCGCCATCTGCCTGAAGAATGAACCTGCTCATTCTTTGGGCGTATGTCAGAATCTGCCAAACCAAAGAATGAATCAGCCTACCGAACCAGCGGAGATGCACACAGCCGCGAGCTGCGGAATCCGACAGGATTCCATAGTGTGGACATACTCTTAGGGGTTAGAAAAACATGGTCACTTTCTTCCAGAAACAGCACCCCTCCTGTCCTCAGTTTGGCTGCGGTTCAGCAGCTCATTTCCTGGGATAAAGTGAATGCAGCTGAACTCCAATACCACACACAACCTGAGGACAGGTATGGCACAGTTTTTGCAAGAAAGCGGCCATTTTTATTAAGCCTGGATAACTCCTTTAATGCTTCTACAGACGTATTGCTTACATAAGTGTTCTATGGGGTGTGTAGAAACGGCAGATGTGTAGCTTTTATAGATGAACAGCTTGCCCTGCCAACAACAGCACTCTTTCCATAATAGTCAGGTACCATAAACAAGTGGTCGGTGCGGTTATGCCATAGACCACCTACAATCCTTTACCGCTCGACCTCAAGTTGCTAGTGTTGCTAGCTGCTCCCTCCCCCGCTCTCCTGACCATGCTCTGTACATATCTAACTACAGGACTCAGTGATCATATAGGGGATTCATGGGGATTCTATAACACTGACTTTTGACATCATATTGCAGTTACACTGAGAACACTTGTAGCATTGATATAATTTCTGTTGCTGGATACAGAATAACAGGAATTATGAGACATTCTGCACCAGCAGGAGAGTGAATAATAATTCCCCCTTTATCTTTACATCCAGTCTGTGTTCTTTTTGTAATGGCAACACCACAAAGTTCTTCACAATTAACTACTTGAAACCTCGATGCACAACGTTTTCCATAACATTATGGAAAGAGTTAAAACTTCTGCTTCTTGCTTTTTCCGTTAAATTAAAACCACTTGGAAGAGAACCGTATGTTTTATTTTTCAGTCTCCAAGAGAAACTAAGGGGAAAAAAAAAGATCTGACATTTGTTTTCCATTAGGAGATCCCAGTGTGTAGAGCGTCTCATTACTCATAACGTACAGCCTGTCTGGGGACTCACCCCACACTGAAATAAGGGGGTTATAGCCGAAGTACCCCAAGGGGCATGCTTAGGGAAGGCACTCACAGCCTTGTTGTTTCAGGTTCTATAGTGTATATGTTTTCTCATTAGATAATTTTCCACCGAAAAACTCGATAACTTGAACACCCCTTCGGACCATGGCCATGTATCACAACTTGTAAGAGGCTTTCCTGTGAAAACCTGATCTATCGCCTCTAAATCACTTCTAGAGAAATCCCAGCAGTTTTCTGGTGCTGCTTCCTGTGATGAAGACTTCAGAGGATTACTTGTTTATCACATAATGGCTAATAATAAAATAGACTTAAGCATATTTCATGTTACTTCTAGAGGTACAGGATTAAGTGCTTGGATCGGACCTGGAATATGCATTAAATGTATTATTTTGCCCATTAGGGTTTGCTGGCTGGAATAAAGAAGACTTCTGTGCTATTCTATTATGTGTATACATTATTTTGAACTATGTGTAACAGATGCCACTAAGCAGTGTCCATCGTATGTATACATCAGAGGGAGTTCACAAACACTTTAAGAGAATTTTTTGATACCTTATTTTATATCATACGTGATGGTGCTTGTTCAAGTAAAAAGGGGCCATAGACTAGCCCCTCTGTGACGTCATCGCCGTCTAGGCCCTGCCTCCTCGACAGCCAATGGAACAGGCCAGCTTAAAGGTTTAGGCCCCACCCTCTCTAGGTCTGCCCATACCAATAGCCACTGATGGGGCGGGGCCTACATTGGCTTTGTGGGCGAGGCTAAGTGGCGCTGCATGAAGACCACAATCTGCAGATGATAAAAGATCACTTTTTACTGGAACAAGCACTATGACAAATGATATAAAATAAGGAATGAAAACTTCTAAATTTACCCTTTACACCTATGTAGAGAAATCATAACGCAAAAAGGGGGTAACAGTATCACTTTAGGAGAAAGCGGTATATGAAACAACTTCAGCTGCACACCACCTTATCTGATCACAGTGTTGGCCAGATAACCAGATACTGTACACGTCCATTAGAGAATAAACAACACCATTTATCTCACTCTGCCGAGTAGAACTGACACCTTCCCCTAAGGAAGAATAGTCACTTAAAGTATACCTAGGGTTACTTATCTAACAATGTCCCACTTACATGCTGCCATTCATATATGTGTCAGAGTTGCCTTTGGTCCCTCTTAGGCACCAGAACCTAGGTGTTACTGCAATCTCGGCACCCTCTATAGTTTCTTAGAAGAGTTTTGTGATATTATAGATCTTGGTTACATTGAATATCAATACGAGCATACGTTTCTGGAAAATAACTTAGTGCTAACTAAACGCTGAAAGACCCTGAGTTATTTTGGCTCCAATACATAAGGTATAGAATTTCACATGGATCGACTCTCCCCATCTGTATACATATATAGCTACAAGTAACTGAATCACAATCATTTTTGTTGTTCTTATTGCATTTGTTCATTGTATTTGTTTTAGACTTCTAGCTTACAGCGTAATTCTGCAGCCTTGCAACCTTTAGGCTGACATTATTAGGCTAATGTCTGATGTAACTTGTGATAATGCCAGCTTATTTTTTGTGTTTTTTTTTTGCCTTTTCTGTGCCCATTAGATAAATTCTGGATTTGGATAGTAACAAAATGTCAAAATATTGGAACAGAAAAAGAACCACTGACTTAAATTTAATCAATTGATTGTGGGAATCATATTGCTTGTAGTCAAGTTTAATGGAGGCCTTGTTTTCTTAGGAAATTGTTTTCCTTGGACAGTTTCTCATGTTTTGTATGCTGAGATATTTGAAAGAAGCACTATTTAGCACTGTAATATTACTATGCATATATATATAAAAAAAAATATATATATACTGTATATACAGTATTTACTTAGTACATTAGGCAGGGTAGGAACCCTCAGTACATATAGATTTATAGAAATACTTTATTAAAGGGATATTACCAAAACAAAAAACTATAGAGCCTTAGGGTCCTAATAATGTAGAAAAAAAATCAACTTACGTAACCCTAATCCTGGACCTAACACAGCTCCCCCCATTCCTTTTCAACTTGTTTCTGATACAAGCGCTTGGAGCAGGACATTCCCTGCCCTAAGCATTTGCCTTGAAAACAGGTTGGAGAGATCCAACCTGCCGGGGAACAAGAAGAGAAAGAAAACAGCTGCGGCATAACCTGCGGAGGAGAGGAGGTAGGTAAGTGTTTTTTGTTTTTTTTACCAGGGCTCCAGCACTATATTATTTTCTCATTGCTGGAATATCTCCTTTATGAAGTATACAACAAAAGTTTCATACAAATAGAAAACAAACAGGGATTATTTCTTGAAAAGATTGTACAATTTAAATCTAACTGCTGTCGGCTAGGGCTCTGAAATAAACGACACTGTCCTCATCTCAGTCACTCCGGTGCTGGGGATCCTCCTGGTCCATATTTACGTGTTCTGATGATGCACTCTCCTACCTCTCCTGATTATGTTCCAAACCCATCACAGATTTTCTGAATGTCATCTAGAGAGTACATGGAGAAGTACATGGAGGAACCGGGGTAGACAGAGATACTGTAGGTGCAATAGAGATAGAGCAGTCAAGGTGAGTATGGTGTAGTTTAATGTTTTATAGTCCAAGGACAACAGGTCAATGGGTTTCGGATTCTCTGCATTTTCAGAGACAAAAAATGGGTGGTTAAAGAAGCTTCTTTAAGGATGGGATAAAAAATCTTGCTTCATAAAAAGATGTCATAAAAGATCTTTTTGGAATTTCTCTGTGTAAATACCAGAAGATGGGTATCAAGAGGTAGGGGAAATCAGAGAAGGTACATAATTCTCTAAACTGTCATAAAAAAGAAGGCAGCACTGGAAATTAAAAAAACAAAAACAAAACATTTAAATCTTGATTCAGAAGTGTCAGCACTGTTAGGGATTGTCCTAAAAGTGTCATTTAAAAGTGACTCTGTACCATCAGAGTAATTCATGGCCCTCTTCTTGGCTGCTTGTAAAAAAGACCCTCAACATACAGCTGTAGGGGTGTCTTAGATTATAGGAAATTGTGAAGTTGGTTGGCTGAAGATTAGAGGGCAGGGATCCAAGATGTTGTTCTAGGTCTGAAGAGAACACAGTGAGTCATTTTGTTCAAATGTATGACCATTAATACAGCACTGATGAAAGGAAGAGACAATCCTGCCAAGAGTGAAGGTGGAAAGCTAATGAAACCCTGGGCTGTATAGCTAGAGGTATAACCAGTAGGAAGAGGGAGATTGTGATCCGGCTGTATAGAGCTCTGGTGAGACCACATTTGAACTAAACATATATAGATGGACCAGTTGATCTTTTTGTGCCAACAATATTCTATGTTTTTGTGAAAATAAAAACATGCAGGCATGTTTACAGGGTATGACATGAAAGCATACATGAAGATGTACACTTTGATGTGACAGATTTGCTTTAATTCTTGTGTTAGTTTCAGTTTTGTGCTACAATGCCCTAAAGCAAGGTGTAGGATAATGAGGTTCATGGTGTGGAAGTCACATACTGTAGCTTTGTACAGCCCTGTGTCCCACAGAAACGATAGCTCAAATTCCCTGAGTTTCTACCTAATCCACCCACTGAGAGCCATCCAGTGAGGATCCTTTTAGTGGAGCATTACAGAAGTTTTTCCATATATCATCACAAAAGCTAGAGTAAATTACCTTCCTAATATCTCCCACAAATATCTCACTTTTGTAAAGCATGCACTGTTTTACCACTCTGTGCAAAAGGCTCAGTTTTACATCTGTGTCTGGCTACTTCATTGCACCTTGAACACCATGGGGATTCAGAAAAGTGCAACATGGGCCAGAGGTCTGCTGCTATTTTGATAACATACTAGGTTACTGCAGGCACTACAACTGCAAGCAGTTTGCAATCATCTAATGGCACTAGGGTCACCACACTCAGGAGTGCACATTGCACTTGCACAGGAAATATTTGAAGCTGCATAGTGACATAGTGGCTTCAGACACTCTGGTCCCGGCACACATAAATATTGCAAGTGCTGATGCATAATGGTCAGTGTCCCTTAATGTTTCGATCACCTGTGGTGTCCCACTAGGGGTGTTGCAGTTATATACACCCTTCCCAAAAGTCTGTACTTATTGTATGATTATTGAAGTAAAAGCAGTATTAAAGTTCGTCATTAGATGTTGTTATACTATGTTTATGTATATGGAAGCTGCACAGCTGAAGGATTGCAAACGGTTATTGTTTTTGTGTGTCACCAGAATCTGTAGACCAGTAGGATTCCTGCTTTCTTCTTTCCTATCATCTCCCTACTTTCTTTTTCTGTTGCACTCTTTTACCCTTTCACAGCGCATCTCACACGCTAGAGAGGAAGTAAGTCACATGGGTGGAGGAGGAGCTAGGTCTTTCATTCTGGATGCTGTGGAGAAAGGACATGAGCCAGATAGCTTTCCAAAGTGATCCTATCTGGGCCCTGGCCCTCTGCCAGGTCCCCGTACCCCAAGGTCAGTCTTAGTCAGTACCCCACATGGGATGGATGCAAGACAGTGCGTCTCTCACAACTTTCTTACGAGTAACACTCCAAAGCACTATGCACTGTGAAAGCCTTTTTAGGAGAGGACTAGCCAGAGACAACCTCAACCCATGCCATGGAAAAGGAGAAGTCACAGTGCAGGACAGTATCCATAACAGAGCCAAAGAGCTCCGGGTGGAGCAATGTTGCAGTAGCCTATGAACTCCATCTCACAGCATGGGTGTCAGCAAGGGAACCCTCAGCATTCCGCTCATCCCAGGTAACAAGGTCTGGGGCCTGTGTCACCCACTAGGAAGGTTCAGCCGAGTCTAGTGGCCATAAGGTGGTGTGAAGACTGAAGTCAAAGGTCAATACATGGGCACAGGTGTTCTTCTTCTGCTTCTTTTTCTTCTTACAAGTATTCTACCTAATCCTCCAACATACCGACAGAGCACAGTACTACATGGGTTGAGACTCTCAAGGCATCCTCCTCTCTGCTACTTTACTTCTTGCATTACTCAGTACAACTCAATCAACAGGACTATATCCTACACTGCACTTCTACTACCAGATCTGGTCGTTGTATTATCAAGTGTTTATTGGAAACCTTGTCAAGTGTGTCTCAGAGACTTTATCTAAAAAAACCTTATATTATTGACCCTGTATTACTTGCTGCACACTTACAAGTCGTAAACTGATCCAACTTTATTCCAAGACTCTGTGATTATTCGCCACCACCAACACAGCACACACACCGCAACCCTAGGACATTCTCCTCTTTCTGTGGATGGTGGGTCCTATCATCCAGGAGGGTCACTACACCACTCTGCCCATCCGTGACATTACCCCAAGTAACCCAGTAGAAACCAGGCAGGACACTGACCACAGGGGAAAAGGTTACAACCGGCCTTATAACATAAAAGCAGGCGTGCCATCACACCTCTGTGCCCAGCAGGCACTGGCATCACGTGACAACATCCCAAGGATCGGCTGTATCTCGGCCATCCACCACCGGAGTGGTGGCACACTACAACACCTAGCAAGTGACCGGACGTTCCTCCAACCAACATCATCGGGGGTATGCCACACACCTACTGGACCTCTAAGCAAGGAAAAGTTAAAGATTTCAATCAGTAAATAACAAGTTATTCTGAACCTTTTTTTTTTTTTTTTTACCAGAAAGATACATATCAATCTACTCAGCTT
The DNA here is from genome assembly GCF_027789765.1 of Dendropsophus ebraccatus. Classification (NCBI taxonomy): domain Eukaryota; kingdom Metazoa; phylum Chordata; class Amphibia; order Anura; family Hylidae; genus Dendropsophus; species Dendropsophus ebraccatus. The sequence continues at coordinate 41,909,455 of NC_091462.1, read as the reverse complement.
CTCCTGCCCTATAACATGTTTCTGATATATTAGATAGCATTTCTGTGGTGATAGGGTCCCTTTAAGTGTCTGTTTGCCTGGTAACTAAAATAGAGGAACGCAACATGAAAACATTTCATGAATTCATTACTAACAGCTGATGAATTAGTTGTCCCCCCCAGCGACCCTCATCATGTATATATTATCTGTGTGTATGAATCGGCTCTGGACATAATATCTGTTTCTTTCTCTATCGTGTTTAGTGTCTATCTACTTCTTGCAAGGGGAGTGTTGATGTCCCTATTTATTATGATAAATCACATTTTGCTTTCAGTGTAAATATTTGCAGATACTTGGGTTTAAGACGTGTATAAAGACCACCGGGTAGAGCTGACACACATATACACATAGGAGTATGAATGTCATGCATTTTCGTATACACTCAAACATAATACTACTCCAACTACAGTGGGCAATATATTTTAATTAGTTTCCAGCTTAGATAAAGTAGAGCATTGCCGGGATGAAGGATTTTTTTTTTTTTTTTTTACTATAATGTGGCTCAACACTGTCTATTATATCTGAATGTGGCTTCTGGGCAAAAATAAGGCTAAGGACCTCAACATTGTCATATACATTACAAGGCCTACTGCACCATGCCTTATCATACTTCTGTACAAATCAGACAGAAGACTATTGCAGCATGCTTTATTGCAATGATGACAAATGTAATAAAATGTGAAAATTAGAGATAAGTATTTTAACTATGCAAGGGTAGACTTAATGAGGGTTTAAAAGAGAATCCCTGGCCACAACTAAAAATCGAGTGTGGACAGGGGGAGCGGAACATAATAAAGAATGTATACTTACCTGTCCCAGTGCCCCTACAGCGCCGCGTCACCATGTCTCTTACAGCTGCCGGACTTAATTCCTTCCCAGCTTCCTGGTACGTTATGACCCAGGGGGAAAGTACACACTCAGCCAATAAGTGACTGAAGCAATGCCCCGCCCCAGTCACTGACTGGCTGAGCAGGCTTTCCTGAGCCGTTGTGACCTTACAGGAGTTGTAGCTAGAGGAAACCAGCAGGGGTCAAAGAGCAGTGATGTAACGCTGTGAGGGGATGGGGATAGGTAAGTATACATTCTTTATTATGTCCCCCACCCCCTGCCCACACTTGATTTTTAGTTGTAGCCAAAAGTTCTCCTTTAATAGTAACTTTCTGATGATATGGTTTTGTATTGGTAGATATAGAATATAGGAGGTCAACATGGTCAAATACCAGAAATGAAACCTGTTGATGGCAATATAAAGACTTGTTCTTCATTTATTTGACACACCAAATGAAGATTCTACTTGGATAAAGCCAAAACATCAGCAGTAAAGTATCTGTAGGAGATCCAGGTGGTTACAATCATCCCCCCTCTCCAATGTGGAATTACTGCACCCATTGGAAACTACCTGGATCTGGTCCTGAATGAGTTTAAAAAATTTATTTTTTTGAGTAAAAATTATTTTACAGAAAACATATTGATGGACAATACCTCGGATAGGTCATCAATAAGTGATTAGTGAAGGTCCCAGGGGTTGGATGCTATGCAAAAGATTTTTTTCCCCTCTAAAGATAATATTGTGGAAAACGAGGGATTGGCGAAAATGATGGACTCAGCGCTACACATCTGTACCTTATATACTTCTACATGTTTAAATGTCTTTTTTGAGTAATTGTGGAATGGGGGAATGTATAAGGGATATCCGCTGATGTCACCCATTCTCAGTGATCACAGACAACTGTACCCAGGCAACCACTTCATTGTTGTTTGAGATTAAAGAGAGAAAATACATTATGGGATTTAACATTAATAACCAGGAAGTTTTGTCTTCATTAGAAAAATGTTTTGAAGCTTCTGGAAAAAGGGTTAATATAACGACTGGAGTGGTGGATCCTCTGTACCGTCACCACCGATGGCATAAACCGCACCAGGGAGCGGAGTCTAAGGGGCCTCTGGTTTTCACCAGATCCCGCCGCAAGGCGGAATGGCCTTGCTGCGGCAGGCGACCCCCAGGTCGCTACCCCTGGCTTGGTTTGCTAGTGACGGCGGGCAAGGTGAAGCAGGAGCAGTATGCAGGAGAACGTGCAGATAGTGGTCTTAGGCATGACCGAGGCAGAGGCAATGGACAGGAACTACGGACAAGGGCAGCGGAAAGAAACAACGGGGAGCTGGGCCAAAACGCTATGGGAAGCATATAGAGGCTCCAACACTAGGGACAGGGCATGCTGGGATTTATAGGGAGTGATTATGTGTAACCACCAATTAGGGGCGACTGGCCCTTTAAATCCCTGACAGCCGGTGCGCGCACGCCCTAGGAGGCGGGGACACGCGCGCTGGCCGGGACAGACGGAGACAGGAGCGGGGCGAGGTAAGACGCCACCGGGGGCCGAACTAGTCACAGCGCCGGGTCCCTGCACCTGGACACCGGCGGCTGCAGGACACGAGGTGGGGCTGCGGCGGCGGCCCGGAGCACGGGACGCCGCCGCAGCCCTGACAGTTAATAATAAAACGTCACATACAAATCTGATGCTCACATGGGTTGTCAGTTTATAGTCAATAAAAGCTAATGGATAGTATACAAATATAATCAAAATAGACTATAGCTATTAGATATGTCCGCTACATGCTGTGATAATCTGATCCCTATAGTAAGGGGGACACAGAAATCCAACGCTCCCAGGGCTAAACTCAGAATGGGTCCCACAGGGTTCTGTGAATGCACTACAATATCTCAGTGCAGATGTCTTATAGTTGGATGAAGTGTCACCTGAACAATTACTCTACTGTATGTCAAACATGTATCTATTATGTGTTGGTAGATAGTGACAAAGGAGTTAAAGTGTCACTGTCATTATTACTTTTAAAACCTAAATCAGCAGTAGATGTGATATAAACAAGTTTGCAATTTACATTTTTTTTTAAGTTATCATGAAACACACATCACTTCCTGTGTTCTGACTCTTTTTTTCCCAAAGAGTCTAAACACAGGAAGTCCTGTGTTTTCCAGGTCATCTGCACTCACAGAGAAAGCAGTCATGTGATTGATGGACACAGTGAGCCCTGACTCTCTGTACAGGTCAGACTTTAATTTTTAGTCTCTTTTTTTTTTCAACTAGCATAAGACTAAAAAGCTGCCTTCCGGAGACTAGACCCGGATACAAGTAAGTATAGCTTTGTTTTACAGCATAATAAAAAAAAAAAGATCACATGGTCTTCGAGTTAAAATTACAGCTTACTAACGCACTGGGCTATATGAGCGGAAAGCAAAGAAACTTCAGTAGTATAGCAGACAAAGGGTTGCTATAGGACCATGGCGCTGGTGAGATGAGCAGGATGCCATTACCTTGTATGAAAAGTGCAAATCATATATAGCAGCATCACAGCCTGCAAATACACAGATCAGGCTTTATGAGGCTTTCTCTCTCCCTCTCCTGCATAGGGCACATGCAGGGCCGCACCATCCATGAGCCGAAGGGAGCACTTTGGCTCTGGCAGAACTCCCTTCATTCTGCAGAGGGCGGCAGTTTTCAGGTAGTGCACTTGAACTACCAGCGCAAGGAGGCAGTAAAATGTGAAAGGTGAGTTTACAGATCTTGTGTTACAGATCAGCGGCAGAGCACAGATCCTTATCACATATAGGAAGCACAGGACGGTTGTTTTAGAATAACTGCCTGTAGTTCTGTTATCCCTCATCAGGGGGCGTCCCTCCAACCTTGTTGCCCCTTCATGTTTCTTTTTTTTTTTTTTTGCTGCAGACAAGTCAGGGGAGGAAGCTTGTTCTTCCTTGCATTCTGTCCTGGCCAGACATCAAATAGCAGGTCAGGACAATAAATATCTCTATAGCCCTGTCCTGTGGCCTTTTCCTGTATAAGCACAACACGAAGGATCCCAGGTTCCCCTTCACTATTCTCCTTAGATGAAGCATTGTATTTGAGGGAGCCCCTGATTTTAGAAACTTTCAACATGAGATCAAGCATGAAAGATCTGTACAGTGGTGTCCTATTGAAATTTACCAGTGATTATGGCACTGTCTGAATAGACCGAGCACCAGTCCGGCCTAAAGCACTGGAGGCAGACCGGCCTTTCCCAGTGTGAGGAAACCCCCTCCCATCTATGACGCGGGTTCATTGATTCTAATGGACCTTCGTCATAGAGGGAAGGGGGTTTCCTCCGGCGCCGGTCTATTCATGGTAAAAACAGAAAAGCGATGTACTGCTGGTACATTTGCTTTAAGGGTAAGCCCATGCAGGACAGAAGAACTGTGCATTTTACCTGCAGATTGCACAGGTAAAATCCTCAGCAGTGCAATACATATGGATGACATTTTTCTGCAGTTTGACTGCTGATTTTAAAATCACATGTCAGTTTTCATGATGGACCATGTAGAGGGCTAAAATCTGCTGCAAAATCCACGTGTCAGAAACACGTGTCACAAAAACTTCCTGGATAAAATGGTGATGTCACGACTCAACTCTCAGATATGTGCGGCCTGTGGCTGCTGGAGAGGATGATGGCAGAGGGATGCTCAGTGTCCCTCCAGTGCCCTGTGTCCCCCAGTATCCCCCTGCCATCATCCTCTCCAGCAGCCACAACCTGCACAGCTCTGGGAGTCGGGTCGTGACATCACCATGTTATCCAGGAAGAGAAGCCTAGATGCAGTAGTAAGTGCAGGGAAAAAAAGCACTTTATGTGCATTTCCCGTAATAAGTGTATATTGGTGATTTGTATAACTTTTGGGGGGCAATACAATACTTTAATAAAAATTTCACCGGACCTCTCCTTTAAGTAATGGCTTGATGTTGAACATAAGTGAGTATTCATAATCTTTAAAAAAAAAAAAAAAAAAATCCTTACTATAACTTAACCCATAGGCAACTTCCTGTTGGTCATAATTTGCAATAGTGGTAAATCTGGTTAAAGTCAGCTGCCTTGAGCTTTCTCCAAGCCCTAATGCCTTAAAGCCATCTTGCCTATGATCAACTGCCATAATGGATTCTTTGAAGAAGTGCCCCATGAGCAGTGTGGTGGAGGTCAGCTGTAAATGGAAAGCTCTAGATCTTTGACCACAATCTTGGTCTACATTATCGACCATGGCTTTCTCAGTAACTGCATTTGGAGGTCAGTCTGAAGTGTTAAGCCTCCCATCCCTTCTGAAAACTGTAATTTAGGACCAGATAATAGCCTGGAAATATAATGTTAATGTCAGTATTTAACTTAATTGATTTGCATACCTGATACTTAGCCACAGTTAAGTCTGCCCAGTATTAGTAAGACTGAATACAGAGACACAGAGGTTCCTTAATTAACATTCCCGGGCCTCTTGTCTGGGCCTTATTCCATGAAACAACAGAGTAGATGTTGGGATTTATCCACTTATAAATGATTTCCTCATGTACGCTGTGTGAGAAACAGTTCCCTGGTCAGGACGAGATGACTACTGAAGAGCTGCTGAGTTCACGGTCACTGTTGTGTTTGGCATCCAGTGCATTGAAACTCTGCTTTAACACTACATGTTGAGAATTGGAAAATGCAGACTATAAAAAAAATAATGGATCTATTACAATTAATGCCAATAAATCATAGGAACGGCTCTGTCCTTCACTGTCCAAAAACAAGATGATTGCAATCATGAGTTTAGATTCACTATTAAGTCCAATATAGAATAGTCTCTGTATTACGGTAATTAAATGCATCACGGATCTACATGAAGAATCATGTCTATGCTGTAGAGTATAGGTGTACTGGTGTAATCCTGTGGTAGGAAGTACCAATAAATATATATTTATCTGCAGCTATAATAATACTATGCAACATCATAATTTCATGATCTGCTCCGTAACACTTACTTCCCACACATCTTGACCACTTGTTTCTAAAGAAGGAATAACTTTATATTTTCTGTATTGGAGAAGCCCGACAAAAACTTTTATTAAATTATTGTATTGCCCCCAAAAAGTTACACAAAACCCCAATATACACACTTAGGCCAGGTTCAGACTATGTAACTGTGCGGCTGTATTTGCGGCTGTAATTGTGCGGCGGTATTTTTGGTGGTTCATGCGTACGCTGGAAAGTATAGGATATACGGCTGCACAGTGCACACTATGTATGAATCTACGGCCCTATCGTAAACGGACCCGTAAAAAATGAACAAGACCAATGTTTGCGGCTGGAAACGCGGCCGTGGATTGACAGGTGGTCCGTACGGAGTACTTCAAAAATAGCCGGCAATGATGCCGAATGCCGATGCCTCTAATAGTTAATATATTAAATTAATAAAACACATTTTCTTTGTAATAAAGTCCCTTTCGTTGTTCAATAATTTAATTCTAACGAATCCATCATTTTGCAATTAAATATACTGTTAAAATAAATATATATATATATAAATAAATGTATATTTATATATATATTTATTTTTTGACAGTATATTTAATTGCACAATGATGGATTCGTTAGAATTAAATTATTGAATAACGAAACTGAATTTATTTCAACGAAAATGTGTTTTATTCATTAAATATTAATTAGTACAGGAAGCTCCATAAGCCGTTAATTCATATGCCGGCAATAGAGCTTTCTGTACTAATCATCACTTTACTTTAATGAAAACATCAAATGTTTCTTCTAATTATGTTATCACAATAGCATTATTAGAAGAAACATTTAGAATTATATGTGCGCTCAGCTGATTGGCTGATCGGCTGAGCGCACATATAATTAGCGGGTCCGCAGCACAGTGACTTCATTGTGCTGCGGACCAGTGAAGAGGACACATCGGGGTGAGTATAGAGCTCTCCCCACCCTCTCCCCAGCACTGCACCCCTCCCAGCAAGGAAGGGGGGTCACTTAACCCCTTCCTTGCTGGGATGGGTGCAGTCTGACATCAGTCTGGCCCCCAAGGGGTTAAGGGGGATGCAATACATCCTCCCTTAACCCCTTGGGGGCCAGACTGTAAGCAGCGATCTGTAAAGATGCTGCATACTGTAAGGAACACAACACCGCTCACAATGATGGGTGTTGTGCTCCTGTTTGTGTGTTTTTTGTGTGTTTCTCCCTTTTTGTTTTTCAGATATCGGTATCCTGGGGATTACGTCGGATTCCATGGACTACGTCGATGACCAGTGTTTTCTTTTTTTTTTTTTTTTTTTATAAAATGGTCAATGATGAATGGAAATAAATAATAAAAAAAAACCGCATAGGGTCCCCCCTATTTTTATAACCAGCCGGGTTAAAAACCAAACGACAGCAGCCTGGTAACACCAGGGTGGGAAGAGCCATTGGTTTAGGCCCTCCCCAGCCTAAATCTTACCAGCCTGCTGCCGCCCGGTCCAGGAGCGCCAATTTTGATGCTCCAGGACCACTGGCACCCGGCTCTTCCCAGTACCCCTGGTGGCATTGGGTACTGGGGTAATAATGGGGGGTTAGTGTTAGCCATTTTATACCGGCTAACACTAGGCCCCAACTTAGTAATGGATTCCGTCTATTAGACGGCTTCCACTACTAAGTCTATAAAGTAAAGAAATAAAGAGAAGACACAAGTTAAAATTTTTTTTAATTCAAATAAAAACACCCCCACACCCCTCATTGACCATTTTATTAAAAAAAAAACAAAAAAAACGCTGGTCATCGACGTAGTCCATGGAATCCGACGTAATCCCCAGGATACCGATATCTGAAAAACAAAAAGGGAGAAACACACAAAAAAACACACAAACAGGAGCACAACACCCATCATTGTGAACGGTGTTGTGCTCCTTACAGTATGCAGCATCTTTACAGATTGCTGCTTACAGTCTGGCCCCCAAGGGGTTAAGGGAGGATGTATTGCATCCCCCTTAACCCCTTGGGGGCCAGACTGATGTCAGACTGCACCCATCCCAGCAAGGAAGGGGTTAAGTGACCCCCCCCTTCCTTGCTGGGAGGGGTGCAGTGCTGGGGAGGGGGTGGGGAGAGCTCTATACTCACCCCGATGTTGCCTCTTCGCTGGTCCGCAGCACAATGAAGTCACTGTACTGCGGACCCGCTAATTATATGTGCGCTCAGCCGATCAGCCAATCAGCTGAGCGCACATATAATTCTAAATGTTTCTTCTAATAATGCTATTGTGATAACATAATTAGAAGAAACATTTGATGTTTTCATTAAAGTAAAGTGATGATTAGTACAGAATGCTCTATTGCCGGGAATATGAATTAACGGCTTATGGAGCTTCCTGTACTAATTAATATTTAATGAATAAAACACATTTTCGTTTAAATAAATTCAGTTTCGTTATTCAATAATTTAATTCTAACGAATCCATCATTGTGCAATTAAATATACTGTCAAAAAATAATTATATATATAAATATACATTTATTTATATATATATATTTATTTTAACAGTATATTTAATTGCAAAATGATGGATTAGTTAAATTTAATTATTGAACAACGAAAGGTGTGTTTTATTATTTCAATATATTAACCATGGGAGACATCGGCATACTGCAGAGGATCGCAAACCTCGGTAATAGCAATTCATGTAAACTGTTTCCCTGCTTTCCCAGATGCATTACAGAGGTGTTTGCATCACTTTCTTAAGATTTTATTTGTTATTTTTAGTTGAACCACATTTCCAAGTAAATGACCGTATGTTTTGAGCCGCATGTCTATTTTTTCCCACGGCCGTAGTTTCATCCGCACATTTACAGCCGCATAATAAATACAGCCGCACAGTTACATAGTGTGAACCTAGCCTTATTATGGAAAATGCACATAAACAGCTTTTTCCCTGCACTTACTACTGCATCAAGGCTTCACTTCCTGGATAAAATGGTGATGTCACGACCCGACTCCCAGAGCTGTGCGGGCTGTGGCTGCTGGAGAGGATGATGGCAGGGGGACACTGAGGGACACAGGGCACTGGAGGGACACTGAGCATCCCTCTGCCATCATCCTCTCCAGCAGCCACAGCCCGCACAGCTCTGGGAGTCGGGTCGTGACATCACCATTTTATCCAGGAAGTGAGGCCTTGATGCCGTAGTAAGTGCAGGAAAAAAAGCACTTTATAAGCATTTCCCATAATAATTGGTAATTTGTAAAAATTTTGCACGGTAATACAATAATTAAATACAATTTTTTGATAGACTTCTCCTTTAAATGAACAGAAGTTATAGAAATATACATATGTGTCCCTCCTCTAAGGCTGGGTTCACACTACGTACAGTATATTTCAGTCAGTATTGTGGTCCTCATATTGCAACCAAAACCAGGAGTGGATTAAAAACACAGAAAGGATCTGTTCACGCAATGTTGAAATTGAGTGGATGGCCGCCATTTAATGGCAAATATTTGCTGTTATTTTAAAACAACGGCTGTTATATTGAAATAATGGCAGTTATTTACCGTTATATGGCGGCCATCCACTCAATTTCAACATTGTGTGAACAGATCCTTTCTGTGTTTTTAATCCACTCCTGGTTTTGGTTGCAATATGAGGACCACAATACTGACTGAAATATACGTAGTGTGAACATAGCCTTAAAGAGTATAAGCCCTTAGCCTTAAAGAGTATAAGCCCTTAGCATGCTACCTGAAAAGCCATTAAAGTAAATAATAAAATAATGACTGGCATTAATTGCCACTAGAGGGAGCTTATGAGTTCTCTGTATACTGTTTATTCATTGAACTCAATAATAAAACATTAATCGGTAAGCTCCTAAATGGACGAATTGAGGCCTACAGAGAGGACATTTGTGTTATTCCAGTCATAGACAAATGTCATAACAAATAAATAATGTTTTATAATAAATCTGATGGAAAAAGATTTTTCTAGAAAAAAAATCCACTGCTGCAGTGGAACATACCACTCTATGGTACACCCAAGGTAGCATACAAAATTATCATTAGCACAGAAAAAAAAGTATTATGCAACTATTCTGTAACAACATATTAAAAAATGAAGAATGGGTACATTATATTTTAATCAAATAGTTTTTCAAGCTTATAAAAATACAGAAATGAACCAAAAATATACATTATGTGCCTAAAGGCTTCCAAAATGATGCCATCATAGCTCAGCAGTCATTATTGTTAATTTTCATTATCTTGTCCAATTTTGTACAGAACTTGCCGTGGGCAGGATTACCAATGTAAAAAATGATGATTCCTCCCTCCTTTCACAGCCAATGCCTTCATGTAGTGATTATTACTACAGAGCAAGTTTGTCAGCTTACCCCCATAATGCTGGTCTCTCCTGCACCATCAGCGTCCCAGGAAGGAGCACTTGGAGAATACTCGGGCCGTATCCCGGCAAAGTAATGTGGAAAAATGGAAATGGATCCCACAGCTCCGATAAAATGTAGAAAATTTATTGAAACATAAATAAAAAATAACAAAGTGATAAAAATCACGCCAACACGTTTCGGGTATAACCCTTAATCATGTGTTAAGGGTTATACCCGAAACGCGTCGGCGTGATTTTTATCACTTTATTTTTTATTTATGTTTCAATAAATTTTCTACATTTTATCGGAGCTGTGGGATCCATTTCCATTTTTTCCACAGTGAACATTACTACTAGAGATGAGAGAGTAGTGAAATATTCGAAAGTTCGAAATTCGATTGAATAGACCAGGATACTCAACTGTTCTATCAAATATCGAACCTCATTAAAGTCAATGGGGAAAAAATGCTTGTTTCTTGGAAACTTAAATTCAACCACTTGGAGGTCACCAAGTCCATAATAAAACCTTTAGAAAATGATGCCAAAAATGAAAATGATTCAACTGGAAAAGCAGGGAAGCAGTATTAAACCACTATCACAGGTAGCGGCATTAGTGGTCCCTGGCAGTAATACCGCTCCCTGTAACAGCTATTATTTAAATAAAACAGCAAAATTTTGCTTTAATATTGCTATTTTTTTTCTTTTACAATAGCAAAACTGAAACTAAAAATGCTGTTTCAATTAAATTGTTTAGCTGTTTTAGTAAAGCTCGTTTAGATTCGAATTTTTGGATATTCAAAAACGAATCTTTTGAGTAGTGCAATACTTGATCGAATAGCTACTCGATTGAGTATTGCTCGCTCATCACTAATTACTGCTTTGTTGTTCTGCTGTGCACCAATTTATGCTGCCCAGCATGTGAAACACAATTCCTCAAAAAGCAGGAAATGAGTGGGGAGAGCCAGAGAGCAGTGGAGATTTAAAGTGATGTCCTGTACTACAGAAAGAGCACAGATAACCATGTGTTCACAGTACAGAATCTGACACAAGTGGGAGATAAACATTACAGACATGGTCATGTAACTGGCTTACCTAGGCATTTCAGCCGCACACTGTATTAGTTATAGATATACATCTTAATGCAGTGATACCATTTGCACACCATTATTACATATCAGAACACCGCTTTAAAGATAACAATTCTAACTTCAAGTACTTGGTCATTTTGAAAAAATGTAAAATAGAGAATAAAGGCGTAAATGTATGACTCTTAGTAATGATACTTTGTAGTAAATCATATGACAGATGTTGGGTCTATGGTCTGCAGCTGTGTCTCGGTATTGAGATGACATCATACAAACTTACATCTAAGTAACCCTGGATTGGTCTAAACATCACTTCATTGGAAATAACAGCATGTTAGCTGATCCATACTGATACTAATAACACGTCTTAGGATGTTTTCTGCCTGTATGTACATGACAACATACTATTAAGCATGTACTGTAGAATGTTCTAGCTATAGTACTCCCTGGTATTGTCCACATGTATATGGACATATTGCTTCCCTATAGCGTGACACAAATCCCAGAACGTTATATCATGTCTAATACAACTCATAAATTACTATCCCAGTTTAAAGAACTCCCATCATCAGGTATAATTAAGTAGTTCAGTAAACTATGGTGAACATATGGGACCAGTATGGCACATGTCAAATGTTTAATTAGAAGTCAGTGTCTTTGAAATCTAAAAATACCTTTGGGTGAACAAAGAGGAATAAAAAGTCTGTGAAGAAAGTTCTGTGTTTTGTGGCCAAAATCTAAAGAAAACATATGTTGTAATAAAATATGGGGCAAGGATCATCTTTAAACAGTGGAGCAGAAGAGAACACTGCCTGCTGTGAGAAAACTGTAGGGGGGATTTATCACTTTCGGCTTTTTCACACCTTTTTTTTTCATGCCAGTTTTCACTGTACAAAATCAATCAGATTTGTTTGTGATGTATGATGAATTTGTGCAGTTTTTTTCAAGGAACTTTTTTTTATACTTCTTGGCCCAGATTTATCATTGATACGCCAGGCAATGACTTGAAAATACCCCAAATTTTTGTGCAAAGTACCCTCTCTGCACAAAAATCTGTGATTATTTTTAAGTGTTTGTCTAGTGCAGTACTGTTGTTCTAAAGGGGTCACCAGGGGCATGGCAAGGCAGGGAATAGGTGTGGCCTCCTATTGCGCCTGACTTATCATCATTGTCGGATTGGGATATCTGGGGCCCACCAGAGGCAGCACAAACGTCTCCTGGATCTTCTAGGTAAGGGGTCCTCAACTGGCGGACCACAGTCTGAACCCGGATCACGGAGGCCAGCTGTCCGGATCCCTGGTCAGACCTCCTAACCTCCCCGGATCCGGTCCGTCCCAGGGCGGTTAGGAGGTCCCGCTCCCCACCGCACTGCCTCCTGCCCCATAGGCGTACTGTCCTTAGATGTCAGTACGCCTGTGGGGCTGGGGGCAGTGTCGGCCCGGCCCCCGGCTGATACGCGCTCTCTGGGGACGTCCCAGGGATTCCCCAGCAGAGCGCGCACCAAAGACCTCAGTGTACGCCGCCGGCCTGATCTTCCCGGAAGTACAGGCTGGCGCCGTACACGGAGGTCACTGGTGCACGCCCTGCTGGGGAATCCCCGTGATGTCCCCAGAGAGCGTGTATCAGCCAGGGGCCGGACCGACAGGAGAAGAGAAGAAGACAGCCGCAGCGGGGAACGAGGTGCTAGGTGAGTTGTGTCTTTTTCTTTTTGTCTGGGGGCCATCTATAAGGGGAGAGCGCACAGGGGGGCTATGTACTACTGGGGGGAGCACACAGAGGGCTATATACTACAGGGGGAGAGCACAGCGGGGCTATATACTACTGGGGGGACCTCACAGGGGGCTATATACTACAGGGGGAGAGCACAGGGGGGCTATATACTACTGGGGGGAGCTCACAGGGGGCTATATACTACAGGGGGAGAGCGCATGGGGGGGCTATATACTACTGGGGGAGCTTACAGGGGGCTATATACTACAGGGGGAGAGCGCACAGGGGGCTATATACTACTGGGGGACAGCGCACAGGGGGCTATATACTACAGGGGGAGAGTGCACAGGGGGACTATATACTACTGGGGGAGCAACAGGGGGCAATATACTACTGGGGCAGAGTGCACAGAGGGGCTATACACTACTGGGGGAGCAACGGGGCAGCTATATACTACCAGGGCAGTCACCCCCTTTGTACCTAATATCAAAGGCCTGGTGAGAGATAAAAAATGCCAGTTTTCCCGCTAATAAGCAGCAATTCTGTATGTAAATAGTTGAACGTTTGTGAAAAGTAACAAAACACGTTTCCTCAGCTCGGACCTTCACCTGACAATAGACCCCGGTAAGTGGACCTTCACTAAAAGTTGTTGAGTACCCCTGCTCTAGGTAGTCAGTCATGTTTTTTTTTTTTTTTTTGGGGGGGGGGCTTTTGCAAAAAATAGCCTGCTTGGGTTTAGGGGCTTAAAGGGGTAGTACGGCGCTAATCATTTATTCACAAAATAACACACATTACAAACTTATACAACCTTGTAATGTGTGTTATGTAGGTGAATGGCCCCCTTCCCCGTGTTCTTCCCACCCACGCTAGACCCAGAAGTGTTGGTGCATTATACTTACCGCATTCGTGTCGACCCCCGTCCGCCATCTTGGGACAATGACGTTGTCTTTGGGAGGCCGGCCGAACCGCTCCATCCATCCCTCATGCCGGCCCCCCTATGCCGCGTCATCAGCTACTCAGCATAACTGTGTCAATCACGGCTGAGCAGCTAATGACGCGACATAAGTTGTATAACTTTTTAATGTGTGTTATTTTGTAAATAAATGATTAGCGCCGCACTACCCCTTTAAGCACAGTGGATTTAAGGTGATGTTGTGACTTCCCTTACTCTATATATTGTTCTCCGCACCATCCACAAGCTTAGATACTGCACATGCTATATATACCTATCTATCTATGTTTAAAACTTGTCAGTGTCTTCTTTGTGCTCTAAAATCGCTTCGTTTCATCGGGGGACAGCATCAACTAGGTAGAGCTTCACAGGAGTTGGTCTCTCTCTCCTCAGCAGAGAGATGGAGTCCAACTACCGTGAAGGTCCACCGGTCCCCAAACAAATAAAGCGAGAGTCAGGTGGGTGAGAGTAACACTTTTGAGTGTACTACAGCAGTAACAGCTGCAGTTTATCTTCTCTTTATATACAAGAAACTAAACAAGTTTGCAATTTGAGCTACTAGGACTTTTACTCTTGTATTGCGACTGGGGCTCCATTCATTCTCTCTGGAGCCGCTGAACGCTTCCATGTTCAGCACATTCTGGTCCATTGCTAATCAATACTTTTTTTGTGCAAACATTCAGCAGTATATTCTACCATGGTGTAAATTCGATAGAACTCGTTTCAGCTTGTGTGCAATGTCTTCCTCTCACTGCTCCGTTCTCAAGTCTTTAATCACTCACCCCCTCTTCTCTCTCCCACTCCTCTTTAAGGTTGGACCAAGGCCCAGATGTTAGAATTGCACCGATGACTCATTTCATAGAGGTCACAACAGCTGGATCCTGTTATATCCACAAGATGTGACTTGAAGCTGAACCTAGCAATGTATGTGGGGGCTTCCATAAAGGTTAATCTTCTCCCCATCCTGAGTTGTCTTTATTTTTCCCTTCTTGGAAGGTTAACCTTATTGTTTCCGTCTGTTCTTCAGTCTGTACTTAAGTCTTTGGTGCTTCATATAGATATGTTTCACATGTGATTTTGGTATTCTTGCCGTGGTGCTACAGTGTTTGTTACATTTTGTCGGAATTATAAGCTTGTTATTTCATGCTTACATTGATCATAGAGAGGGATAATGCAGACATCATGCTGTTATAATGGGAGGCACCGCTCCTTCATTCTATGTTCAACTACTTTCATACCGACCTCCCTGCACTCCTACAACTTCCTGCATCTTTCTCGTCCTCTCACACCATTAATTGTAGCAGTTCAGAGACCCAGCGTATTGTGTTTCTATGCCCTATAGGTTGGCCAATCATGATGCTGAGATGCTAAGCCTATCAGTACTCGGTCTTGGTGTCTCATGCTCACCAACCCAAGTGGTTTAAACATGAACCTGCTGCATACAAGTTCCTGTTAATAAAAAAAAAAAAACACAGTAAAAACCCACTTGGGAATGCACGCTCTGCCTGTGGCTGCTGTGGTTTTACTATAATCATAAAAAAGTAAATGAAAGTATAATTTGATGAGTGTGAATATAGCCTAAAGATTGAACAACATTGGATTTTTTTTTTTTGCTTTGCAACAGATTGATTTCAATAATAACAGGGAAAGCTGCTGTTCATGACATTGGATACAACTCAATGGAATCCTTTTCCAAAAGAAACAGGAAACTTCAGCCAAGAAGAAAGCTAAAGCCTGGAGAGGTGAGTAACCACTGGACCCAGGTATGCAGTATTTACCCTTACACTGCCATCCTCCAGGGATCTTAAGATGAAGGCTGGGTTCACACTATGTTTTTGCCATCCGTTTTTTTCATCCTTTTTTTTTTTGCAAAAAATGGATGCATGTGTGTGCATCCGTTTTGATCTGTTTTCCCATTGACTTCCATTATTTAAAAAAAAAAATAAATGGATCCGTTTTTTTTAACGTACACAAAACTGTAGTTGACCTCATTTTTGTGATCCGTTTTGATTAGTTTTTTTTACAATACAATGGAAAAACATATGCATCCGTTTTTTCCATCCGTTTTTCATCATTTTTTTTGCAAAAACATAGTGTGAACTCTTAATGTCAGACATGCATGCTTGCATTATGTTCATTCTCTACAAGTGTTGAGGGAACTCAACAATGTTCGGGTTCAGCAATGTTATTTGAACTCAAAGGCTCAGCATTTAATTCCATGGCTCCCTAGGGTGGCTTCCAACTTCTGCAGTCACAGGAAATTAGGATCGGGTAAAATTGCTAAACCGAACATTTTGACAGGTTCACGCAACACTATTCTCTACCCTAGATCACTAGAGTCTCTTGAATTAACCCCGTTACTGTCCTCGACAATCAGGTATACCAACATTACTGTTTTTCTGCTGTAGACCGCCAACTATCTTGACATTAACCCATTCATTGCTATAGATCACCAGGTATAAGATTATCTTTTTTACTGAGATAGACTCCCAGGATCCTTATGTTAACTCCTTTACTGTTCTTCACCACAAGGGATATTGAAATGAACCAGCTTAATAAGGGGCCGTTCTAGGTTTTCTGCTGCCTAAGGCGCAAATTCAAATGGAGCGAACCCGAGCGTTTGGCATTTGATTAACAATGGCTGGAGAAGTTGGATGCAGAGCTAAGGAGTCCAGGAAAACATGGATACAGCCAGGGGGGTCGCTAGGTATAAATGTCTGGGGGTAGGTATAAATGTTCTAGGTATAAATGTCCGGGGCCAAAGCCAGGCAATCTTAGGACCGCATCTAACTTCTTTAGCTGCCAGTAATCAATTGCTGCATGCTATTGACTGGGCAGGCCTGCAGTGTCACAGCCCCAGGACCTAGAAGTGCCCGAACAGCGGGGGGGGGGGGGGGGGGGAGGGGGGGGGAGCTTCAGGATAGTGTGTGGGAGCCAAGGTTTGCTTTATTATTTTGAAAATTAACCCATCTGTGAGCATATGTTAAAAAATGTCCCTTGCCCAGAGTAATTCTTTAATGTTCTAGACACTCGGGTGTACTGTCATTAACACCTTCACTGCCCTAGACCACCAGAAATTCTGAAATAAAGCGACTCTATACGCACAATCTGACCCCCCCCCCCCCCCCCCAACTGCTTGTACCTTCGGATAGCTGCTTTTAATCCAGTTGCTTTTAATGCAGTTATTGTCCTAAAAAACAACTTTTAAACTGGCAGCCCTGTGCCCAACGGCCGTGACTTACATTGTGTATGCAATAGGCTGGCCAACCCTCTCTGTCCTTCCTCCCCGCCCTCCTCATCATTAGGAATGCTTCAGGCAGATTGTCTACTTTTCCTCAGCTGTGTCAGCACGGCACATGGGCTGGATTGTTAAGGCACCTGTGCAATGTTCAGACTCAGGGCTGCAAGTTTAAAAGTTGTTTTTTTAGGACAATAACTGCATCACTTGCTGAACGGACTCCAGAACTAAAAGCTGCTAAAATCCGAAGGTAGAAGTGGTTTGGGGGGGGGGGGGGGGGGGGGTCAGATTGTGGGTGCAGAGTCGCTTTAACCTTTAACACACCAGGGATATATACCCTATATCAATCTTATGAGTACATCATTATAACACACACCTTTTGTCTTAGTTATTATATGGTATTTATTAAGTGTCGGAGGAATGTTGAAATGTAGGATTAATCAGCAGAAACATTGAAGTATAATTAATAAAATATTGCAATGAATTTCTGTGGAAATTTCTCCAGATGTTTTCCCACAATAAACTTTTCATTTACCACTGGCAAAGACACCATGGTTTGCACCAATTTTAATATCTCCCCAAAGTCTGTCTGCTGAATCTCCCAGGACAGGGTTTCTTCCCTTTATGTAGAGTTTTGCCTCGTAATATTTTCAGACAGTTTTTGTAGCAGGTGGTGCACATAGAAAAGAAGTAGCTAAAATGCTGCTAAACTCATAGCAAAACACAATGTAAACCGGGCCTGATATTGAATAACTTGTACAAGAATGTTTACAATATATTATATATATAACATAGTAACATAGTTAATAAGATTGAAAAAAAGTCCATCAAGTTCAACCTATAGAAACCCTACTGTGTTGATCTAGAGGAAGGCAAAAACCCTTATGAGGCAGATGCCAATTGCCCCATCACAGGGAGAAAAATTCCTTCTCAACTTCAAAATGGCAATCAGAACAATGCCTGGATCAACATTCTATCACATGAAATATAGTGCCCATAACCTGTAATATTATATATTATACAAATACAATGCCTACAGATCGTTATCACGTTGCATTGTAGTAAGCAATAGACTACTTTACCTGCTTTCTTGTAAGGGAGGTGACCCAAAAGGGCTAAACCAACAGCGCTAGGTTTTGTTGGGCAGAGGTCGGCCACAGCTTTGTTTATTAAATGTATATGAAAGTATCAAACTTTAAATAGCTGTAAATCTGCACAACTAATCAGCAGAGGTATGCAAATAAGGGAAATGCCGGCCACCGACAACCGATGGGCACGTCCAGCTTCATCGCCTCCATCTACAGATCTTTAGTCAACCGCCAGCTGTGACTTATCTTATGATCTAAAACAAGTATAAGAAATATACAAACAGCACAGTAAATAACTCTACATTGGGAGGGTGGGCTGCTTCTACCAGGTAATGCAGAAAAGAGGACAAAGGCAGGAAGGGGAGGCCCTTATGTAATCTACTTCCCGCCACCGGATAGGCCAGCACACACATGACCTCATGAGATCACCCCCCTTAATCCACCAATCAGCAATAAGGCGGCCAAACAGCATTTCAGGCCTGCATTAACCCTTTGTGATCCCTACACCAGCGTCCCTGCAGTCCTGCACACCTTCCTTAGTCAGCTCAGTGTAATAATACGTTCCCTATTACAAAAATAAAGTTATGAATGTGTTTAAATTGAATCTGTCAGCTATGGAGATCCAAACTTTTTGCAAAGTTCCTGGTTGAAGATGGCGGCTGTACAATTTAATACATATAGAAAACAAAAAAGAGCCTATGCCTAACTGCTTATGGGTATCTGGTGTTCCCCTCTGAACGCAGCCACCAACAGTTCCTGAATCAGAGGAGAGTGACAGCCCAGTCAGCCAATCACAGTTCATGGTGCCGTCCCACCTGTCAGTCAGTGATTGGCTGCCAGTCTCGTGTTAGGAGTAATGACAGTCTGCTCAGCCAATTTCTAACTGATTGAGATGAGAAAGCACCATGACCAGTGATTGGCTGAGTGGGTTGTCACTCTCCTCATTTGCCTTCCAGCTCCTTTTTGACTGATTTACAGGGCTCTATATGTCAATGTAGAGAGGCTGGGAGGTGAGAGAAAGAGACGGGGCATGCCAGACTGTTTCCCCTGAGCATTATTCAAAATCATTTTTTCATTTCTCAGCCAAATGTCAAAAAGAAAGGGCCAATATGCTCAATAGACACAGCCTGGCATGCCTCTTCTTTTTAAAACACAAAAAAATACAACAGCTCACTGCTAATGGAAAGGCATTGACCCAATATAGATAGGAAAATAACTAAAAACAGTCCCTCCCCAACTGCTAAAGAAAATCTCCATAAAAATAATAAGGCCCTTGGCATACCATTTGCAAATAGTGTGCACCATCCCACCTTGGTAAGGTGGCCTTGTGCCCGGGTTGGACCCTAAACTAACCGTGGCCTCATCTTGGCTAATATTAAAGACTAAAAAAAAAAATGCAACAGCTCACTGCTAATGCCTCGTCTCTTTCTGTCACCTGCCAGACTCTCCTTATTTGACATACAAAGCAGATGCAGATCAAGTGAAGGTTTAGACTGCTCACCGCAGCTTTATCATGCCTTCCACTTTGCAGCTGCTTTTAAGGCTGTGCACAGAGACACAGAAGTACAGGATCTCCTCCTCTGTGTATGCAGGCACCATTGATGTTACGCTTCACCCACCAACTCTCTGAGAACTGAAATAACAGATATAGCTTACTCATACGCTAGTCTTTAAAGCCTTGCCCCCTTTTCCTGCCCAAATTTACTAAGTGGCACATGCCATTTAGTACAGCTGGCCTGCCCTGCACCCGGCCCAGGCATTGATCAAAAATCTACACCTGCTCAGAACAGGTGTAGACATTTGCCTGATTTACGCTTGTTTCCAGGCGTAAACCTTCATAAATCATAAATCACGCCTCCTCCCTGCCTTGCCGCGCCGCCTGCCCATCAGGCAAGCAGGGTACTGTATATGGTTGGTGTACACCAGGGAGAAGGGGCAGATCTGCGCCTTCTCCCTGGCATATGCCAGGGGTGCAGCATTTAAATATCTCTCCCTAAGACCATCACTGTACTCTTTATTTAAGGGGGTTTCGGTAAACTATTAGCCAGTGTCATATTTTCTTCATGCCGGTATAAGAACTGAGCATAAACTGGCTGCATGTACACTCTGGTCCTGATTCTAAGATGTAAGTCCATCAGTACATGTGTTCAGTGTCCTGCTCAGGCATACAATAAGACATACAATATTCTCTGCATTTGTTTGCATTTACAGTACAACACAAGGGAATGGTCCTTTTCCTGAATCATGATGAAGTGAGCTCATCCACAGCTGTGCCTGATATAAATTAGGAACATGCTACTTGGGGATTTGCATTGGGAATATAGGATATTGAATCTGCCTGGAACTAGGAAAACTAAAGAGAGATGGACTTTCTGAGGAACACGCATTTCCGAATAAACGGTTTGTAGAGCAGGTGTTCAGTTCCTGACCGATATGTAGGAGCCAGGAGATTGTTTTTCCTACTAAAATCAGATGGATTTGAATTCCTGGGCACATTTGTTTGGTTTAGTTTCATTTGCTTAGAACATAATGGAATGACTAAGGTTATACATACATTTAAGTAGAACCCTGACAATTACAGAACGTAACAATGAGAACATTTACACACAACAGATTTTTACAAAAATTTCTGTGGAAATACATGGTACTTGCTAATGAAAATACCCAGTTCACATCACAGGAAATGATTTTCACTAACAGGAATTTCTTTAACAAATCTATAATGTGTGAATATATTTTAACCCCTTAGTGACCCCTTTTTATAGTAGTCACTAATGGACCTCATTCTGATCCATAAGGGGTCAGAATAAGTTTGTGTGTGCTCCTGTACCAATATCATAGGAGCTTTATTGTCAGTATGACAGTCAGGCTCAGTAGCGGTACTGTAGGTAGTAGGTCTGTTTTGGGCGGTAGCCCAGGGCCCTGAGCTTCTGGGGGGACCATGACCACCCAAACAGACTTGTAATTTAGGGGTGTCTTGTCTCCTGGCTACAATTCTGCCATGATTTGCAAAACATTTGCTGCTTTTTTGCTGTGATTTTGCACAAATTAGGGTATTATGACAATATCTATCCTGTACTATGAAAACCAGGCTTGTGCTGCCATAGTTACAGTAGGGTGGTGGGGCCCAGGCTTGGTTAACAGCCCAAGGCCCATGGTAAAGTTAATCCGCCCCTGGTTGGGCTCACACTATAACCAAACTATTACTACCCGGAGTGGAGGAACCTCAGCTATGGGTGGTTTAACCCATTACATGCCATAGATTAGCCAATGTCACTTATCCCATCGGCAGTCCAATGACAATATCGCAGGTTGTTGATCAGTATCCATGGTAGCCACAAGTCTTCAAAAAGCCCCCAGGACTGCCATGTATTCACAGTTCACATTTCAATTTACCAGAGTTCTTTAAAGAGATTCTGTCAGCAGGTTTACGCTGTCCTATCTAAGAGTAGCGTAAACTAGTGATAGAGAAGCCGAACAGAATGATGTATCACTTACACTGTTCTGTGCAGCTGATCAAGAGATATCCTTTTGAATACCATAGACAATAAGTAGTCCTCTCCATTATGTGCATGAGCCCAGTAGTCCTCAATATTCATGAGCTCCAGCAAATTCTGCCTACCAGCTGCTGGAAGTTATCTATCCATGCTGTGTATAAACAGTCATCTGCCAATCAGCAGGGCTGGGAGAGGGGAGCGGCAAGAATCCTATTCTCCTGCATATAAGGAGAACGGCTGAACAGATCTGTTCATCATTTATAGCACTAGTTTATGCTGCCCTCATTTAAGGAGGAATAAGCCTA
Source organism: Dendropsophus ebraccatus (assembly GCF_027789765.1). Lineage (NCBI taxonomy): Eukaryota > Metazoa > Chordata > Amphibia > Anura > Hylidae > Dendropsophus > Dendropsophus ebraccatus. The sequence continues at coordinate 41,887,340 of NC_091462.1, read as the reverse complement.
GTGACAGATGCTCTTTAATATATGACACCTGAGCTGTGGTTGGTCGCTGTGGGAAAAACCAGACAGTGCGTAGCTCAGGCAACTTGAGAAATCTTGGCCATTATGTAGTTTCACAGGAATTACATTTGGTTTAAGAACGCTGTTTGGCTATGTACATTGGCCAAATTCTCTGTGATAATAACATTTGTCCTTCTTCCATACTTGTGTCTCTTTTTTACTATTCTTTACATTATTGAGCTATCCAGCAAATTCCGTGCGCCATTTCCCGTCAAATCACACTTCTGCATCTTCTCTGCAGACACAATCTAGGCCTCGCACCAACAGGATGTTTAAAAAGGACTTCATGGCTTGAAACGCAGGAGAGAAGAATCTACATTTTTAACCCTTTGGTCCTTCTTAAAGAGTATAATAAGTCTTAATGTCTAGCGTGGTGTGGCACACTCTCTGGGATGTGAGGATACTGATCGCTGGAGTTTAGGGAGGGGAATCTTGTCCCATTCTTGTCGGATGTAGGGTTCTAGCTGTGAAACAGACCTGGGTCTTCTTTTTTGTTTCAAAATATGCCATATGTTTAGTATTAGGAAAGGTCTGGACTGCAGACATGCCAGTTCTGCACCCAGACCAATTTATTCTAACATGCAGAGTTTTTTGTCATTATAAGAAACAACAATAGGTGTAGGTGCTGTATGCCGGGGTAACTATGCGGTGTGGTGGCAGCTAGGTGGTTGTTGGGTCACTTGTCACAGTGGCCAGGAATGGTGCTGGAACCCACCCCCAGACAAACAAGCACTGCGCTTGAGGTAGAACGGTAACCCAATTGTAAAGGTGTAGGTGCGGGTGCGACAAAAAATAGGACAAAGTCCAGTAGCTTGACTAGGATAACTTTCTTGACTGGAATAACCTCAGTGCAATACAATACAGTTACAGCTTGGAGTGTAGATGCAGGCAAGAGGTAGAGTAAAATGTGCAGAGGAAGGAGTAGGGATGCGTTTTGGGAGCCTTGTCCAGGTAGTAGTGTACTCTGCTGGGATGGTGCTAAGAAGAAGAAGAAGTTGAAGAAGCTAGAATACCTGTAGTCACATTTAGATATGTTATCTGACCACCTTCTGCCCTAACCAGTTCAACGAGTGCAAGGTTGGGTAGTACAAGCCCCAGGACTTTACAATTGGACGTAGCAGACGTCGTAAGACTTCCCAGAAGAGCCAGATTTTCGCGCTATTTGTCCTACTAGGGTCAGTAACTAACTGTGTTTTAGAAGGATCCCAGGTGTGGACAAGGTTTTCCTCAAATGACGGCTATTCCTATCAAAGGGTTCTAGCACTGCATGCTAATGCAGGTTACTTGCATGGAAGGAATCTGACAAGGGTCCTGGCCTAAGCGACCACTGCGTTTATGTGTAAGTGACAGGAGCACCTCCTGTCACTTACCGATAAGGACCCCCGCAGCGTGTCGGTGGGGGTTTCGATTCCATGGCCTGACTGCTGGAGGTCTACTGCTTACCTCTGTGCAGTCTGATCTTCTGATAGAGTCTGCCACAGGCCACAGGCAGGCTGTATCAGAAGATCACAGATAACACTGATCCCTGCTATGCTATGGCATAGCAGTGATCAATGTGTGCAATCTAATGTAGTAAAGTAAAAGTCCCCTAAGGGGACTTAAAAAGTGTAAAAAAAAAAAAGAAATCAATAAAAGTTTTAAAAAATGTCCCAAAGCCCTTCCCCCGATACAAGTGAAAATCACCCCCCCTTCCCATTTTATACATAAAATACAAAAAAATAATAAAGTTAATTAACATATAACATACTGTTGCATGCGTAATCCTCCGATCTATTAAAATAAAACAATATTGTTCCCACATGGTGAAAGGTGTGAACAAAAAAGTGGTAAAAATAACCCCGCAGGGGTTGCATTTTTAATCACAACACGGAAACCTCCCAAAATTAGCGAAATCACATTTTTTGACCCAAATTCACCCCATTAATGATATTTTGGGGGTTCCGTCATTAATTTTATGGCAGATTGAAAGATGCCATTACAAAGTTCTCCTTGGGTCTTAGAAGTCGAGGAGCAAAAAACGAAAACGCTAAAGTGACAATTGGCCCGGTCCTTAAAGCCACTTCAGGCTCTGTCCTTAAGGGGTTAAATCCAATTTGCATAATAATCTGAAATGTGGTGTATACCAAGACCAATAATACCAGCATATTATCACAACACCACAACAAATATTATCACAACACCTTCACCACCACCATTACTGCCACCCCCATACCATTATTGAATAACATCCATTATACAAATACCAGTGTCATCCTCACACACTGACTCATTTAGAGGTAGACACCAATGGTACACAGGCTCTGCACACCATATAAGTGACTACAGTGCAGTTACTAATTACTCACAGGTGATGTCTTTTCTGATTGCAGTCGCTTACTTTTCGCTTTCTTCTTTATCTTGCCCAGCCATCATGGAGACTTTTGCCACTCAGGTCTCCTCTGTGCTCCAATAGAGTTGTTAGATCTCTTCTGTGCCCAATAGACTAAAAAGCCCCTTTATGTGTATCCATATAGACATCAGGACCCTCTGTGCCCCCAATAGAGTTGGGACCCCTATGTGCCCCAGTAGACTAGTTAGGTCCCATCTGTGCATCCACAATAGTAGTTAGGCCCTTCTGAGTGCCCATACAATAGTAGTATGTAGTGCCCCCTCTGTTCCCCATATAGCAGTTGGCTGCCTCTGAGTTCATATATTGTAGAAGGCCCCTCTGTGTAACCACATGGCAATTAAGCTCCTCCATGCATCCATACATTAGGTAAGACCCGAGTAGGTAGTAAACCCTCGCTTCTAGCCCCCCAGGAGATAGATGTAGGTATACCCCCTGCAGCTAGTCCCTCCCTCCCCCAGAAAATAGAAGTAAGGAAGTAACCCAACTGCAGCTAGCTCCCCCCACCCACCCAGGAGATAGAAGTAGGTAGTAAACCCCCTGAGGCTAACCCCTTTCAGGAGGTAAAAGTAGATAGTAACCCCTTTCAGGAGGTAAAAGTAGATAGTAACCCCTGCAGCTAGCCCTCCCCCTTCCCGGAGATAGAAGTAGGTAGTAAGCCCCGGGAGTTACCGCACGCACACACACACACACACACACACACACACTCCAGGAGATAGAAGTAGGTAATAACCCGCCTGCAGCTAGACTAAACACTAAAAACAACGGTCATTATTTTAATACAAAAGGCAGTATGTGAACATGGCCTAAAAGAGCATACAAACCAACTGTATGTACCATTATATTACCAATGTCATATTTGTTTGAAAGGGTCTGTAAGAGACTAAAACAACAATGGAGTGAATATAAAATTCCTTATAAATCAAAGTACAGTGGAAATACCATAAATTTTTGAAATTGGATTAAATGAAAATAGGGAAATTCAAATGGACATTTATTGGGAGGAAACAGCCACAATTTTGGACACATTTCCATAGAATGGGAATAAAAAGCAATCCAAAGGAACAGCTTCAAAGATTAAGGAGAACCTACTCTATTTTGAACAACTTCAAAACTGGAGTAACAATTAAAAAATTGCTTGCTAGAATCAGATTTTTCCAAGAAATAAATACAGATTATGTCAAATTATGACACTATTAAACTGGAGTCCAGACAGTTAAATAAACCTTTAAACCATCACTGATTGCCAGACATTTCAAACTAAATCACAAGTCTGACCCCAGGGCTTAAAGGGTTGGGCAATCTAAAATACTAAGTATTCCAAAGAAATATTGTCTGTCAAGTGTAAAACTGAATAGCAAATTGTTAGACCATACCTCTGGTATGTATTATTATGCATATGCTTCTGGCAGACGTGGGCTGCCCAAGATATCTACATTGCATAACAATCCCCTATCCTCAGTCAAATTCCTTAAGGGTGCGTTCACATGTAACAACTTTGCGGCCGATTTGATGCTACGAGTTTCCTGCACAGAAAACCACTGCTATGGCACTCTATTCCTGCAGCGGATTTAAATTCCACTGCAAAAATATTGTGCTATAGACTTGTAAAAGTTAACTACTTAGCTTCCGACACCATGCTTACCTATACCTATTTTCAGGCCATAGGCTTACCCATCCACTTTCCACCAGTGCGCTCCAACATGCTTCTCCGGGTCGCCACACACTGACAGCCCACGCACCCAATCACTATGCTGTCTCATCACAGCCAAACCCTGATCAGGGACCCAGAGAAGCATGCAGGACCACGCTTATAGCATGAAAATCTGCGGCGAGAATGGAGTGCCATAGACTCTAATGGCAATAATGTAGTAAAAGTAGTGCGGCACTCGTTTGTGATCCAAAATTCTTATTTATTCAGCCATACAAAAAAGAGATGGTGCACAGAGAGGCTGTATTGTATGGCTGAATAAATAAGAATTTTGGATCGCAAACGAGTGCCGCATTACTTTTACTACATTATTGCCATTCCAAGAACTCTATCTCGTTGGTTGCTGAGCACCGTGGATCCGAGTATTACGTCCAGGTGAGCCAGATCCGGCTGCTTTCCTCTGTTGGTGGTGAGGCAGTGCCGTGTCTCCATATAGTTTTCTATTGCCATAGACTCTAATAATACCGAGTATCAGAGCGGATTTGCTGTGAAACCCGCAACGTAAAATCCTCTGCAAACTTGTTACGCACCCTAAATGTTGTGGTTCCTATTAATACCATTATTATGGGATCCCATACCATTATTGATCCCACTCACTGCAGCAGGATGTTGTACAGATATAGCCAGCACCAACCATCAATGCACTACACTTTCCATGGAGTAGTGGTATCTGTCTTTAACAGGCATTCATGCTTTCATACATATTTTTTGTGATGCTTACACTAGTTAGCCTAGGACACCATGGAAATAGTAGCAGGGACAATGTTATTAAATTTGCTGGACACTTTTGAGCAGTGCCACAGATTGCCACAGAGCTCCCAACCCAGCAAATCTACTAATAGTAAGTCAGGGATGCAAAAAGCATCACTGGCTTACTATTCAGTAAGTGTAAAGGGAACTCTTGTTAGAATTTGACAGGTGTCTTTTCTCCTCTTACAAAGTTTTCATGGCATGCTACACAGTTTGTGTAGGGCGACCCAGAAGCTACTGTAAACGTGAGCTACAATTTATATGCATTGCCATTTAGATACACAGTTTTCCGTAAAGCATGTAGACCAGTGTGAGGGCAAAGATATCTGAAGTTACTGTAAAAAAAAATGAATTAAACTAAAAATGTTCAACTGTTCTGTATGTACAGCTGTCATGTAGACCAATGGTCATGTGACTGAGTCTGAGAAAATAAGAAAAGCTAGAAATAAATAATAAGGCTATGTTCACACAACGTAAAACAACGGCCGTAGTCCTCGCCGTAAAACTACAGCCGTTGTTTTGAGGTTCCCTGTTATGACTGCAATGCAATGTAACTACGGCCGTTGAATGCACACTACGTATCAGATAACGGCCGTTGTATATGCGTCACCGTGAAAAATGAACATGCCAATTATTTCCAGCCGGTAATGCTGCAACAACGGCCGTGGAGGTCAATGCGTCCGCGAACGTAAAAGTTATTTCTGCCGAATTAAACTTGATTTTGATTTTAAAAATTTTCTGAGTGGTTTCTCGGGCTGGGCGCAGTATTTAAAGTAAATGACCTGTTTCACCCCGCTTATAAACATGCTAGGAAGCAAAATTAAACAATGGCCATAGTTTCACGACTATCCCGAATGCTCGTAATTCTACGGCCGTAGTTTTGGTCGTAAAAGTCCGTCCGGTGAAAACAACGACCGTTATTTTACGTTGTGTGAACATATAACACCCACAGAGGTCAATGCAATGCTAGTTTATCAAAAGTCACGGACAGCCCCTTTAAGTTCTGCTCTCTTTCACCTGTCCATTACCCCACCCACCAAATGTAAACTATATAGGGCTTGTTACCTGTTGCTATGCCAATGCATGGGTCTTCAGAAGAGCTGTTGAAACTAAATAAAATTCTTTTTTTTTCTAATTCAAACCTATTGTAAACTTTCTTCTTGCTTCAGTTTAAATGCTTTGGGGTAATAAAAGAAATTTGGTTATGAAAATACACAAGATGACAATATCATTGTTTCTGGGCTTGATCCCCATAAGTTATGTAGAAAAGCAACATTTTAAAAATACAAATCCAGTGCCATGAAACCCAAATAAAAACACATGTCCATGTAATTAAAACATTACATATTACCCATGGAAAAAATTCACATCAAAGTGAAGGAACCAACAAATATTTTTGGAAAAAAAGAGCAAAAGGTTTAGTTAATTGAATAAGTATATGGCTTAAAACTAAAAAATTTCAGTGGTTTTTAATTTTGCCAACAAGTACAGTTCCCAGTACCACACATGATGTGTTTTTTATCCAGATTTTTGATGAAAAGAAAATTAAAGTAAAATTTTTATATTGTGCGTATATTTTTAAAAAATATAAAATAAACATATGTGTATACATTATTAGAGACTCCTGCCCTTTTACGATTGGAGCTTCCTAGTATGAAAATTAGATACAGAATGCATCATACAATCCTGTGAGGATGTTTTTTGCAAATCCGTTCCTCTGTAAATCCACAATAGAATGGGAGAAGCTAAAATTATTATGTTAATTTGTTTTCCCTAAGACCCATTGGCATCACAACATATGGGGTAAATTCGCCCCTGCGAGCCCCTGGGACGAAGGAATATTTAATGAAAAAATAACAATTAAATTTTAATCCCCTCCTCCATGAGGTATAAATAGGCTCCACCTCCCCCTAGACCTCAGTCTAATTATAAAGAAACATAAAACACAGGGAGGGAGTCTTGTGATGCCAATGGGTCTTAGGGAAAACAAATTAACATAATAATTTTAGCTTCCCTTACGTCCCATTGGCATCACAACATATGGGGAATTAGCAAGCATTATCCCCAATGGGCGGGTTATTTATTACGTCCGCATTAAGAACAGATCTTGCAAAGGTTGTTCTTGACAAGAAAGAAGTATCCAGCCCGAAATATCTCACAAAGGTAGTCAAAGACGACCAGGTAGCTGCCTGGCATATGTCCTCAAGTGGCACAGCGGCACGCTCTGCCCAAGTGGAGGCCACAGCTCTAGTAGAGTGAGCCCTGGTAAATTCTGGTGGATCCAGATCAGCAGAAGAGTAACATAAGGCAATGGAGTCACAGATCCATCTGGATATTAAAGGTTTTGAAGCCTTTCTCCCCTTGTTCTTTCCTGCGAAAGGGATAAAGAAATTCTCGTCTTTACGAAAATCACCTACTCTATGTAGATAGATCTTGATAGCTCTGGATACGTCCAATAAAGAAAGATCCAAGTCTTCTTTAGATGATCCAGTAGGAGAAAATACAGGCAATACTATTGGCTGGTTGATGTTGGCAAATGAAGCCACCATAGGCAGGAATCCTGGAAGGAACCTAAGGATAACTTTGTCTTGGGAAAAAGTCACGTATGGAGGTGCGGAGCCAAGGGCTTGAAGTTCTCCAACTCTCTTAGCAGAGGTAATGGCTAGTAAAAGAGAAACTTTCAATGTTAACTTGAAGTCTACTTCCTCCCAAGGCTTAAAGGGAGGAAGACACAGGCGTCTCAACACAAAGGATAAGTCCCATGGGTCTACCTGCTTTACCAGGTTAGGCCTAGTCTAGCCTTAACAAAATTCTTTACCTCCAAGATCTGAAAGAAACGTGAGTTTAGGTGTGCAGAGAGGGCTGCTATCTGCACCTTGATGGAACTAGGTTTTAATCCTTTATAGAAGCCTTCCTGTAAAAACTCCAATGACTGTGGAGTAGAAGGTTTAAGTCCATCAATACTCCTGCTCGCACACCAATCTTGAAAATCTTCCAAATACGTGCATAAGATTTATTTGTAGTGCAACTACGAGCGTGAGAAAGGGTATACTATACCTTCTCAGAAAAACTAGAGTCTAATACGGTCCTCTCAGTCTCCGAGCTGTCAAGCTGAGGCTGGAAAGATTCCTGCACAGATGTTGACCCTGGAATATTAGATCCGGATGCAGAGGTAATCTCCAAAATTCCCCTCTGCTCATATTCATGGGCAGGGTGAACCATGCCCTCTTCGGCCAGAAGGAAGTTATTATTATCACTGACAACTGATCTTCATCAAACTCTGGGAATCATGGCTATGGGAGGAAAGATATACGCCAGCTGGTATGTCCATGGTATTGTCATTGAGTCCACTACCGTGGGATTGTCTGCCCTGTAAAGGGAACAGAAATTCCTCAGTTTGGCATTGCTTGCTGATGCCATGAGGTCTCTCTGAGGAAGCCCCCACCTCTGGGTTAACTGAATGAACACTCTCCTTGAGAGAGACCATTCCCCCGGTAATGTCAGGCCTCGACTCAGTCAATCCGCCAATATATTGTCGACACCCCTGATATGAATCGCAGAGAGTCTGGTTATTCTGGTTTCTGCCCAATAGAAAAATCTCTACTTCCCTGAGGAGAGAAGGGGATCTGGTACCTCCCTGTTTAGGTACGCCACACAGGTCATGTCGTTCATCCGGATTCTGACTGCTCTCTGTAAAATAGGAGGAGAAAAATGAAGAAGAGCTAGGTAAATCGCTCTAAGCTCCCTCACGTTGGAGGGCAGAGCGGATTCCTGTTGACTCCAAGATCCTGCAGTCGTGATGACTGTCAGATGAGCTCCCCAACCTGTTCCTGAAGCATCCGTCGTGATGGTTATCCAGTGTGGTTCTGAAAATAAAACTCCATGTTTGACTTGTCTCCACCACATTAGAGAATGTCTTGTTTGAGTCGATAGAACATGCATCGCATCCAAGTCCTTCAGTCCTCGGTTCCATACTGTTAGTGCTTCTCTCTGAAGAAATCTCATGTGCCATAACGCCCATGGCACCGCGTCCGCAGCTGAGGCAAGGAGCCCTAGAAAGCGCATTTATGTTTTTATGGATACCTGACGAGGAGGAATTAGGAATTAAGTCTGATTTCTCTATGTTGATAAGCCAACCTAATTGTTGAAGTATGTCCTGGACATAGTTCAACTGAACTCTCAGAAGATCCTGAGTCTGAGTCATAATCAACCAATCGTCCAGGTAAGGGATAACTTTATCCCCTGTAAACGGAAGCGAACCATCATGGTGACACTACCTTTGTGAAAACAAAGGGTGCGGAGGTATTCCGGGTGGAAGGACTTTGAATTGTAAGTGTCTTACCTTCCCCTGGATTTGGATGGCGAAGGCTCTCCTGTGAGCCTTCAGAATCGGTACCTGAAGATATGCATCCGGTAGATCTATGGTGACCATAAAATCTCCCTCCTGGAGGATAGATTTTACTGATCTTATGTTCTCCATGTGGAACGTCTTCTTTACGATGCACCTGTTGAGATATCGCAAATCTATAATAAGCCTCCAATTTCCGGATGGCTTCAGCACTAGAAACACTGGGGAGTAAACTCCCTGACCGATCTCAGATAGAGGAACATCCTCTAGAGCCTCAATGGAAAGGAGGCGAAGAATTTCTGTCTCTAGGACTAAGTGTCTTTCTGGCTTAAGATTTCTTGACAGAAGAAATCTTGGAGGAGGAAGAGATGATAAATGAAGGACATAACCATTTTGAATAATATTTAACACCCAGTGATCTTTTCTTAATTCTTCCCAGGCAGGGAGAAACAAACTCAGACGTGTTCCCACTGGACAGCTTCTGCGTCAGAAGTCTGGTTTCTTGTTGGTGTCCTTATTCTGCTGCTTCCCAGAACCTCTTCTGGAATAGTTTCTTCCTCGACCTCTGTACTGGTATCTCCCTTTGCCTCGCTGAGGAGATTTTGCTCTGCGAAAGGAATCACCGCTCTTATAGGACAATGGTAGGGACTTCCCCTCCTTGTCAGACAATTCCTCCATTAATTTATCCAGCTCAGAGCCAAACAGCCTACCTGGCTGGAACTCCATATTACAGAGCTGAATTTTGGAGTTAGCATCTCCAACCCAGGGTTTTAACCATAGCGCCCTTCGGCAGCGGTTGAGAGCGTACTAGTTTTTTTACGCTAACCTGGTTCCCTGAGATGCATCATCGCAGACGAAGTCAATGGCCATAATTACCTTTTTTAAGGAGCGAAGGACCTTGTCCCTGCTAGCTCTACCTTCAAATTTTCCTGGACCTTGGTCAGCCATCTTCTTAGGCTTCTAGAAACCTCAAAAGAAGAAATGGAGACTGCCCCTTGGGCTGCCGCTGCCGTATATGATCTCTTGAGGGCTACCTCCACCCTTCTATCCATCGGATCCTTAAGATTGGATCCGTCCTCCGCAGGCAGCACAGTACATTTTGACAGTTTGGCTATGGCCGGGTCCACCTTTGGAGGCTCAATCCAGTCCTTACATTGTTCTTCCTTGAGAACATATAAGGTCTTAAACCTCTTGCTCAAACCCGGAGCCTTTTCCGGTTCCTTCCATTCCGCCTGTAACATAGACACTGAAGTCTTACCCACAGAAAAAGCCCTAGGCTTTTTTGAGGAGGACCAATCCTATCCTCTTCTATTTCCTCAGGGTGTATTTCAGCTTGCACAGCTTAGCAGAGCTTGTGAATTCTATCAGCTGTGAAATACCCCCTGAATAATTCTTTCTCATTTTCAGAAGTAGAAGAGGTTTCAGAAGAAGATGATGAGTTAACTTCATCAATCACAGTAAAACTGAAAATGACCATAATCCTACAGCCATAAAGTAATATACTCAAAGGCTGGGAGTAGAGAGAGAAATACTCCATTTGGTCTTTAACTTAGGACACGGGCGGCGATTCTCATTAGCCGCTAAAGTCTTTTGCACATAGTCCTTGACCCATACAACTACATCCTGAACATCAGGCTCCTCATAGGTTTAGGTCTGCATGAAGGACAGCGTACTTAGGCATTATAAATATTTTTAGGCATTCATAAATATTTTTATGAAAGAAAGGATGAATCTTATCTGGAAAAAATGATCCTCCTACGGTATCCATAGCCGTCAGGTAGTGGAGTCTGACACTCGGCACATGAAGTGCTTCCTTAGAAGGTCTTTTGCCAGCAGCAGGACTGGTCTCCATTTCAGACATCTGCAAATAATCAATGTATTACAATACATATAAACCACTAGCCTGGCTAGAGTGATATCGGAAAGAGACACTAGGTGGCAGCAACACTTACTTTTAAGTATATAGAAGAGAGATCACAGCACTTTGCACTCAGATGTTTTCTATTAGATCCAAATGAGCCACAGAAAATCCTTCCAGAGGAAGACAGCCAGACCTAGAGGTAGCAACAGCTTACCTTCTGCCTTGAACACACAGCTAATCTGGCATGCAGAGAGCGCGCGCCGCTGCCGGCCCCCGGAAGTGACATGACGCCGACGCCGCAGTGCTGAGACGCACGCAGCGCCGATGCGTTCCACAGTCGAACGCGACTGGAAGAAAAGCCAGCCGCTCGGGTGACACGCAGAGTGCGTTCCAAGAAGCACTAGGTAAGAAAAACTTAAAAGCTAAGACCTGCAGAAGCAAATATCAGGATACTACCTGGACACCGACTCCAGCGGCATCCCAGCAATCATTACCTGGAGAGAAACCCTGAATGCAACAGGTTAACAAAGCATAAAAACGGAGGAGGGACAAAGTCCCCTAGGGCTAACAGCAACGAAGTAAAAAAAGACTGAGGTCTAGGGGGAGGTGGAGCCTATTTATACCTCATGGAGGAGGGGATTAAAATTTAATTGTTATTTTTTCATTAAATATTCCTTCGTCCCAGGGGCTCGCAGGGGCGAATTTACCCCATATGTTGTGATGCCAATGGGACGTAAGGGAAAAACAGAATTTTGAAAAACTGCCAAGTTTGTGAGTTTTTCTCATGCAATATTGAAGGATAAATGGTAAGAATTGTGTTATCAGGGAAATACATCCTGCAAAAGAGGATTAAATAGACATGATCAAATTTGATGACAAAGGTAAGGGTACTATTAGACAAAGTGATTTTTAACGATTAATGTTAAACAATCACAAACGATATTGGAAAAAAAGACAAATTTGGTCAGCTCTCCTAGAACACCATTCACACTAGGCAGAAGCACGTTGCTATGGCTGAAATTGTGAACACAAAAACACAGAAAAATGCAACAGCTCACCGCAATGGCAAGATGTAGACCCACTACAGACTTGAAAATAGTTAAAAGCAGCCCCCCCAACTGCTAAAAAAAATTCCCACAAAAATAATGAGGCTTTTGGTTACAGTGTAGGGTCCGCCCCGAGCATGAGGCTACCTTATCGTGGTGGGGTGGTTTACACTGTTTGCAAATGGTAACCAAAAGCCTCATTATTTTTGTGGGAATTTTTTTTAGCAGTTTTGGGGGGGTGGGGGGGGGATTGCTTTTTTAACTATTTTCATGTCTGTAGTGGGTCTACATCTTGCCATTGTGGTGAGCTGTTGCATTTTTCGATGTTTTTGTGTTCACAAACGAGATTGTTTATTGTTAACCTGAAATCATTCACCATATTACACAGAACGATACTCGTTAGTTATGATCGTTTACTCCATCTGATCCCAGCAAAAGAAGGAACAATTTGGAATTACACTGAACGATTCTTGAACGAATGAGGAGTTACAGCAAATGATTAACAATGATTTTAGGGTCAGATCTAAGTTAACGATCAACGTCTCACGATCGATTTTTTCATCGTTTCCTGCAATTACACAGGACAATTATCGCTTAAATTTTAACGATATAACGAGTTTCTGCACGATAATAGTCCTGTGTAATAGGGCCTTAAGAGTAGGATGTCGAGAATAGATAGTGAAGCAGATAACAACCAAATACAATACTGAAGCTCCAACTAATGTGTGTAACGAAGATGGTTGACACCCACCGGTGATTTGCTTGTCCCATCATTTAGGAGTGGCAATAACTCCTCCGCCTTATTGCAGTTTGGTCCAGGCTTTCTCTTCCAGCCTCCCTCCTGGCTGCTGATCCTGGTCCAGTCCATAGGGGCTACACATGCACTGGCTGCAACTTAAAGGGCCAGTACACGTGTCGCTAATGTGTCCACCAACTATTTCTGCCTGGTGCTACCTATCATAAATCCACAACATAGTGGGCATGCTGCGGCTACAAATCTGCAGGTAGAACAAATCTGCTTATATGTTAGCTACACATACTGAAAGTCAGTATGGGGACTGGTTGTTGTAGATTCCCTTTAAATTCCTGGGTAGTGCTGGTTTGTTATAATTATTATTAACATGTTACAGATTAAATTGAAATGAGTATGAAAGTACCTGTATAAATTTACTGGTACTGATGTATTTCAACCAAATTCAACTGAATTTATTATAAATTAGAAAATGTAGTCAATGAAATCTTGTTGATTTTGGAATTATTATATTATACATGTAAACTGTGTTATTATATACAATTGTATAAAACATGCGGAGGATTTTTAGAGATGAGGGAAACTATAGTAAGTACAGTAAGGTGCAAAACCCCAAACGCTTGTCATTTGACTCCCAGCAGCTGGAGAAGATGGATGCGGCACTACGGCTGCCTGGAAAACATGGACACAGCTGCAGTATTCATGTTTTCCAGGTAGCCATAGGGCTGAATCCATCAAATGACAAGCGTTTGGGGTCTCGTAAACTTGAACTTACTGTAGTTTCCCTCACCTGTAACCAATATATCTATACAAACATGGTGCCCAATGGATTTTCTTTGATGTTGTGAATCATATTTATCTTGGTATACAGTTCTAAACTATTTTTAGTTGACCAAGATGGCAATAGAGGAAAAAGTCACCACTAACAAAGTAAAACTATATAAAACTGCTAAACTTTTGAAGTTTTAAGGGCTCTAGTATATTGTATAATGGATGTAAAGTCAAGGATTTACTGAATGGAAAAGTGTATGGACTAATGTTAGTTTGGCAGGAGAAAAAGACAGAATGTTCCTGTCCATTCTTACTATGGCACGTAATATAAATTTTACAGCTCACTTCAGTAAAGCTTTAACCTTTTTCCCTAAAATATCAGTATATATAGGGCTCATGTTATATCTGTGTCACACCATCTCATTTAAAATTCAGTATGTTTGTGTTATGTTGTGTTGTTTAATCAATGGTTTAGATGTTGATAGGGGGATGCAAAATGCTGAAGAACTACATGGAGTGTATCCAATGTATTAGAGTATGTTTTGTACACTGTTTTTACAGTTTCAGTAAGTTATTTGGAAAAGGGAAACATGGCTGAGAAGCAACACATTTATTACAGCAATGTTCCACAGCAGAGTGATATTCAGGAAGAATTATCCTTTGCACTTTTTTGTGCAACATCTCATGCATAGACTCGACAGACTATGGCTATGTTCACACACTGTCTTTTTTTTTTAATTAAAAAAATGACTATTATTTGATACTCCGTTGTTGTCAGTCTGCAATCATTTCCATTGAAGTGTATGGAGACAACTGCTGTTAATTCACACAATGCATAGACATAATAACGGCCATTGTTTGCAGAAGCTGTCAAATTAATATTCAGGAAATTTATTGGCGGACGTTATTTACCGAACAATTGCCGTTATTAGTTGTTCACACAGATATATATATTTTTTTAAATGTCATTTTGCCATTGTTTTGGGTAGAGATGAGCAAACAGGGTTCGGGTTTGAGTCGATCCAAACCTGAACGTTCGACATTTGATTAGTGGCGGCTGCTGAACTTGGATAAAGCTCTAAGGTTGTCTGGAAAACATGGATACAGCCAATGACTATATCCATGATTTCCACATAGCCTTAGGGCTTTATCCAACTTCAGCAGCCACCGCTGATCAAATGCCAAAAGTTCAGGTTCAGATCAACTCGAGCATGCTCCAGGTTCGCTCATCTCTATTTTTGGGCATTAAATAAAGGCCATTGAAAATCGTTTTGTGTGAACATAGCCTATGAATGTACCAGATCTATCACAGAGGATAAGGCTGTTTCAAAGATGTGTTTCACCCCTTGGCTATGTTCATACAACGTCTTTTTTTGTACATTTCACAGCCATTATTTGCATAACCTGGACACGTTTTGGAGCCAAAATGATGGCCGTCCAAAAAAAGTCCACCATATGGCCAAAAAAAGACATTATGGGAACATAGCCTTTGACTAACTCAAGTTTAGACTAAGTAGTAATTGATTAAAGGGGGTACTCCAGAATTGGTAAATTTCTAAAATAATGCTACAGGTATATGGCCAATAATAAAGATGCTAATTTTACCTCTCCCCACTCCTCCAGTGTCCTCTTGCAGCATCTTCGTGTTCCCTGCTGACTGCAGCCACTGCCAATTCCATGGACAAACTTGTTTTGGCAGTGACAGCCTGCTGAAACAATCACTGACTGAGACGGGAAAGTGCTGCTGACAGTATTTGGTTGAGCAGGCTGTCACTGCCGAGACAAGTTCGTCTGCAGAAGTGGCGGTACTCCCAATACTGGGGTACCCCTTTAATATGCATCATATTTTTGTGCTTAGTTTTTTTTTTAGAACATGGTGTCACATCTAAAGCCATGATCCGTTTCCTTAAACCACACCCCTTTTGTCAAAACTACACCCCTTTTGTCGAGACCACACCCTTTTTTGGACATTGTGGAAAAGTGTCTATAAACTGTCCCAAACTATTGTCGAATGTTAAATGTTGAATGTGCAAATCATATCAGACAGGTTTTTTGCAGGCATATTGCACCCGAATTCTGACCAAAGATTGAAAGTAAATCTGGGTGATTGCTTTACATAGTGAGATGTGCTATTGTAATCATCTTGCACATGCTATTTGGAATATTGGAATATTTAGTGAAATTTGAATAATTTTTATGAACTAATACGTTTCAGTAACCTAATAAAGTATTATTAACTCTCCCTTATTGTATATCAACCAGTTCTATTGTTGCTAAAGGTATATTCACCCTGATCATTGCCACCCATATTACTGATAAGTAGCATAACCTGTCCAGAAGGGTACTTCAGAAAATTGTATATAAATTAAACTATCACCCTAAAATCTATAACTTACTTATATAATGTTATCACTTATAGTACTGGCTTTTCCATGCTTCACTACTGACAGAAAATAGAGAATTGAAGAACTACAAAATGTGTGTTGTCCTTACCTTTTCCCTCTCTCATAACAACGCATCATCCTCTGATGACACAGGAGACTTGGCTGGAACATTTGGGGAGAGGTAGGTACGATTACAGAATGCTGCCTTGTGATGAATGATGCAGCAGGTGCTGTGCCCTTACTGACTTTTCCATCATCTGCAGTGAAATGAGATGTTCTGCAACAGATTTTGACAGTGAACTGACAGAAGTGCTGGGGGAGGAAAGCAATCAAGGTGGGAGGACTGTAATAAAGAGTAAAGGGAAAACAGTGCATTCAGGGAATTGCAGTACTGAGCAGATGCTCAATCAGGAAATGCAACAAGAAATAAATAAATAAAAAAAAACTGAGAAGGTTTAAGGGAGAGCTGAAAACCTACTGTATGCTTGTATCTTTTGGCTTATGATGCAAGTTGTTAAATTTTAGTGTTTTATCCAAATTGTTATTATTAAGCTTCCTGTCCTCATGTAATTTGTTTGTATAACAAACCAGCTGTTGTTCATTGTTGGACAGCAATATTTTTTTCCAACTGAACAAGTTAGGTTAAATATTGTAAGTGACCGATAACACTCTGTTATCTTCATGCTTCCAGCATGTAGCATGCTACATCTAAACCTACAGAAATCCTATCAAGGTCTTAACCCCTTATTGACATGTGACATACATGTACTGTACATCAAAAGGTCCAGCAGAGAGTATGGAGTGGGCCCAGGAGTGCCAGGGCTACATGGTATCAAACTTAAACCCCTTAACAATTAAGGGGTTAAAGTACAATACCATTACAATGGTGTACTGGAGATGTCGACCCATTCGGTCACTAAATGATTTAGAGAAAGACTAAACCAGGAAACAGTATTTAATATAGTTTTTCATGTTTTACCCCAAGGTGGTGGAGATTTTCCAAGGGAGTCCCCAGATCGCTAACCTAAGAGAAGATTTTTTTTTTCAACAACAGCTGATGTAGATGAGGAGGAATGAGCCCACAGAGCATGCTCACAAATGTAACCCCAGACCTCCTAACCTCCATCCTGTGATATTACGAGTGGGGACAAGCCAACTGCATTGCAATCATTGTCTTACATCTCAGTGGCGATGCATCTGGATGGTCCCCCTGGCAACTTCCCTTGGGGGGCATGGATAATATTACTGGACTGGGGCAGGTAGAGGGGGCTTAATGGATGCTAAGCCCCGCCTCAGTGACACTGTCCACCGAGGAAGAAGGACTTACAGTCTACAGAAGCAATATAATAGGAAATGAAAACTATTAAGTTTGTTACTCTTACAGTCCAAAAACAAACAAACAATTCAGTGCAAAGGTGTCATCTTTAAATGATCTGCTACTAATGTCTTGGTGCCAGGGTCTGCTATTAATGTCTTGGTACCAGGGTCTGCTACTAATAACTTAGTGCCAGGGTCTGCTACTAATGTCTTGGTGCCAGGGTCTGCTACTAATGTCTGGTGCCAGGGTCTGCTACTAATGTCTTGGTGCCAGGGTCTGCTACTAATGTCTCGGTGCCAGGGTCTGCTACTAATGTCTTGGTACCAGGGTCTGCTACTAATGTCTTGGTGCCAGGGTCTGCTACTAATGTCTTGGTGCCAGGGTCTGCTACTAATGTCTGGTGCCAGGGTCTGCTACTAATGTCTTGGTGCCAGGGTCTGCTACTAATGTCTCGGTGCCAGGGTCTGCTACTAATGTCTTGGTACCAGGGTCTGCTACTAATGTCTTGGTGCCAGAGTCTGCTCCTAATGTGTTGGTGCCAGGGTCTGCTACTAATGTCTTGGTGCAAGGGTCTGTTACTAATGTCTTGGTACAAGGGTCTGCTACTAATGTCTTGGTACTAGGGTCTGCTACTAATGTCTTAGTGCCAGGGTCTGCTACTAATGTCTCGGTGCCAGGGTCTGCTACTAATGTCTCGGTGCCAGGGTCTGCTACTAATGTCTTGGTACCAGGGTCTGCTACTAATGTCTTGGTACCAGGGTCTGCTACTAATGTCTTGGTGCCAGGGTCTGCTCCTAATGTGTTGGTGCCAGGGTCTGCTACTAATGTCTTGGTGCAAGGGTCTGCTACTAATGTCTTGGTGCAAGGGTCTGCTACTAATGTCTTGGTACAAGGGTCTGCTACTAATGTCTTGTCTCTCTCCCACACTGGTAAGTACATAACTTACAGTGTTTGAAATGAACCCTACTGTATGACAAGCATGTTTCAGCCTACACCAGGGAAATGGAAAGAGAAGTGCAAAATCATAATTTGTGCGCAAAAGACTACATAAAGAAAAAAATAGAAATATATAGCAAGCAGTACTACATGAATAGCCCTTTGTTATGTTCTACTGTTGTTTTCTGGATTCTTGGTCATTCTACTGTTCTATTCCATGAGGACCATTATAACAATTGTTCTGGTTTCACCCATACCCAGTGTTTGGCACAGTGCTACAGTATAGGATGATAAGAACTTTATTTAGGATTTAATTTCAAGTAGACATGTACATGTTGTGTATAGTATGACTATTTCTATTTCTACTGGTTCAAAGGTCAACCAGTCCAACATTGGCTACATTCCTAGCGGCAAGCTACCTACCTTTCTCTTTAGTATGTAAATTCATTTTAGCTACTAGAGATGACATGTAATAATTATATTCATATATTGTTTGGGGGATACAATAATATGCACATGCTCATCAATGGTCACACACATTCAATAACTCACAACTGAGACACAATGGTTGGAAAACCCTTTATTCAGAGACCAAAGTGAGCAGAGACTGAAACACACAGGGCTACTGAACCAACACTGTGTAGTTCAATAACCCCACAGGAAGTGTCACAACCAACAGAATAATGGTCATCAGATATCTTGTTCTTCATTTCCCTGAATATAGCACCAATATGAAGAAAATATGTTAACCCTTCACCTTCAGGGCGATTGTTTCAGACTACACTGAGAACAAATGGGTTTCTGTAGTTCCCTGTTAGGTGGATGATAGGATATTATGGTCCCTGTAACACTTATTCTGCTCTGCTTATTTTTGCAAAAGTAAAATGAAGGTAACATTAACAATATGGTGGCTTATTGGAGCAAAAATAAACATTTCTCTTTTTTATTGTAGAGGATATCTCCCTATTTATTATGTCAGGGCCCTGGTGCCTAAAGGGGCCCAATGACACCTCTTCCACTTAAGGCTACATCTGTACTACAAATAGGACATGATGGTTGGGGGCCCCCATTGCAGATTTTTCATTGGGGCAAGGAGAGCCAAGTTACGCCCTCTAGATAAATGGGATTTTGAGTAATGGAAGTTTTGAGCAAATTGCCTTTATGTTAAGGAGACAATAACACCCAAGGGAGTTACGGATTATAAGGATCTAGAACATGACCTTAAGTCAACACATGATCAAACCTTTCCTAGGTCATATACAATATTTAGGCTAAAAAAAAAATAATTTAAATTTTTGTCATTCCTTGAATTTTTGGGCAAAATGAAGTGCTTCCACTTTCCAAAGTTTTTCCTCGTATTATTAGTGATGTGCATCTCCACGGCCTCCCATTACCTTATCGAACCATCCTATCACCTACAAACGCTTTCTTTTACAATGGATTGTGGTCATTTATAAACAGAGCTGGTCTTAAAGTGAGTCTGTCTGCTGCAATTCACTGTCCAATCTGCTGACACTGTTAGATATCTGTTAGGGCAAGGGGACACATGGTGCCTTTTTTTATATCCATCTGTGCTTCCAGGACATTAAAAAATCCTTCTGGTCACCAGTGGAAAGTGTCAAGGAGGCATCCTTAAGCCTCTAAATTTCTGTAAACTGAGAAATCTTCTTGCTCTCCCTCCCATCCCTATCCCTGCTCCATTGACCGCTAAAGGGATAGGGATGAGTGAGGAAGAAGGGGCTATTCCAGATTGCAGCAATTCAGGATCTTAGGGAAGCCTCTGGCATTCTGCACTGGAAAATAAGAGCATTCTTCTGTTATGGAAGCACAGATGAATATATGAAAGGTACCATGTGTCTCTTCAACTTAACAGCTATCTGGCAATGTCAGAAATTTGGAATATGAATTGCAGTTGACAGATAGACTCTAAGAATGCAGCATTTAGGATCGGTAGGGATTAAGTAGGGATTATTCATATAACAAAAGCCCTTGAGCAACA
This sequence comes from Dendropsophus ebraccatus, assembly GCF_027789765.1. Taxonomy (NCBI): domain Eukaryota; kingdom Metazoa; phylum Chordata; class Amphibia; order Anura; family Hylidae; genus Dendropsophus; species Dendropsophus ebraccatus. The sequence goes on along the minus strand of NC_091462.1, from coordinate 41,867,022 downwards.
AAGGCTTGACTATGATCCCATGGCATGATTTGTTGTTGCTTTTTTCTTTTGTTTTAGGCACTGTTGGTGATATGTCATACAATTACAGATAATAGTGGTCCTATCTATTTAAAGTAGCATTCAAATTTTCAGTTTCTATTTTCTTAAGTTTGTATTTATTATTTTGTATTATTTTATGTTTGGGAATTGGCCTCAAATTCTGCTTAACGTGCAGAAGCTATTATGATGGCTGGTTTCAGATGCCCATAATATTGCTGAATTTTAACCTCCCTGTAATAGGTGCCAAACCCAAAATACCCACAGTTCTTTAGAGCTATAGAGAAATTTGTTCTGCAAAACCATGAGGTGTTGGGGGCTGTGATGTGGATGCTAAAATGTGGCCATATTATGGTCATGTTAATGTCAGAACTGACATATGGATGCACAACACTTGTTGCACACCTCTCATACCTTTTATAATAATTCCATGTTTAATTTCTCTGTGGTATTATAATTGGTGGGCGTTCCATTTATTCCATATCTATGGTGCAAAATTAATCAATAATAATATAAAAAATAAGGATTTATTTAAAAATGGATCCTTTCCTTGTTCTGATTTAAATTTTTAATAAAAGGTATGAGAGTCTGTGACATATTACACTCTAGAATGCTAAGTTGCACCCATTCATCAATAACATAGATCGCAGTGCATATGGCCGAGTGGCAATTTAGGCCCATTGTGTCAGGAAAAGTTAGGTTGTAAATTTACAAGGGTTTCAGAGACACTCTGCGGCTCACGGTCTTGTAGAAGACACCTCGAAGTAGAGAGGAGTAATCGGGGATTCGGAACAGGCTCTTCTCATTGAAGACTGCTTTGGAATCTGCAGGAGCACCAGTTAGCAGCACTCGTAGATTATCCTCATGGGGCCGACTTCCTACTGACAATACTGAGATCTCAATTCCTGCAGACCGTGCATCTTGCACAGCCTTTAATAACGTGTCCTCTGCTTGGGTATTGCCATCTGAGAACAACAGCAGCTTCTTGCTTGACCCAGGTGCGGCATCTTCACGGAAAAGTTCCGTCACTGCACGCAGGGCTGCACCTACATCTGTGGCACCATTGATGAACTTCATCTTATCTATTGCACTCACAACCTCTGTATAGTTGGACAGGAACTGTACTTCAACTTGTTGTTCATTAGCACCACTGTACTGCACCACCGAAAGACGCACCGAGTCGAATGATGGACTCTGCGCCTCTAGGAAACGTTGTGCTATACGCCGTACAAAGCCTTTGCTCATTTCAAAGTTTCGACTTCCGACGCTGGTAGAACTATCCACAAGTAGAGTGATGTCAGCAGGAACCTCAAACTTGACTATGGAGAAAAGGAAGGAAATTTTCTTTTAATCATAGCTTGATTATTATAGGTTCAGATTGCTAGAAAGAAACCCAGCTGGGAAGAGACCATTAAAAAGGTAGTAAAGAAGTCTTTGTCGATGTAAAAACATGCACCTTATATTCTTAACCAGAAAACAGTACATATTTAGGATACTTACTGGCACAAGTGTAATCTGGACACTTCTTTTCTGTAAGAGAACAGAAATGTTAGCAAACAGGTAAATCTTCTTTGAAGAGTTGCCATCCAATGGCATAATGCTTTGGGTGTTTTGTATTACCTTTGCATATATGAGCAGTAACATTCTGTAGGAAACCATCTTCCAGCAGCTCTGTATAGCTTGTCCTTTGTAAAGATAGCCCCTTTGAATATGTTGTTCCACCGCAAGCAATATCACCCAGTTGGTCAGGGTTGGGAGGAGACTGGAAAATGTCTCCTACTCCGAGAGAAACCACCTGTTGGATATACAAGACATGAGCAAAGGACTAAAACCCAGAATGGAAACTATAGAGGACACAGCTGGCTCCTTACCGGAGTAACCTCACACAGGGTATTGAGAGGTGTTTTGTCTCTGAGGATATCCGAGTGACCGTCTGTCAACACTAGGGCCACTCTCTTATCAGAAGCAAAGCGTTTCAGTAGGTTATCCTTTGTAAAAGCAAGTGCTTCGCCAGTCCATGTGCCTCCAGCTATCCATCCCAAGTTCTTTATTGCCCTACAAATAAGAAATTGTTCAAATGTAACAAATACAAACTATAAAACCACAAAATGTTTTCTACTCTAATAGCAACAAACTAAAATTCACGATGGAGATTTATCATGCGTAGTATTGCACTCTACTATTGCGTGTTGTGTAGTATGTTTCAAATATAAATATTTTGAGCTATATTCTTATAGCTTTATAATGACTGGATAGATATTTTTTTGATGAGCTTTACTCACTCCTTCAGTTGGCCAATGGTGTTGATGTTAGGGTCTCCCATAGCTACGGCTTCTTGAGTATTTCCATGACTGTACTGTACCACTCCCACTCGAGATTCCCCACTGTCAAACTGTAATCAGAGAAACAGAGAGAATATTGACACTGTTGGCAATGGAGAAGTACGTAATCAACACAAAGTAAAATAGGTGATATAGTGAAAACATGGAAACTTTGCTAGTCTAGTATATTTTAGTGAGAGCATGGAAACACTACATAGTTAGATAGAGTAAATGTACAAACATAACACTTTTCAACATAAACACTTTGACAAGGAGTCGAAAGTGATTCCATTTCGAAAGACCGACAATGACTCACAAATGAAGTGTGAGGACATGAACATGGAATTTTTGTCCATGAATAACCATGGTGAAAACACTTCAAGGCAGCACAACTGATGCCGCCATTGTACCTGCCATACGGTCATTTTGAATACAGTGTGGTAATGTTGTAGTGTAATAACTCTTACACAGTGATATAGAATATTTTAATATGTATCAAAAAAAGAAAAAAACTTTATTGAAATACAACTATATTAAATGGTCTGAATTACCTCCTTGATAAATGCAGAATTTTTTAAATATTATAGTGAAGCCTTAGGGCAGTGAAACATTAAGAGCAGGTAAGTATTGTAAGTGTAAGAAAACTTTGGGAGTATACTTTAAAGTGGTATTCCCATCTCTAAGGCTATGTTCACACTACGTATATGTCCGGCCGTAGTTCGTACGTGGCCGGACATTTGCGTCTGAAACTACGGCCGTGTGAAAAATAGACATGCGGGCGAATTGCGAATATACGCCCGTAGTACAGTTATGCTTCCTAGCTTGTTTGGAAATCTTCGCCCAGCCCAGTAAACCACACAGAACCTTTTAATATAAAAATCAAGTTCGATTTGGCTGAAATAAATATTCCGTACAGGGCCGCATGAAAATCCACGGCCGTGAGTTGGAACAGTTCCGGCCTCAAACAATGGTCTTGTTCTTTTTTCACGGCACTGTATACGATCCGGCCGTAGGCTCATACGTAGTGTACATTGTGCGGCCGTATATCGTATACTTTCCAGGGTACGCATCAACCTCATAACTACGGGTGTATATTCGCGGTTCGCACTACGACCGGACATATACGTAGTGTGAACATAGCCTAAAAGTAATCCTTTATTATGCAGATCAGTTGGTGTCTGACCACTGGGACCCTGGAGGAAAATTGTCCCCCCAAATGTACACTTCACCGAGTTTGGCAGTGTTCAGAAGAAAATAAATGGAGTGCTGACCTTTCCGTTCATTTAGGGAGACAATTTTTCTTTCAGTTCTTTTATAAATAAGTTCTGTGTTATCTAACCTTGACATGTTCATCTCTTGCCAGTCGATCAATGACCTTTATAATAAATTCCTTGGCTATCTGGAAATTAGAGCTTCCAATACTCTCAGAACTATCAACAACGAAGAGGACGTCAATGGGACCACAGGTGCATTCTGCAGAAGACAGCAAAATAACAATAGCCAAGACTCTACATTGTGATAAGAGCCAGATGACAGATGACAGAAAGATAGGGACAGCTCCCCGATGCCAGATCATGGGTATCAGGTACAGATCCCATTAGGGGAAGAGGTTGTCATAAGGTACAGTGTCATAACAGGAGGACTGAAGTTAGAAAGTCAGAAATTTTGAATGTAAGTAAGATGTGTACAGCGCTCCCACATTTGGCAACATGAAAAAGAATATGGTTGAATTCAGAAGAAAATAAGGGAATATAGGATAGAATCTCAGACCTGAACGCATACTTACCACAGCAAGCTGAAAAAGAAAGAAACTAAGTTCAGAATCAATGAAAAGCAGCTTGTCATGAACAACTTCAACATCAAAGATCCAGATGAAAATAAACAGTCCTGCCATCAGATAGACATGAAGTAAGCACAGCTACATAAGGAGCATGACTCTGTGCACTTCTGAAAGACAGTTCTTACTGGGAACACACAACATCAGAGGGAGAGAACGGACATCTGAGGAACATTATGTCAACTCAAACAACCCTAATAATACTTTTCAATTACATATGTCCCGTGTAATTTTCTTTGTCATCCTGTTACAATTTTAAAATTTAGCTATATACTTTGCGGACGCCTTCAGTCATTGATGCACACTGACAGATCGGAACTGATCACTGATCATTCAGTAATGATGTAGACATTACGCAGTTAAGTGCCAAAGTATCATGATATGTGAATAAGTTATTTTGGCAAACGTATGAGTCTTCCGATACGATGATCCTCAGCAGAATGTTACTGAGCATGACCACTAAACCACTGGATACATGAGTATAGAAAACAATGGAAATTCAGTACTATATTGGTGAACTTAATAGAATATGTTATTATAATAAGTTATAACATTTTATAACAAAGTTAATCAAAAAATCACTTTGGGTGGCTCCATTCTACCAATCAGACATTGGCTCCAATCTTCTCTGCTCACAAAGTGACCAACCAATTCATTCAGTGCTTTCTATGTGAGCTGGAAGTCACTTTCACAATACAATTCAGTAGGCGAGTCTTATAAGAGTAATTTTGAGAAGGTGGCTTCTGATCTTCACCACAAGTACTGTGTGAATTGGATGGTCACTTTAAAAGCAGTGGGGGTGGCCGTTTTTTTATATTTTCACGGACTGTGAGTGTTTGGTGCTCAGATATTTAAATATATGTACATATATATCATATAGCCCTTACTATATTCAACATATGCAGAGTTTTATATGAAATTACATGATTGCAACTGTTATGATCATGCAATTGGCTAAATATTCCCATATGCCAAGTAGAGCCAGGACTCTTTCCTCAGTTGGACTCATATATGGCTAATTTGCACTGGCAGCAAGAAATACATAAGGATATAAGAAGTTAGCTTTAGTAAATAGTAACCTAAAGTATTTCTTAGAACTCTTGTCCACTCCTTTATATATTTTTTTTTCATGAGAGAAAATTCAGATAAAAGAGCTTCTCCTTTAGATCACATGTATTATTTACTTAAGATTCCACACCAGGACATTTCATACTTACAGCACATTTTCATGATAATGTCTAGAATTTCACACTCCTGTGGATAAAACAATAAAAATGTAAGTAAATGTATAAAGCAGACATCCAGTAAAAACTCTACTTTTGGATCACTTCCATTCTCCTAATTTAGATGCAGCATGAGTCACATGGAATATATGTTTCATATGTCCTACCATTTTTTGTATGGAATTTCTTGATGCCAGCAACTGGCACAATGCTGCTGGCATAGCAAAGTATGCATGCCAAGTCTGGGTGGCTGTTACTGGAAGTTTGGTTACCGCAGCCAGTAGTCGCGTAATCTTTACTGGATAAATCATTGACCAGAAAAATGTACAGTAGATAAAAGATATAGGGAGACTGAAAGAGTAAACCATGACTTACATCAGGGCCTGGTGGTCCCACAGGTCCAGGAGGTCCCTACAATATAAGAAAGTATGAAATCAGAACAAACATCAATATTGAAAAAACGAACAAAAAAAAAACATCAATGTATCAGTATGAAGAATATCCATGCAAATAAATGTAGCTTACCGATGGCCCTTCTTGGCCTCTGTAGCCTTTTGCTCCCTTGGCCCCTGTTGCCCCTGGTATAAGATTCTGAAATAAGGAAATAAATAAAATTTTTATAATGTCCTTCCAATGCATTTTTTCATACAATTTAGGAATCATAATAAAGGTAAACAGCCGACAGCCCACTGGTTTGAATGGGAGTGGTGTAGTGTTTAATTTCCCCTCTGGGGGCGCTGAAATAAATTTGAATACATACTGTTAGGCTTTCCTACAATTGCAGTTAATGATTGAGGTTTCTACACAGGGGCCATTCTAACAATTAGAGATTGTCCACAGTGGACAACCCCTTCAAGGAAAAGAGGCGGGGGAAAAGATGGTACAAAAAGGGAATACAAAACTAGTAGTGGTTAGCAAAACCAAATTGTAACATCATGTAATTTCTATGCCATTATACTTACATCATCACCAGGGTCACCAGGATCTCCCTCATCTCCTTTAGGTCCAGGATACCCCTTTGTTCCCTACAGGAGATATCATTTAAATTTTGAGTATTAAAGGTTTCATTATCTAGAACAACCTTTGAAAATGAAATATGAGCTTAGAGTGATAACTATATTAACTTACATTAGTGCCGCGATCTCCTCGAGCTCCGGGGTATCCCTAGAAAAGATATAAAACCATTATTAGAATCCTTTGCATTCTTATGATTTGATAGAATATATAGTAGATCTATGAAGTGTCCAAAACTTTCCATACACCTTATCCTAAGGTTGGTGAAATTGCCACCTTCGCAGGTTCAGCTACCTGAGTGAGGTATATGGCAGCCTCCTGACTTGCCACCAGTATGTTCAATTTTAACTGGCCGACCCTTCTGTTTTGCGAGGGATAAACCATTGCCAAAAGAGCCTTAATGCAGCTTACAACTCCTCAGAGAGGAAACTTGAACACCCGGCCATGCCAAATATTCATGTTTATGGGGAAGTCAGGAAAGATAAATGTTGGCAGAATACATTTTTAGCAGTTGTTGAAAATGTATGGCCACCAACTGACTGCCAGGACTCTTTTTGGTGGCCAAGTAAGGATGAATATTCATATGATAGAAAACCTGAAGTTGCGAAGGTAATATCCACAGTAGCAGGTAAATGGATGATACATTAAAATCAATGGAAGATCTGATTTAGCTCAATGCTGTCTTAGACATGGAAACTGCTACAGTAAGAAATAAACTTACCTGAAAACCTGGGAAACCGTCTGTACCATTTCCTGGGAGGCCATCTTCACCCTATGAACAAAATCTATTAGCGTTTGATAGTAATATAATTTATCCCTAAAATACTTTATTAACCCAGATGATGCCCCTCAAAGAGACAATAATAATGGTCAGCGGTCTCCAAACTTTTGTGGCTTGGGATGCATTTATATGCAATGATATGATTTTTTACCCATACACTATTTCTCACCTGGTACCAGGTTCCAATATAGCTATGAAAACTCATTACGCATGGTACAGCCTTAGGCTATGTTCACACAGCATCAAAAAAAGAGAAAAGGCAGGCACTTTTACTATTTAAAAAGACTTCCGTTATTGCCGCAATGTAATTGACTTCAATGCAATGCATTGATGTCAACGGGATGATGGCCGTCCAATGAACACAATGTATAAAATAACAGTCGTCTCTGCGGACGTCAAAATAATGATCGTGTCAATTATTTTCGGACTTCTATTGCAAACAGTGGATGTTATTTTTTTGTTGTTCACATACAGTTTTTCTTTTTACCGTCCGTTCCTTTACTACTAAATTCAATGGACTTTTTAATTAAAAATACACCCAAAGGCCAATTACTTAAACCAAACTAGAATAATATACCAACAGCCGTCATTGCACTGACAGGCGGCCAGACAGCTAAATGACGTCCATCATTTTAGACTCAAAATGACGGACTCATTTTAAACAGAGCTGAAAAAATGTTGTGGGAACATAGCCTTACACTGGAATTCATTACAGTTTTGTAATGATTATGGTTTTTATTCACCTTTTTTTCTTCCTTAGTCATAGTTAGTTATATGTATATACAACTTTTTGACAAATGGACACAATCCTTAAATCTAGCTATTCAAGGTTAATATGCAATCCAGAGAGTTTAACTGTTATATTAGCAGATTGAAGCCATGCTGATATTACTGGAGCTTTGATCCCTGCTGTGTTCATTTTTATTTATACAGTATATGGGTAACTCTCTTTAGGCGTCATGAAAGAATATAAATAAACATAACATGGTGGAAACACCATATGTAATAGGCAAGGCTTGGGAACGCAACAGAGTATCATTTATCATCTACAGTATAAACATTTATATGATTATGTGAACATTAATGGAATCCTTATTGTGATGTATTAAACCCTTTCCTTCACATAATAGTTTTCCTATAGACAATTAACTAGACAAGATACAATGTTGTTTAATAGCAATTCTCATTGCGGGATTAACCGTTCCCTCTTACCCTCTCGCCTGCCACTCCTTGCTCTCCGGGTAATCCTTTAGGTCCTCTTGGTCCTTTAGGCCCCTGAAGCAATAAAATCATAAAGCCAAAAAATAAGAAGAAATGAAAGGAAAAAAACAGGATTTATAGCTAATGGGAAACAGAGGAGACACAGGAAACAGCTGCAAATGATTGGAGTTTAATACACATGCTGGAGAGTCCAGCGGGAATCAGGAGCAGCTCATCAAGTCTCATTCTGGACAATTGTCCCTAGAATCCTGGCTCCGAACAGGGAACACCACTCAGCACAATACGGGGGAGACACAGCATGCGACATACCGCTACATATGGCATCAAGAGTCGTTTTTATTACAACACGGTATCTAGTTGTCTCATTTTCTCAGCACAGTACAATGCAGGAACCATACGTTTTCAATATTTTCTTCAAAGTATAAACCTTGGCTGCACGTGGTAGACATTTTGGTGGTAAGGACAGTGATCAAAGTAATGCAAGCTGGGAATTCCATAGGGACTGGTCAAAACATCATTTTGCTGATGTAATAAAATTTTTAAGTGGTTTTGCCAATAATGTTTTATAGGTGGAGAGATTAGGTGACTCCATTTCATGTGGGGGCATAATGGGAATGTAGAGAAAGTTTATCATGGCCGGCTCTTTATAGGGTCCAAAGGAACTTTGCACTAGAGCAAGATGCACTATGGTAAGTGAAACAGCCCAAGCTTCTTAGTGAATTTGAGCAGAGCCTTAACTGTCCATAAGTAGTGATGAGCCAACATCCCGATGTTCATTTGCGTATGCATTTCATTTGCATTCATTTGCGTACACAGTTGCGTACAGATTGTGTACGCTTCGGTCTACAGTTACGCATATGCGTACAGAATCTCAGGCACAAAGCGTAAATTACACAGTTGCGTACGTTCACAAATTCGAATATGTTCAAAAATAATCGTTATAACCATTACGATCATCAAAAAAATTGTTGGTGATTGGCGAACAGGAACAATTAGCGTCATGTTAGTACGAACATACGAACATTTATGAACATATTTGCTCATCACTATCCATAAGCTAGAGTTGATGTCTATCATGGTTTATGCCAAGTTCTGGTGTAAATTATACTAAACTCAGTGGGTCATGGGAGGATTCCTTTAAAGCGACTCTGTACCCACAATCTGTCCCCCCCCAAACCATTGTACCTTTGGATAGCTGCTTTTAATCCAAGATCTGTCCTGGGGTCCGTTCGGCAAGGGATGCAGTTATTGTCCTAAAAATAACTTTTAATCCTGCAGCGCTGTGTCTAACGGCCAGGGCTTACATTTGTATATGCATTAGGCTGGCACACCCTCTCTGTCCTTCCTTCCCACCCTCCTCAACATTTGCACAGGTGTATTAACAATCCAGCCCATGTTCATTATGCACGCAGCTGAGGAATAGGAAACAATCTGCCTGGATCATTCCTAATGCTGAGGAGGGTGGGGAGGAAGGACAGAGAGGGTGTGCTAGCCTAATGCATATACAAATGTAAGCCCCGGCCGTTAGACACAGCGCTGCTGGATTAAAAGTTGTTTTTATGACAATAACTGCATCCCCTGCTGAACAGACCCCAGGACAGATCTTGTATTAAAAACAGCTATCCGAAGGTACAAGTGGTTTGGAGGGGTCAGATGGTGGATACAGAGTCGCTTTAAGCCCCATCTACTTTTTAATTTCTTTTTTTTTAAGTTTTTACAAAATTTGTGGCTTTTGCATGCCAAAATCTGTCGTACAAGCCCTGTTAAAGGGGTTTTCCGGGAAAACAGAATAATGGCTGATGCAAAGGATGGGTTATTAATCACTAATCGGCAGGGTGCCTTACATCCAGCACCTTTACCAATCAACTGATTGATGATGTATTCTGTGGATATGTTATCACTCTGCTTTGTAAAAAAAACTTTAAATTCTGTGTCTAGATACTAACTTAAGGTGATGGCTCACCATTTTACCATTGAGGTTCTTATATGTGCACTAATTTTCTAAATTGCTTAATGGCGGAGATGTATATCTGCTTGGCGGCTAAAGTGCTCATTAAATAAAAGAGAAAACTTCCGGGTTAAATTTTTAACAGTCAGTTAAAAAATGTATTAAGCACATAATTGGTTTTATTTTTGCGGTATTCTTATGTATTATTAATTTATGACAACAATAATTAAAGTGAACCTGTCACGTGGAAAATGCAGTTTAATCGGCAATCATTATGTTATAGAGGAGGCGGAGCTGTGGGGAAAACTCCAGGATAACTTATTATTTATTCACATAACTCTGCTTGTTCTGGGTTAAGTAGTCAAGTGGGTGGTCCTACTCATTGACTAATAGCTGTGTATAAGAATTAGGACAGCCTATTTGACTACATAACTTAGAATGACTAGAGGTTAACATAAATAAGGGACGAGTTATTCTAAACTATAAACTCTATATCTGCTCAGCTCCTCTTGCTCTATAACATGACACTAGCCGGCTGAGCTGCATTTTCAATGTGACAGGTTCCCTTTAAATCTTGAGAAGTAGGACAGATTATAACATTGACTAAAATGAGTGAGATAAAATAATTTAGGGAGTTTTTAAAAAAATTTAGCTTTTTACATATTTTTTAACTTGGCAAACGCTAGGCAAGCACATTACTAAGATACATTCTTTAAAAGAGAAGGTCAAATCATGTGACCATTTTCAATTGTTGCAGCTTGAAATATATAAGCAGGGAAAAGTAAATCTTTAAAAATACAATTTATGTAGTAAAGTATATGCAGTACTTACTATGAGTTACAGGCAATCCCTTCGGATCCTACATAGTTCTTTTATATCAGGGTGCCATTTCTTTATACAATAAGCATACATATCTGGTAACTATCCAGCTATGCTACCTATGTCATATGTATGTTACATTCAGCTATAATAATATAATTTAATGTACATTATTGCTGACTGACGCTATTGTTGTCCCATGGGAACGTTTAACACTATACATACCTCAGGACCACTTGCTCCTTCATCCCCTCTGTATCCTTTTGGTCCTAGCGGCCCTGGTTCACCCTACAAAGCAATAATGTACTATTAGAAAAGACACATATCATAAAGCTTAAACCCATAAGTAAATGAAGAGAGTGAAAAATGACTCTGGAAAAAGGAAACCACAAGTCAGACAGATAAGATTAGGATAGGAAATTCTTACGATTCTCTAAGCTTATCTAAAATATGACAGTACACTCTGCGAGAAGCACATAACAGCTAAGAGGTGAAAAGATGAGGATCACAAGGGCTAAGTCAGAGAGAGTGCAAAGGAAAAAAAAACAATATAAAGAATAAACCAGAAAATCAGTGTCCTTGAAAGACGTGAAAGTTCTTCGCCAAGTTTTACCAACGTTGCTCAAGGCGCAGCGTGCCAACTGTGCTATCCATATCAGAACACATACGAATGCAATAATCAAGTTTCCTCATCTTAATGAAGGAAGAAAATCCTTCCCGAATCCACAGAATACAAGAAATCTGCCGATCAATGACTCATCTAAAAGAAATCTAGTAGCGACAGCTTTCTAAAGACCTATTAAGAAAGACATCCAGACCACTTAAATCATTATACAGATCTTTATGTTGACCTTTAATATATTTATACATGGTGATGATGTCTCCTCAAGCCTTCACACTCCGATCTTTCTGGGTACTATAGCCTAATTGGCTTACCAATTTGCTGATGCTTAAAGGGGTTATCCAGCGCTACAAAAACATGGCCACTTTCTTCCAGAGACAGCCCCACTCTTGTCTCCAGCTTGGGCGGAGTTTTGCTGCTCAGTTCCATTGAAGTGAATAGAGCTTAATTGCAAACCGCACCTGAACTGGAGACAAGAGTCATGTTGTCTCTGAAAGAAAGTGGGCGTGTTTTTGTAGACTGGATAGCCCCTTTAACCTGCTTTGTGCCTACCTGCTCCATGTATTTCTTGCACATGAAAGTGCAGAACTGTATATAAAACTTCATGTGTGGTCGAATTTCTATAGAGGTGAACACTTTTTACTCATCTATGCCCCTTTTTCAATAATATCATCTTACATAGCTTGGCAGCAGCTACCTGGCGCTGGTTGCTACAATTAAGTTTATGATCTACTTATAAACCAAATCCTTTTCCATGTTAGTTTAACTAATGTTTTCCTATTTAGTATGTAATGTTAACATTTGTTTTCCCATCAAAACTGCATAACTACTGTGTGGCATCCCAGAGTATACTTAGTACCTGTCATCAGTGCTCTAGGCACCAGTTTAATATGTTTGTGACAGTAATTTTGGTGTCCACACCCTATTCTTCATCTAATTCATGACATCCAGTGTAAAAAACGATCACTTCACTGATGCTCGAAAATTCTCTCTCCCGGATAAGCTATCTCACATATCTAGAGCATCTCCAAACATTTAGAGGAATATCTGTCAATGATATAAGCAGTGTCGGACTGGCCCACCAGAGGTTCGGAGGATCCTCCGATGGGCCCCCATCTTTAGAACCTGCACTAACACTGACGGACATGTTGTTTATCTCTGGTTCTTCATTGGTGGGCCCCCAGGATCATTTTCTCTGGTGGGCCCCAGATACCCCAGTCCAACACTGGATATAATAAGCTGTTTCTAATGAGCTCTACTGTTCTGATTTAGTGGAGATGTACTGATACTGCCCTGACTCATGTAAAAAGTCACAGTACTGCCACAAATCTCCATTTCACATTGTGCAGCTATTGGACATTGTGTTTAGGCGTAGTTTCCTGTGATCAAAATATACATCTGCCCCTCCCATCTCTGTAGGTATACTTCCGAGAAATGGAAATTTAGGATGTTATCGCCAAGGAGCAGAAGGCTTGAGTCTTTATCTGTGTTGTCCACCCTTGTAATGTTTTCTAATTGACCACAGAAAATATATATCCTTATGAATATGTAAGAATGAGTAATTGATGCATGATGCTTGTATGGGTGTCCGAATGGTAAAGCGGCAAACCCTACCTAGAGTTTGAAAAAGATGCTATTAAAAGAGGAGCAAGTAATACGGACTCATAACTGGATGAAGGAAGCTTTAGGGAAGACATTATTGCTTTTACAGGACATCATCTGTTTCCTTTATTGGGCCTAAATAAACTTCTACTACACAGAGGCCGGGTTCTACCCCAAACCGTAGACAACCATAAATCTACAAACTTTACCAGAGCATTAGTTTCTCTAGATGTCTCGACCAAGCTTTTTTTCATTCAAGACTCAGATTCCTTTTGATGTCCCTGCCCCGCAAGAAAAGCATTGTTTTACAAGCTGAGTATCCCCAAACAGGCCTAACCAATTATCAGACATGTTGTAATGCTTACATGAAAGTCCAAGCTGCTCACTTAGGGTAGTGCCCATAAAATAGTGCTAACCATTTCCAAAGTCTTCTGCTGACATAGGATGCATCCACGTAATTAGAAAAGAAAAGCTTTATTTATTTCGGCTGCCTGTGTTCTAACAGTCATCCCCCGGGGGCACATGCCCCCCCCCCCCAGTCTCCCCCTCGCCCAATGACTATGCCCATAGTTGGCTAATCAAACATTTAATTTTACTATTCCCTTTATAGTTTTTAAGATCTTTGTCTAAGATTGGAACAAGAAAAAGGCTTTACAGTGGTAAAAACATCAGCGCAACTGGCCCTTGGCCGAATTAGCAGTAGGATCAGAATATTGCACAAAGAGTAAATGTCTGCAGTTCCATTTGGATAGAAAACCATACCCTCTTTGTTATTATAATGGAAAACCTCCAATTCTCTACTCAGAACAGTCTGCAGCCACGTCTGACTTATTTTCTAGTTAATTTCTCCTCCATCTTTGCTACTACATTTTGTAACTGTAAGGGCAGGAACGCTTTCTGCCAATGTTTACATAAAACAATCTTCACATCAAAAAAATTTCATAGGGAGGAAATAAGGTCACAGACAAAGTATTCCTACAGACTTATCCACATTTTACACTGTAAAATATAAAATACTGTTTAAATATCACAAAGGTTCCGCTCGATATACAACACTGAATGAAGCCTACGGTAGCTTCACGCGTAATGGAATTGCAGCGGATTTCACACCGTGAGTTTGCAGCGAAATCCGCTGCGGTTCCTCTCCTGACAGTTTCAATAGGATTACATACTTGCAGCCGAATTGTTTTCCTGCTGCAAGCATGTAAGCGGTAGCCCCTTAACCCCCTGCTCCAATTTCAATACGTGTGAACCCAAGATTAAAGCTTGCAAAAAGACATTTTTGTATTTTTGAGAACAAAATTTTTCCACCTATTAAAGTAGTTTAAATTGGACCTGTCAGGCCAGTTAGGGTTAATTATCATGATTCTGTGCATGTAGATGGTATAACCTTTTGGTTATTATTTAAATTGGGTCTAAGTACCCAGGTGGCAATCCCTGCATAGCAAAAGTCCAGGCAAGTACAGCCCATACCCTCTTTACTGCCCCCCAGCCAGCGTTTATCAGGTGGAATCTGATTGGTTGTTAGGGGCAACTAAGACAATACTACTTTACACCATTTTTTTTTTCTTTTACTTTACACCAGTTTAATTAATCTCCCCCTATGTCATTTTAGGTCTTTTCTTCTGTGGTCCTTTATTCTATATCACCTGGGTTTTTTTTTGTTTTGTTTTTACACAGAGCTCTATATTCCCTACACATTCTTAGTTAAAATACAACCATCTGTTTGCCTGAAGCCACCACTATTGGGAGCTTTGGGGAAAACTGCATACAGTGTTTTTATTGAGAGCAACAGTATAAAATAAGTTCCTACGGTCTCCATTGGCTTTAGGAATTTGATCCTTTCAGTCTGTATTTATAAATTTGATCAGAGCTCTGTAGCAGAAATATTAAGCTTTAACTATAAAGATATATTGTGCAATTAATCAACAAGGACAACATGTTCTCAAGGGTGAACAATTACTTTACAGAACATAAATGAAAAATACATTTTATCTATAAGGGTAGAAGCACACATACCGTATCCGCAGCTGCCCTGATTGGCTGCACAGGACATACGGGGTAAAGTGTGATCCAGGCGGCGGTGGGTTAAGGGGCCTGACATTTACATACTCGCAGCAGAATGACAATCCTGCTTCAAGTATGGAATCACATTGAAACTGACAGTGATGGTATCCGCAGCGGATTTCGCTGCAAACTTGCAGGGTGAAATCCGCTGTGGATACAGTATGTGTGAATCTAGCCTAAGCAAAAAAGAAAAATGTTTAGCTCATCACCTTATCAAGTCAGACAATCAAGATGTACATGGACAAGCTCAGAGACTTGGCTCCACAAATGCATCAAAACAGGAAAGGGCCCATAAACAGGATATATACTTGTTTAGGCTATGTTCACACTATGTAAGTTTCCGGCCGTAGCGCGTTCCGTGAATAAGCAGCCGGAGACTTACGTAGTTTGCGTATAATGGAAAGTATACGAAGTACGGCTGCACAGTTCACACTACGTACGAACTTACGCCCCGATCGTACGCGCCGGCGTAAAAAATGAACCAGACCATTGTTTGCGGACGAAAATGACGTAACTTACGCCCGTAGCGTTACATGCGGTCCCGTACGTAGTGGTGATTTCTTCATTTTTGCAGCTTTTTGTGCCGATCCAAAAGGTTCTGTGGGGTGTCCGGGGCTAGGCGAAGATTTCCAAGTTAAAGACCGATACGTAGGGCGCTCGGGAAGCGTAAGTAGACTTCGGGCGTAAGTTCGCGCTCCGTACGTAGCCGGCCGCAAGTAGCGTAAATCCCCGGCCGGAGTTTACCGCGTATATGTCTGGCCGCGAAAATATAATTTTTTCGCGCCCGGACATATACGTAGTGTGAACATAGCCTAAAGAGGTAAGTGTCAAAATGAAGGGATCCTGTTCTTGAGATAACGGGGTCCCAGTTGTCAGATCCTCAAAGATACCAAAAATCTATTTAAAGTGACACTGTCACCCCATTTTTGCATTATGACTTCTCTACACAGGTGTAAAGGGTGAATTTTGCAGTTTTCATACCCTATTTTATGTCATCTGTCATGGTGCTTGTTCCAGTAAAAATTTATCTTTTCTCATCTGTGGATTGTGCTCCCTGGACGGGGCTTTGTGGCTGCAGCGCCACTTAGCCCTGCCCAAATTGCCACCGTAGGCCCCGCTCCTCTGTATTGGCCGACCTATAGGGGATGGGGCATAGACCTTTAGGCCAACCCGTTACAATGGCTGTCAAGGAGGCGGGGCCTAGATGGCTGTGATGTCACAGAGGGGCGTGGTCCATGGGTCATTGTGGGGGGGCAAAATGGCGCTTTGGGCCAGAAGCCCCGCCCAGGTGGCACAATCCGTAGATGATAAAAGATCACTTTTATCTGGAACATGAAGTATGATATTAAATAAAGTATGAAAACTGCAAAACTTACCCTTTACACCTGTGTAGAGAAGTCATAGTGCAAAAAGGAGGTGACAGTATCACTTTAAATCTGCTCAAGGTTATTTAATTTTATATAAATCAATTTCAATAAATCAAGGCATAAGCATCTTAAAGGGTCTGTCTGGTAGGTAAATTTTACATTTAGAAAGGGCAGGAAGTCTGGGTAAAAAAAATAAAATTAACATTACTTAACTCCCTTATCCCTTATGTATCACCAGGACTCGGCTAATCTCCACTTCCTGGTCATGTCTCTTCATACAGGAAATGGCAGACATTTTGTGTGTGCAGAGAGGGTAGGGTAGGGTTCTGTACAGCAGCCACGAGGGATCATGGAGGTAAGTAATACTTTCTTTAATTTTTTTTTTACCCAGTCTGCCTTTAAAAATGAAATCACCCTAATGGCCAATCCAGTTAATAAAAAGTGAACTGTTACATGTTTAAAGTTCGTTTGAAAGAATAATTATATATGGACATCCCATTATATAGTTTGCAAATAATATAAGCTGTACAGATACTTAGATTTCAGAAAAAAAAGGCTTAGCAATCATAACATTATAAATGATTGATTCTTACTGGATCACCAGATGGCCCAACAGGTCCGTCTCGACCTTGGTCTCCTGCTTGGCCTGGATCTCCCTGGGAGCAAAATTAAAACAAGTGATTAAACATACAACACAAATACATTCATTGTAAATGAGAATTTCATACATTTCATGAATTTCATAAATTATAACAGATGCATAAGAAAATAAGCTTTAAACATGTGAAATGCAAGAATACTTGCTAACACCCTCATAATGTGATACATATTTTGGCAGGATTGATGTGTGATTATTAGAGATGAGCGAACCGGGTTCGAGTCCATCCGAACCCGATCGTTTGGCATTTGATTAGTGGGAGCTGCTGAACTTGGATAAAGCTCTAAGGTTGTCTGGAAAACATGGATACAGCCAATGACTATATCCATGTTTTCCACATAGCCTTAGGGCTTTATCCAACTTCAGCAGCCACCGTTAATCAAATGCCGAAAGTTCGGATGGACTCGAGCATGCTCGAGGTTCGATTATACAAATAGAATCTTGAAGTATGCCAGTTTTTAACCACTCAAACATGGACAATAGGCTAACATTTTTTGTTTTACATATTACTGTTTAGCTTTGCAATTTAGACTGATACACACTCAACAGAGTCATCTCACTTAGGCCCCACCCCCTCAGCAGCAGCATCGGAATGGGCTACATGTAATAAACACAAACGCCCAGACTTATTACTCTTTCTTAGCCAGATAGCAACCAGCACAACTCAGCTTTCATTTCACAGAGGGAGCTGTGATTGGTTGCTATCTGTCTGATTTTATTCCTTTGCACGTTGTTAAAAAAAATGTTCCTCAATATCTACCTTATCTCCTCTAGGTCCTCGTGCACCAGATATCCCAGGAGGACCACGCTCTCCTGCACCACCCTGTAGATATAGAAAGAAAATAGTGAGGGTTATTATAAATATACAGTAATTTGTGTAGGCACAAAAGGTACTGCCCTGCTGTTTTTGAAAGCCTTCAGCATGTCCGGTACCCACAGTTACACCATTATACTGTATATAGTAAAGGGAAAGTACTGTGCTATACCATTAGCAAAACCATTTCAGTTGTATATTTGCTTGAGATCATATATTTTCCATACATATCCACCTACTCTCTTTAAGGAAATGTGTCTTTAGGAAAAGCTGTATGGTTTAAAAACTTTTTTAAAGCAAAAATGCCCATAGCCACCAATCCCAGGTCAGCTTTCATTTTACCAAAGCAATTTTAGAAATGAAAACAGCCCTGCGATTGGTTGCTATAGGCAAAAAAGACAGTTTTACTTTTAGACAGTCTGGGTAATAAAGTTTTTATTTTAAACATATTTGTAAGAATGTAGGGGAATTTTTAATTTATATTTTATTACCTGCATTAGAAAAAAAAAATATAGCATTTTGCATTATGGCCACTAAGCCTAATAATAAGATGACACTTCCTGTTCCATAGAGAAAATATTTTAGCTGTCTACTCCTTATTATCACTGACAGCAGATCAGGTGACACCAGTAGAGAGATAAGATAGCATAATGTAATTCACACATGGCCATGGTAACAGCTCCTCCTCTTCCCTCCCTAAGCATGCCTAGGGACTAAGTACTCCTTTTCCCCTCCCTAAGCATGCCTTTTTCTATAAAAGTCAATGAGTCAGCTCTACCCTATTGTTGCCTATATCCATGTAGCTTGCTGTAAGGCATGTCTATAGATGTTGTTAGAGGTAGCTCAGGCAAGACGGCTGACCCCATAGTAATATACTAAAATGTACATTAAAAATGCGACTAGAAAAATAAGTTAAAAGAAAAGTTGCAGTATGTGGCTTAATTCAGTAAAAAATATGGAAACTTGCATCCATCCTGAATTATTATCATTGGCTGGTTATTGCAAAAACTACTTATCATTTATAATTAATGAAAAATCAGTGTGTAAATGGGCCATAAATCATGTATAATGGTAATTAGGGATGAGCAAATTTAGAGTAGGAATGAAGCGAAGCGATTCGTTCCTATCTGTATTCTGCTCATCAGGCTTCAGGGCTTTGAAGTCTGCACCACTCCAGCCCGCTCCTCCCCAGGTGCTTGAAAAAAGATGGACCCAGTCCTGGACACTGGGAGAAGTTTCCCAGGACGGGAGCCATCTCTTCCCAGCATCCTAGGAGGAGCAGCAGGGAGTGAAACAGACTTCGAAGCTCTGCAGCCTGATGAGCAGAATGCCAATAGGAACTAATCACTTCTCTTAGTTCCTACTGTAAATTTGCTCTTCTCTAATGGTAAAAGTGAGTATTAATTGTCCATTGTCCAAAGTTGTCAACTGGTACTACTGTACACTGACGACGAAAAAAGCTTGACACTACTGAAGCAATGTATTATTGGTAGGAATTCTATAAAAGGTAAAGCTCCTCCAAGGGTTGTGCTCCATTGTGTTTTTTACAGCCATTTCTCAAAGGACTTATTTACATGGCTTTATTACTGCTTTGTGCATGAGCAGTACCTTTAGCACCAAGGACAGGACTGAAAATAAAAAAGAGACATCTAAGTACTGTACGCACCTAACACACTTACATACACAAACAAAAACAATAATGCTCAATAGATTTAAGATATCTCTTACCCGTTCACCTGGAGGTCCATCAGGTCCAGCATCGCCCTGTAAAGACCATATAAAAGTTAATATGTCGATTTAGTAGTAATGTTCTATGTATGATGTTCTTTCGGCTACTTACCTCATCACCAGATTCACCTTTCTCACCGGGTAGGCCGTTTGATCCAGGATCTCCCTGTAAAATAAGTAATTAGTGTAAACTATAAAAATCTAAAAACAGGTAACTAAGCATGACTAAGAATTGAGCGCAATATACCCATCAGGAAAAATGAGCTTTTTTGCTATCTACCATTTTCATACATTTGGCATACTTAAAGGGGTAGTGCGGCGCTTAAAAATTATTTACAGAATAACACACATTACAAAGTTATACAGCTTTGTAATGTATGTTATGTCTGTGAATCGCCCCCTTCCCTGTGTCCCCCCACCCCCACACGTGTACCCGGAAGTGTGGTGCATTATACATTACCTAATCCGTGTCGAGGGCCGTCCGCCATTTTGTGCCAAACGTCATCTTCGGACGGATGGCCGAATCCTTGCCGCCGTCCCCCCTCCGCCGCGTCATCAGCCGCTCAGCTGCAATTGGCTGAGCATAACTGTGCTCAGCCAATCGCGGCTGAGCACAGTTGTGACGCGGCGGAGGGGGGACGGCGGCAAGGATTCGGCCGTCCGTCCGAAGATGACGTTTGGCACAAAATGGCGGACGGCCCTCGACACGGATCAGGTAATGTATAATGCACCACACTTCCGGGTACACGTGCGGGGGTTGGGGGACACAGGGAAGGGGGCGATTCACAAACATAACATACATTACAAAGTTGTATAACTTTGTAATGTGTGTTATTCTGTGAATAATTTTTTAGCGCCGCACTACCCCATTAACTGAAAGACATTTTGAAGCGATTACAGCAATGGGGTCCAGTGTCCAAAAATGTTGCCATACACTGTGCCACCAGCAATTTGTCATTGCACATCAATATGTTTACCCTTTATTGAAAATATCAGTCCGATACTATAAAAGAAGACCCTTTGAAATCTTACCTTGTCTCCTATAACTCCGGCATTACCAGGCTTCCCTGCTGTACCAGGCCGTCCAGGTTCGCCCTAGAGAGATAAATTAAAGAGATAAATTAGAACCATATTACAAGCATGTTGTATTGTAGAACTATAAATAACATAATATAGTGTTATTATGTCTTTTTAAGCCCTTATTGATCTCTTATTGTTAAAGAGAGCCCCATTTATCAGAACAATAATTAGATTTACCTTGCCTCCTTTTGCTCCATATGAGCCAGGATCTCCTTTGGGCCCAGGAGGTCCAGATTCTCCCTATAATAGGAACACATGCATATTAATTGAAGAGATATTTAGAACACACTTACTATAAAAAGCTTTGGTGACTTAAATGGGGTTTTCCATAGAAAAACTATTGATAGCCTATTTACCAGATCGATAGATGATTAGTCTTTAAGGAGATGTCCAGAGGACATGCTTCGGGAACACTTCTCCTGCCCATACCTAGCAGTTAGTGGGGGTCTAAGACCAAGTGAGACCTTTGACATGATCAATGATTATCAATGATGATCAATCTTTTAGTAGACTGTCCAGTCATGAGCTCAAAAATTAGATGTAAATTGGCTCCTATGGGTGATGGTTATTTGCTATTTATTCTCCTTAGAGCTTACTGTTTGAGCCCTTTTTAGCTATTCTAAACTTAAAGCTGTGATCCATGATTAAAGTTTAGCTACAGAAGCTACAGGGAGTCTAGGGTAGTCTAAAACATACCCCCTATCCCATCATTGGTTCAGGCTTATGCTCATTAGATTGGCTACTGTCTATATATTAAAGTCTACGACATTCAATGCAGAAGGACCTGACTTCTATTAGTCCAAGAGCAGAATGAATACTAACCTATCAGTTAGAGGAGTGTAAATGCTTACCACACAAATACTAAAAGAAGCTTTAGCAAGGGGCAGCTTTGAGGGTCGCTTCAGGCTAGGAATATGACTGCATATTTTTTGTACCTACCTCAAAACCAGGCGATCCTTTGCAACCAGGGAATCCATGCTCTCCATCTTCTCCCTATTAGAAATAATGAAATGCCAAATGTGTTAGAAAACATATGTTATTTGTAGAAAGTTTATGTGAATGATGTGAATGACCTATGGCTAGGATATATTTGGCTGCAAGAAACATTAGAAAAATTTTTTACCAAAGACAACTAATATTGTTCTTTCTTGTTTTATCCAACATCTGTAATCATTCTGAAAAATTATTGATGGAGGCAGAAATAAAACTTTTACTCGTCTGTCTCTTCAGTCTGATTTGTAGAATTCTACTAAATAAGTAGATGGAAGAGTCTTAGAAGGTCTGTCTCATAAATCCAACCCCTGTCCATTTGCCCTATTAGCCTCCACCTCCCATGAAAACAATGGTGAGCCAATCTGTAAGATTCTTTGGAACGTCCAACGTGTAACATTTACCCTGAGGCCATTACATAAGCTTTAGAAAGCTTATTGCCCTAGTAAGTTTTAAAAGGTGAGAAAACTAATTTCATAATTTTATTAATTAATCTAGGTCTTTACCTCTGCACCAGTGCTTTATACGTTATGCCGGTTTCTAACTATATAATTACTGCTCACCTTTTGTCCATCAATTCCATCAGTTCCTCTTTTGCCCTTTTCACCCTGTAAAATAAAAATTAAAAAATGAATAGTATGAATAGATTGATGGACATGTATAAGAACAGGAAGCACAAGCGGAAAAGGTAAAGTTATTAAAGGGAATTGCAGGTTGAGAAAACCAAAATACTCTGCTAGGCATTTTTGAGTTAAGATCAATGAATAGACCCTTAATGCACCAAATAGCTGCAATGGAAAACAGCTATAAAGCATCTCTGTCTCTGGAGGGCTGAACTAGTCTAAATATCAAATGGACATCCATTGACACTAATGGGCATGATGTCATTCCTAATTTCCACTGTGGTGGCACTGTAGGGGACTGATCATTTGCAACCCAGTTCCCTTTCAGATTGCTGAACACTAGGGATCCATTAGTTATTAGCTTATCTTTGGGGATTCTTCTAACATAAAGATATTCTCCAAGCAGACCACCGCTTCAAGTATAGGCCACCATATACTTAAGTGGAAATTCCTCCAACATTGCCAACTTTGTCAGGACCGTACAAGTCTCTAATATATGTGGGGCCTCCTCACTCTCCCCTGAAATCTTGGAGATTATGGGGCAGTATCTCTGTAATAGATAGTCATATGCTATACATAGATCAAGTTATGGGAAACACAACTGGAAGATAATGAAAGAGCTGCTTTAGGTCATAAGTATGACGTTCATTCATGCTTTTATCAGTAGTTCTGTCAGGATCCTCCATTATACCCACACAAACACCACTATAAGTCACTGGGTTCCACTAAGTACTTCCAGTGTCCATAGTATAAGTATAAAAAACTGCTAAATACTCACTTTTGCCCCCTTAGCTCCTCTTGCACCCTGTAATAGAACATTAGAAAGTTAGAGCGAGTCAGTTTATGATATGAATAATTATAGGTAGTAAATTATTAGGTCACTAAGTTGGCCTCTACCATTCTTCTTGTACAACTACCAATGGTGTTTACTAAAACGTTGACGCGCATATACCATAGGCCATGAGGCTGCTTTGGTGTTTCCGTAGAGAAGGGACTCATTTTAGTTTGGTCTTATCTCCATTTTAATAGGTGGTGAGAATCTGTGCACATCACAGAGATGGACCTGTAGACTTTCTATAAAAGTCCATCTCAATCATAAGGCGCAACTCGGAGAGAACCTGCTTTGTGTACACTTCTCCTGCCCATATCTAGCAGTCGTTGGGGGTCAAAGACCAAGAAAAACTTTTGACATACCTTTAAAACATGTGAAAAGTTTTTGAAGTGATAAAGTCCATTTTATTTTTATCATTGCTATATGGCACCCTCTAATAGTCTCTTTGCAGTTCTCCCATAATTATATTTCTCATGCCTACTTACCTTCTCTCCTTTTCCTCCTTGGTCACCCTATTGTATAAAAGAAAAGAAGACAATTTAGGATCAAGGTCAGTGTGAACATCAAGTAGAGCAGTAATAACATGTAACATGTAAACGGCATCAAACCTACCTTCATTCCCTGGTATCCTACAGGTCCAATGTCACCAGGACGGCCCTGCAAAAGTTAGACATTATTAAAAATGAACACAAGGAAAACTGTAAGACAGAGAGCCAAAATGTATATTATATCGAAAAACGAGTAACTGGTAAGTGGTTCTTAAATTTATATCATGTAGGCCTTAAATATCCAATAATTAAATCATGTATAGTGTAATAATCAAATTTCAATAATAATAATAATAATAATACTTAATAGTTCTCTAAAACAAACCTGCAGTAAAACTATGCGGTGACCTGTTTCACTGGTCCCATAAGATCAATGAAATAACCATGTGTGGGCAAATGCTCCTGCGCCTCTGAAGTCATGTGATCATCTTAGGCCAATGAGCTGAAGCATGACTTTGTAATTTATTGATGGACAATTTTATGTTTCCAACTGTTCGTAGAAGCAATCTGCACAAACCAGAAACTAGATGAACTTTTTACAAGATAGAAAGTTTACAAGAAGTGGAAAGCACTTTCTTGTAAACTCTGGCAGACTGCCAAGATAAAAAGCTCCAGGAATAAATGAGAGGCATGATATAATGTCACGGTACTTCTAGTAGTGTTCCATGACTCTGACTATACAGGCAAGTATGAGTAAACCCACATGTATAACTCACGTGTTAGTCAGTTAGTCATTTAGGTGTAGTCACCATACGTAGATTGAATGGTTGAGTGTGTCCTTCTACTGGACATGCCCTATGGTAAACTAAAAGGTAATTCCAACCGTGGAAGGAATTAGCTGTTCATATCCAAAGGGAAAAATTTAGCAAAACCATCTTAGGAAAAGGCTGATTCATTCATAGAGATGATGAAGAAATCAAGACTGTTTGTTGACTTTCAATGTTTTGCATGTTTCGTAGAGAAAGGCATGGATCATTACATTTACATCTTTCTCTCTTTTGCTTCCTACATCTGGGTTGTCTGGAGACAGATGCCTGCACTAATTCTAGAAGAATGAATACTTGCCAATGCATCAATATAAGCTGGGTTCACACTATGTATATTTCAGTCAGTATTGTGGTCCTCATATTGCAACCAAAACCAGGAGTGGATTAAAAACACAGAAAGGATCTGATCACACAATGGTGAAATTGAGTGGGTGGCAGCCATATAACCGTAATTAACTGTCATTATTTTAATATAACAGCCGTTGTTTTAAAATAACAGCAAATATTTGCCATTAAATGGCGGCCATCCACTCAATTACAACATTGTGTGATCAGATCCTTTCTGTGTTTTTAATCCACTCCTGGTTTTGGTTGCAATATGAGGACCACAATACTACCTGAAATATACGTAGTGTGAACCCAGCCTAAAACAGTATGCAATAAGCTCTAATGCTCCCTCTAGAGGTGTCTTTATGTATACAGAATTATAAAATTTAACTCTGTCAATATAGATATAGCACACCCTCAGGAGCAGCAGCAGCACTGATGATTTTATAGAGCATTACAGAGCAGTGTGCACTGTTAATCAAGCACTTTTCTGATATGTAACACTCACTAGAGCTTTATGTATGTGCCTTCCTACTTCTGTCTCTCTAGCTACTCGTCATCACTCTCTTCTCCATTGATTTCTATGGGCAGCATGTTAACTGATCAATCAGTAACCAACAGTGTATTGTGTCCCTGAAGAAATTATTGTGTGTGTGGGGGGGGGGGGGGGGGGGGGGGGGTTTTTAAAATTCCCTAATAAGATATAGAATGTGTCTTTGCTTGTACTAATGATTTAGGCAACCTTTATCAAAAGTGCGGTGATTTTAGAGGAAACTGACAGCACGGACGTGCATATACATCCATTCTGCCAGTTTCCCATTTTGAATCACACAGGCAGTGCGTACTTACCCTCCTCGCTGCTCTGTGATCCGGTGTTTTCATGAAAACCAATCTTTATTCCCAGGCCGACAGTGTCACAGAGGTGTGTTTGTGACTAGAGATGAGCGAACCTTTCGGACTTTTGGTCCGAAAGCAGTGATCCCGGCCGCATAGTTGCGCTCCTGGGAACCCATATTCGCGGGATCGCAACTAGGCGGCCGGGATTACAGGCATGACAATAGAGCACAGATGCCGTCGGACCAAAAGTCCGACGGTCCGCTCATCACTATTTGTGACACTGTCTGTTCCCAATCCCGCAGAGTCTGTGCCTGCCCTGCAGACAGGCAAAGGCTGTGTAGGGCAGGGGCAGACACTGTCACGAACATACGTCTGTGACACTGTCAGCCCAGGAATAAAGATTGTTTTTAATGAAGATGCTGGATCACAGAGCAGAGGGGATGGTAAGTACACACTTCTCGTGTGACTGACAATGGAAAAATGGCAACACAGATATATGTATATCCAGGCTATCAGTTTCCCTTAAAAGAAATTATTCAGGACAAGGTTTACTTACAGGGTCTCCTGGAGGTCCACGATCTCCTGGAAGTCCAGTTTTACCAGTTTCTCCCTATGGTAACATAAATACGGTTAGCAAAATTTTACCCGGTTATGAAATATTTTACTCACCTTGCAGTACCACTAACCTCATAACCAGTGGGACCAGGGGGACCTATGTCTCCACGGGCAGGCTAAGAAAAAGCAAGAACAGATTAGTTAAAAGGGTATCTGTTATGGCCATATCCATTTCATGCATCCAGATCCCATGGAGGAAACAATGCTTACCTGACACTCATAAGAACAGCACTGCAATGTAAAAGAAGAGAAAAGGAGAGTTAGAAGTGACTTAAGTCATGTACTGTATAGTAATAGATTTTGTATGCATAACATATTGGGAATACTCACTCCTTGTTCACCGTTGGCTTTCTGAAAGAAAAAAGGAACAATTATAAGCCTGAAGCCAATATAACAAACTTCTGTTCATAGCAATTCACAGTTATAACATCATAATCTGAAAAGAAACACTGAACTATATCACCAGGAATGGTTTTACATATTACGAAAGTACAGAATATACGTTATATCTATCGGCCTAAATACTCTATGTTTAGGGCTATATACAGGATGTACCACCATCATTTGTCTGCAAATTTTTTACTCTGTCACCTTATATTTTATGATGAATTTAAAAAACTTTTCAATTACTTTATCAATAAGAGGAGCTAAATTTATTTGCCCCTTTGAACCACAAAGACACTACTTTTGAGAGTAAATACCCTGAAATATTAAAGGGGTGCTCAAAAGGAAAAAAAATGTTTTAAGTCAATTAGTGGCAGAAAATTATACAGATTTGTAAAATCAAACCGTCCAGTACTTGTCAGCTGCTGTATGTCGTGCAGGAAGGAGTTTTTTTCCCCAGTCTGATATGCTGCTCTCTGCTGCCACCTCTGTCTGTGACAAGAACCATCCAGAGCAATAACAAATCCCCATAGCAAACCTCTCCTGCATTGGACAGTTCCTCAAACGGATGGAGTTGGCAGCAGCACCATGTTGGACTGGAAAGAAAACTTCCTGCAGGACATACAGCAGCTGATAAGTACTAAAACGCTGGAGATTTTAAAATAGAAGTAATTTACAAATCTCTATAACTTTATGACACCAGTTGATTTGAAAACTGTGTTTTTTTGCCTCTGCAGTACCCCTTAAAGACTACATGCAGACAAGAATTATGCACAAATTAAATAAAAGGAATGTAATATACTCAGCAGACAATCTCTGTACTAGCGATGAATGAATGTTCCTGCATTGTGATATTTATCACTTATCCACTACATGGATAATAAATGTCCAATTCTGGACAACCCCTTTAAGGAGTTATGTCTAAGTTTTTGTCATGCTATCCAATATTTCTGACTGCAGCACTATGATAGCATCAGACATACCAGAGTACAGACAAAGCCCTTTCATCATTGCCCATATCCATCCAAGAAACAATCATTCATGTTTTTCCTATGGGGAGGAGACGATAAGTCACAGCCAGACTGCTCCAGTGGCGGCTTATCTCTCCAAGAACAAAGGGGTTGGGCAGTGAAAATCCATAACATCTGTCGGTGGAGGCCCAGGAGGTCCCAATAGACTTTATACTGATGGCTGAACCCACTGCGCGCGGCAGGTCGTCGGACTTCAGTATAAGGCTATGTTCACACTACGTATAGAGACCGGCCGCTCCGTGACCCGGCTGCAGTACCGGCCGGATAATCTTTCGGCTGCAGGGTTCTGATGCGGGCGCATCAGCGCGCGCCCGCATCAGAACTCCCCCCTGCAAGCGGCCGGAGCCGCTCTCTTCATTATGTGAACTGACAGGGTTTCCTACGGCCGCAATTCACTGAATTGTGGCCTCAGAAAACTGAAATGTCAGTTATTTGCGGCCCCGTGCAGGATCCTGGCCGGAGCATATACGATGTGTATACGCTCCGGCCGGGATCCCATAGAAGGCAATGCAGTGTTCCACACCGTACAAAGTACATTTACGTAGTGTGAACATAGCCTAAAGTTTCAGAGGAACTTAAGCCTAGTTTTCTGTCATTTGTTTTCTTTTTTATTTACTCATACACAATTCTCAGCTTGAAACACATTGATGTCACTTACAATGGTGTCGATGATGGTGTCAATTGTGTTATCTAGGTCCACATCAGAAATGCCAGAAGCACTGGTGGCTGTGAAGTTCTTCCTGTAGCTTGGATCGGAGGCTATAACACTGAGGCGAGGCTCCTGTGTATCATAAAAGAGAAAACGTTAGAGGCAAATTCTGTATAGCAAAGTTTGGGTCCTTTTACATGAGCCGATATGAGGCCACGCAAGGACGCAAGCGAATCAAGCGTCCTGGCTGTGCGAACAATTACTGTATCATCTGTGCTGTATGAACCTAACCTTACACATCATGGATATATGGAAACATCTATTTATTGGCTAGGTTAAAGCTAAGAGTCTTTATCTTACCAGGTGGTTTGGTGAAATGGCAACAGAGAAGACTTTAATTCCAAGATGTCTGGCTTCATTGGCAGCATCTTCTAGACCTCCGCATGGCTCCTTGTATCCTTCCAATGGATGACCATCTGTCACCACAACTAGATATTTGTTCTCCCTCTGATGGGATCCTCTGTAAGCAGAGGATAAGATTCATGACATTAGGACAGACAGATAGATAGACAGATAGATAGATAGATAGATAGATAGATAGATAGATAGATAGATAGATAGATAGATAGATAGATAGGAGATAGATAGGAGATAGGAGATAGATAGATAGATAGATAGATAGATAGATAGATAGATAGATAGATAGATAGGAGATAGATAGATAGGAGATAGATAGATAGATAGATAGATAGATAGATAGATAGGAGATAGATAGATAGATAGATAGATAGATAGATAGATAGATAGATAGGAGAGATATAGATAGATAGATAGATAGATAGATAGATAGATAGATAGAAGATAGATAGATAGATAGATAGATAGATAGGATATAGATAGATAGATAGATAGATAGATAGATAGATAGATAGGAGATAGATAGATAGATAGATAGATTGATAGATAATAGGAGATAGATAGATAGATAGATAGATAGATAGATAGATAGATAGATAGATAGATAGATAGATAGATACTGTAGATAGATAGATAGGATGTAGACTATTAACTATGGAATATGATTTTATACAAACCCAATCAAGATTTCTTCAATGCCTCTTTTGATGGCGCAGTCCGTGTGAGTACCTTTGCCAATGTACTCAACTTTATCTACTCTAGTCTTCAAGGTATCACGGTCTTTTTCTAGATTGAGAAGAGGGCTTATGAGGATGACTTCATCACTGTAGTGCAGAGCTCCTGCATTCCAGACCAGGTTCCGATCACATCGATAATACCTAAAATGAGATAGAAGTTTAGGGTAAAAACGCCATACAGCCTAAATAAATTGTAATAATGGGGCTTTCAAAGGATTGTTTTTGGCCATTATTAGTAAAATACAGATGAGTCCCTGAATAAGGAGGGGAGTCCCTGAATGGGCTCTTTAGCTTTCTTTCTACTTACCACATAATCAGTAGGAAGCAATAAGTGTTACATTTCTGCACAGCACCACCACAGGTAGGGAGAGGTATTACACAATTGGATAGTCCAGACTGTGAGCTGCTCTTTCTATAAAGTGTCCTTTCCGGCAAAGAAGTAAGGGTCTAGACACACATCTGCAATATACAGTATGGCCAGGTCTCTGGTTTAAAAAGTCATTGTTCTAGTAGTTCCATATTCTGGTCGATGTCGTTGATTTCCATATCATTGTCTAGAACATGACTTGTATTGTCAAAGTTCAATGGTTAAGTCTACTCCCTTTTTAATCAGCAACCAGTGGTCCTCACCCAATGGAGAATTACAAAATCTCTACACTAGTTTTCTGATAAAAGCATGGCGAGATTCTCTATATAAACCATTGATTCCATTGGTGGATTATTACCACAACGTTTTCCATACTTAAACTTTTGTGTGAACCTTCTTTATAAATATGCACATTTTATTTTAGTCTAGTGTAAAAATAATGATATCAATGGGTTGTTACCTTGAAGTGAGTTTATCTATAAACCTCTTGGTAAACTCTTTGACTTGAGTTACAAGAGTCTTGAATGGTTTCACTCGAAGAGCAACACTCTCTGATGTATCCAGCACAAAGAAAATATCCACAGGACAATCTGCAAACAAATCAAAGGACATGTCAGCAATACATTCTATTCTTTCATGTGTATTAGTTGCTGCATGACAAATATAGGGAGCCAAGATATAACTGTATTATCCCATTACCCGATACATTACAGCTCAAAGCTAGGTAAGTCGCTTTGGCTTTTTCACATGATTAGACCAACACTGGTGCGGGGATGCTGATGGCGCAGTCCTTTTTTTGAACCGCCTACAGTCTCCCACACACATCACCAATGTATTCCCGAGCACCGCCACGAAGCACTGAAGGCGGGTCCGCCACCTAGTGTGACAATCTCCCCTTCCCTCTGTGATGCAGCTCCATTGATTCTAATAGAGCCGCATCATAGAGTGGAGAGGGTTTCAGAGATTGTCACACTGGGGGCTGGCAGGCCCTCAGTGCTTTGTGCCGGGCCAGTGCTCGGGAATGGACCAGCAGTGCACGGGCAGAGGTTAAAAAAAAGGACCATGACTCTGACATCCCTGGGATGCCAGTATGTTCTTATGAAAAACCCAAAGCAATGTACCTAGTTGTACATTTTCTTTAAGACACGCCTCCTGACTCCCCCTTTAAGACACATTGTGTGTATTTGTCAGTCTAACTAATAAGTCACAGAGGAAAAATCCCTTAAAAGGGATATTCCAATTAATATGCTGTGCCATAATTTTATTATCGATAGAATTTTGGGACAGTGCTGTGTGACTGTAAAGGGCTGCAGCTTCAAAATGGGCTCTAAGCTGACAGGCCGCTCAGCCAATCACTGGCCATGGCAGTCTCAGCTAGTGATTGGCTGAGCGGCCTGTCAGCCCAGAGCCTGTCCTGAAGCTGCAGCCGCCAGGCAGAAGAAGATCGGGAGCATGGACAGGTTATGTATTAATCGTTTAGGGCAAGGGCCCTTGCTAAACGATTATCAGCTCATAGGCTCAGTAAACAAGCACCATTCGTTTACATCATTGGGCCATCATTGGCCCATCTAATAGGACCCCAAGGCATGAATATGTTGGAAAAATGTTAATATCGGCTGCCAATGTATCTGTGCTGGAACTGACAGAGACCCTCTTTAATTCATGACCTTAAAATTTCTAGTGAGGGGTATACAGGCCATTTTCTAGATGCATACAAGTTGTGGCCTGAACTGAAAAGCACAGCAGACCATGTTTTGAAAGCCGAAATTTGTATATGCTCAGGAAATAACCCAAACATTCCAGTCATTTAATTCAATGGAACCCATATCTTAGAGTGCTTCTGAATCTAAAGGCTGTTTTCACATTTTTTATTTTGTAAATGTTGTAACTCACTATAACATTTTCATGGTTCCCTCTATTTTCAAGTTGACAATGATGATAGTTTACTATGACCAATACTTGAGTTAGTTTCTGGAAGGATTGTTATACTAGAGATTTTACCCAACTACAGATGGGTACATGTTCATGATGTTTAGTGTCTCATCAATACTGGAATAAATTGACTTTCAACAGCTCTGTGTTATTACTTTGAAAACAGACAAGTAACTGCTTATTATACGGGGTATTAAACCTCATGACAATCTGGGGGAAGCGAGTGTCTTCCCTGCCAGTTCAGCAACCTCTTCCCCCTCATTCCTCGCTCATTGGCTGAGCTATTACACGCAAAAACAGTGAGTGGGGAGCAGCAGGAGGGGCGGCGCGGAGCAGCAGAAGGGGCCGCCCGATTGATCCTTAGATCGTTCAGGTTGCCCACTGAAGCCCTATTACACAAAGCAATGGCCAGCAAACCGTCTCTATTTTTGTCATTTTACTTCAACATGCTGAAAGACAATGATCAGATGACATTGTGCATGTCGGCTGATCGTTGTCTTTCAACATGAGCTATTACACCAAATGCTTATCAGGCGGAATGGCCAACAATCAGCCAAGTATGTCCAATAATCATCTTTTGTAATAAGGCCTTTAGTCATTAGGAGATTGCTAGGGTTATGTAGCTGCCCTGTCACCCGGGATTCCGACGCTGAGCCCGCCCGACCCCCCGGTGCCGCCCCGGATACTTATCCTTTGCTGCAAGTCCCGCTCCTGTACCCGGTCCCGGGATGGAGATATCGGCGCAAATTACATGAGATGAGTCCGATGCCCATAGAGAATGACTGGAGCCACCATTCTATATGGGCGTCGGACTTATCTCTGGAGCGTGCGCACACGGCTGATGATGGCGAGATCTCCGTCCCGGGACTGGGTACAGGAGCGGGACTTGCAGAAAAGGGTAAGTATCCGGGGCTGCACCAGGGGGTCGGCCATGCTCAGCGTCGGAATGCCGGGTGACAGGTTCCTTTAAGGTCCTGTGGAAGTGTATGCAAACACACAAAGACTAGGCAAGACTATTTGAAAGGAAAGAGAACATGCAGTGTAAGTGTGGTACCATTATTAGTGGCTCCACCACTCTCATGAATTGTCTGTCATGTTCACACTATCTTAAGCCAACCGTGAAACATAAAAACCCTTATATCCCATTGACTAATACAGATGACCATTAAAAATGATATAGTCATAAACTTTTCTTGCCTACTGCTTGTAGGGAAAGGTGGACAGGCGTATGTTGTATTTACAGTAATGCATTGCAGGTAGCCCTGACCCAAATTAATAGATAGGAAACATAACATATTACATGACTTGAGTTGGCTGATTGTGTGTGGAGTCGGCCACCGTAACATAATCCAGGGCCTGTAGGTCTGGCCCATTTTTTTTTATTGTACATACAATAATTTTGAATTGAATACAAAAAGAAAACGGGTATGTTAAAGCTTGAGAAACTATTTAAGGTGGTGAGGCTATATCGAGCACAGAGGTAAGACATGGGCCCTAGGCCTGAGGGGACCAAAGTCATATAACATATAACAATACCTCAGTATTATAAATGGCAGAGGGTACAGCCTACAGTTTATATTGGGGCCGAGGAGCTTCATGTTATGCTGACTAAATATATTTAAATAACTAAGGCTTTTGAAAGCCTTATATAAACCAAAATGGCAACACATCAGGATCTGTGACCTGAAGGGGTCCTTGAAAAATAAAGGCCTACAGTATATAAAACAAATGTCTACCTTTTAAAACCACTCAGGGGATATGGTTATCCAGTGTCAGATAAAAACTGAAACAGGTGTAAATGACTTCCTTCATTCCTTCCTCTTTCTTAATGAAAAAATCATGTTTTTAAATTTTTTTAGGGTACATGAACCCTGAGGGTATGTTCACCCAATGTTTTTTGAGGCCCTATTTTTGGACGTCAGTCATTTAGAGGTGAAAATACAAGGTATACTCATTATTTTACGCTTATTTTAGGCTCCGCTCCATTCACTTAAATGGAAAGGAGCTGCAATACCAGACACAACCTGTGGACAGTTTTGGCACTGTTTCTAGAGTAAACTGCCATGTTTTTCTCATCCTGGACAACCTTTTTTTATCTGACTGCAAGCAGAAAATTATGAATTTACCAGGAAAAATATAAAATGTAAAAAAGCAAAACTATTACATTACAGTCATGGTTCATTCTGCTAGTGATCTGCATGGCAATGTGACATGTAATTGCTTCATTGTGGTTTCCAATTGCCAGTAGTGTATACCATCCAGGTAGAGTATTGATAGACTGGGTATACCAGGTAATCTGCTAAGTATTTGGATACCATCAGTTTAAATCATATTTATAAACAGTAAAAACAGTTAAAAAAACAAAATAATATTTATAAGCAGCAATGGGCTAAACATTGGAAGAGACTTATTAGCATTGCTGTCTCCTATACCTATCATATTCCTGCCCTCATCTTACTGGAATATAAACTCCTTCCTATCATACTGCACATTATGCTTTACACTTTTTCTAATTCCAGGTATGAGCCAAAAACTCAAAAATGTCAAGTTTTCAGTCTAAAATACTAGCGTAGACCCTGTTTCTACTGCATCATAGAGAAGTAGTTTGGATTGTAGCTTAAATCTGCTTTAGTCCACACTCTCAGAGTTCGAAGATACCTAGAAATCATATAATCAAAGTATATACTATGAACATATGTAGTACACAAAGTAAATAATAAAATTAAGAGAACTCTTCTTCCTTCTACATCCACATCTTTAATATTTGCAAATCTATATTTATTTTAATCTATAATATTTGCGATCTATAGCCATTGGCTAGTATTTGCCCATTGTGTCTTTTCTAGTGACTCCTCCCACTTTTCTGGCAAACCTCTGTTGTCGTTGCTCCTCCCACTATTATCTTTCATCTGCAAAATGCAGCTTTACAGATGAGGGTGGGGATGTTACCTATGTATGATCTATAGGCAACTCTACAAAGGACAACTAATAATCTAAATTTTTCTACAAGTTAAACAAGTTTAAGAAAAGAACATTTAGTTACTTTTTATATAAGAAAAAGAAAGCTATAAATCAAATTGTACGTAACAATGTTAGAGAGATCACATACTGTAAAGCTGGGACATGACTGTCAAGCAAAGAGAAGTGCAGTATATATAAGAAGCCAGACTTTTCCAAACTTAATCCCAACATATCCTGCTGTATTCCTCATAAAACTGAGATCCAGACTTGGTGGTTATAGGAAGGATATAGGACTGCTAATGCTAAACCTTTAAGTCTGAGCTGAAAAGAATAGATGAAGGCGACTTCGGAAAGTCAAGCGTTACCTTGATAGGATGATTTTCTGTCATTATTGGGGAAGACGATCTCGGTACCAGGTCCAGTGCCAGGCTGGGAAGGGTCTTTAATAGGAATCTGGCCCTGACCCTGCTGTGCTGTGCCACCTCCTAATAGAAGATAGAGGTGCAGCAGGGTGAGAGGGAGGTCTCCCCTCAGCATCTTCATGGTACCCCCTAGTCCCTTGCAGGGTGGGAGTTTGGAAGTTCAGCTAGTGGCTGACAATGCTGCTGAGTGCTGCGCTGCTGGGAATGCAGAGCTCGCACACACTACTCAGAGAGGGGCAGAGCTGACACTCACAGGGAGGGGAGAAGCATTCGGAGAGGATGGAGCTTGCGAAAAGGAGGGTCAGTTTGGCAAGTTCTCATTGTGACACTGACAGGGGAATTGTACAGTATGGCTATGAGAAGAGAGGGGCTGCGGATGCTAAGAGGGGTGTAAAGCATTTTCTAAGAAATTAGTGAGAAGAAGGTGTCAGGAAGTTATCGGTTATCTAGTTAGATTTCATTTGGGAGTAGTAATAAATGATCATAAGCATAGTAAGATGACACACAAATACAACCGCATTAAAAATACAGATACATTATAAGTATTAATATTATCTCCCTAGATATAGAAGATATACTGAGGCAATAAGGCTAGGTTCACATCACAATTTTGCTATCCGTTTAATGTATCCATTCTATGGGGAAAAAAAATGGATGCTGTTGTATGCCATCCGTTTTGATCCGTTTTCCATTGACTTACATTATTTAAAAAAAAAAAAAAAAGAATCAAAACGGATCCTGTTTTTTCCATTTTGAAACGTACACAAAAAAATGGTTCACCACGTTTTTCTGTACGTTTTGCACAACGGATACAGTGAGATGGATTGCAAAATCGTGATGTGAACCTAGCCTAAGCAGTATCACATGTATTGTTGTGTGAAGCTCTAACTCAACATTTATAAGGCTTAGCGTATAAAAAGCAGAAGCTTTCACTGTCATCAATCAATTATAGGGCTAACTTTATAAATGATGGAGTCCTATGCAGAAGCCTCTACCAATGCCCCCCCCCCCTTATGGGGTACCACACTGTGCCCATATAACATTTTAGTGAAGTGCTGAAAGAAAACTTAGCTGTCATTGGTTGCTATGGGAAAGCCAGACAGTTTTTGTAATCAGACAGACTGATACCGTGTTCAGTGTCGGACTGGGATATCTGGGGCCCACCAGAGGAAATGATCCCAGGGGCCCACCAATGAAGACCAGAGTGAAACAGCATGTCAGTCAGTGTTAGTGCAGGTTCTAAAAATGGGGGCCCACCGGAGGATACTCCGGTCCTCTGGTGGACCAGTCCGACACTGACTGTGTTTATAGTCACAGATATTCATTCACATTCTGCCAAAAATGGGGTGCCATGGCATACAGCAACAAGCCCAGTCATTTCAATGGCCCAAATGTGGTCACCTAGGGACTCTTCAGGCTACTGGTATACCCTAATATATTGTGTTTTGTTGTGTTATTGACTCCTGTTAAATTAGCATATATTAGGGGAAAGCAGGCTGAACAAATGTTTAGGCCATTGAAATGAATGGACATCCTATTTTTGGCAGGATGGAAATGAATAACTGTCATGTGCAGCATATCCACAATGTCAGCCTAGCCTCTGAAGTACAGTGTATGGGTGCCCAGGCCATCAGTGTCGCCACCTTTAGTATATACAGTTTTGTGCCACATGCAGGAGGCCTCCCATGATACCATATTTTACAGAATTAACTGCATTTAGGCATTTTATGTTACATAGTAACATAGTAACATAGTAAATAAGGTTGAAAGAAGACAAGAGTCCATCAGGTTCAACCTAGGGAAACCCTACTGTGTTGATCCAGGGAAGGCAAAACCCCCCACTAGGGAGACGACAACCACCCCACCACAGGGAGAAAACTCCCCCCCCCCCCGAATACAATGGCAACCAGAACAATCCCTGGATCAACGTATCACCGGGAATCTAATGCCCATAACTTGTAATATTATATTGTTCAAGAAAAGCATCCAGGCCTCCCTTGAACTTATTTAATAATGTTATATTGGAGATCTTAAAATTCACAACATAATTATTTTTAAGTTGTGAAAATTATAAATATACATATTCACATAATCAATATCTGCAACAATGACAATAAATTTCCTACATTGACAATATTGCCCATTTTACACCTCTTTAAATATATATTTTTAGTAAAGCATATTGTAATTCTGGTCATATGGGGATTGAAAATTCCATCTGTTGTCAATTTAGAATAGCAGACAGACAGATCAGACTAACAGACAGACAGATCAGACTAATCTATATGGCTGGCATTAAAGAAGTGCTCTATATTCTTTGTGGATATCTGGCTGAATGTTCAAGGAGATCTATAATTTTATAGAAATAGGGAAAAAATTATGAGGAACCTGAAGAGTTTAAATACCATGTATAACATAGGCCATCAGAGACTATAGTCTTTTATTTAATCATCTATTAAAGGTTCAGGTACATACAATAGTGTCAGCCTGTTATCTGTTATTTCACCTATAGTCAGTGTCACCTATACACAGGCAGAATACAGATGAATTTTTGCCTCCATATAACAAACGCAAGCTATTGGTGTGATGACTGAAACTGACTGCTGTCAATATGAGCCATCAGACATGCCGTCAAGCCGGAGCCTGAGGCCATAATACAGATGCAAAAATATGAAACCAGTTTTATTTTGTAGAAAACTATAGAACTATTTAAAGGGGTTATCCAGGCTTAAACAAACATGGCTGCTTTCTTACAGAAACAGCTCCACTCTTGCCCTCAGTTTGGGTTTGGCAGCTTGGTTCCATTGAAGTGAATGGAGCTGACTTGTAATACCACCCACAACCTGAGGACAGGGGTGGTGCTCTTTTGCAAGAAAGTAGCTGTTTTTGTCTGATTTTGGATACCCCTTTAACCTGTAGTCTAAGCACTGTAACGTTTACATTATATATGTTTATACATATTTATTATATACATATATTTATATGTTATTTTAATATATTACATATATAGAGAAAGATAATACAATAAAAAACCCACCAAAGGTGGATTTCAATTAGTTGACTGAAAACCAGCAACAGAATACTGTTTATAGGTCCATTAATATTA
Organism: Dendropsophus ebraccatus; assembly: GCF_027789765.1. Lineage (NCBI taxonomy): Eukaryota > Metazoa > Chordata > Amphibia > Anura > Hylidae > Dendropsophus > Dendropsophus ebraccatus. The sequence goes on along the minus strand of NC_091462.1, from coordinate 41,828,339 downwards.
GCATGTGCCTCTATTTAGGCAACTTGGATTAGACGCTGATGCTTATCCACTGTGTGAATATAACCTGAATATCCGCACTTGACCATTAACACTGTGGGGCACATAATGTATGAATGAATAAGTAGCATACACAGATACTAGTTAGGTATGAGATTCCATATTCAAAACAGAATTGTAGAGATTGAAAAATAACCATGTATTTCCCCTATTGTGATACTGTATATAAATCACAACACTCTGAAATTTCTTGTATTCTTATATTCCCCAATGGCCGTATTACCATGTTGAAGGGTGATATTTTACCAATTGCTGTTGTTAATGTGGTTTTCAGTATTGTGGGAGGTTGGATGTACAATAGGAATTTGTGTGAAACTCAAGTTTAAACAAACCTAAGCACAAACCTGACATGACTGATGTGATACATTTATGTTGATAGGTGATCCCTACAGATAAACGGATGAATCAGCCATTGATTTGTTTAGTCTTTAAAAAGTCATTCCGCTTTCCAAGTGTTTCGATCCCCCTGGAGAAGTCTGGTCTGGCACAGTCCATAGACCGCAGAGTGTCAAATCCGACTTGTCCAGGAAACTGGAAGACTTGAAAATCCACAATGACGTTCGAAGACTAAATTAATCAATGGACAATTCATTAGATTTGCTTATCTGTACGCATAATGTATACAGCCATACTGTATCCCACTAGTTGCTTCTTTATTGGGATCCACATGCTAACTTGAAGTAGAACAAATTTGCTCTTCATTCCCTTCTAGCTTAGCCTTGTTTGAGGACAGGAGTGTATGTGACAAATACATTATTTCTTTAACCACCAATACTATTTATATAAAAGCAAATGAATTTACTAACATCATAGCTGGGCGATAGCAGGGATATAGGATGGGTGTAGACTTAACCACATACTTCATGGGAAATATATAGAGGTAGATAGTGGGAACACTGAATCAAGTTGAAGAAAGATATTGATGTATGGAGATATATATTTAGGCAATGCTTCATGGGAAAACACATATGCAAATTAGCTAAAAGAAACTAGGAAAGGGAGCCATTCCCTGTACCTTCTGCAGAAGACCTACAGTATGTGGCTATATGACTACTTTAAAGTGACTGTACCACCAGGCCCAGGCTGAAGCACTGGAGGCGGGCCAACCCACCCCCAGTGAGAAGAAACCCCAGCCCCTCCATGACGTGACTCCATTAGAATCAATGGAACCCTATCATAGAGGGGCGGGGGTTTCCTCCCACTAAGGGTGGGTCGTCCCATCTCCAGTACTTCAGCCTGGGCCTGGTGGTACAGTGACTTTAAAGGGGTTATCCAGCGCTACAAAAACATGGCCACTTTTCCCCCTCTCTTGTCTCCAGTTCAGGTGTGGTTTGCAATTAAGCTCCATTTACTTCAATGGAACTGAGTTTCAAACCCCACCCAATCTGGAGACAAGGTCGGGGCAAAAGTGGCCATGTTTTTGTAGTGCTGGATAACCTCTTTAAACATTGGGGGTACTACATATAGCTGTTACACTTACATGCTGCCTATACCATCTGGCAGACACTGGCAACTTCTTTGCACCCCATTAGGTAGAGTAATGACAGGCTCCCTTTAAGTACGGACAAGAGGGCAATGAAATCAGTAACAGGAATTGCGCCATGATACTGTTTAGAATTCATCTAAACAATGCCAGTAATAACATTTTATGCATCCATCTTCCAAAGCGTTCGGCTTATACATATGGATGTGTTCCTTGCATGTGCCTTGTACAATAACCCTCATACCTCGACACGACTGTAAGGATTACATCCGAACCAATCGCAGATTTGTTTAGGTACAAACTGACACCTAGTAAAATATATCATGTGTGTATAATGTGCATTGTGTCCTGGGGGGAAACTTTTTTTTTTTTCCTTGTACAAATGGAACTTATGAACAGAATCCTCTGCACCTCACATTTTTACTTTGAAGCCTCAACTGCTGCAATAACTCCAAGAAAGAGCAACTGACACAGGCAACGTCTGCAGTCAATCTCGCTCCATATATGGCTTTTCTGCCACATCTGGGAATGATCAGAGACACATGCTTTTAAGCTGCCAAACACATCTGTGCCAAATCTTTGCACATTTACTTAATGGGTCATAGAATCAGACAGGACCACACTGCCACCTGGTGTTCAAGTTTAGAATTGCATCACTTCCAAGACCTGCGCTTACTGCTCACTCTGCTATGTAAGACATTAACCCCCCCCCCCCCCATCAACAATATTCCACCCTCCTCCGCATTGTAGGATCCTTCCTCCTCCTTAATTGTGTATGTCTCCAACTCCGCCTACACTTTACAGTACTTGGCAGAACATAGCTTATACACCCATCCCCAGTATAGCCCCCTTTTCGCTCCTCATCCCCTGTATAACTATAGCAGCTAAGAGCTGGAAATCACAAAGGTATAAACACATATAACGCTCATATTTCACATGCATCCAGAACGAAAGTTATTGTTTGGAACAGCTTGACGTCACTTCCAAATGGTAGCAGTCAGACTCTAATGGCGTTTAAATAGAATATATTCCTCTCTTACTGTTGCTGTGCACATCTGCTTACAATATTTCTTCAATAACTGAGGCCGTGGGATATATTTGGCCAAAAGTAGAGGGGGGGGGGGGGGGTTAAGGGGATGGATGACAGCATACAGGAGAGTGGGATGAGAGAGGGGGAGATGAGCTAAAGCAAGAATGCTAGCATTGGACACTTGGGCAAAGGAGTCTTGTGATACACAGTTAAGGAGGGGATGGTGGGCTGTAGCATCTGGCTCCCAGAAGCCGTGACCACAGAACATCTGTATGAAATATATAAAAAAGAGATATATTATACTGGTGGTTTGAAAAGAAAATGACGCAGTGGTAAGAGATCAGACGTGGGATTAATCTGCATTGTTGCGTTGCCAACAAGGGCTGATCGGGTCCATTTGAAGTACATGGCCCCATTGTTAATATGGAGATCTTCGAGGCTGTGATGTTCTGTGATTATGTTTATGTGTTTGATTAGAGGAGATTTTATCCAGAGACTAATGAATTATATTGATGGTTTCCAAAAATCACAAGACTCATTATGTTATTACACGAATTAATCCCAGTGCACTCGGTCACTGACAGACTGAGCGCATGATATGGAGATAATGATTTCAGGGTAATAGACTGTTTTACTTCAACATCTGTTCATTCCGGAAATAGAGGTTGCTTTTACACGCTGGCCCGATTTCCAAAATGCAAGGATGTCTGCAATTCTTAGGAAAGAACCTTGAGTACTCACAGTTTCTTCTTGTCAACCCACAGACAAAACGGATCAGGTCAAGAACCTTAGCATAGACAATGTCTTCTCTGTGTAGTTTCACTAGATCTGCCGTGATGTCATTTCCATAATCAAAAAAAGATAACCTTTCGACTGACAGGAAGAGGATTTTTAGTTTGCAAAGATGGTGTCTTAGGCCATGTTCACTTGTAGTAAGAGCCCGGTCACGGAGCAGCCGGTCTCTGAAAAGATCATCCCGGTCAGCACTGCATTACCGGCCGGATGATCTTTTTGGCCGCAGGGTTCTGATGCGGGCACATCCGTGCGCGTCTGCATTAGAACACTCCACTGCACGCTATGGAGCGAGCGGCCGGATCCGCTCACTCCATAGTGTGCACTGACATGGTTTTCTGAATAGAGGTCGCAGAAAACTGACATGACAGTTGTTTGCGGCGCCGCAAGAGATCCAGAGCGTATACTATGGGGGACATTTATTAAGTCCGGCGTTTTCTGTGCCGGACTTAAAAATGTCCATGCAGCTCCGACACTAAGGAGATTTATGTAGAGGTGAACTGCCTCCCCGCCCCTTCCACACACCCTCTCCGCAAATGGTCACTTTCTGCCTAAAAATACACTTTTGCCGCTTGATACATGTCTCCCTATGTGTATATGCTCCGGCCGGGATCCCATAGAGCAATAGGCAACGTATCTTGCAAAAAGTATGGCCGTTGTTGCTGGTTTCAACAACGGCCGTACTTTTACAAGAAGATACGTTGTGTGAACATAGCCTTATACTGTATGCAAAGATGGTGCCTGTAACAATGCACAGGGAAGAGTGCAGACATTAAAGGGTTTTATTTTGTTGGCTTATGTGGCTTGGTTGTGGTTGGTGCAGGTTGTTTGTATGGGCTGTACTCCTCCTCTTTCTTGCTCATCTAGATCATGCACTGCTATTGCCAGGAGTGTTCTAAGGGACTTAGGGCCCAATTGCATGGGGCAATTATTGGCCAAATAGGGAACTACTGTCCTATGTAATATGGGCAGTTGTTATTTGCTGACTGGGCTATTCTGGCCTACTGGAAAATTATCGGCTGTTGGACGCTCATTTCCACGTATAAGAGCGAATACACAGTCAACAGTCAAAAGGGCCATACGACAAGTCTCTGTAACTGAGCATCAATTGCAATTGATAGCTAGTCGGCATGGGGAACGTGAGAAGGCTCAGTCGGGTAATTACAGTCAAGGCCAGATGAGAAAGTAGTTGTTGCTTAGTAAAATTCCTCATTTTGGTTTTACAGCTTATCCCCCTGTCTGCCGCACTGTAACTTTTCTATGTATTGTTATACCCCACTGGGTGAATAAGGTGCTGGTTACAGCCCAGTTTCTAGAAAAATTCACATGTAGGGAGAAAAGATAAATTCCACCTACCATGTATGCTTGATGGATCCAAAAAATCTAAATATAATCTGTATATAATCTACAAGAACATACAGTACTACTATCATGGATTATGTAGAAACCTCAAAACCTGTGGGTAGAGAGGTCGCATCTACTATACATTGGAAAAATTGACTAATGTGTATTCATGTGATGTCCCTACACACTTCACATGGGTGTAACTAGAATTCTTAGGCCCCCATGACCAAAGTCAGAGATTGACCCCCACTTACAATAAAGTACATGGTAGTAATGCAAGTAGCAGCATACCGGGGTGATTATTAGCAGGGTATTATGTAATAGACCCAGGGATCAGCCAACAAACATGGTCTACACATAAACTGGTGGGTCCCCACAATGGTTAGAACCACATCATACACCAGGAACGCAGTGAGAGAGATAGCTCACATGGTATAATGCCTAAAGCAGTACAAGAAGATGTAAGCAGAGTACTGATGCGGCCTAGCTGCCAAAGGCCATAACAACAAGAGGTGAGTCAAGCAATATAAAATAATAAGAGGAAACTCAGCCTGGTGTATACAAGCCAACCCCACCCCAGTCCAGGTTTCTCATTCATGAAACCACTGCAAGAAAAGGAGATGGTGGCTAGCTGTCAATGGCAGGACACACAATGGGCACCATATTCCTTGTACTAAGTTCCTGGAGACAGAGACAGGGGTGTGTTATGAAGAGGCCAGCTGTGCCTCAATGGTGGACAAGGAAACTACTCAAACTTGTCAGCGAATCAAAGAATTGTCTCTACAGGTTATCTGATGCCTGTTCACCTTGTGTGCACTCTGATACCTACTGCAACCATATTCTCTCTTAATTGGTATGGGGTACTTACTATTTCTAGATTCACCAAACCCACAGGTCCTTAAGACTGGGGTATAAGACCACTTTTATCTTTTAACATAACCACTGCACTAAACACCGCATTGTCAGAATGGCATACAGGGTGGTCACTACACTGAAACAACCATATTGTGTCTCTCAGTCCAGTGGTTCACCTTCTCTCAAAGACTATGGACTGGGCAAAATGTATTTGAGTGCATCGTAAACACACGTCTAGCAGTTAACAATCTCTTATCAATATGTACACTTCCCAAAAGTAGCCTTTGGGTGAAACCCAGTGTCTAATCAGAAAACACCTGTAATCATGTACATATCTGCCTGAAACGTTACTGTAGGATTTCTATCAATTCAATTTGGGTGCATTATTATTTTTATTTTATTTAAACATTTCCTTTGTCAATAAGTGTATGAGCAATAGAAAAATACAGTTTGCCCAACAACGCTCATACAACTACATGAATAAAAAAGATTTATAGCTTTCTATAAAGAAAAAAAATAGTTTGGTCCTCAAGGTCAAAAATAGGCCGCTCCTTAAGGGGGTTATAGTTATTTGTGGGAAAACCCCTTTAAGCTACTGGATCACGTCCAGATCAGTTCATTAGATCAGCATATTCCCATTGGTTTTCCTGAACAGTTGTAAAATAACTCGCATTATATTGTCAGGTCTGCAGTAAAGTTGTGGGAAATAAGCAAAATGGAAAGAGTAAGCAGCAATATTGAAAACCCTTTTAACTGCAGTTATTCATGGAAAATCTGTGCAGAATGTACATCAATAAGTTACCCTGTAAACTTACCCTTAGGGCCTATTCCCACTGAGCAAAAGAGGTGGAATTTCAAGCGGCGTCTGCAGTGCAGATTGAAATTCCGCCTCTTTTGTTCAGTGTGAATGGGTCCTAAGATGGAGAAAGGCTATACCCATCAACCATCCAGATAAACACATAATTGATAAGTTTAATATATACATCATAGATATAGCTACTGTAGATGTGTTTGTGGATTCAACGCACCATATATGTAACCTATGTTGTTCCACAAGGGCCCAGTAGAAAGGGGAGCCCACTATTACCCTAAAAGCAGCAGTTGTCTCTTGGATTGCATGTAAGATACAAACTATTTGATAACAATAGCTCACAATTACTGGTGGATTTTTAGGGGTAATGCTCAATGCCATGCAATTGTGGAACAAGGGGTCCATTTTCAGTTCTTGTCTAGGGGCCCTCTGCTATCTGTGTTTGCCCCTGTGATTTTAGGTCACTGGATTTTGATTTATTTGACTTATTTGGCAACAGTATCAAGAAGTTATAATTGCCAGGAAAAATTAGCTCAGTCGTGTTTCATACAAGTGATCAGTGCAGGAATATTCAGTCTGGACCGTTGTCATAATAAAATATTTTTACATTTCTTCATAAATATGTGAGAGGTAAACAGATTTGAAGGGCCACTGTCACTTCACAAAAAAGTGTGATATGTCGTAGACCGATCAGAAGAATGAGCTGGGATTGCAGATTGTGTGGTTGCACATTTCATTCTATCCTGCTGCTCCATTATAAGTCTTTAAGAGGATGAAGATGATTGGCAGAGGGGAAGTGTTGCACACTGCTACATCTTTTATTTTCTCTCTGCTTGGTTACCTGATCGGTGGGGCTCGGCAGCACTGTGCGCAATTGAGAATTGTAGTTCCTGTTCTAGGGTAGTGTAGAGAAGGGAGCTCTGCGCTAGACTTGGGATAGACTTGGATAGTTCTGCTGCAAGGTTGAGGTAGGATACCGACGCTTATAGGACTCATGGACTACTTTCTAATCATGAATATATAATTCTTTAGTCTGATATTCCCATTTTGTTTTGTTCCCTGGTTCATTATACTGTTATCATCCTTCCCTCATTTTTTATGTGATTTGTTGTCTAATGATGGTTTTATGAATAAAGATTAACATTTTTTGGTAAAAGAAAGTAGGCTCATTTGTGTTTCTGGTAGTTTATGACGCTTATAGGAGCGGGGCCTTTCCAGGCGCAGTGGCTCAGCTGGGGCTGTTAGAAACAAGTCCTTAATCCACGGGAAGAGACATCCGCCTTATGCTATTATGTCGGCACATAGTGACATGATAATAGGAATTACAGTTCCACCTAGTGGAAGAGCTAGTTGTCTGGGAGACCCTCAAGGGAAACGCTAGCAAGTTGCAGTAGAGACTTGGCCTTTGCACTTAGCTAAACGACTGACTTGTTTTGGTACCTTAATACTCTTGTAGACTCCTTCAGAGATAGCAGAAGTACAGAAGACAGTCCCCCAGAGTGAATAGGTTAGTACAGTCCTTTACTGCAGTCCACGCGGTGCTCTAGCCGGACATGGCAAGGATCTAGTAGTTACAAGAAATAACAGAAGTCCTGCACAGGGCTCCTGGCGGCAGGCCAGGGCCTAGAAGCACACTGTTAGCAGGCTCTGTGAACATACTCTCTCTCTCTCTCTCTCTCTCTCTCTCTCTCTCTCTCTCTCTCTCTCTCTCTCTCTCTCTGATAACTAAACTGACTTCCACTGAACCTATTAGTTCCACCCCACCATATATATATATAGGGCTAACAGGAGAGGATCTGATTGGGCAATACACTGGGAATAACAATTTGTGATTGGATAGAGTTCCTGAGGTAGCTAGCTAAGGGATTGGTTACTATAATTCAGAAGACAGTGGCAGGAAATACACAACCAATAATTGAGATATCAGTTAACCCTTATACACTTTTAGCTATGAGCCATACAGTAAAACAAGGACATCTAGTGGCGCGGGTTGCATTTTATAGACTTCAGTCTCAGAGATTATACAAACACATGGGTCCGACCTATGCTTGTTTAGAAAAGACCCCTCTCTTTTGTATAGAGTTATTTACATTGGCACTACAAAGACTCAGCAGTGACATGGATATGTACCGCACATTGCTCATCAACATGTAACCACTGCAACCAACAATGATATCATCAGTATATACTAAATGTCAACATTGCAGCCAACCACTAACTGTAACTTTCATGGACGACACATTATCATGATGCAGATGTAAACTTAGTATTTGAAATACATACAAATGAACACTTGGCCAGGCCAGGAATTCATGTTTTTTGTATGGGGAGCGGGGTGGTAAGGCACTGCCAGTCTCTCCTGGTGGAGACTCTAAATAAAATAAAAATTATGATATTCAACTTGCTGAATTCTTCACTATCCTGACATCTTTTGTTAAAGGAGATGGTCAAGTTTGGGCAACTTTGTGTCAATGTGTATAGGGACCTTTAGAATTTACAAATATTTTTAGGTTATATTTACAAAACATATAAAAAAACGGCTGTTATTTGGCACTCAAAACAATGGACGTTGTTTGGAGTATCAGACAACTGCAGTTATTTTACATGAAAATTGCACTGAAGTCTATTGACAACGGCCAGAAATAATTGACATGATCATTATTTCGACGGCTGTAGCGACGTTAAACAACATCCAACAAAAAGCTGGTCATCTCAGAAGTAGCTTCTCTTGAGGAAGTTTCTCTAAAACTAATTTTCTTTTTTGTTTTGTTTGGATGAGTTTAGCACATGCGTGCTTCTTACTGTATGTACCTGTGTACAATGTATAAATCTTTATTACATATTGAGAAAATGAAAGTTCACTTTTTACTTTATATTTGCTACTGTCAAGATTGTGCAGTAACCTGGTGTGAACTGGGCCTGTTTTGCTTTTGTGTGACACACCCGCTTGCTTCTCAGCTTCTTGGCAATGCAGGAGTTAAGCTGAGAAGCTGTGGGACTTAATTTACACAGCTGGGTGGTCTGTTTGATTGACTGGTTTCTCTGCCTGTCTGCAGCCTAGAGGATCAGAGCGCCGGTCCAATGAGGATCTGGACCGGGCTCTTGCTCAGCATAAAACAAAGCTGAGGCAGTGTCTCAGAGCTGGCTATTAGATTAATACTGATCTAATTGATCCCCGCTTCCCCGTGTCTATTCCTGCGATTCCCTTCCTAACTCCCTCTGCTTGCTCGACTTGTTATCTGACCTTCCGCCTGACTTTAGGCTATCCCATTTGGTTGCTGATTTTGTACTGCGTTGCCCGTTTGGTTCTGACTTGGCTTGTTTTCTATCCCGTATTGCATTTGTCTGTCTGTCCTGTTTAGTGTGCCACATATACAGCATAGGGAATGCCTTTGTGGCTGTCCGCAGCCGCCTAGGCCCGACTGAGGCAAGTAGGTAGGGACAGTGGGGGGTTGAGACCTAGGGCCCACTATCTTGTCCTGTCTGTACCTCCCTGTCCTGACAGCTACTATGTAAATCATAGCTGTATTATTATGTGTCAAATGGCAGGTGGGTACTGACAGCACTTACTGTATATCCATTTGTTACCTAGTTGCGCAATAATGTTACACATAAGCCATGTGTGGAAGTGTTGTACAGCGTTGGCTGATGAAATAAAAATACGGGAAATTTCATATTATGTAAAATTTTTATCTCAAGTCCCACTAGCACATCACATGTTACCAGGTCTGGATGTTGTGTGACTAAACATTATATTTCTGAACTAATAGATGGCCAGCTCATGTCAATATACTATGGATTATACATGCTGGGTGGAACCTCTTAGCTTCAGTAAGCTTGTATAAGATATTATTCTTTGTATAACGGAAAATGATAAAAATGTTCCAGTATTTTGTATAAATTAATTTTGTAATTCACTGAGTGTAAGAGTATGTTCACATAGTTATAGAAAAAAAAATTCGTTATCGGACGTTATCGGATCGGACCTCATTTTGAGGTAAAAAAAACGTCTGTAAATGACAGCCGTCAAAAAAATACATCAGAAAACAAAGGTGTGAATATAGTCTAACAATGCATCAAAAAATGTAGGGATGGTCCGAACCTGCCGAGGTTCACCCGCTCCGTGGAGAGGTTGGATACAGCGGGAGGACCGCCTGGAAAACTGGGATACAGCCATAGGCATAGGCTGTATCCCAGTTTTCCAGGCGGTCCTCCCGCTGTATCCACCCGCTGCAAGACAGCGGGAATCTGATGCCGAGCGTTCGGGTTCATACGAACCCGAACCTTGGCAGGTTCGGACCAGCCTTAAAAAAATGCATCAAATACATCATAATTGACATGTCAATTTTTTGTGCGGCCGCATCGAATCTCGGCCGAAGTGTATACAGTGTGTATACACTCTGGCCGGGATTCCATAGTAATTAAAGCCATTATTCACTTGTTATTAAATAACGGCCGTTGTTTCAAACCTTGAACAACGCCCGTTGTTTATTGAATTTATACGTTGTGTGAACTAAGCCTTAAAGGGAACCTGTCACCCCCCGTGCCGGGGTGACAGGCTCCCGACCCCCCGTTAGAGCCCCATATACTTACCTAATCCCGCCGGGTCCCGCTTCTGGAGGTGGTCGGGTGACGGAGATCTCAGCCGCTGCAGCCCGGCGCGCGCGCTGAGAGATGAGTCCAACGCTCATAGAGAATGACGGAGCGCTGGACTCTCCTGTCATTCTCTATGGGTGTTGGACTCATCTCTCAGCGCGCGCGCCGGGCTGCAGCGGCTGAGATCTCCGTCACCCGACCACCTCCAGAAGCGGGACCCAGCGGGATTAGGTAAGTATATGGGGCTCTAACAGGGGGTCGGGAGCCTGTCACCCCGGCACGGGGGGCGACAGGTTCCCTTTAAGGAGCATCAATGGTAGAAGTCAAAATACATGTTTTTGAGGTGTGGCTCAACATTTTTTTTTCTTTCAGAGTCAATCATATGGAGTCCAACTGAAAGAAACACCATGATTTGCACACTGGTATATGGCTATACGGCTGTATACTGTGAGTGTGCCATAAAAACTATAATCTTGGTACTTGCCTATGCCATCTGTGATTGTCATGGGCAACGTGATTTAAAGGGGTGCATGATAAAGTTTCTTTTGCTTAATAATTGGCTTTCTGTCTGCGCTAATGTAGAGGAAAGAGGTTTTCCAAGTATTTTTCCATTATACATAGCGGTTACATTGTGTTTGGAATGTATAGATGCACCCAGGCATGCTTCCCCTGCTGTCCCAGATGCATTCCAGAGGTGTTGGCATCACTTCCTGAGGTGTCATTGTGGACTTGGTGACCTCCAAGTGGTCAAATATTGATTTCCAAGTCCCGAGTATTTTTCTCCCATAGACTATAATGGGATTTGATATTTGAATAGTCGAATATCGGGGGCTATTCTCATTGAATTTCGAATATTTCACTATTCGCTCATCTCTAATAACTGACCATGTGGCTGGATTTTAGATTTGTACTAAGATGGGATATACACTGAGGCTATGTTCACACTACGTATAAGTCCGGCCGTAGTTCGTACGCAGCCGTACATGTGCGGCTGAAAGTACGGCCGTGGGAAAAATAAACATACGACCGGATTGTGAACATGCGGGCGAACCGCGAACATACGCCCGTAGTAGAGTTATGCTTCCCTAGCTTGTTTCAAAGCGATCTGAAACAGGTCATTTACTTGGAAATCTTTGCCCAGACCAATAAAACACACAGAACCTTTTGGATCTAAAAATCACGTTCAATTTGGCTGAAATAAGTACTCCGTACGGGACCGGATGGCAATCCACGGCCGTGAGTTGGAACAGTTCCGTCCTCAAACAATGGTCTTGTTCATTTTTCACGGCGCCGTATACGATCCGGCCGTAAGCTCATACGTAGTGTGCATTGTGCGGGCGTATATCGTATACTTTCAAGCGAACGCATCAACCTCAAAACTACGTGCCTATATTCGCGGTTCGCACTACGGACGGAAAGATACGTAGTGTGAACATAGCCTTAAGCTGTATCCCCTTGTCTTCCACTTATTATACTGAGCTGACACTATTTTCAACATTTTTACCATTGAAAATATACCTAGTTCTGCCTTAGTTTTTAGTATTGTGCATATTTTATGCATGACCTTTACTTCCTGAACCCAAGAAATCTCGGGCTCATAAAACATCATAAATTAGAAAGATAAAACTAATTAAAACTCCCAACATTCAGAAGATTGTATCCATGTTAAAGTAAGAAACATGAGCTGAGGAATGGGTGCTTTATCTTTCATCTGAGGAATTACTTCTGTTTGTGGACTAGAAATGTGAATTGCCTTTTAAAGTATAGATTTTATGTTATTACATTATATTTGTCAGTTACACTTCTCATCACACCAGGATCTCTTTTATACCAAATAATAATATTAATACTTTTGTTTACACATACTGTAGCTAAAAGAACTATCAATTATTTATTTATTTTTATTTTTTAGATATTTTAAGGGTTTTCAATCCTCTCACTACAGGCAAAATTTCAGAGACACATTAACTGATAGACCTAGCAAATTAAAAATAAAAGCTATAGCCGCTGGACACAATGCCCATTAACACACTAGAAAGATCACTAATACTGGACGAAACCGTATATAACACTGATACACTAGACACATGCAGCACAAATCATACACATGATGCACAGATTACTAACTCACTGGATATACTGTATGCCACAACTACCACTAACACCCCAGACACATGCTGCAAAATCACCAACACCCTGGACACAAACGAACATCACTAATACTATGGACACATGACACAAATTACTAACACTATGGACACATGACACACATTACTAACACTATGGACACATGCCAACACTATGGACACATGCCAACACTGCTAACACTATGGACACATGCCAACATCAATAACACTATGGACACATTCCAACATTACTAACTCTATGGACAAATGCCAACATTACTAACATTATGTACACATGACACAAATTACTAACACTATGGACACATGCCAACATCACTAACACTATGGACACATGCCAACATCACTAACACTATGGACACATGCCAACATCACTAACACTATGGACACATGCCAACATCACTAACACTATGGACACATGCCAACATCACTAACAATATGGACACATGCCAACATTACTAACACTATGGACACATGCCAACATCAATAACACTATGGGCACATTTCAACATTACTAACTCTATGAACACATGTCAACATTACTAACATTATGGACACATGACACAAATTACTAACACTATGGACACATGCCAACATCACTAACACTATGGACACATACCAACATCACTAACAATATGGACACATGACACAAATTACTAACACTATGGACACATGCCAACATCACTAACACTATGGACACATACCAACATCACTTACACTATGGACACATACCAACATCACTAACAATATGGACACATGACACAAATTACTAACACTATGGACACATGCCAACATCACTAACAATATGGACAAATGCCAATGTCACTACCACTGTGGACACATGCCACACATCACTAACACTATGGACACATGCCAACATTACTAACACTATGGACACATGCCAACACTGCTAACACTATTCACACATGCCAATATTGCTAACACTATGGACACATGCCAACATCCCTAATACTATGGACACATGCCAACATCACTAACACTATGGACACATGCCAACATCACTAACACTATGGACACATGCCAACATCACTAACACTATGGACACATGCCAACATCACTAACACTATGGACACATGCCAACATCACTAACACTATGGACACATGCCAACATCACTAACACTATGCACACATTACACCAGCGTTTCCCAATCGGGGTGCCGCGGCACACTGGGGTGTCGGGAGAACCGTCCAGGGGTGCCGCGGGATCCCGGTGGGAAATGTGCGCTGTCTCTTTAAGCATCCCCAAAGGCTGCGGCCGCGCAGCTTCTCGGGATGCACGGATCACTTTCATGTTCCGCCCGCACAGTGAGCGGGCGGAACATTAAAGTAAGCAGAATATAGGAGCAGGAAGTGTCAGCGTCCTGCTCCTATATTCACTCCCATAGGCCGCCGGCACTTCATGCCAGCAGCCTATGGGAGGCCGGGACGTGACCTCTCCGGCAGACGTGATCATGTAACGTCCTCACGCCTGCCGGAAGCCCCGTCCCCGCGGCTCGCAAGATGGAGCCCGAAGAGGAGGAGAGCTGCTTCCTGCAGCCACAGCGCGGATTAGGTGAGTAGGATGTTTGGTTTTTTTAAGGGGCACAGCAGGGGGCATTATTAGTTTATGGGGGCACCTCGGGGGCATTATTAGTATATGGGGGCACCTCTGGGGGCATTATCAGTATATGGAGGCCACCCCTGGGGCATTATTAGTTCATTGGGGCACCTCTGGGGCATTATTAGCTCATGGGGGCACCTCTGGGGGCATTATTAGTATATGGGGGCACCTCTGGGGGCATTATTAGTTCATGGGGGCACCTCTGGGGGCATTATTAGTTCATGGGGGCACCTCTGGGGGCATTATTAGTATATGGGGGCACCTCTGGGAGCATTATTAGTATATGGGGGCACCTCTGGGGGCATTATTAGTTCATGGGGCACGTCTGGGGGCATTATTAGTTCATGGGGGCACCTCTGGGGGCATTATTAGTTCATGCGGGCACCTCTGGGGGCATTATTAGTTCATGGGGGCACCTCTGGGGGCATTATTAGTATATGGGGGAACCTCTGGGGGCATTATTAGTTCATGGGGGGCACCTCTGGGGGCATTATTAGTTCATGGGGGGCACCTCTGGGGGCATTATTAGTTCATGGGGGCACCTCTGGGGGCATTATTAGTTCATGGGGGCACCTCTGGGGGCATTATTAGTATATGGGGGAACCTCTGGGGGCATTATTAGTTCATGGGGGGCACCTCTGGGGGCATTATTAGTTCATGGGGGGCACCTCTGGGGGCATTATTAGTTCATGGGGGCACCTCTGGGGGCATTATTAGTTCATGGGGGCACCTCTGGGGGCATTATTAGTATATGGGGGCACCTCTGGGGGCATTATTAGTTCATGGGGGCACCTCTGGGGGCATTATTAGTTCATGGGGGCACCTCTGGGGGCATTATTAGTTCATGGGGGCACCTCTGGGGGCATTATTAGTTCATGGGGGCCCCTCTGGGGGCATTATTAGTTCATGGGGGCCCCTCTGGGGGCATTATTAGTTCATGGGGGCACCTCTGGGGGCATTATTAGTTCATGGGGGCACCTCTGGGGGCATTATTAGTTCATGGGGGCACCTCTGGGGGCATTATTAGTTCATAGGGGGCACCTCTGGGGGCATTATTAGTTCATAGGGGGCACCTCTGGGGGCATTATTAGTTCATGGGGGCACCTCTGGGGGCATTATTAGCTCATAGGGGCACAGCGGGGGATCCTACATACAGCGGGCACAGCAGGGGACCCTACATACAGGGGGCATCCCACATTCCTACTCGTTTTACTGCACATAACACCAAACAGCGCAGTTACTTTGGGAGCCTACAGGAGGGAGAAAGGAAAGGAAGTTGCTAGAAATGTACGGAGTCTAAATTGTTTGTCTCGCAGGTTCTGAAAAGATGAAACATATCTGGAAGGAATCATCATGGAGGTCTGGGCTGGACGGAGAGGAAGAGGGAAAGTGACTCCTCAGATCAAAGAAGACGTCACCTGTGAGTCACTGTATGACGGTTTTCTTATTTTGTAGAACATTATTTAGTAGGGGTGCCACGAGGAAAATTGTTTTTCCAAGGTGTGCACCGAGGTGGAAAAGGTTGGGAAGCACTGCATTACACACATGACTAATAGAGATGTCCGACCAGACTTTCAGATTTTTTTGGAAAGTTCGGTCCGACCGAATTTTGGATTCCTTCGGATTTCATAGTTAAAAGCATCTATATGATACGGGGTAGTGTATTTGGTTGAATTTAGGGCTCTAAATGTCAGTAACATCATTATCTTTTCGATATCTCAAAGTCAATTTTTTTTTTAGACTTCAATATTCACCATTACAGGGTCTATGCAGGAAACTCACCATTACAGGGTCTATGCAGGAAACTCACCATTACAGGGTCTATGCAGGAAAAAGGTCACAAATGCAGTGAAGGAGCAGCAGTAGTCATTGGAGGCCAGTGGAGGTCCACCAACAGTCATTTGAGGCCAGTACAGGAGCAGCAGTAGTCAACATGGAGGCCAGACAGGAGCAGCAGTAGCCAACATGGAGGCCAGACAGGAGCACTTTTTTTTAAGATATTATGCTATACACCTTAACCAGGTATTTTAGTTTCTCAGGATAAGATGGATGTGATATACACACTTTCAATCAGAAGGGTCATGTATAGAAATTGGGTATATAGCACTTTTTAAAGATATAATGCTATACACCTGCACCAGGTATTTTTGTCTCTCAGGATAAGACAGATGTGATATACACACTATCAGAAGTATAGGACTTGTATATCTGTACTGCACGTTTTGGTTTCGTGCACCCTTTTCTGTCCAATGCCTAATCTATCTTTCTTTCGCCCTCCCTATATTTCTCTCTCAATCACTAGATGTTTCTCCTCTCCGCTTTCCTAATCTTTCCCATAATATCTTCTCAGTAGTCTGTAGTACACAACAGCAGCTTGCTTCCTCTCTCTCTCTCTCTCTCTCCCTCTACACACTGGGTGGTGCGGTCATGTGACCGCTCCATTTAAAGCAATACCGACGTCACACAGGGGGTGGGCTAGTACAAGATCCCTGCTGATTAGATATGTTACGGGCATCATGGGAAAGCGCTTTTCCCATCCGTAACACTTCCTGCTTTCTAGAATGGCGGCTGCCATTTTAGAAAGCAAGAAAAAAAAAAAATCAGAGCGGATGTCCTTGCAGCCCTTGTTTAAACACAATACTTTACCTAAAAATGTTGCAGGTCTTCTCCTCTTCGCAGGTCTGTCAGCTCAGACAGGCTGCTCCGAAGCTGCTGCTGCGCTCGGGACCAGGAGGAAGAAGGAACGCAGAAGAAGACCTGCAACATGTTTAGGTAATATATGGTGCTTGTGGAATCATCGGTCGCCCGCCGCACATTTGCTGTTACACGCACCGATGCGCGCTTGGTGCACAATGATTTTAGGTTTGAACCTAAATAAACCATCAGCCATCAGACGGCTGATTATCGCTCCGTGTAATAGGGCCCTAACACTATGGACATATGTCACACATCACTGACACTATGGACACATGAGACACATCTCTAACTGTTCAAACTTGTATTGCTGTTTCCATCTATGGGTGCGTGCACACTACAGAATCTGGGCAGATAATCCGCCTGTGCATAGAATGGAATCTATAGCACGGACAAAGATGTCTGCGTTATTGAGCGGGTGGAATCCAAGGCGGTTTATATGTGTGGATTCTGTAGTTTGCCCGCACCCTATAAGGGAAACACAATGCAGTGCTGAATCTGCCACCAGACAGATACCACTAGTGACTGATGGATCCCATTCATTTTCTGTTGTGGTGTGTATTATTTTGACAGGTAAAATAGCTCTCCATTAAGAAGTATTTTTGTCTAGGGCTAGGTTCACACTACATAAAAATTATAGCCTTCTTTCATGACGACCGTTATTTGTGCAATGATGGCCTTTATTATGTAAGACGGACTATGTAAGGCACTATGTAAGTGAACCTAGCCTAGGACTGCAAAGAAAAGGTCCGACTGCAGCCTCTGAGACAAGTGTGAACACCGCCTCATACAGCAGTGGCTATATCAGAGTATTCCTTCTTGTGAATTTATTCTAATGATAGAGAATATTTTTTACTATCCAGAATGACATCATCCTCTTTTCCTCACACATGTGATACGTTCTACTGGTAAAAACCGTTACACCATCGATGTCACAGGTTGCTCTCTTTAGCTTGAGAAATAAAAATAACTCTACACAGAAGTTCATTCTTTAATGACTTTTACAGTTTGGTTGGGCGGTGTCTGTGGAAAGTAAGTGTGGGATTGTATATTTTGGCTTAGTGCATGGAGGAGACGTTTTTCCTTTTTGTCATCCTCCTTGTACGTTCCTTCGCTTGAGTCTGCAGTAAACTAGAAAGCAGCACTATAAAAAGATGACTGTCCCTTAATCAAACATTGAAAGGCGTAAGGGTTCTGCTAGCGATCACAAGTATCATGTTGGCGGTATGAATACTGCTTATGTGTCATGAAGAAATAATATTTTATATATAGCAGGTTATTATTATAAACATATGGGCCTGCGATAGGTTACTATGGGCAACAAAAACATTTTTACAGTAAGAATGCTTGATACATTTTCCCAATGGTGCTATTTATCTGGCATTTGTCCCCCTTAGGGTATGGTCATACTGAGTAAAACAGGCGCAATTCTCATGGTGGAATTCTACCTGCCTCAGTGTGTCAATGGGATGCCGCGCGCCTCAGCTCTCCACTGGCGGTAAGGCGCGCAGGGCATCCAATTGACACACTGAGGCAGGCTGAATTCCACTGCGGGGGCTTTGCAGTGGAATTCTGCCTTTTTTTACTCAGTGTGAACATACCCTTTGAGGGGGGGGGGGAGATTGCCATACCCTGAGGAGACTGCAGTTTTGCTAAACTGTCATTCAACCTAAAAATGGCACTAAAATGTGAAAAATTTAAACTTTCTGCTAAAGTCTTGAGCGAAAAAAAAACACACCAAAACAATATGTTGAATGTGTCACTTTAATTGACTTTTTTTGGCATGTTACTATCATGTAAAAAAAAAGGGTGCACTTTTCATGGCTATTTCTTTACTTTTGTGGCTGCAGGCGGCATTATGCATCTGGCCACAAGAGGTGGGGGATAACAGGGAGATACCTTCACGAAAGGAGGGGGATAACAGGGGATACCTACATGGAAGAAGGGGTATAATGGGCATGCTTACATGGAGGAAGGGGTTAAACGACAGTGGGAATGCCCATATACAGCGTGGAGTAATACAGATGAAGATGGTGCTGGAGCAAAAAGTTTTCAATTTTTGTGTGGCTGATTCTGCAAAGATGAGGCTTCACCAGGAGAAATCTTCATGATTGAGAAGAAACAGAAAGTGACTGACTTTGATGCCTTCCTGTGAGTGACTGAATGTAACTGCATTGTAATCACTTAAAGAACCTGTGTACTATTGGTATCTACCCCTATATGGGTCAGTGTATGTGGGAGGTTCTGGTCTTTGTATGGTGGTTTTATTTAGAAAAGGTATATTGGTATTAGTCACTATGTGGGGGTAATAGTGGGGGGGTATTGGTAAGGTTTGGGATGGCGGTGTAATCCAGTCACAGTATGTTGGTATGCACATACGTGGAGAACACAGAAATTACCGCACATAACACCCATGGTTGATATGAAAGCTTGTTCAGCTACATTAAAAACCAACATCAGAAGTTAGTATATAATTTGATCCCTACAGTATGGTGGTATGGTCAGCTTCATGTAGTGTCCTACAGGAAATGTGGGAACGCGGCCTAAGACAGATTTCAATTTGATGTTCAGAAACTAGAAAATCCTGATGCTATTTGATGAGTGAAGATGGGTGCGTCTCCAGGTTTAGTGCCTAGGGAAGCAGCAGCTGTTAATACGGCCCTGGCTATGGGGGCATGGTATACTATGGGGCAGTACAACATTGCCTTTAATGTCCACACATGATATGAAAGCTGGATTTCTGTTGCTAGAGGGCACCAGATCATTCCACAGCTGTGGTCACAGTATGCGCCAGTGAACCAGATGGTACTTGTGCATGGCACCCCTGGGTCAGGCAGGTAAGAGTTGTACATATGAGAGTCAGATCAGTACCCCGGGAGACATAGACAAATACATAAAAAATGGTGGAGGCAGGTGGCACAGGTTGAGGCCAGCAATCAGGTTCAGCAATACAAAGGTCAGTATGTCAAAAGAGGGGTCAAGCAGAATCAGAGACCAGGACACAGGCACGGGTAATAAGAATCAGGATAGAACACCTTCAGCAGGAGCACAAGGATCCAACAATGCTCAGGCATAGTACATTGGGAGAATCCCATGTGCAAACAGGTGGAGGAAAAATTACTAATGTGCGCTCTGGCCCCTTAAAATGTATGGGGGGATGGAGCACAGGACAGAGCAGGGGCCACGTCAAGAGAGCAGGCAATACAGAGCCTAAGTTGGGAGCAGTGAGCGACAAAGCCCCCAAAGGGAACACCCGCCGACATTACAATTAGATAAAACTTTTTGGCGGAGATACACATGTATGAATTCATCATATTGTCATTCAATATTGTTTTAAATCCAAGTTTTATCATCTTATTTTAATTTAGAATCTGTTCTGAAATTCTAGAGAAAACAAACAAACTTTTCACAAGAAGGGTGTGCTGCCTTACAGTGGAACTTTATTTGGAAGGGCCCCTGCACCTGCAAATGAGCACAGGCTGGGTTAACATGCAGCCTGTGAAGCATACCATTCAATGTCATAGACTTAATGCATGGCTCCGCATAGTCTGTGAGCAGTGCAGTCAGGAATGCAGCCTGTGACACTGAAAGGTCAGTAACACAGGCTGCATGGTAACCTTGCCTATAGTGAACTGCTGGTGAGCCAGCGATAAATTTGTATCTCATGTGTGGAGGCCTGATTTGGGGGGGGGGGGGGCTATGACAGCAAGACAGGCATAGCCATATGGAAGCAGTGGAAGTTAGGTGACCTTCAGGATTCCAGCATTCATCTAGTGACCGGTCCTCTTCAAATATCTGATTGGAAAGGTACTAACACGCGGCACCTCCACCAATCAGCTATTCTTTAGTGCTGCCAGATCTACACTGTAAACAGGGCCAGATGCAGTTGATTCCATTCACAGCATAATGGCCATGCATGGTTTCTACAGCTTAAGGGGTCCTCTGGAGAAAAGAAAATTGTTGGGCTACAATTTTATTCTAAAACAGTTGTAGTACATTGCACAAGTAGTTTTAAGCAGTTGTCGGTGGCAGTAATCACTAAATGGTTAATTCAGTCAGTAGCAGTACAAAATGTTTCCATGTAGCCCTAGCCTAAAGGGGAGTCCAGATGGGTGTTCCCACAATTCCTCATGCTCAGCTGATGTTGAATACTTATCCAACCATTCCCACTGATCTCTGAGCATAGATACAAGTAAAGGCTTTGGTGTTGTTTTTAGCAGGAGTAATACAGATCTTGCATTTAGAAACTTCTGGCCTGCACTCCACCTTTAGTCACTTATGACTCACCTGTTCCTTGTCACCCTAAGTGAAGTAATTTCCCTTTTTCCATAAGGAATGTTCTGGGGTCTTATATATTATGCACCAGCTCTATTTTCCTTCATATTTTACAGGTTTCCAGCCTTGTTCGGTGGATGCTGTGACATGTTTTTTCCACTTTAGGAAAGTACATTGGTTCTGAAAGGTTTTTTAGAACAAAACAGCATCTTGAGGGATCTCACACCGTTGCTTAGGAGTCAACAGGAGAGCAACAGGGCTTGTCACCTTGGCTGAAAACTGAAGGAAAACATTTTTTTGTTTTTTGTGTACCTGTCGTTTAGAAAAACTTTTGTAATGTCATAGAGGCATGTCAAAAGTTTTGATTGGTCCAGGTCTGAGTGTTTAGACCATTACCGAACATACGGGGAACATATGGGGAGAGGACCGCAGTGTAGCATGGTCCACTCCCCATGCTTAGTGAGGTCTTCCCCCGACTCGTTCTTACAATCACTATGGGTCTGAACATTAGACCCGGCCTGATCAAAACTTTTGACATGACATGACAAAAGTTTTTTCAGACGATAGGCACACTTTAAAGGGGTATTCAGGAGATTTTCTTTTTTCTAAATGTGCTCAGGGTGGAGGTAAATAGAAAAATATTCTATACATCCCTTTCTCACTTCCTTGCCACCACCGCTGTCATGGTATCAGCACAAAGACCTCCCCACCATAGCGGTATCTCCCATTAGATACTAATTGGCTGACAGATCACATCCTTCTTGGAACATAGTCCTAAGTCCATGACTAGACTTATCAGGATTGCAGGCAAACCATTTTTATCCCCATAGTTTTCTCAAACACAGAGATGTAAGGTTTTTTTTTTCAATGTTGGGCCATATGTTGCAGATACGCTGCAATAGTAGATCCAGATGGAAGGGGGAAGTATAACACCTTCTTTTACATTCCCTTTCCAGAAAATCTGTGAGTTCCTAGCCTTAAAGGGATTTTTCGATTTAAGTAGGATAGGTGACAAGTATGAGATCGCAGAGAGTTCGAGCCCTCCGTGCCCTATGGGGACTTATAGATCGGCACATTTGCTCCATTGTTATGAAAGGAGCTGCTGGTCACACATTTAAATCGGAAAATCCCTTATATATATATATAAAATTATATATATATATTTGACTTAAGTGTCCAGGGGGTGTCCCCTACCACCACAAGAGCCCAAGGTTAACCAACACATCTTCTCTTATTTACTGCCTCTGTGCCTGTTTTCATAACCAACCACCTTTTTCTTTGACCCCATGCAAAAAGATGGTGAAAAAAAGGAAGTGGGACGGCTATCCCTTGGCTTTTGTTGTGCTGGGGACCGCCCCCTGGGCACTTGAGCCTTGTGCATATTAACAAGACTTATAAATCAGCAAGAGAAAAAGGAATGTCTGGAAAGCACAGACAAACACACAGACATGTCAAAAGTTTTGATCAGTTGGAGTCTGGGTGTTCAGACTCCCGCCAATAGCTATAATGAGGCAGGAGAAGCAGGGAAGAACAGCAAGCCAGGGAGACAAGTGCTCAGCTAAGTGTGGTAATCCAGGAGTGCTAGGTGTTGTGTTACCTTTGTGTCTCTTGTTATTGTGTTCAGAGTGGTATAAGCCCCCTTGAGTCCCAACACATGCACTTTAATAGATGTAGGTTAGTCCCTGGTGCCCCTGGTGCAGTTGAGTAAACACAGAGTCCAGAGTATGTAACCAAATTAACATTAATTACTGGCAGGTTTTAATAAAGCAACAGTACTGTACACTTAAGATAAGTAGTACATGACTTGCACAGTCTTGCATAGAATGGGCCTGTCTAGGTAGTGCAGAATTTTATTTTATTTATTTATTTATTTATTTATTTTTTTGGGGGGGGAAGCTTGGTTGCATGACTTGTAGAAATAAGAAGAGTAACCCATACTCATGGCAATGAATACCCACCTAATGCTGTAACAAATAACAGATTGCCAGTTCCAGGAATACGGCCCTCAGGAATATACGTTTGGGAGGAGCTAAACCCTCAAGTTACAAGTGAATGAAGCAGTAGTCAGCGGGGCACTTTGACAAGATAAGCAACTTCTCCAAACGCTGTAGATAGTCAGCATAAAGGACACTTGAAGAAGATAGAACAAAACAGTCTCCTTCAACATAGACAGGTAGAGTCCCCATTTAGCGGTAGTTGCCTGTGGGTGTTTAGCAAGCCACAGGAACTTGTAACAGAAACAGTTTGTTAGGCACACAGGCCATGGCCATGGACCAGGCCATGGGAAGGGTCTCTCTCTCTCTCTCTCTCTCTCTCCCTCTCAACAGTCATGATCTATCCACCAACTACTTATGGGCTAAGGCTCGGCTGATTTCCTATTGGTAGAGAGCAGCCTGAGGAAACTTACAAGGGAAAATACCAGTAGGTGACATCTTGTGGTCAAAAAGTAATACTACACATACATAGTGAAATATAGGAGAACCAGAAATATATATACCTCAGTGCCGACTGACATAAAGTAGAACCCAGCAGTGGCACAGAGGTACCAGGACATCGAACAAGTGTTTTTCCCTGCTCTCTTTAGCGATGAGTAAGGGTCTGAACACCCAGAGTCCAACAGATCAAAGCTTGTGATATGTATATTGTTAAATAACAGTGACGCTTTGAATATCAGATTGTGTATGTATGTATAATGGTTTTATCCTTTGATGGAGTTCTTCTGTCTGAAATGATAGTAAATATTAGTCTTAGAGACTTGTCAAATTCTTAGAAACACCCTTCAGCACTTTCTTATTTCTACCACTTAATGATAAAGATTGGAATCAGCCATTACAGTTTATGGCTCAGCATTCCTTGTTGTTAACTCTGCCTTGTTATACAGGAATACTGGAGAGGGTGATGCGGGATCTGTTATGGCAGCCTTTGGAGTTGTCGTCTCTGAGCTTTCCCAGTCACTCACTTACCAAGATACAATCAGATATCATGCACTTATACTTTGTAGGGGGAGCGAACAAGAAAACTGCTTGTCGTCGAGGAGGCCTTCCCCGGTTAGGTTCTACGGGAATGACAATAAAACTAGATGAAAGTAGATGTAGGACATGGGACTGCTCTTAATTTGATGAAAAAGCTGGAAGAATTATTGTGTCTATAACATAAGTGACAGCAAGGTGGGGGGCACTGGGCTCCTGCTAATACATTATTTATCCCATTTTAGGAGAGAGACATAGACTATACAGAACATCTGGGAATCCTAACTAAAACTATGTGAAGAATAAACCCCTTAAAGATTTTCCAACCCCCCCCCCCCCCCCCCAAAAAAAAAAAAAAAAACTCCCTGGGAGCTGAGTCCTTGTGGTTTTGTTTAGTAACTTTAGCGATGGGAGTCCTATACTAAACAGTGGACAGCAGGCAGAAATTAGCAACAATTTACACAAGCGCAGGGTGTGTTTATGTTTCCTGCGCTCAACTGTTGGGCCATAATGTCCCTCTCTCATAGTCAAATAACTTTTTTTTTTCCCACTACCAGATTAAAGTATTATTTTTATGTCAATAAGGAAAGAGCAAAATTACCCATGATGCACTGGAACTAAGTTACCGCACTCCTACAAAACTGACCAAGCTCAATGATGCCACAGATTTTCCAGATAGAGTCAGGCCTGGCCCCCACATATGAGATGACTTTTAAGTTTCCTATGGAAAGATATTGCTTCTACTGGTGCTGACACGTGCCTGGATGTTTAATCTGAATAAATTTGGTTAAATATTAAATATTTATGGTAAATACTATTTTTCCAACTGCATGTGAGGATGCATCAGCTGCAAAATTGGAAAGCACCCTTATAGTTTTATAAAGTCATAAAAACTTTTTTAAAATGTGTCATAATTCTCCTTGGATTACTTTAATGTACATTGCTATTTAGTGTTAAAGCGCTACTGTCACTTGGAAAAAACTGTTGCAGAAACATGTCAAAAGTTTGGATCAGTTGGGTTAGCACCACCACAATCGGTGGAGCCTTAGAAATGTGTGGCTAAGTGCTTCACTCCCCAGCTTGATGCTTTTCCAGGTTCCACAGACTAAAGGTTCCCTTAAACTTTATAGTGAAGCAGGACAAACCCGACACATATTATAAAACCCTTTTGTAGTTAGTGTATATAGTTGTTCCTGCCACTAGTTACCCACCCACTATGGGTTGCTAGAGTAGACCCAGAGGGAAACCAGAGACAAGGGAGTCTTCACCCTTGCTATGCCGTGGATCATACTGCTAAAACAGGGCAGTCGACCACCTTTGGGAAAAGGAACGGATTATTCAAGACTGAACCTGCAGTAGAGCACAGTGTCAGGAAGCCACTCTCTACTGACAAGACACTCAGCTTTGTAGGAAAGGTTCTACAAGTCAACTGTACCCAGAGCAGAGACCTGGGGCTTGTACTACCCCATTAGGACGGAAACCTGACACTGTGGGGAAGAAGGTGGCTAAGTAAGATAACTGGGACTCATCCATACGTGAGTACAAGGATTTTCTTCAAACACTAAAGAGACACTTTACCCTAGCCCGGCAGAGTACATAGTACATTAGACAAAGGGCCCTCCTATCCGGTCCCTGACACCTGTTACCTTACTGCTTCCTCTATCAACTCGCCTATCTGTCTGTTAGAGTGTTATTGTTAATTTTTTTTGCACTAAGTACTAGAGATGAGCGAACCGGCCGAGGTTTGGGTTCGTATGAACCTGAACTCTCGGCTTCTGATTCCGTGGAGAGGGTAGATACAGCCTGAGGACCACCTGGAAAACTAGGATACAGCCATAGCCATAGGCTGTATCCCAGTTTTCCAGGCGGTCCTCAGTCTTTATTCACCCTCTCCACGGAGTGGGCAGACAGTGGGAATCAGAAGCCGAGAGTTCAGGTTCATACGAACCCAAACCTCGGCCGGTTCGCTCATCTCTACTAAGTACCTGAGCATTGTTTGTAACTGTTTTTGCACTAAGAAACCTTTTTCAAGTGAAGTTTGAAAATTCTTTATGGTAGGACTCTTCTGCCGCTACACCTGCACCCACACCTCGCACCTCACCTTAGTCCAAACCAGGGTCCAGTTGCCATGTGTCTGGGGGTGGGTGTTAACACTCCGGGCCACCGTGACAAGTAGTCTACAAAACAGCAGAACCCACCAGCAGGCCCAACATCAATACCAGCAACCCAGGCCACAGCAGTTCTACATTTACTTCTACTACTTTGCATATTTGCCCTTGTAGTTCTGGAATGACAGACTGAACATTACTATACTGTGGGTGCTGTCTAGCTAGGAATCAGCAGCAATGCATGAAACTGAAGGCAGACATGGAAAATAAAAAATAAAAAATAGAATAAAATAAAGCAACATATGTTAATCATCAGTTTGGAATGCTGCATCTGTGGCTGCAATACATGAGGACCTACCAGAGTTGCTCCCTTAGCTAGCAGACTAAGGTCTGTGTGCTGCTTTTCCAGATCATGAAAAAAAAAATTTGGTTCTAAACACTGAATAATTGCATGGAACCGAGAAACAGGAAGCAACCTCGAGTTAAACACAAAACAGAAAGTTTTATGGCCGTCTTACAAAAACCCAAATGAAACACATATGAAACTTGATGCAGAGACCCCAAGTCACACAGGAAAAATACTGTATTCTAAGGGTAGGATGAAGCTTAGGATAACCATAGCAAATGTATTAACGGATACAATAGTTGTTAGTAAATCTTCCTCAATATATAAACATACCACCCAGCATCTGACATAGCAGAAAGAACCAGACTCTGCTACAACCTTACCGAGATCAATCTACATCATTTACATCTAGCCCAATAGGTCCATATTATTATGAGGCTTTAATAACTGGTGCCAACCCAAAGTGATCAGGAAAGTTCATATATTTGTTAGTGTAAGCAACAGGGAACCTGTCACCATGAAAATTCTGTCCAATCTACTGGCATTATGTTATGAAGCTGGTGGAGCTGTGCAGGCTGATGGTCTTGTGGGAAATGATTCCATATATTATTCCATATATTATTGTATAATCAATGCTTTATTGAGTGGGTGGTCTCACTTTCTTTCCTGTACGAGCATGCATACAAAAGTCACCGAGAAGGACCCCCCACTGGACTCCTAACTAGAGAAAAGTAAACCAAACTTCACAAACCCAGATTTGTTACGAACTTCCGCATAAAGTTAATTTTATTACAGACTTACATTTTTTGCAAATTTGTTTACGAACACAGTCCAAGATGGCAGCCACACATTTTAATACACTGCTGCTGTTATATAAAAAGCAGGAAGAGCACTGTGGCCAGTGATTGGCTGAGCAGATTGAGCAGAAGTAGAGGCGGTTGCAACCAGTGGGGGACAGCAGAGATCCGTAGGAGGACAGCGGGGGATGGCGGACTAGTAGGTAGTGATGAACAAACTTGCTAAACCCCATTAAAACAGCTAAATGCCAGCATTCATGTAGCTGTTTTGGTGCAATTAATTTAAGGTTCAGATAAATCTCTACTCCTAACCCCAGAATAAGCAGAGTTTTGTATTAATAAATTACATCACTATAACACTATATATCAATTTTCTCAGCTCCTCATTCTCTTTACCATTGTTGTTAGGATAAGGGCCCTATTACACAATAGAGTGATAATCTGTCAAATTAGGCAGATTTGGCCACATTATTGCACCATGTAATAGAAAAAATGATCAGCCAATGAAACGATCATCGGCTCATTGTTTCTTTAGGTCTAGACCTAAATTCATTGGGTGTCAGACGCGCATCACTATGTGTAATAGAGATGTGCGACTGACGGCTCGTGATTGTAGTATAAAATAATAAAGTATTAACTCCCCAAGTTCCCTGGTGTCTTTGGACCTTCCCCAGTGTCCTCAGAGGCATTCTCAAGTGTCTGCAGCTTTGCCTTCTGTTCCGGTCTCTGCACTGATAGGCTGCGGCCGCTTAGCCAATCACTGGCCGAGAGAGGTCATGGCCAGTGGTTGAACGGCAGCCTGTCAGTGCACAGACCGGATCAGAAGGCAGAGCTGCAGACCCCTGGGGAAGACCTCCGAGGACACCCGGGAATGTGGTAAGTTAATACTTTATTATTTTACAGTAAAGGCAAGGACTGCACGGACATCGCTAACAATGTCTGTGCAGCCCTTGCTGCCTGATAGTCGGCCTATGTAATTGCTCAGTAAATGAACGTCGACCTTATAGTTTACAATTTATGATCGGGCCGTCTAATAGGTCCCTTAGTCAGTCTTAACTAATAGCTAGATCAGATGGAACACAGAAAGTGGAGAAGGGTTTACCTATGTGAAGGGGTTAGTGTGAAAGAGCCTGAGAAAATATGTGCTATGTAGCTACAAGCTGAACCTGTCTGCCTGTTGTAGATCCTTTACACTGATCCTAAAAGGTAAACCAAGACTGCTGCGCCTGTGATTGGCTGCAATGTCACATGCACAATGGATGGGATGTGGTTGCAGCACTTCTAATGGTGGCTAAAATTAATTAAAGGGAAACTATCAGCCGGTTCATGCAAAAGAACCTGCTATTACCCCCCTGCAGCTACATACCTGATGGTCGCATCTCTGTTCCTCTTGTTTCTGACTATCCCAACATTTTTGTGCACATCTGCTTGCTAGGAGCACTAGGGGTGTTTCTTGGACCCCTTGCACCCCACTTGGCTCACCCACCGCCTCCTTCAGTGACACTTTCCCTATGCATATTCATATATAGATAATCGTGCCGGTCAGGAAGCGCATCGATTACTGGCATGCTTATGCATATAGGGAAAGTGTCAATGAAGGAGGCGCTCCTAACAAGCACATTTGCATATTTGATCTTAAAAGGCACAAAAACAGCAGGACTGACAGAAACAAGAAGGACAGCGGCACGATCATAGGGTACAAAGCTGCAGGGAGATAACAGCACAAAACCTGCTGATAGTTCCCCTTTAAGGGGTCAAGGGAGATTTTTCTTTCCATTTGTACAGTTATACTATGGGGTCTTTATGGATTTACAGGTTACTGACCCAGTAGTTATGTGCTTAGCAGTAGGCGTTATATAAATAATGGTCAGTAGTATTCGAAACAACTTCCTTGGTGATTGTTATAAAATTTACTGGGTTTTTACAGATATAAATTCTACTGTAGTAGGCATAAACAGGGAGGAAGAGCAGAGGCTGTACTGTACGCAGAGTGGTCATAGTGGAGATGTAATGGACACAGTGTAACGCTTCTGGTCAGGAAGAGCTTATGATTCACTGTGGTTTTATAGGGTGTCCCAAATTAGTGGGTAAAGGGTGGCGAGACTCCATGTTGCGGTAGTAAAGAGTAGGGTGTGACACTAGAAGGCATTCATACGTTAAATTAGTCAGTTACAGAATTTTGTTGGAAGTTGGAAACACAGTATGGCTGAAAACTGTATTATCCAGCAATGAGTGGGATGAGGGGGGATCAACCCTGTCAGAAATAGAAGCATGGAAATGATTTAATTATAAGTATTTACTGGGCAGATACAATGGAAACATACACATCTAATCCAGCTTTCAGAAGCAGGCATTCTACTGTCAGAAACATGAGCGAGAACATGGAGCCCCCTGGAGGACAAAGGTTGCCATTACAGCATTTGATTCTAGCCTCTATGGATAGCATTACAGTTATAGCCGTTTGTTTTTACCTATTTGGATATGAAAGTGCTGTGAAAAAGTATATGCCCCTAACCTAACTTATTTATTTGTTATGTTTAAATTTCTCAGATCATCCAACTAATAAACAACATAGGGAAACATAAATGCAGTTTTTAAGTTGTTGTTCCATTATTGAGAATAAAGATTAAGTCAATAACCCTTTTGTTTTCTGTCAGCCATTCAGAGGTGGACTCGCTAGTGTGCATTACATCATTGCCCGTATCCCATCTGGGCTTGAACCTGAGGGCCCTATTACACGGAGCAATAATCAGCCAAATCAGGCCGATTCAGCTAATTATCGCTCCGTGTCATAGGGACAACGATCAGCCGATGAAACGATTATCATTTAAAGATCATTTCTTTAGGTCCAGACCTAAAATCATCAGACGTCATAAACTGTTCATACATTACCTCTCCACGCTCCTGGTCTTCTTCTGTCCTCTGCATGCTTTCCGGCACGCTAAAGCTTCTCTGAGGCCTCTCAGGCCGCTAAGCCATTCACTTGGTGGGACCACTACGGCCAATGATTGACTGAGCGGCCAGTCAAGATGCAGCATGCAGTATCGGAAAGCAAGCAGAGGACAGGAGAAGACCGGGAGCAGAGAGGTAATGTATGAATGGTTTAGGGCAAGGGTTGCATGGACATCGCTAACGATGTCTGTGTAGCCCTTGCTAAAAGATAATCGAGCCGCGTAGTAAGCACAGTAAACGAGCGCCGATCTAGTCGATCATTGCTCTTTTACTAGAGATGAGCCGAAGCACTCATCAAGCGAAGTGAATCGCTTCATTTCATCGGCGCTCTGCTGATCATGCCGCCAGGCTTCCCGCACTGCTCCGCTCCCTGCCACTCCTTCCAGGATGCGGGAAAAAGCTGGATTCAATCCTGGGAAACTTCTCCAAGTTTCCCAGGATTGGATCAAGCTTTTCCCTGGCACCCGGAGTGGTGCGGCAGGGAGCGAAGCAGTGCGGGAAGCCCGGCGGTTTCATAAGTGGAGAGCTGATCAAACGAAGCGATTCATCTCTATCGTTTACGCTATTGATCAGGTATACGACCCTTAGGTTCCAAATGGGCAGACTTTATTCTTTAGGATTTTCTGAGGGCAGATTTCATGGCTCCATCAATTATGACAAATCGCCAATGTCCAGCAGATGCAAAGCAGCCCCAGACCTCACGCTGCCTCCACCATGTTTGACCATGACATGCAATTTGATCTTAGCTATGGAGCATCTCTTTTATCACTTACATCACTGGCTGTAGTTATCCCTACACAATAGCGTAACATATGATTTATACAATTTTATAACCAGGTAAAGGACATCTCTTGTTAAATAATACAATTTTATATGTGTTCATTTATGTAACTCTTCCAGTCATCTGCTCAAAATCTTCTGTTTTCCTTCGACTATCACTTCATAGCAAATGCACAAATCACAGATATGGCACACAATCTTTGTTTAATAGCAAAACAATCTGGAATCATAAAACATCACTCAAACAAAACAAAATGATTTAAAGTCATGATCTGCTTTTGCCCATATCTAGTAGAAGAAAAACACTATGGAACCATAAAAAATGAAAAAAATAAATTTCTTTCCAACTTTCTCAAACAGCAGTGACAGGTCAGCATTTGAGAATAGGGCCTTGCCATGGAGCTATTTTTGTTTCTTTTCCACCATATTTTTGCTTTTTGGAAAGATGCATGGCCATACTGTAAATGTATTCCTCGTCAATTAATCTATTTCTATCAATAGGGTGATTTGGTGATATCTTCACTAGAAGGCACCCCTTGACAATGGGTTTCCTTCCTAATAGAAGTATCTGGCTATTCCTGTGTTTCAGACTCCTCTGACACCTTTTTATGCATATTATAAAATTTTAGGGGGCAATGTATAAATGGAGACTCTTGATTGAGTACTCCATTGAATCGTTTTGCTGATCTCCCTGAGCTCAGTGATTGCTGTGTTTTGTTGGTCTACTGTTCATTGCCCCAGTTAGCCAGAATTGTACTCCACACATATGAGGGGCAATACTCCGAAACAGCTGTCTGTGGATGGATGCCTGGCTTTGGTATTTACCTTGTCATATTGCAATACTCACAACTGGGTTAGACTTTGACACAAAAGGGTTCACCCTGGTATTCCCCTATTTGAGTCCCAATGCTCGCAGCTGGACTTAGGACTTAAGGGGCTACGTATCAGGGTGGTCCGTGATCTCCTCACTAGGATGCACCCCTTGGCGACAGGTTTTCCTTCCCAGGAGTGATTTCTGGCTATTCCCATGTTTTAAGACACGTGACTGAAGCTCCATGGACCCTTTTTTTGCATATTACATTTTTTTAGTGGAAAATGTATCAATGGAGACTCTTGCACGAGTACTCCATTGAATCTGTTTGATGATCGCCCTAAGCTCAGTGATAGTTGTATTTTATATGTTTACACAGGCAATTACCATTTCTCCCACCACCTTCTTTACTTTCTCCATATCCTGGATATTTTAGGGTGGTCAAAGACATTCATTTCTTATGTTAGCTTCTGGATATCTTGAAAGATCTGCAGACAGCCTAATGTAAATGGTGACCACACTGATTGGATCTGCTTGAATACATCTCATGTTTTTGATCAGTACTATCTATGCTTACCAGATTTATCTACCTACTACTTTGGTTGGTACATAATAGAAAGACACCTATGTTGGTAAGATTGCCCAGATGTCAACCCATGAAGACCTCGAGGGCTTCCTGTACAAATCCCTGCTTTTATGGTTTTCTACCCCCAAAACATATCTCTGCAAGACAATCTGTACAAATAACTGGTTATACAGTATAGTGCAGCTGCCTATATTTCCTTTGATTTATAATATTGTTACTAGAGATGAGCGAACTGGGTTCGGGTTCGTGTCCATCCGAACCCGAACGATCGGCATTTGATTAGCGGGGGCTGCTGAAGTTGGATATAGTCATTGGCTGTATCCATGTTTTCCAGACAACCTTAGAGCTTTATCCAAGTTCAGCAGCCCCAACTAATCAAATGCCGATCGTTCGGGTTCGGATGGACTCTAACCCAAACCCGGTTCGCTCATCTCTAATTGTTACATGAATGTTGCTTTTGGCTTCATTAGGAATCACATTAAGTCTTACAGAATTTTTTTTTGTTATACAATTTGATTATCACGTTGCCTTCATTTTCACATCTACTTCTATGAACAATGTAGATATGCAATTATGTCACTAGGCTACCATGTAGCTCCTACATTTAGTGAGGTTGTATATTTTTCTCTTACATATGGAGACAATCTATATAATGGGCTGAATGAAATTTATGAGAAGCATCCTATATCTGACACTTATGAGTTAATATACATATAATTATATGTTCCGTACAGCTTGCTCTCTGATAATGGGTCCTGTGGAGTAACTTCTAGGAATCTGAAATTACAGCAATGCAGATTATTAAGAACAGCCGAAATCCCTAACACATAATTTACAATGGCTCCAACCTGGAAATTCACATTAAGTTTCCATTGGGTTTATTTATTCTTACCAGTTCTGTGATGCCATCAGAGACTATGACATTTGTCATATTATGCATTATGAGGCTATGTTCACACTACATAAGTTTCATATTAATCATGGCCGTTGTTGACGATTTGCAACAACAGCCGTGATTAATATAAAACTTACATTGTGCTGCTGTCTATGGAATCACAGCCGGGATCGCTAGCGGCCCCACAAAAAACTTCCATGTCAGTTTTCTGCGGCCACTATTTATTGAATAGCAGTGGCAGAGAACCTGTCAGTTCACACAATGGAGCGTGTGGCTTTGGTGACACGCTCCATTGTGTGCAGAGGGGAGGTCGGATGCGGGCGCACACTGATGTGCCCGCATCCGAATTTAGCAGAAGTGAACATTCATACAGACGGTACTCCAGTACCGGACGGGATGATCTTCAATAATACCAGCTGTTCTGTGATCTGGCCAGGACACAGAGTGGCCAGTTTTATACGTTAAGTGAACATGGCCTGAATAAGCAAAAATTTGTGGTTGAAGTACAGTAAATGTAGTTCACACTTAGCCTGTTGTTAATTGAACTAATTGTGGTGTCCCACCACGGGTGTTGCTATTGGTTACAACCTTTGCAAAAGTCTGTACTCATATGTGTAGGTGGTAATGCAGCAGTACCAAAGTTTTACCACTAGATGTTGTTATCACAAGTATGTATATTGCATGGTTGTAGAAGTTAAAGAGTTATTATTTTTGTGTGTCACATGGATCTGTACACCATTGAGAGTTCTTTCTTCTTCTTTCCTATCACCTTTCTCTTTGCATCTTTCACATGCACTCCTCACCCACTCACAGCATACCTTACATGCGCTGTAGGAAGGAAGTCACATGGGTAGAGGAAGTGTAGGGTCTTTTGCCTTTAGACTCTGTAGAGGTAGGACGCTCCTCACAGTTTCTCTCAAGCAACACTACCAAACACTATGCAGTGTTAAGTCGCTACAAGAAAGGACAAGTCAGGGATCATCTCAATCCACGCCGTGGACAAGAGGAACACAGTGCAGGAGAGTCTCCATAAAAAACTGATCCGGATAGAGCAAAGTTGCTAGAAGCCTATGCACTCGAGGGCGTAACTACCACTGTAGCAGCCATAGCAGCTGCTATGGGGCCCACTGCATCAGGGGGCCGTGTGGCCTGCTCCTGCAATACCCTGGGCCCCTTGAGCTGTCATTATTTGCCTTCCTGGATCTGCAAATGACCCTTTAACTGAAAGCACTGCAGTTATGACTACACTTCATGGCTTAGGTGGTCAGTCAGGAGGGGGCCTAATAAAAGGTTTGCTATGGGGCCAAGCC
Organism: Dendropsophus ebraccatus; assembly: GCF_027789765.1. Classification (NCBI taxonomy): domain Eukaryota; kingdom Metazoa; phylum Chordata; class Amphibia; order Anura; family Hylidae; genus Dendropsophus; species Dendropsophus ebraccatus. Next base: position 41,793,083 of record NC_091462.1, on the reverse strand, counting down.
ATTTCTAGTTACGCCACTGTATGCACTCTATCTCACAGGTGTAAGCAGGAAACCCTCAGCATACCGCTCATCCCAGGTAACCAGGTCTGGGGCTTGTGTCACCCTCTAGGACGGGTCACGCGACACTGGTGGGCAATAGGTGATGCAAAGACCAAAGAGTTAAAACACAGGCACAAGTATTCTCTCTACTTTCAAGTATTCTACTTCTTTTACCTCTGAAGTTCTGGCAGAGCACAGTACTACTTGGGTTGGGACACTCTCGACATCCTCCTCTCTACTTTTCTGAACTTTCTACCTCTTAGCACGCAACTCAGCCAGCATGGCTGTATCTTCTGCTCCACTCGCAGTCTAGCATAATGTACCATATCAAGACAAAGCTGTATTACCTACTTCCTACTTCCATCAAGTAAACAGATTTTATTTATTATAACTGGGCTCTTTGGTTTTTCACCAAGCACCTACACAGTGAATACATCTTCCTTGGGTCATCTCCCCTTTCTGTGGGTGGCAGTACCAATAGGTCACGATGGATCACTACTCCACTCTGGACCACCGTGATAATTGCCCAAGGGTCCCCCAAACAGCAGGCTACTGTCCACAGGGGAACAAGGTATAGCCGGCCCACTAAAATAAAAGCAGGTGTTGTAGCATACCTGTGTGCCCATCTGGCACTGGGGTCACAACAAATTACCACCGGGCAGGGCTATACCTAGGCCAACCACCACCAGAGTGGTGTCACACCTAACCATCTGGCAAGTGACCGGCCATGCCTCTACACCGGAGGCGACCACCACATAATGATCCAATTATGTGTTTTCACCATGGCTTATCCCTTCGGGCATTAGCCTATGTTAACACGCAGCTGATGTTTGCAGAAAAATCTGTGCTTGTGTAACTAAGAGATACTTGTTATGGTGCCAACACTTCAGTTTAGTATAGAGAATGTTCATAGTATGAGCAGTTACTAAGGAATTCTTGGGAGTTTGGAGGAATTTTACTGATGATAACACTAATTATTGGTGTTATTAGGCTGTGTTATTACTCTTTCTCTATCACAGGTGTCTCATTTAAGAACAAGATCATATACTGTGGTAAACAACAGTGAGCCACAATTATTTTAATGGCCAAAATGAAGTTATCTTGTGAACTACTCAATATTCAATAGCAAGGAGAAGTTAAATCAGCAGCCTGAGCTGAGCCACTAAGTGACTCAGTTCAGGCCATTGGAATGAATGGGGCCCGCTGCTTGTCTGCTACAGTATATCACAGACTAAAAATGCAGTGTGAACCAGGCCTTAGTTGTTTGACAAAGTCTAGTACAGTGGCACCTCGGTTCTCAAACTGCTTGGAACTCAAACTGTATTTTCAAGGAAAGTTTGCCTAGGTTCTCAAATTCTTGCTTGGTTCTCAAACACATTTCGGGCACCCAGTCTTGAAGTACTAGGGTTCTGAGTGTTTTTTCGAACGTGGATGGTGGGTTGTACATGGTTTAGCACTGGTTAGGCTTCACATACAGTACAGTACTGTATAAGACTGCTGGAGTGCATATATAGTACAGTTGTAGTACAGTCAGTGCACCGCCATCTCCCATCAGTTACAGTGCTTGGATGGGGGGGGACTCTATACAGTAAAGGATGAGTGAGGAGTTAGTGACTACTGTACTATAATTTCTGGTTTTGTTGAATGTTTCTTGTGTATAATGTACTATACAGTATAACACTTCTCTGTAATGTACTGGACAGTATAGTGCTGTTATGTAATGTACTGTAGGGATTATACTGGGCACTTTTCAATGTAATATATAGGTACTGGAGGTAATTATTGGTTGGTGCTGGAACCAATTAAAAACATTTACATGATTTCCTATGGGAAGACACTGCTCAGTTCTCAGACTGCCTTCTGGAACCAATCAAGTTCGAGAACCGAGGAACCACTGTAATTGAAACGAAATGCTAATGAAGGTGTAAGAGATCTGGGAATTTTTCATCAAATTTACTTAAAGAAACATAAAGCAATGGAGGGTAAAAATGTTGTGTATGTTATTGGGGCAAACTATTCTGAACAGACATCTAGAGAACACACTTGATATCCATCACCCTCGCACCAGTGCACACATCAAAAAGCCCAATAGTATTAGCTATCTGTTAGGACTCGAGCCGTGCATTCAGCTCCTGGCATCGCAGATGTGTGCGGCCAAAGCATTCATAACAACCGCTCAGGCCGGTTGCTGTGGGCGCGACGACGGCGTCCATAGCAGCCGGACTGCTTCTCATATTTTTCACCTACCCTGCTCTGCTATTCCATGTTGTAGCAGAGGCCAGGGTTTCACTCCCCTGGCTGATCAACTTAGGTGTTGTGTGTGTGCTCACTGATTGTTGACGGACAGCTGACTCACCAGTAAGCTGTCAGTATCTGTGCAGGACCTAGAGCCTCAGCCCCAATCAAGCCTGAGGCTGGGACTACAGGTTACATAAGTACCAGCATTTGTATCATGTTCCTGCCTGTGATAGTATCTAGCTCCTAGTTTACTTGACCTAGCGCTTTCCTGCATTTATTATTTGGTTACCTGACTTCGGCTATTAACCCTTTGACTACCCCACTGGACACGATTTTGTACTTTGCTACTCGGTTGGTTTTGACTTGGACTCCTGACTTTCCCTTTATTGTGTTGTTATTGTCTTGTTTTGTTCTGTGTTCCACTCAGTTAGATCAGGGACTGCCGTCCAGTTGTCCGTTGCTATTAGAGCTTCTGAGGCAAGCAGGTAGGGGCAGTGGGGTGGGTGCCAGCTTCAGGGCTCACCTGTCCTTCTGTTTCCCTGTCCCTATCCTAACATTATCACAGGCCTTTACTCTCATCAGCTATCCCGGCGGTTCACAATGTCCGTTGAACCGTCTGTCGCTGATCACCTGGATGAGATTGATACCCAGATGAAGGGACTGGCAGGTGTAGTGACCCACCTGTCCCAACGAGTGGATTCCCTGACCCAGATGACTCCAGCTCCTGCCCCAGTGACTGTACCTGTGCAGACTACTAGGTCCAAGATGCTTGTGCCAGACCGATTTGATGGTAATCCCGATAGATTTAGGTCTTTTAGGGAGTCTTGCCTCCTGTATTTCTGCTTTAACCCTTTCTCTGGTGATGCAGAGAGGGTAGCCATGATTATTTCCCTTCTCCAGGGGGCTCCCCAGGATTGGGCCTTGTCGTTACCAGTTGGGGCTCCAGAGTGGAGTTCGGTCCAGTCTTTCTTTTATTCTTTAGGTCAGATCTATGATGACCTAAACTGCGCTGCCCTGGCAGAGTCTCACTTGTTGTCTATCCAGCAAGGTCACCATACTGCTGAAGACTACTCTGCTGAGTTTAGGCAGTGGAGTGTGGTTACTGGGTGGGCAGATGCGCCATTAAAAACCCTTTACCGCCAGGGATTATCCGATAGTATCAAGGATGCAATGGTCAGCCATCCCCCTCCTGACTCCCTAGGTAACCTTATGACATTAGCGGTCTCCATTGACAGAAGGCTTAGGGAGAGGAAATGGGAGAAGCAAGGGGTGACAACTATGGTTCCTTGTCATGGTCAGTTAGCCGGTCCTAAGGTAACTTCTCTCAGGAATGCTGCAGTCTCATCCCCTACTCCACCAAAGAAGGAACCTATGATACTGGGGTTCACCACCGCTGCCACCCGCAGGAAACATCGCCTGGACAATTCCCTGTGTCTGTATTGTGGAAAACCGGGCCACTTCATCAGAGAATGTCCGTCCAGGCCTAACCAGCATCCGAGAAAACACCAGTGCCTGAGTGATGATCTGGAGGGTCACTCAGGCACACAGGTACCCCCTAAGGTTTTTGACAAATTCTTGTTACCTGTTACGTTGTCTTCTGGTGAGGTAATTTTTTCGTGTCAGGCCATGGTGGACTCGGGTGCAGCCCTGAGTTTTATCCGCACATCTGTTGCCTTGTCCTTGGGGTTAAAGTTAATTCCTCTATGTTATCAATTTTCTGTTTCAGGTGCCAACTCTGCCCCTTTAAGTGGGGGTAACATCAGGTTTCGTACCCCAGAGGTCTCCATGGGGGTTGGCTGTCTCCACCATGAACTGATATCTTTTTTTGTTATGGACAAACTAGCCGCAGATGTAATCCTTGGGTTGCCATGGTTACGACTCCACAATCCTGTGTTAAGTTGGAGAACCTCTGAACTTATCAAGTGGGGTAGCTCTTGCGATTCACATTTAACTCAAGTTTATCCGTCTTTGTGTTTTGCATCTGACATGTTGGTTCTTCCAGAATTTATTTCAGATTTTGGTGATGTATTCGATGAGGCGGTTGCTGACGCCTTGCCTCCTCACCGTTTGTATGATTGTGCCATTGACCTAGTGCCCGGGGCCAGGTTCCCCAAGGGGCGGATTTTTAACCTGTCCCCCCCGGAGCGAGAGTCAATGCGGCAATACATACAGGACAGTTTGAGGAAGGGTCACATCCGCCCATCTGTGTCTCCTATGGGTGCTGGATTCTTCTTTGTAGAAAAGAAAGATGGTGGGCTACGCCCTTGTATTGACTACAGAGAACTTAATAAAATAACTGTCAAGGACCAGCATCCACTTCCCCTCATCCTGGATCTGTTAAATTAGGTAGTTGGGGCTCGTTGGTTCTCGAAAATCGATCTTAAGGGAGCCTATAATCTGATCCGGATCAGGGAAGGTGATGAGTGGAAAACGGAATTTAACACGCCGGAAGGTCATTTTGAGTATCTGGTGATGCCCTTTGGGCTCAGTAATGCTCCTGCTGTTTTTCAAAGATTTGTCAATGACATATTTCGCGATTTATTTGGACAATTTGTTGTTATATATCTTGATGACATCCTCATCTATTCTCCTGACTTGCCCTCTCATCAGAGACATGTGCGTGAGGTGTTAACCAGACTCAGAAAAAATTCCCTATGTGCAAAATATTCCAAGTGTTTATTTGGAGTTAAAGAGGTTGGGTTCTTGGGCTATATTCTTACCCCTGATTCAGTGCAGATGGACCCTAGTAAGGTGTCAGCAGTGCTCGAGTGGGCTAGGCCCACTACCCTGAAGGAAGTCCAAAGATTTCTGGGCTTTGCAAATTTCTATAGGAAGTTCATTCGTAATTTTTCCTTGGTTGCCAAGCCACTGACTGAACTTACTAAGAAAGGAGCAGACCCAGCCTCTTGGTCACCAGAAGCCGAACAGGCTTTCACTCAGTTAAAGAAAAGTTTTTCTTCTGTCCCTGTCTTGGTGCATCCTAATTTAGAGCTTCCATTCGTGGTTGAGGTTGATGCCTCAGAATCTGGTGTAGGGGCGGTACTTTCCCAAGGTCAGGAACCCTATACTAATCTGAGGCCTGTTGCATATTTCTCCAGGAGATTCTCCACTTCTGAGGCCAACTATGACGTTGGCAACCGGGAGCTGCTGGCTATTAAGTGGGCTTTTGAGGAGTGGAGACATTTCCTGGAGGGAGCTAGACACCAGATTACAGTCTTAACCGATCGCAAAAATCTCCAGTATCTGGATAAGGCTAAGAGGTTAAACCCACGTCAAGCTCGTTGGGCTCTGTTTTTTACCCGTTTTAATTTCATTGTTACGTACCGTCTTGGCTCTAAGAACATAAAAGCAGATGCTTTATCCAGGAGTTTTGGTGTCTCTGAAGTCTCTGAGGTAGAACCCGTTAACATTCTACCTCAAGGCATTGTGTTGGCTGGTATGTCTGTTGACCTTAAAACAGAAATTTTGAGGTCTCAAGATAACGCGCCAGCTAATGTACCTTCCGATAAGTTGTTTGTTCCTGTTAATCTGAGATTACAATAGTGGTAAACGGAAGAGGTTGGTGGGATTTGTCTGGCGCAACCACCCCTATTGGAAAACACCAGCCACGTTCCCCTGTAACTTCTCTGAATGAAGAGAACTCCTGGCACTGGTGTGAAGTCAAATTCAGGCTTTTATTTGAGCAGTACTTAAAGAGATTCATGCGTCCACTCTAGCCGGTCATCCTGGCATTGCTGGGACAGGTTATTTGTTGTCCCGCTCATGCTGGTGGCCTTCCTGTCAGAGGAATGTCCGGGAATACGTTAAGTCCTGTGAGACGTGTGCCCGGGCAAAAACCCCAAGGTCTCTGCCTGAAGGTTTGCTCCAACCTCTTCCGTTGCCTGGTGGTCCATGGTCCCATCTTTCCATGGACTTTGTCACAGATCTTCCTGCATCGCAGGGCAAAACTGTGATCTGGGTAGTAGTGGACAGATTTAGTAAGATGAGTCATCTAATTGCATTAAAGAAATTGCCTAAAGCAAAGACCCTTGCCAAACTATTCATACGCCATGTCCTCACGCTACACGGTATACCCTCTAATATTGTCTCTGACCGGGGGGTGCAGTTTGTGTCAAAGTTTTGGAGGGAGTTCTGTGGGTTGTTGAAAATCTCCCTGTCATTTTCTTCGGCGTTTCACCCAGAAACAAATGGGCAAACAGATGTACTCAGTATGAAGTGGGTGAGAAAGTTTGGTTGTCCACTAAGAACCTCCGACTTCGTGTCCCTTCAGCTAAATTTGCTCCCAGGTACATAGGCCCGTTCCCCATTGCAGAAATTATTAACACTGTGTCATTTAAGTTACAGTTACCCCGATCATTAAAGATTCATCCTGTATTCCACAAGAGCCTCCTTAAGAAGTACACTCCTCCAGCAGTTGCTTGTCCTACTCCCCTTCCAGTTGTGGCCCAGGGTGAATTGGAGTACGAGATTGAAAGGATTCTCGACTCAAGAAGAATTCGTAGGACCATACAGTATCTGGTACATTGGAAGGGGTATGGCCAGGAGGAGCGTACATGGGTAACGGCACGAGATCTTCATGCCCCTGATTTAATAAAAAATTTCATCTGTCGTACCCTTATAAGCCTGGAGGTCCTTGTAAGGGTCCGGAGGCCCCTCCTCATGGAAGGGGGTTCTGTTAGGACTCGAGCCATGCATTCAGCTCCTGGCATCGCAGATGTGTGCGACCAAAGCATTCATAACAACCGCTCAGGCCGGTTGCTGTGGGCGCGACGACGGCATCCATAGCAGCCGGACTGCTTCTCATGTTTTCACCTACCCTGCTCTGCTATTCCATGTTGTAGCAGAGGCCAGGGTTTCACTCCCCTGGCTGATCAACTTAGGTGTTATGTGTGTGCTCACTGATTGTTGACTGACAGCTGACTCACCAGTAAGCTGTCTGTATCTGTGCAGGACCTAGAGCCTCAGCCCCAATCAAGCCTGAGGCTGGGACTACAGGTTGCATAAGTACCAGCATTTGTATCATGTTCCTGCCTGTGATAGTATCTAGCTCCTAGTTTACTTGACCTAGCGCTTTCCTGCATTTATTATCTGGTTACCTGACTTCGGCTATTAACCCTTTGACTACCCCACTGGACACAATTTTGTACTTTGCTGCTCGGTTGGTTTTGACTTGGACTCCTGACTTTCCCTTTATTGTGTTGTGTATTGTCTTGTTTTGTTCTGTGTTCCACTCAGTTAGATCAGGGACTGCCGTCCAGTTGTCCGTTGCTATTAGAGCTTCTGAGGCAAGCAGGTAGGGGCAGTGGGGCGGGTGCCAGCTTCAGGGCTCACCTGTCCTTCTGTTTCCCTGTCCCTATCCTAACACTATCTGACTTTAGCTATCTGAATGCTTTCAAAAAGTTGTTCATAGTTTGTTTTAATCAGTTATTAGCAATGTTACGTTAATTTTTATTAATTTGCTTTTAAAATTTTATTAAATTCACAGTGAATGAAGAGAAGAATCATCTAATCCAACCAATACAGTGGCTTCAGGACAGCATCTATTCTTCTAGGTACACTTTTACACAGTTATTGAAGGAACTCAGCGGGGAGGTTGGGCAAGAGATCTTGGAGCAGTAACTAGAGATCTTCTGTGGATGTCACTGGTTAGATCCTTCTGTCTATTCATGTAATCCCAGACTGGATGATGTTGGGTTCTGTGGGAGCCATGCCTTCACTTCCAGGATTCCTTGTACTTCCTTATGCTGGAGATAGTTTTTAATGAATGTATGTTTGGATCCTGCTGCAGAAACCAAAATTTTGAGCCAGAAGCCAAACAAATTTGGAGCCAATTAGAAGGGTCTTACTTTACCACATTTTTTAAACACCTGCCTAAAGCTTTTGCTTGTCCTGTGTAGATAGATAGATAGATAGATAGATAGATAGATAGATAGATTTTTTTTCCTGTATTCTTGCTTTTTAACAATTTATTTTGGGAATTTTCTATAGTAAAGTCATTTTGTTTACTTTTATGCGATCGCCATCTGGGCTGCCTCCCCAATCTTTACTCAGCTAACTTGGCCTGATTTATAGGTCTCTCCCTATTTCTTTATATGGGAATGTTTACATTGAATATGCAAAAGAAGAACCCATGGAGCCCCATTCAAGAGTCTGGAAACACAGGACTAGCCAGATATCCCTCCAGGAAGGACTCAGCCAGGGTGTGGCTCCTGTAGGGAAACCACCAAAACCACCATATTAAGTGGCCCTATAAGTCAATGTAATGACAAGGGAAAAACCAAGGCCAGTTATCCATCCACAGACAGCTGTTTCAGGGTGTTGCCCCTCATCAGTGTGCAGCAGGATTCTGGCTAGGTGGGAGCAATTCCTAGTAAAGCCATAAGAGAAACAGATCGCTGATCTCAGGGAGACTAGCCAAACAATTACACTGCCGGCTGCCAGTTAAATCGCTCAATGCAGTGAAATCCTAGGTGCATTGCTCCCTGGGAGCAATGCACCTAGGATTTCACTGCATTGAGCGCTGCAGTGGAGAGTTCCACCACGGAATTCCACCTATATTAATCAGTGTGAACATACCCTAAGGGAAGGTCCTCCAATCAAGCCTAGCAGGGTAGGAAAAAGCTGCCAGGAGATACCCAGATAGCACTTAACCTTACGCATGGTTGCACCTTACATATGCCTCATGTCTCCTTGTATTTTTGTATCTTATCGTAAAAGTAGTAATGACATTCAGAAATAAGCAACCCGAGCCACAAGTGAGCACAGAATAATATATATTCTTAGACTTTTCAATAAATAATTGCATACACATCAATAATCTCAAAGTATTAAGAAGACAACATTATCATACTTAAATAAACTAAGTTTCATTCCACATTGAAGACATCAGAAGCTAAAGGGATCCCCAATAATGAAACAAGAAAGAGTCGATTCAGAAGTGTCTGGAGCAGAAGGAAAATCGTGCCTAATATGTCTGAATATAAGGTCAGTATCAGCGTATAGAGCTAAGAAATGATGCATTATGAGTTGATAAAGGTAATTTATGTACATAGGTAGTATAGGGGTCCTCATTGGAAGTCTTGAGAAGTTATTGTCCTTTGTAAGAAGGTGAAGCAGGTGAGAGCAATACATTTTCATAAAGTGAGGGTTTCATTAAGGGTCTTGTCAAGCGGAGATTGATTCTCCCTACCTGTATCCCCCAGTTTTACCTTGATCCACCAAGTCATCTTTGCATACAGTAGGTAGTGTGGTTACATGCTTTATATGCTCCTGACTACCCAAAACCAACCCAGTCACTGTGCCAGGATTTAACATGTGTGTAATCCTTTTAGCTGACTTGTCTTGTCATTAAGGTGACTTGCCTTGTCTAAACTTGACCTGTCTCTTGCCTCCGTGTTGGACTCCACCAGCTGTGACTGATGGCTACCTTTAAGTGACTACTGGTATGATGATCAGATGTTCTGCAATTTCTGATTAATAAACATGGCAGGTGAATAGAGGAAATAAGTGTGTTGTGGCATAGTGAACTATGATTATACACTGCTCTGGATGGTACTTCAATGGGCACTGTTTTACTTGTAACTATAGTGGGCATTGTACTGAGATCAAAACTATTTTATAGACACTGGTCATTCTTGTATGGTAGGACCAACACCTTGGGCAGTTCTATATTGAAGCTATTACCTTGCTGGTGCTACTATTTGGCCTACACTTCTTCTTAGGCCCAGAAAGTAGATGGCAGTAAGGTGGCACTAGTGTAGAAGCACAAATTGGCCCTGTTATGGGGACAGTAATCTTGTGAGAACCGCTACGTAGACACCATCATTTATGGCACTCACTTTGGGTTCTCAGAATAAGAACTAAAAATTATATTGAAGTTACAACAAGGGATAGTTTTAGAGGCATCAGTACTCTGAGGCATTGGACGGTTCTTATCTCTAACATATATGGCATGATGACCTCATCATTCCAACATAGCAGTGGGGTGGTATCAATGCCCAGGTATTAAGTGGTCTTAATGTGAGGACTGCATGTTGTCACCATCATTTACAACACTTATTCTGTAGACTAAGAGGACAGGATCTCCTTGATATTATAACTAGGGTTAGTTTTAGGTGGGTGATCAGATAATAAGGAATGGTACTGAACTTACACCTAACCAATATGCCATGCCAAGGTGATGCCTTTACTCCAACATAGAAGCCCAATGTTGCCCCTAAACTGAAATCACCTAAAAATTACCCAATGTACTCTACTACCCTTTTAGGCTTCCATGACTAAAGCTCCTAACTAGCAGCTAGCCATTACAGTGGATCCCAATAGGCACCCCTAAGATTAGCACTCTTTTAGATATTTTAGGATAGAGCAGAGGGACTATTACATAGAGGACATGGTGGTTCAAGACCATACAAGCAATGAGCTGGTGGTAGCAGGTATGAAGAACCCTTAAAGATCTCCGCATTGTGTGACCTTGGGAAAGTAAGAATGAGGAAGGAACACCAACCCATAGTTACTTCAATGAGTTAGTGGGTTTCAAAGGAAGCGTCTGGGTGACACTGTTATCCAAGTACATTACATGAAACATAAGGAGCACATTCTGTGTGCAGCATTTTAGATCTTTCTCATTTGTCTTTGGATACTTTCATTGATCACAATCACCAATCCTCGGGGGAATTATGTAAGAATTTAGTGCAAATGATCTGCAGTAACCCACAGCAACCAATGACATACATAGCCCATTGAAACCTATTAGGAGATTGGTTGCTGTGGGCTGTAACATGTGTTCTACCTTCACTACAGTATTAAATATAAATGTGATGAAAACATGCTACCTACCTATCCACTAAACACAAAGCTGTCATTCCATTCAAAACAACACAATGAATAAATTAAACAGCAGCAGCTTAATCTTTCACAGACATAATGATTCGCCAATTTCCTAATATTACTCTATTTCCCCTAGGAAAATTGAATGCATGGTCCTTTATAAAAAATGTGGCGCATGCACGTGCTGCTGTATGAACACTGAACATAATGTTAAATTACTATAATTGTATACTGAGCCCAGCTAGAATACGTGTGTAATGACCAGGATGCACTGACTTGCGAGTCGTTTAAAAATCATCTCTCAGCATGCATGTATTGCAATACATTGGTTATACATATGAACAGATCTGTCTGTAATATAATGAAGTTTTGTGCAGTGAGAAGAATGTTATGTCATTGACTGTAATGGCTCATAATGATACACATGGATCCATAAGCATTCGATAAGCAGCTTTGGCAAGTCCTGCACGTATCATACAGGTCTGTAGTGTAGTCGGGGCGATGAGAATTGTTGGCTGTGGGTGGAAGGGTCAGAGTAGGAGGTCGTAGGAGGAAATTACAGCGTGCCCATCCCGGTAACCTCAGACGTCAGCCTGAAAAAGAGAACGGTGGGGGGGGGGGGAGTGGATGGTGGAAGCACAAGAGGTGAACCATGGTGAGAAGAAGGCGATAGTGGTAAGTATGATAGAAATAAAGAAGGTGGTATGGAATAGGTGTGCAATAGATGATAGGGTTGTAAAGGTAAAAAGAAAGACAGCATATTAGTAATAGCAAACTAGCAATTGTAAAATAAAAAAAAGACAGGGAACTGTGCATATTTTGCTACACTTCGTAGGATAGTAGTGTGCAGACATGGCACATGCTAAGCTCATTTTTAGAAAACCTTCGACCAACATTACTGCAAGACGTTTTTTCTATTTGTTCTTTCCGGTCATTACGGTCATTCCGGTTACAAACAAGATTCCAGGTGCATAAAATGCCACCCACTGCAAGTAAATAGGAATAGGTGTCTGATGGCATTCACATGCATAATAGAGCAAAATAGATGGTATTTTAAAAGTTCGTCAGCAGTTTTAAGGGCTTAAAACTGCTGACAAACCTACACAGGACGGGATGGGATGGGTGGGGGGAGGTAATATAGCAGTATCTGCAACCTGCTTGACCAAGAAACATGACAGCTGTCCTGGAGACGCCCCTTCACATTAAGTGCTCAGAGCGCTCTGAATTTAGAGCCTCCCCAGCCCTATCTCTCTGCTCAAGTTGACAGCTCTAGAGGCCTCCCAACTACATATTAGTGTCGTCATTGAGAGCGGAGAGTGGGGACCAAAATGTTCTCAGTAGAGAGAGAATATTATCTCTTCATTCTTGATAAACATGAAGTGTAAAGGCCCTATAGCACAAAACGATTATTGGCCAGACTTGGCGATTAGCAGCCGTTCTGGACGAAAATTCGTTTGGTGTAATAGGACATGTTAAAAGACCATGATTAGCCGACATGCAACATGTTGAAAGATTTTGATCAGGTTAGTGACGGTCTCCTGCTTGTCGCTCTGTATAATAGGAGCAATAGCAGACGGCCTCTGACTTCAATGGGCAGCCAGGATGATCTAAGAATAATCCAGGCAGCCCCTTTCACTGCTCCTTGCTTGCTGTCTGTGCGTGCAATAGCACAGGCATTGAGCGAGGAATGAAGTGGAAGTGAGCACTGACCTGAAAGCTTTAAAATGATATCCCTATCTCCAAACATTATCTAGTAGAGGGTAACAAGTTGATACGTATGGGCCTGACCATACCTACAGATTACAAGCGTGATCATTGGGGGTCCGCAAATGATTGAAATGTGCCGCGTGTGCCCAAAATGCATTTTATTCATCCTTTCCCAACCCAAACAGTTTTCTATTCCCTATCCTGAGAATAGAGGGTAACTTTGGGATGTGGGAATATCCCTTTAACTTTAACAATAGACTATTTTTTATGGTAACAAAAGAGATGTCTGGTACCAAAAGAGGTTATAAAGACTGCAAGAAGATAAGCTACATCCCACTTTCGTTTAAAAATGCAATGTCATGTTTTAAAACTTTTCAAGTGAAATGGGGCTACTAGATTCTCTTCTTGATTGCTCTTCTGTTCAGTTGGGGTCTGAAAACCACTCAGAAATGCCCCTTCTATAAATTTAACTGCAAAGTCATTATTATATAATCATATATTACTGATTAACGCTCAGAATATAATGAAAAGGGTATCCTTTAAGAACATAAGGGGAGATTTATCAAAGAGGTGTAAAGCAGAACTGGCTCAGTTGCCCCTAGCAACCAATCAGATTCCACCTTTCATTCCTCACAGGTTCTTTGAAAAATGAAAGGTGGAATCTGATTGGTTACTAGGGGAAACTGAGACAGTTTCACTTTACACCATGTTTGATAAATCTCCCCCATAGATTGTAATTGTACTTGTGTTTCTTTTTACTTGCATCTGTCAACTTGTATGTGCTCCAAAATGGCAAGATGTATTAGCTACAAATACAAAGTTCTTTGGAAAATGCCGAAATTCAAAAGAACTGAACTTAAGATTGTCCAGTGAAGGAGACAAATATCTGGATGTCATTAGATTGTCTCAATCTGGGAATTATATTGCCAAAACTGTGGTGGCCTGGCTCATGTAGTGTTTTGTTCTCAGTGGACTGTTTCTCCGTCTGAATACAGCATGGCCTTATCGAAACCAGAAGAAATGTGCCTGACATTATTCCATCAAATCTCCCCAAAACATTATATTTATTTCCCATTTCTAAATAGTGTTTGTGTCTGTTTATCATCATACAGCATCATAACCTTACACATTATACAGGGAGGTTCATCTGAAAATCTTACATCAGAGTTTCTGACAATCAAGAAACATCTGTATCCCTGTTGCCATATTAGACTGCTTTTTTTTTATATCCTTAGGTGTAGCTAAGAAGGAGCTTGTGGGGCATGTGAAAGTCCATGAGGTCTTAGGGTTCTTTAAATTTAAATCGTAGATGCCACAAAATACACTGGACCCGATCAGTGTACAGTCCATTTGGCATCAGAAGTTCAGTGCAGAAGTCGGTAATGCATGTGACCCCCAACTGGATAAGAACGTGAGTAGCGCACAGTACCGACCAGGAGGGGTTGTCTCCATGGATACCCGAACTTCTGCCGCCAAATGAATTGCAGGCTGATCAGGTCCAGCATACTTCATGACAGGTTCATGTTATTATTATTTAGTACTGTATTTTCTTTCCCACCTGTGTCTTTGTTTTTAGTTTGTAGAAAAATCATGTGTCACTATTTGTACCATTTCTGATGTGTTTCCGGCCCTGTCTGCTCTGCTGTTGCAGCTCTCTCCTTTGGGTATGTGCAGGAATTCAGACGGAACCTCCGTCACAGAATTCCCAGCTAGCGCCCGCTCGTGGACTGCAGCGGGCGCGCGCGTCTCCGCCGTCATAGGCTCCATTCTATGCACTGGCGAATTCTGCCCTCCGTCCAAAGAATGATCAGGTTCATTCTTTGGACAGAGGAAGGAAACCGCCCATGCATAGAATGGAGTCTATGACACAGGCGGAGACACGCACGCCCGCTGCAGTCCACGAGCGCAAGCTGGGAATTCCGCAATGGAGGTTCCGTCTGAATTCCTCAGTGTGCACATACCCTTAGGCCCATTCCTGCCTGCTCCACCGTATTCCTCTGCCTGGGCTCCATGCTTTTAGCACCAGTGGAGTTCCTCGTCTGCCTCTCCCAATGCTGACCTGGACTGTCTGACATATGTCTGAAGCCATCTGCTCTAATCCTACGTCTGACTATGCTGCTGCCTCATCCCTGGTACTGTTGATAACATGGCCAGTTTACTATACACATTTTGCCTTTTTCTCTGGTGCCTCATACAGGCCCTATGCACACTTGGACCCCACTTGAGGAGTGACTTGTGCCCTCTAGCTGCAGAAGTCCAGCTGCCAAATCCTGGAGCGGAATAAAGGGTGAAGACCTAGAGAACACTTAGTCTCTGTTCCCAGGCATGGGCCAGAGTCAAACCAGTCTGGTAGCACAGTTGTCCACATCCACTGCCTATCATGACTATTTATATAAAGGTTTGTAAATTGCACATTATAATGAGTCTACAATACAGCTTACCTGACCATTTTATTGTGCAATACACATGGTACAGGTGCAGAAGACTATGGCTGTTTTGCGACAACTCTGTTTAAGTGCAGAGTTGTCCTGAAATGGTCAAAATTCTGTAGTCTTCTGCGCCTGTACCATGTGTATCGCACAAGAGTGCCGCCTGTTTTCTTTGTTTTCTTTCTTTACTACCTCTTACCTGGCGTTGATGAGGTACTGAGCAAGGCTGATGTTAGCTGGGCTTCCGGTGATAGTGATCTGACGCTCCGCTGACCCCTCCATGGCGCTGGCTATTTTGATTTGTGCTCCAGACATCTGTCGAATTTCATTGATTTTGGTCCCTTGGCGTCCGATGATGCAGCCTATTAGCTGAAAAATTAGAAAAGCTGAAACATATGCAAACAGTAAGGGGTAGAGGAACAGCAATGGCTATAATGTATTTCTATATACACTGTATACATTGAAACCATATTATTAAATTCAGTAACTCAACAACATTTTCTTGGGGTATGATAAAACACTGAATTTAAAGGCAGAAATACTTTCTAAAATGAGCAATAAACAGGCAGTCATGGTATACTACAGAATGATGTAAATACTTAAAAAGCTGATTATTCTCAAATAGGGCTTGTTATTATAGAGGCCGGAAGTAATACATCATATTCCTGAGCAAAGACGCACAGGAAATTCTACAGGGATGACTGGCTCCTGTCTTAGTTACACTAGTGATTTGGAAATATGGTGATAATTGAGTTCATATCAATACTATGTCACAGCTGATATTGGGCAATGGTCCCCTATGACAGCATCAATTGGCCTGAGACAACCTCCTTTCTTGCTACTGATTCTCTGGAAAAAAAATGTAATGTTTCAGAATGTTCCCTTTTACTGACTGCTATTTGTATGTGTACCCTGTCATCTTCTGACTCTACAAATGGCAATCAGCCCTAAAGTCATCTGGCCTGTTAGAACATGTGGGTGAGTGCCCTGCCTTCTTACTTATGAACACCCAAGTGCTTGGCCAAGTACAAATTTTTTTTTGTTATTCTTAAATTCAGGAGAAAGAATCATACTCACATCATTTGGTATGGTGAGTTCATGAGTACTTGCCTGGGGACTGGCATCCATACCTAACATGTAAGAAAGTTGTGTTAGTGTAAAGTCATTGTTTCCAAACACCCCAATCCCATTGCTCCCATGTGTAGCTCACCTGTTCCTTCCTCTTGCTACATCCCACTTGACATCAGCATATCAACATGGCTTTGAATTTAGTTTGACATCAGTCACATTAACTTATGTCCCAACATGCACTTACTTTACAGGAACAAATCCCAAGCTAAGGAAGCCCTCAATATATTACTTACCTGGACACTATAGGGGCAGTTGTAAAGGATGTGCACTACTTATATGGTTCTTACAAGAAATTACTAAATGCTCTTTACTCAAATCACTATAAAACATCATTAAAACACTCAAAATATCTCACTCTAAATCAATCAAAATATTTTGTATGAATTAACCAAATTAATAAATAAGCAAATGATACTGATTCTCAATGGTATTGGTTGAGTGTCAAATAATGGAGTATAAAAATGACATGATAGTGTTAGTAAAACGTCCAAAACGTAGAAACAGAATGGGGGGATTTATGATATCCAGCGTACAAGTAGGCAGGTCTTGTATAAGGCCCCGCCCCCTTCACTAAGAGGCACAGGCGTAAATCATGATACATGAGGCACGGGAGGAGGCCACTTTTCTTCCCCATCTCATCACACACCCCCAAGCTCCCACAGCCCGTCCATCGGGCGAGCGGGGCATACAGCAGGCATTCGCCAGGGAGAAGGGGTGAATCTGCACCTTCGTCCTGGCGTACGCCTCGGGCGGACGTTTGATAAATGTCCCCCAATATGTTTAAAATATATCATAGTAATAACCTAGAATTCCTGTACCTAAATGCTTCATATATAGAAACTTTTACAGGTTCAACAAAATATATCGCACTTAAGGTACTAAATAAATAAGCAAATTAATTTAACTAATGATACTGAGTGGTCTTCCATGCTGGAAAGGTGTTCTACAATGTTTAGAAGTTACTCAAACAACGACTTTATGTAAACTTCATTCGAACTTCTCTGTTGAACTTGAAGCTCCAAGGTCCAATGCAAAAAATTTTTAGTACCGTCTATCTTAAGTGGTACATCGATGGACTGTTGGGGCCCTTAAAGGGGAAGTTTGGGCAAAATAATTTGAAGATATGTTATTGCCCAACTAAAGTTATGAAAATTACTATTAGACATTTATTATGGGAAATGCACCTATAGTGCATTTTCCCTGCCGTTACTACGGCATGGCCTCTTCAGGGCTCTGTAAAGTTGGTGATGTCATGTCACATAAACTGCCGACTCCTGCTTCTCCAGTCTGTCCCACCGCTGCTGCAGGAGTTGGCAGTTTATGTGACGTGACATCACAAACGTAACAGAGACCTGTACAGGACATTGTGTATAAAGTGCAGGGAAAATGCACTATAGGTTTATTTACCATAATAAGTGTCTATTAGTAATTTTCATAACTTATGTTGGGCAATAACATATCTTAAAATTATTTTGCCCAGACTTCCCCTTTATGACACCGAGCTGCCCAGGTGCATTTACCACATCTGCACATCCTATAGATATGCCTTAGTTTGTTCATGGTCATAAAGGCAGCTATGTTGCTTTAGCTGCTGTTCTGCTCTTGCAGTGTCCCAGTATAAGTATTTTTTATAAGGTTTAATGAAGTATTACCTGCCTGCTGTACTTTTTGTAAAATGCACTGTACTGTAGTTAAATTGCACTGTTCTATATACCTAAGTATTGGCTGATAGAAATCAAAGAGCTAAACCTATTTACACAAACATACACTTTCTGTATTTCCACCTCTTGTAGACAACATTAGTGTCTGTCACTGCAGCTTATCTCTTTCTGAACAAACGACTGCCTGTGAATCTCCATCATGGACACTCCCGTATGACCACTGATATAATCTGTTGGTAGTTGTTCGGAGGGCCTATATATAGACTGATGGCCAAATGATCGACTGATGGCCAAATCTGCTTTGGGTTTGGCCGATGAAAGTGTAAAGTATATAGGGACCTTAACTCTCTATACCTGTAGGATTATCACTGCAAACTGCTAGTCTTCAGTTAGTTAACCCAAAAAGGTAGTTTATAAGTACCCAGCTTTTGCTTATCTCTTGGTCTCAAGGTAATGTCCAAGTTTGAGCTTTTACTCAGGTTGAGTTAGAGCCTGCAAGAGATTCAGTTAAGTCTTCAAGCAAGAGCTACAACTTTAGTCTCAAGTCTCCAGTTTTCTTGATGATGGAATATTCTTTTATACAAAATCCTCAACATATACAGGTCTACAAGGCTGAGAGGAGTTTCACTTTAACAGGGGCTCTTAGCTGTTTGTGCCTTGGTGGACGTCAGGCCACACCAACCTCTATTGTTGGTACGCCATTTGTTTTGCCCATTCAGGGATTCAATACCTTTTACAAGGTACTGTTGTTGGTACTAGATCTGATCTGAAGTTAAGTAAAATTACCTGCTATATTGAAACTCCTTGAGTAATGGTGTCTTAGTCTACACTGTACACACATCACAAGTCTTCCACCTACCACCAGCCAGAACATCTTTAACAGAGAAGTACTCAAGAGAATTAACATCTACCATACGGTCCCTCACCCTTGACAATGTTGTAGTGACTCTAAGGGGACTCTGAGGCCCATCCATCCACTCTGCACCTGCCATGACATCTGTAACTTCTCTGTCATCAAGCAAGTGGGATTATAGGCATCAGCTGACCCCCGTTGCATCCACAATGTCCTCCTCAAGGTCACCACACTCATTTAACAACAATTTGGAGATACTGTATGCTTCATAGCAGCAATCTGAAACTTGGTGTCTGGAGATGACTTAATAACTTCCAAGGAATAGCATTGAGGGCATGCTTTGTAACCTGTGCAGAGAGGAGGGGGAGGTGAACTCTGACATCACTTATTCAGAAGAGTGGATCCTGTTTTTTGTATCCAGTTTTATAATAATAGTGTTAAAAGGTTTCTGGAAAAATTTCATAATTTATTTAAAAACTTAACATTTTTGAAAACTAGAAAAAAAAACCATAAAACTAGTTTTAAACAATATATAGGCATATTATTTTGTATTCCTGTCCTGCTTTATCCTCATCTCCTGTAGTAAAATAGGTGTCATCTGCTATGAAATCCCTAAACCTCTCTAATAATAGTAAAATAACTTTACTGGTGTGTTCCAGTCTACACAGCAAAACTTATTGGCGGCCTAAAGAAAACATTTATGGCATGTAAGCCATTTTTTCTGCTCCAGGGGCTTAAGTGAAAAATGTGATGTGATGTTGTATTTCATTTCTGGCCATATATTCCCATTTTTGGAAATCACATTTAGCAAATATTGACTTTATGAAGATTGGGTGTAATTCCTAGCATATTGTTAATTTTGTACCTAAAATTAATGATTCATGTTCACTTGCCTATAATTTTTGCCTTATGTGTTTTGCAAATATCCAAGAAAAACAATAGGGTGGATGTTCTAGTTTGAAAACAAAAGGCTGCATACAGTAAGTCACTAAAAAAGACAAGAAACCTACATCTTTTTACTTTGCCAGATCATATTCTCAAGTGTTATGGTCTCATATTTTCAGCTGAAAAATACTAACAAATACACTAACAAATAATCAGATATAACAGCTGGAACATCCACAATAGAACATATCTGATCCGATCCAGGAGAATGACTCTTACGAATTGTAGAGAGAAACTTAATATGAAAAAGGGCTATGTAGTGAAGTCGAAATGTAAAGATATTTCACTATGAAATGGTCCGATTGCTGAACGAACTCACAGTTACAAGAGAAAGTAAATGATCCCTTTGAAACCAATTGTAATTTTTTATTAATAACTTAATAAAACATGGACAGACATTAGGTAAGCACCATTTGAGCTAATAAGATACAAACATTAGTACCGACCATGTCTTTTATTAAAGGAGAAATCCAGTGGATTATAAAAAATGGCAGCTGGCAGGGGCAGGAGGGGGTACTAACTTCCATCTCCTCATGCCCGCAGTGAGCGGCGGGGCTAGCTGCGGGTCCCCCGCTGGACTCTTGGATCTCTGGAGCTGACATGTCACAACCCAGCTGATGGACTGGCCGTTCAGCCAGTCAGTGACTGGGGCGGGACGCTGCTCCAGTCACTGATTAGCTAAGCGGCCAGTCTATCAGCTGGAACAAGCCTTTTTCCCATCATCACAACTCAGGACGAAACACAGCGGGTACCGGGAGAGATAAGTTAGCACTTGTAATCAATTTCCACTGCCCCTGTCGGCTGCCACATTTTACAGTCCAGCTGTCTTCTTTAAAACATACCTATCATTTGGCAACAGTGGCAGGATACATTGAAAAACTCCCACAGGTATGCTGTCCTCTTCTGATATGGTTGGTAGTTGTATACAAAATAGAAAAACACAATGGGCTTAATTCATAAAAATTGAAAAGAATTTTTATTGTACATAATCGGTACCAATACACAGACAATTTTTACCAATATAAAATGAAGTATTAAAAAGATATATTACCCCAGTAAAAACACATATAAAATAGGTGTCAGCAATACGGTATTATACCCACAACAATTTCCTAATGTGGGAATATAGATATAAGGTGCATTAAGTTATATACTATTCTAGTATCACCTCAGTATCATTACGTATGTGAACAAAGAAAACCAAGTGGCCACTATAGCGTTCAAAACATATTGCACATACCCATGTTTGTCTGACACCGCACAAGCCGTTCCTACGTACGTTTCGCTGTTGCACGCTTTCTCGGGGAACTCAGTTCCCCGAGGAAGCGTGCAACAGCGAAACGTACGTAGGAACGGCTTGTGCGGTGTCAGACAAACATGGGTATGTGCAATATGTTTTGAACGCTATAGTGGCCACTTGGTTTTCTTTGTTCACATACGTAATGATACTGAGGTGATACTAGAATAGTATATAACTTAATGCACCTTATATCTATATTCCCACATTAGGAAATTGTTGTGGGTATAATACCGTATTGCTGACACCTATTTTATATGTGTTTTTACTGGGGTAATATATCTTTTTAATACTTCATTTTATATTGGTAAAAATTGTCTGTGTATTGGTACCGATTATATACAATAAAAATTCTTTTCAATTTTTATGAATTAAGCCCATTGTGTTTTTCTATTTTGTATACAATTTTATTTGTGGGTAATTTCTAAATGATAGAGTGACATCTAGTGGTGCAGTCTGGTACTGCATCCTTTATTTTAAGATCATTTTTTCACATCTATCACAAACCAGTGTGTGTAATTGATATGGTTGGTAGATAGAATTTCCATAAGCACCATAGCCTGAATTGTAAGTGTTTTACAATGCATTTTATTGAGCTACCGGGAGTTCTGCACCCCGCTCGCATTGGAAGAGGACAGTGTACCTGGAGTTTCTAACAAATCCTGATGTGGTTGCCGAATGATTGGTACACATTGAGTTACTTGAAGAAACATCCAGAGTGTATTGAGAAAAGGTGCTGCCTCAGGGCCTGCAACACCTCGAGATCATTGAGCGAACAATAAATTCAAATTTGCATCACAACATTTTTACAATGATATAAAGATAATGGTCTAAAGCACAACAGTAAATCAACTATAGAATGGTTGAAAAAGACCAATTTAGTGTAATGACCTTAACACTACATCAACCTGGTCACTTATATTTTCTTCCTGCACCATGGATGTTTACTCAAGTACTCAGTCCTGTGGATGTTTACTTACTACTCAATAAAAGGCATAAGGGGGACACATGTTTGTGTGTTATTAGTTTAGATTTTTTTTAAAAATTCCAAAAATCCAGGGATCATTTTTTTTCTTGCAGTTGTAAGGGAATAAATGATTCACAGAATGGAAAATTACTGAATAGGTTATTTATAGGATAAGTATATGTAACATTTGAATGACTTCATCACCTTCCAACCTTAGTTCACAAGATGTTCCATTGTTCTCCTGACTTAACTTGTAGGTCACCCACCCAGTCGATTCTAAGATAAGTTGTAGAGACACCTACAGTATATTTACATGCAGATATAGCTAATCCTGCTACAGTATGTGTTTACCTGCCGGCTGGCCCATCAAGTTTTGAGCTTCTTCAGAGGAATGTAAGGGCAGCTTTTCTCCTAAGGAGAAAGAAGAGATATATTTAATTTTGTTGCCCTTAAGAATATTAATGTTTTGAATCATCTAAAAAAAGCTCAGAAATTGATGAAACAATGGAGTAAATCCAGCATTACATCTAATACAGATGACTAGGTCTACCCAAGTATCACCAGAAGATACCAAACCCAACCATTTATCATGGAGTGCAAGCTGATGGATTCATTAATAAACCATTAATAATTATAGTGAATTGAAAAGTAAATTAGTGCAATAAAAAAACATAAATGAACAAAAAAGTGAAATGCCTGAGACGTGAGAAGAGAAAAGAAGGAAGACTCTAGAACGGGAAAGTTGGGTACGTACCAGGGAAAGCAGGGGTGGTCTGTCCGAGGGGAGTAAAGGGGGTTTGCTGCATGGCCAACTGGTGGAGCTTGGTCAACTGCTGAGGGGTAGGAGGGACATTAGAACTAAGAAGGTTATTGTTAGAGAGTACAAGAAGTCACAGGCACAAGAAAACAGAGTCAAATAATAAAATAAAACAAAACAAGTCACCAGGTTGCCATGGGACATACACACAATGTAGAGGAGAAAGAACTTGGCCCAAAAGGGCAAGACGCATGTGACATGACAAGTCCCTCCTAAATGTTTTGCCAAAACCACAAATGAGGGAGCGATTGTCCCTTAGTTCAGCACAGTAGGACATTTTATTTTCAGTGATCGCTCGTTTCGACTCCTCCATTACGGAAACGTCCATGCTGTATGATCATTTAGACTAATAATTTGCAGGCAAAAGGCTGGTCATACATAGACTAGTCAGATAACCTATCGGGCTAACAGGTCAGAATCTGGCCAGACTTTGAGAAGGTAACTACTGAAGCAATTGTTCTTACACCCAACAATTTACAAAACTAGATGTTGAAAAATCATTGGGCTTTTTAAGTCTTATTTTTTAAGTCTACAGTATCTGACTTGGTAATGTCAAATGATACCATTTACTTTTGGTGATGAGGGCCGCTATAGATCAATATTATAGTTACTGAAAAGTAGATTTTAAAAACATCAAAAACATTAAAAATGACGGCAGCAGGTCCTTATGAAGGCCTCTACTATTCAGTATTTTTACGAAGATGTGAACATGTTGACACTATGTGTTCCTGCTTAGACCTGTCTAAATATGTATTGATGGTAGAAATAAAAATAATACCAAACAATGTAAAAATAAAGGGGGAGATTTATCAAACATGGTGTAAAGTGAAACTGGCTCAATTGCCCCTAGCAACCAATCAGATTCCACTTTTCATTCCTCACTGACTCTTTGGAAAATGAAAGGTGAAATCTGATTGGTTGCTAGGGGCAACTGAGCCAGTTTCACTTTACACCATGTTTTATAAATCTCCCCAAAAACGTCCTAAAGATGTAGCATAGACCTGAGCGCAACTGATGAAGCCAAGTCCTCTTTCCATTGTGACACACATTCCATGGCCGCCCACCGAGTAACAAATACAGAGCTCCCATCTCAGACATATTAATATTATGATCTAATATTAATTATCAGCAACATCCGCATGCCAGGGGAGAAAGTGTAAGGAAGAGGAGGGTGATAGAAAATGAGAGATGAGAACTCACATCAGGGTGGGGGATTGCGTACTGTCCTTGGATAGAATAGGCCTGAAACAGAAGGGGAAATAAAATCAGAGAGGTATATAGAAATGGAAATACAGCCATAGACAAAGAGAAGAAGACTATGATGCCCTAACCGACCCAGGGAAATACAAGTCAACACTCTGAAACTTGCACAATTTCATACCAAGGAATCGCATGCTTCCCATTTATGTGACTCATACCAGTTCAATAATATGGGATAAGAGAATGACAAGTGTTATTAGTGAGGTTGTCAGTCGCATACAGGAAATGTGTCTACATCATGGCGACCGCTAAAAGGTGCCACTTCTTGCAGTCTCTGTATTATTTCATATTTTTCTGCAATAGTCATGCTGCTTCTGTCACACTGCAGTGGAACTATGTACCCAAGAGCAGCACAGCCTTTCCATCAGCTTTTATGGGGAGCAAAGTAAAATTATATAACTTTGACCATATAAAAGGCTTAGTTTAATGAAGCTGCCTGTATCTGGATCCTAAAGCACTTACGTTCACTTCTTAGTAAGTTGTAATGTCTTGTTATGTTGTAATGCACAGTGGTGGAATGTTACAGGCCTTTCATGTCCGTGTTTCATGTTAAACATGAAACATGTAAATGCAGCCTAAATCTATGGGGCTGCCTGCATGGTGATGATTGACTGCAAGAATGTGCAGTGTGGGCCTGTATTGCGTCTCCCTGCTTGTTTTCCTGATCAGGCCAGAGTCTTAAAGAGGCACTGTCAATATATATATATATATATATATATATATATATATATATATATATATATATGTAAAGTTTGGCCATATATGCAATCACAAGCCCTGTTGATTTCCATACTGTTTGAAATGTAACATGAAATTGTCTTCAACATCCTTATCTATGTTCACACTACATATATTTGAGGCTGTATGTTTGAGGCTGTATAGCAACCAAAATAATTAAGTAGCACAGTTTGTCTATTCCTTAACCAGTTTTAAGCCTCCTGGGCCACTTTTTTTGATTCAGTTAATCACAGTGTTTCAACCTGCATATGCAAATGCTGATTATATAACATTAATTGGTTAATAATACACCTGACTATAACCCTGCAAAAACCATGATTTTATTCACACCAAATATTGATTTAACTTCTGCTCATTAGTTTTTTGTTAACTGATGAAAAAAAAATAATTATATATATATATATATATATATATATATATATATATATAAATATATATATTTTTTTGTATATATTAACTATGTGAAAACATTCTTAGGCTATGTTCACACTATGTTCTTTTTCAGTAAAGAACGAACGCTGATTGCAATGGAATCAGCATCTGTTCTTTACTGCAGGGGCGGCATTGCATTGAAGTCATCATTTTCTTTAGAACGGGCATTAAAATAATGTTCATGCCTATTATAATAATAGCTGTTCACACAATGTAAAGTCAGACGCACTTTACATTGAAGTGAATAGCTAATTGATTTGCGAGCACACCCAACGGTGGCCGCAAGTCAATTGTAAAGAAAGAACGTTCCTGCAGCCGATACAGAGGTATCAGCTGCAGGAACATCCTGAATGCAGTTTAACAGCGTCCGTTGCTATGCAGTGGACACTGTTAAACTTTGTGTGAACATAGCCTTATTGTGCAACTTCTTTCCATTTCTGCCTACATCATGGAAGGTTCAGGGAAAAGCCTTCCACCAGCTTGTCTTCCAAACTACTCTAATATCTGAAGATACAGTATTGTTCTTCTTTTCTTCTAGTGAAAATTTAGCTTCAACCAAGAATGAGAGAAAGCAATGAGAAATCGTGAGGCTGTGTTCCTTATTCAGAAACTATTACGTCTTTGTACCACTTCAAATAACAGTAATGGCCAAGTGTGTTGTGCCTCTACATGATAAAATAAAGGTTTCCTGTTTTGCATTGTAGACTGTCTGCAACATGTTGGGCTCAGTGCACTCCTTACATGCCATAAAGCTGAAAGAGACAATATAGCCTTGGAGGGGATTTTCCAGATTTCTATATAAAATATAAAACTTGACTCCCAGATTAAAAAAAAAAAGTTATGACAAAATTAAGTTTGTACTCTACAATTACTTTCATTCCAAGGAGTATCCTGTATTATAGTGACATCTAGTGTTTAATATAGGGTATTACAGTGTAATATTGAAAGCTAAAATTAGAAATGTAGAAATAGGCATTTCTTCAAATCCTATAGGAACAGAGTTAACTTTAATACAAGATGCAGACCTCCTCTTCAAATTCCAGCAGGATGAATAGGCGCAGCTACTCCCAACAGATGATGTAAAAAAACTACTTTATTAAAATAATAAAAACATGTATAAAAGGCTCTGCATTACGCGTTTCTAGACCGGACTGGTCTCTTCATCAGATGCATCATAGCATTTGATGAAGAGACCAGTCCGGTCTAGAAACGCGTAATGCTGAGCCTTTTATACATGTTTTTATTATTTTAATAAAGTAGTTTTTTTACATCATCTGTTGGGAGTAGCTGCGCCTATTCATTCTGCTGAAATTTGGAGAGGAGGTCTGCATCTTGTTACGGCCCTGGCGTGGGTTTGCAGGAAGGCTGCACACTGGTTCCCTTCTTGAGTATACGCATGGAGAGTTGTGCCTCGATCTTGCACAACTTAGCCAGGTGAGAGGGGACCCGGTTTTACTCCGGTACTAGAATTTTGTCCATCCCATTGCAACTGGTCCTGCACATGGAGCACTGTCTTTGTTCTCTTTTTCTCTAACTGTAATACAAATCCTTTTTTATATTTATTTTCTATTAGACAAATAATTGATACTCACTAATAAATTTGTCGTTCTCTGTTTTTGGAAAATGTTGATGTTATAAAAGTAACTATGGTAGTAATAAACAAATCATGCTGGATGCAACTGTTTCTACTTCACATATCATTCATGACGTGAACTGTCAATGTGCTAACCATCTGTGGACAGTTACAATCTAGACATCATTGAGATAATAAAGCTATTGAGATTCCACAATCACATTAGTCGCAGACCATTGCACTAAATGTACCCTCCCATTCATGCATAGGATGAGGGATCATTAACTCTGAGTCACACTGCCAGCCGATTGGTGACTGTATGAGGCTCTATGCATATTGGAAAGTTGCAATGAGAAAATAACTAGGCATATTATGTAGTATTGTATTGTAGTCTCATAGACTTCTAAGGTACTATATTAAATGTTCACACAACATGGAGCTGTTAAAGGCCTAAACATGATGTAAAGACCATAACAAGAATGGGTCAACAAGATATTAAAGGGGTTATCTAGCGCTACAAAAGCATGGCCACTTTCTTCCAAAGACAGCACCACTCTTGTCTCCAGTTCATGTGTGGTTTGCAATTTAGCTCCATTCACTTCAATAAAACTGAATTGCAAAACCTGCACTCAAACTGGAGACAAAAGTGGTGCTGTCTGTGGAAGAAAGTGGCCACGTTTTTGTAGTGCTGGATAATCCCTTTAAGTATGTATTTAGAGGAGCCAGTACCGACTTCTGTTTCATGTAAAGAAATATATAGGCCTACACCAGACTATATAAGCTACATATAGCTTTCTCCAATTTGCTTATATCAAGGACATGTATGGCATACGCTGAGCTTATGTGGCATGCATTATGAACAGTAAGCCAAAGGTGTCTCAGAGCTAATGATCCAGTCTTGATGAGTGATAACTTGAAGGATGAAAGAACATGCAAGAAAATCTTTGCAAACTAACGGGCAGAGGCTGGTGCTGCAGCAATAGGCTGAGGTTGGCAGTGGAGGCACCCAGCGGATCCGCTCTTACCTGACCACCTGCAAAAATGACAGGGGCGGAGGCGGGTTTTGGACGGTAAGGGATGGTGGCACCTTTTGGTGGGGACTAGGAAAAGGGATAGGAGAGGGAGAGATAATATTAGAGCACCCCCCCTCAGAGAGACATAATAGCCACTTGGTATAAAACAGCATACAAACAGGTTGTAAAATAATGTGAGTGTTTGGTATATAAGGTGTAAAATCAGTCAAAGCAAGAGCTCCCACAGCACTGGAGTAACATTAGGAATCATTTATAGTTATAATCCATGCAGTTATAAAACAAATTCCATGATTTTTTTCCAATAGTTCTTTATTGGTCACATTTAGAGTGACATCCATCAGACGGGCTGTCTGATGTCTTGGCCTCTAGAACTTTTCTTTCCCCCCCAAGCTGTGATGACATCACGACTCGGGGGAAAAGGCCTGTCCTGGCTAATGGACTAGCTGCTCAGCCAATCAGTGACTGGAGCGGCGTCTGGTCCCAGTCACTTTCTGGCTGAGCGGCCAGTCCATCACCTGGGTCATGACCTGTCAGGGACAGAGATCCCAGAGCTGGTCGGGCTGGTCCCACAGCTCACCATGGGCACAGGGAGAAGTTAGTTAGCACTTGTTATCAAATTCCCCCCTGCCAGCTGCCAGATTTTATAAATCGCCAGACTTCTCCGCCAGACTTTAAAATATAATATTATCTAAAAAATATAATATTACAAGTTATGTTTCGATTACTTACTTTAACCATGTAAGAAAAGTTCTGCTTTCATGGCCAGGGGAATTTACAATTCTTTCACAGAACTATTGGAAAAATGATCACTGGATAAAAGAAATGTGACCAAAATGTCAGTTGTAAATGATAAAAATCCTTCATTAGTAAAGAGGGCGAATAAGCAACTGAAAATAAAAGGATCAGCCCAATTCATGTCTGTGTAGGGGCTCTTGCTTTAAAACATACTAAGGTTTATAGTGTGCAATGTCTATGCTCTCTGCATTGTAAGTTGATGTTTTAAAGGTAAATGTTGGCTTCCCGACTTCCCAGTGGTCCTAATATACCATTGTAGATAACTCATCTTTAGAGATGAGCGAACCGGGTTCGGGTTCGAGTCGATCCGAACCCGAACGTTCGGTATTTGATTAACTGGGGCTACTGAACTTGGAAAAAGCTCTAAGGCTGTCTGGAAAACATGGATACAGCCAATGACCCTATCCATGTTTTCCACTTAGCCTTAGGGCTTTATCCAACTTCAGCAGCCACCGCTAATCAAATGCCGAAAGTTTGGGTTCGGATGGACTCGAGCATGCTCAAGGTTCGCTCATCTCTATAGATAACTCATCTTCCGTGAATTGCTAAAAATAACTTAAAATGATTTAAGGTTCTCATAAAAATGTTATGTAACACTAGTTTCTAGTACTTTGTTAAAGATACATATTGTAGCAGTGATCTCATGATCTATTAGCCACGTCTGCCAATGCTGGAAGATCATACTGGTCTGGCTGCAACCAAAGCTCTCTTTCTCAAGTTCTGTAAATTTCTTTGCATTGCTCATACTCCTTGTCCTATTCTTACCCATGTACTATGTATACTACTGAATATGATGCTTACATTCCAGCCAAATAGACAGCTGTTGTATATATATATTTTTTTTTAATCAAAGTTTATTTATTTACCACACTAAGGCCTATATTTAACCTACAGTATATTACCAGCCCACAGGGGGTACTGTCTCTTACTTCAATACGTTTACATACAGATAAGCTTAGCATCTTTCTGATGAGGCTGTGTTGAATCTGTGTGGATTGATGTATCTACATTACCGCTACTCCAACACACTGTACCTCCAGCATCACTACACATATCTGCTTCACACACTGGATAATAGCATCAGGGGTGCCCGAAATTGTGACTGCACGCTCTGTGGAATTGGGCAGCATGTCTCCCGCCACCTGCACCTGAGCTCCTGTAGACTGCACAAGAAAAGAGAAAAGAAATACAGCACACTCTATGACTGGCTCACTTTATTGCATTGATCCTTTCTTGTTGTTCCATTATCTTACTGCAGTGCACTTACAAACCTTAAAGAGGACATCACATGATCTGTTTTAGTATGGTATTTCCCATGAAATAACAATTCTGGAGCATCTTTTCCTATAGCTTTCTGTTGTGAGTTTACACTGTTATTCCTGTAATAAATGTGTAACTAAATAGCCAAATGGGTGTTACCAGTTGTGAGCCAGTACCTGCACTGTGTGGCACTGTCAACTTTGATTGGATAGTCTCAGAATGTGCAGGGACACGCCCCCAACTGGTAACTCCCAGTTGACTATTAAGTCACACTTTTCTGGGACCAAAGAGGTAATGTTTCTCCTTGAGGAGAGTGTCATAAAGACAAGAGGGGATGAACACGAAAATCTGGAAAGAAGGGATATGCAAAGCAGCTCTCACATCACCTTTTTAAGGTAGCTTTCCTATAAAGTCAATGTTCCACTCCAATCTAGAGTCTTAGAACATGATTGGGAATCCAGGAATCTCTCTAGAAACAATAACTATCTGTGAACTGCTGTTTTGGGGTTATCAGTTCATCAGTACAGAGCAGGTGCTGGTCCTTGTGAGATCAAATGAATACAAATAGCCTGTAAGTCTCCACATGTCTTTTTTCTTGCTCACCTCAAAGGAGACATCCCTTTAGTCCCACAATGATAGGCCTCTCAACAGCCAACCATCACCCTGCTCTGTACAGATGAGGGGCAATAACCCTGAAACAGCTGTCTGCAGGTGCCTATTCTTTACTTCTGGAGAGATTCCTGGTTTAGCATATGTCTCCAGTTATGCTCTAAGGGTGCCTTCACACCTACCGTATCGCAGGAGAAAATCCGCTGCGGATCCGCAGCAGATCCGCAGAAGATTTAACTAAATGAATGAACACAGCATCAAATCCGCACTTACAAATCTGCTGCGGATCCACAGCGTATTGGACAGTGCGTTTTGAGTGCTGTGTTCATTCATTTAGATAAATCTGCTGCGGATCTGCTGCGGATCCGCAGCAGATTTTCTCCTGCGATACGGTAGGTGTGAAGGCACCCTAAGACTGTGAAATAGAGTAAAACACTGACTTTAAGTAAAAGCGACCCAAAAAAGGTGGTATGAGAGCTGCTTTGTGCGTCATATATTGCTTTAAGGAATAACAGAGGAACAGCACAACAGAGAAATTTAAAAGGATGTTACAGAATTATCTTATGGTGAATACATGTATTCACACAAACACTTAGTTCAGAACAGTCAGCAGCTTTTCTTATATAGGCAATGTCATTACCAATAAATCATGTTAAATCAGCAGGGAAGGTGATATACTACATATCCGGATCAATGGACCATACAGTCCATTGATTCTGTGTGGATCGCTTATCTGCAGGCTTTCTCCAACCTGTAGTGTCCCCCAGGAATAGCTGCGGGTCAGCCAATTTCTGCTTTTAATAGAGTTTTGCCTATCCTATTGCACAACTCACTCGGGTAAGTGCACTCCAATTGCACCCTGTACTAGGAACTACTGGTTGGACGTTATTGCACCAAGAGGCGCCTTCTTTATACTACATCTTTGCAATTTACTTAAAGGGGTCATTCAGCAAAACAAAAACATGGCCACTTTCCCCCCTCTCTTGTCTCCAGTTTGGGTGGAGTTTCAAACTCAGTTCCATTGAAGTAAATGGAGCTTAAAGGGGTAGTGCGGCGCTCAGAAATTATTCACAGAATAACACACATTACAAAGTTATACAACTTTGTAATGTATGTTATGTCTGTGAATCGCCCCGTTCCCTGTGTCCCAACACCCCCACCCGTGTACCCGGAAGTGTGTGGTGCATTATACATTACCTGATCCGTGTCGAGGGCCATCCGCCATCTTGTGCCAAACGTCATCTTCGGATGGACGGCCGAGTCGCTGCCGCCCGTCCCCCCTCCGCCGCTTCACAACTGTGCTCAGCCGCGATTGGCGCGTGGCTGAGCGGCTGATGACGCTGCAGAGGGCGGCCGCCATTCGGGACAGTCGGAGCTGTTCGCCGGCCGCCCGAAGAAGACGTCACTCGCTAAAGATCGGAGACGGGTGTTGGCACGTGACAGGTGAGTATAGCGCACCACACTTACGGGTACATGGGTGGGGGTGGTGGGACACGGGGAAGGAGGCCATTTACACACATAACATAAATTACAAAGTTGTATAACTTTGTAATGTGTGTTAGTCTGTGAATAATTCTTTACCGCCGCACTACCCCTTTAATTGCAAACCACACCTGAACTGAAGGCAAGAGAGGGAGAAAAGTAGCCATTAGAGATGAGCAAACCTCGCTCATCCAAACCCGAGCGTTCAGCATTTGATTAGCGGGGGCTGCTGAACTTGGATAAAGCTCTAAGGTTGTCTGGAAAACATGGATACAGCCAATGACTACATCCATGATTTCCACATAGCCTTAGGGCTTTATCCAACTTTAGCAGCCCCCGCTAATCAAATGCCAAACGCTCAGGTTTGGATGAACTCGAGCATGCTCGAGGTACGCTCATCTCTAGTAGCCATGTTTTTGTAGCGCTGGATAACCCCTTTAAAGGCAATCAATCAGCATGACTGTACTGATATGGTTCCCAGAATAATAGTATAGAGCTACTGTGCAGATCACGGCATGTTCCAGCTGCGGCTGCAGCAGTAGCTTTAGTAAGGAGAAAAAGTACTTTTATTCCGGCGTGTGAGGTGTGAGCAACTAGTCATCTGGGCAGGGAGCCACCTGTGACTAGTTATGGTTCTCTCCCTGTTGGCGCACAGTTCGGAGATGATTGACATGCAAAGAGACCCGTTAGTGGCCTCTCTGTCTGTCAATCATCCCTGCACTGCACCCTGACAGGCAGAGAGCTGTGACAGGTACACTTTGAATCAACATAAAATGCAATAAAGCAACTTATACAACTAATTCCTTATGTGTATTGAACATACCTCTCTAATTTCTTTGATCTTGGATCCACCTTTTCCAATCAGAGATCCACACTGACTTGCTGGAACTACAAGTCTTAAAGTGACAGGAGGTTTGCTTGTCGCAGTACTGTTACTCATGGAATTTATGATGTCCTAAAAAGTAAGAATACGTCTAAAAGTTGACAATCAAAATATGGTAAAAGACATAACTCTCGTGCTACACTCAAACTACCATGCTTAAACTACCAAGCCCATTTGCTATACTTCAAAATAGATCTGCAATTGGTCTATACTGCTGAATATATACACAGTGGTGCCTTGGATTACAAGCATAATTCGTTCCGGGACTGTACTTTCAATCCAAGTCTACTCTTAAACCAAAGCAAATTGTCCCACAAGAAATCATTGAAATGCCAAAAATTGGTCCCACACTCCAAGAATAATGATTTTATATTCTGAATAACATGTAAAACGAATGAAAAAAAAAAAACATTTATAAACAGCTGAATATGTGATATTATAAATTACTGTACAGTATAGCAATCAGCATGTGGAGTATAATGTATAGTAACTGCATGAACCTGAAAATACAGCAGCAGTTTGGTACAGGATGGAACTGCAGATCCCCATAATGCAGTAGTGTAGTACAACAGGATAGATTAGAGAAGCAGGGCTGCTGTCAGAGGTCTGTGTGGTCACATGACAGCAATGGGGAAGGGGTGTGTTCAGCATGGACCAATCAAGACTGACAGAGACTGTAGGGAGTAGGAAGGAATGAGCAGGACATATGTGGGCACATACATGCAGCACTCTGTCCGGGGAGAGAGGGGTTACAGCTATGGAGAGATTACCTTCATAGTCCTGTCCTCTGATGCAAGCCCCAGACTGAAGCAAGCACCCAGTACAGGGAGCTCTTAAACCAAAACAATGTCTTAAACCAAGTCACAATTTTGAAAAACTGTGAGCTCTTAAACCAAAACGCTCTTAAACCGAGTTACTCTTAAACCAAGGTACCACTGTGTATATATATATATATATATATATATATATATATATATATATATAGTCCAAAAAATGGAAGCGGCACGTCCGTAGATAAGGTGAATCAAGTGTTTATTTGCTCAAAGGAAAAAGCGACGTTTCTGTCCAAACAATATGGACTTTTTTCAAGCCAGAGTGAACACACAGTGTATGCACAGGGTATATATGCACAGCATTTGATTAACACAGTGATCAAGTAATTAAATGTCAAAATACATATGTGAAGAGAAAAATACGTGCGCAAAATAGTGAGGCAAAGCAGATTAAGAGGGACATACAGTCCCATAGGACTAGTGGAAAAAATTTAAATAGATTTATATAAATACGTGAATATAAGATTATAAGTTAAATAGCAATCATATCGAAACAATAAGAGCACCTGATGAGCGCCGGACGCCAACCAATGGACAAGAAAAGAAAAATCATGTGATAAGAATGAGCACACCTCCGTGGGAAGTCCTTCCGATGGAACGCAGATTCTCAATATGGACGCAACTGAGTGCGTGTCAGTAGATCTGCGCATGCGTGAGACTTGGCAAATCTCACGAGATGACGGGGGAATGTCACATGATCAAACACGTCATGCATTAAATAAAATAAAATAAGCAAATATTGAAAACCATAAATAATAAAATGAATCTGAGTGCTAAATATGAATAATAAATAATTAAATGAAATAAAGTAAAAAAATGAAAATAAATAAAGAAATAAGATGAAAATAAATGAATGAAAAATGTTATGTCACAGCACCACAGTGTATAAGGAGTCATAAAGGGTGATTATGTGTGGCTGTGTGGTGCACACCAATTAACACAGGGAGTCCAAGACAGATACGGAACACGTACCCTCTGGTCATGCGGCATTGCTCCAGTCGCATTGGCCCGAGTCACGAGCCAGCAGGTTGGAGCTACACCAGCCCCGTGGGGGCACCACTGCACAATCTCTAAGGTGCTGGACTAGGGCCATGGCGGACCCATATAGAATAAATAGCATATAAATAAAATAGTGAAATAAACCAATAAATTAAAGTAGAAAAAATAAAATAAGAAAAATAAAAAATGAAAAAATATATAAAATAAATAGAAACAAGAAAATAATAATAATAAAGATAAAAAATAAAAAATAAATTACATGCAGACGAATATAGTGAATCATTCCAAATAATAGGCGGCTCATGAAAGAAGAGAGGTTGTCGAGGTGGCGAAACGTAGTTCATCATGTGGCTCCAAAGATAGCTTGAATTAGGTCTAATTTTATATGCTATTTATTCTATATGGGTCCGCCATGGCCCTAGTCCAGCACCTTAGAGATTGTGCAGTGGTGCCCCCACGGGGCTGGTGTAGCTCCAACCTGCTGGCTCGTGACTCGGGCCAATGCGACTGGAGCAATGCCGCATGACCAGAGGGTACGTGTTCCGTATCTGTCTTGGACTCCCTGTGTTAATTGGTGTGCACCACACAGCCACACATAATCACCCTTTATGACTCCTTATACACTGTGGTGCTGTGACATAACATTTTTCATTCAT
Source organism: Dendropsophus ebraccatus (assembly GCF_027789765.1). Lineage (NCBI taxonomy): Eukaryota > Metazoa > Chordata > Amphibia > Anura > Hylidae > Dendropsophus > Dendropsophus ebraccatus. Next base: position 41,757,619 of record NC_091462.1, on the reverse strand, counting down.
TTATTTTCATCTTATTTCTTTATTTATTTTCATTTTTTTACTTTATTTCATTTAATTATTTATTATTCATATTTAGCACTCAGATTCATTTTATTATTTATGGTTTTCAATATTTGCTTATTTTATTTTATTTAATGCATGACGTGTTTGATCATGTGACATTCCCCCGTCATCTCGTGAGATTTGCCAAGTCTCACGCATGCGCAGATCTACTGACACGCACTCAGTTGCGTCCATATTGAGAATCTGCGTTCCATCGGAAGGACTTCCCACGGAGGTGTGCTCATTCTTATCACATGATTTTTCTTTTCTTGTCCATTGGTTGGCGTCCGGCGCTCATCAGGTGCTCTTATTGTTTCGATATGATTGCTATTTAACTTATAATCTTATATTCACGTATTTATATACATCTATTTAAATTTTTTCCACTAGTCCTATGGGACTGTATGTCCCTCTTAATCTGCTTTGCCTCACTATTTTGCGCACATATTTTTCTCTTCACATATGTATTTTGACATTTAATTACTTGATCACTGTGTTAATCAAATGCTGTGCATATATACCCTGTGCATACACTGTGTGTTCACTCTGGCTTGAAAAAAGTCCATATTGTTTGGACAGAAACGTCGCTTTTTCCTTTGAGCAAATAAACACTTGATTCACCTTATCTACGGACGTGCCGCTTCCATTTTTTGGACTCTATATTCGCATACCTTGGATCAGGTAGTTGGAAGCAGGCACCCTTTCTGCTATTTCAGCTGTTGTGCTGCGGATTTTTTGTTTATATATATATATATATATATATATATATATATATATATATATATATATATTATTTTTTTTTTTTTTAATGAGGTGAGCAACAGGGATTAACAATACTTGTGTACAACTCTCTTACCTCTTCAAACTTATAAGCAATCATAGCAAAGGCCTTGAAAATGGCGTCTGTTGGTCCAGTGATGGTAACAATCCTTTCTGGGCAATTCCCTTCTGAAATGTTAATTCGTGCTCCACTCTAAGTTATAAGCAAATGTTCTTTAATAATAGTATCGATTACAGACAGAATCTAAAAAGGTGCTGTTTTTAGGATAACTCAACAATGAACATCAAATTTGGAACTGGATACCTGTCTGCAAATATTCATTTAAAGGAGTTGTCCAATATGGATGGCCCCTTTTTAGAATAAAGACCTCTAGGCCAAAAAGCTTGTTGCAGTGGGTCAAGTATAATTCTATTTCAGACTTTTATCTGGCTGAATGGGAGACATCCACTACTATGATGTATGTAAGCCTTACAGATGACCTCTTACTGCTCCTGGCCTGTATGTTTTAATAAATACATTCAATGCATTGTAATAGCAATCCCGGATCACCTATTTTTATGGCTCCTTGACATACTTTACCAAATTTATTCTTACTAGAAATCTTTGACCTAATAGTCAACTGGATGTTAATACTGGAGGCATGTCCCAGTCCCAGTCATGTGTTCCAATATGTAGGTATATCATCTGGTCGATGCCGGTTTGGTCGATCTGTAATTAAAGTGATTCTGTACCCACAATCGGACCTCCCCAAACAGCTTGTACCGCCAGATAACTTCTTTTAATCCAAGATCTGTCCTGGGGTCCGTTCGGCAGGTGATGCAGTTATTGTCCTAAAAAACAACTTTTAAACTTGCAGCCCTGTGTCAAACTGGCATGGCCTAGAGTGTCTATGTATTAAGCTGGCACAACCTCTCTGTCCCTCCTCCCTGCCCTCTTCATCATTAGGAATGCTCCAGGCAGGTATTCTCCTATTCATCAGCTGTGTGAACACTGCATATGGGCTGGATTGTTAAGGCACCCGTGCAGTGTTCACGGCAGAGGAATAGTAAAAATCCTTCCAGTGGCATTCCTAATGATGAAGAGGGTGGGGAGGAGGGACGGAGGGGTGGTGCAAGGTTAGGGCACTGATTTTGTAGGGCACGGCAGTTTGACCCAGGACTGCAAGTTTAAAAGTTTTCTTTTTAGGACAATAACTGCATCACCTGCCGAACAGACCCGAGGGCAGATCTTTGATTAAAAGCAGCTATCCGAAGGTACAAGTGGTTTGGGGGGGGGGGTCAGATTGTGGGTACAGAGTCCCTTTAAGCCTGCTCGGTGCACTGGAAGCGGTCCAGGACACCGATATAATTGAAATGCACTGAGTGGGCCTAATTGCAGATGGAGAAACCGGAGCAGATGGCGGGAACTGGGCAGCGGTTTGTAAAATGAACCATGCTGACTTGATCTACGCGCCAACGCTGACATGGTGATATAATTTTTTCCCCATGCCCTACGATATGTGTAATCTTTTCTTTCAGATTTCCACAGTGCCACAATACAAGGGCATGTCCATCATATATACATTAATGAACCTACATTGGCATTACACCTCCAGCATATTGCTGTTGTACCCTAGACTTGTTATTTCATAGGGAATAAAAGTATTTACTGAAGCAGACAGGTCAGGAGCGGTTCCCTTTAAAGGAGAAGTCCGGCCAAAATTTATTTTTTATATGTTATTACTTATGGAAAGTTATACAATTTTCTAATGTACATTAATTATGGGAAATGCTCATATAGGGCTATTTCCCTTAATTTAAGGTATCAGGAAGTGTTAGAATTGTGTGTAATTCCTATGGAGTGTCCAGCAGGTACCATTGAGTACCATTGACTTCTATATATAGTGTGCCCTTGCTGGACACTCCATTGGAATTACAATGGATGTGTGTATGTAATGTAATGTTATGCACTGTACTTTGCGATTGAATACATTTATGGAATACTTTGGGGAGCAAGTGTCCTTGCTCCCCAAAGTATCCCATAAATGTATTCAATAAATACATTTGCAGGGCACCGAGCAGGGAGGGAGAGAAGTGCCATCTACCTACCCCCTCCCTGCTCTGTGCTGGGCACATATACAAAGTACTACTCCCCCATTATCGGCAGATAATGGGGGAGTAGTACCTGTGCTATCTATCGCCGCCCGCGCCGCCGCTCATAGAAGTGCTGCTCCGCCACCGCTCACACAGGGGCTGCTCCGCGGCCGGCCGGATAGTGTGTGGAGCGGCACGGGCGGCGGGGAGTCAGCGGCACGGGCGGGCGGCGGGGAGTCAGCGGGGCCATAGTGTTTGAAGCCGGGAGGGGGAGCGGAGGAGGAGGGGGCAGGAAGAGCGGACCCTGTGTGAGCGGCGGAGGAGCGGCACTTCTATAAGCGGAGCCGCGGACGGCTATAGATTGCACAGGTACTACTCCCCCATTATCTGCAGATAATGGGGAAGTAGTACTTTGTATATGTGCCCAGCACCGAGCAGGGAGGGGGGAGGTAGATGGCACTTCTCTCCCTCCCTGCTCGGTGCCCTGCAAATGTATTTATTGAATACATTTATGGGATACTTTGGGGAGCAAGGACACTTGCTCCCCAAAGTATTCCATAAATGTATTCAATCGCAAAGTACAGTGCATAACATTACATTACATTACATACACACATCCATTGTAATTCCAATGGAGTGTCCAGCAAGGGCACACTATATATAGAAGTCAATGGTACTCATTGACTTCTATATATAGAGCGACTCCTGCTGGACACTCCATAGGAATTACACCATTCCTCGTGACGTCACTGCTTTTGAGAGAATTCGAACACTTCCTATTACACTAAATTAAGGGAAATAGCAGTATATGAGCATCTCCCATAATTAATGTACATTACAAAATTGTATAACTTTCCATAAGTAATAACATATAAAAAATAAATTTTGGCCGGACTTCTCCTTTAAAAGAATTAATAAGTTATTTGCCTCCTCTCTCCTCCCTTCCTCATTTCCAAATATTTTTTTCCTTCTCAATTTCAAAGACTCAATACTTTGTCCTATGTAAAAATAGAACAGATGTCCTCAAAATGTCTGCGCGGCTCCAGGCAGAGCTCAGTATGTAAATAACAGCAGATATATGCATTCGCTGTTGGCATTCATTTGCATGTAAGATTTGCTTTACTGTACAGCACTGCAAGACCTGGTTTGAAATATAGAACAAATAGGTAGAAGAAAACAATTCTTTGCTTCATGAGGACAACACTCGGAGAACATGTCTTCAGTGTAGATGGGATGTATAATAATGAGAGCTGATGTACTAATTCCTCATTGCATTTAAAGGGGACCTGTGGACAGTCTGAAAAATGTATTTTTTTTTGTTTTGTTTTTTGCATCATTGGGTGCCCTAATTCTTACATTATTTTCACTTTCATGCTATGCTCACCATTCCCAAAATATGAGGATTTTAGCATTCACATTCTATTTTGTAGAGTGTCCTCATATTCTAGACCACAACTACTGTATCTCTTGTAGATCTGATAAGACTTTCTAATGTTACTTACCTCTTCCCGCATCTTTTTCACAGTTTCTCCTTTCTAAAGAAAACAAAGAGTCATTTTACTAGTCTTTGCAAAGCTGCTCCCTTGTTCTACAAAGGATCTACTAAGTTCCCATTGAGGGCTGTCAAATCATACGCTGGATGTTGTGTGTTTTACAGGGTAAAATCAAGCACGGATGTTATGCTCATTAATGTCAGCCTATTACTTGTCAGGACAATCACAAATCCTCCTAGTCGGAGGTTGTGTGTGTGTGTGGGGGGGGGGGGGGGGGGGGGGGTCAATATTGACCACTCTAACCAGTCCCACAGGCTAAAAACCTGGGGATTAGAGACCCACTTTTAATAGATTCTCTAAAAGTATAGTATTTTGATATTGCCTTATACAAAAGAACAATTAAAACCACATACTCCCATGCTCATGCATTGTGCATTTGAAATAGTAATACACCAGTTAACATCCCTGGTGATTTGTATTATGATGGTAAAGCACCAGGGTAGCAGTTTAAAATACTAAATATGTACTAAATATATAGGTGCTAGATTTAGTATTTTAAACTGCTACCCTGGTGCTTTACCATCATAAATTATGATGAAAGAGCATAATGGTTTTTCTTTTGTATAACCAACCCAATATCACAATACTATACTTTTAGAGAATATATTAAAAGTTCATTTTTAGTCAGGTTTCTAAGGGGCTCTATTCCCCAGGTTTTTTTAGCCTGTAGGACTGATTAAAGTGGTCTATTACCTAACTTTTTTTAGTTCAGAGATCTTTAGGTTTTCAAGGTTTTTTGCATATGTATTGAAGGGGTTTTCCATCTTGTAGATTAATTTTCCAAATAGTGTTTAGGCAGGTGGAGTGCGGACACACTAACTTCCCTTGTTCTCCAGACTTGTTTCCATATCAGAGCCCCACTCCCCACTGCACCTTTGTAAAGCCGCTATTACAAGGGCCAATTCCGAGGAGCAAGCGAGTGCTGACAGCGCTCACTTGCTCCTTGTTTCCTGCTCACTGCTGGCGCTATTACATGCACTGTCAGCGAAAGGGTAAGAGCAGGGTGGCCGCGGGGAGCTGTGGGGGGGGGGGGGGGGCAGCCCAGGACATTGTCAGATCGTCCGGGCAGCCCATAAGAGATAGTGGCGGTCTGTGTTTCAGCCTGTAGACAACGATCAGCCAACATCGTGCATGTCAGCTGATCATTGTCTTCAATTACACTAAGCAATTATGAGCCGCAACAGCCGATAATGGCCAAGTACAGCCGATAGTCGCTCTGTATATTAGGGGAGCCTTCGCCACATCTCCTGTTTAGTGCTTGGCACAAGGCTCAGCCGCTGAGTGGTTGATGGGCATACCATCATTCCTGGCAATTACCAGTGCACTATTTGAAAAAAGTTGTCTACAGGGTGGAAATTTTGCAGTGTGTTAATTTTGTTCTTAAGGGGGCGTTCACACATACAGGATCTGCAGCAGATTTGAAGCTGCTGATTTGCTTTGAATCCTGTACATGTGAACCCACCCTAACACTTATTCTCACTTATTCTCATAAACCAGATTAATTTGTGGTGGTGATTTAGTCTACTCCAGTTAATGTATGTATTAATCTGTTAGCCTTCATCTCTTATGCTCCTTTTGTGCCTTTTCAGCATATGGTGTTCTACAGTTTTATGGCTGTTTTGTTCAGCACACATACATAAATACATTAATGTTGTAAAAAATATGGAATGACTCTTACCTTCCCAATTATGCTTCCAACTTCCTGTATTAAATAAAATTAATATAGATCAATTTTAAGCTACAGTAATTAATGAGTAACATGTAATTAATAAACCAAACTAAGTCTCCTATACCAGGACTATATCAGGACTAACCACCGGTACATGAATTCATCAAAATGTTCAATCCATTCTACAGCGGTCAGAATTGATGTCATCATTTAAGAATGAAAGAAGTTCACATGAAGGAAACATGTCTGTGGAGTGGAGGACAGTGGCAAGTACCCAACCTCCCATCTCCTTCCTGGTGGGGTTAGTAACTTATGGCATGTCTGAAGACATGTTAAAAGTTACTGCAAATGACAGTAACACTAAAGTCAGTAGATAACCAGTCTGCAACAAAGTAATGTAAAACCTAATGTGTCAATAAAGCTCCGATGTATAATGTGTAAGCTTCTGAGCTGCCTCTTGTGGTCCCAGAACTATGTTAAATTGGTATTTTAGCTCCCAGGATAATAGTAAATTGGTAATTGAGGCAACCACAAAAACACCAAGTACCAGTGGTTTGGTTGTCAGGAATGCAACAGAGCAGATTACCAGTATATGTAAGGCTGGGTTAATACTATGTTTTTTAATCTATTTTTTTTTTCATCCGTTTTTGCAAAAAAAAATATGGAAAAACTTATGCAGTTGTGTGCATCTGTTTTGATACGTTTTTCCATTGACTTCTATTATAAAAAAAAAACACCTGATCAAAACACATCTGTTTTTTTAAACAAGACCTGTCACCTGGCTGCTGGAGTGAAGCCCCTTATACTTACCCCTTCCTCGAAGTCCCGGACCCGGGGTGAAACCTGACCCCCCCCCCCCCCCCCGGTGGAGCCCCTTATACTTACCCCTTCCTCGAAGTCCCGGTCCAGAACCCCGTCCCGTTGCCGAGAAATCCCAGTCGGAAGCCATGCGCACGCTCACCAGAGATGAGTCCAACGCCCACAGAGAATGACTGCTCCAGTCATTCTCTATGGGCGTCGGACTCATCACTGATGAGTGCGCGCACGGCTTCCGGGGGTGACAGGTTCCCTTTAATTTACATTAAAATGTGGTCAACTACGTTTTTGTGTACGTTAAAAAAATGAATGCCTTTTGATAAATTTTTTTTTTTTAATGGAAGTCAATGGAAAAGCGGATCAAAACAGTTGCATACAAATGAATCAGTTTTTTCATCTGTCTTTGAAAAAAAAAACAAATTACAAAAACATAGTCTGAACCGAACCTAAGGAATGTAGTGGCATAAAGCTTGTAGAAGAATTATGACCAGACAACCCATATGTTCCCCTTCATTTTTCAGGTGGTCTGCCAGAAAGGAGTCGTATTTAGACATCACACTCAACTATAGAAAAAAGAGAGTATTCCAGTACATAAAGTTTGAGATAAGGATGAACAACTGTTGGTAGCCAGTTGATAGCTCCAATAAAGGCTAATGACACAGCTGGTTTAGACCTGCACAGGGCCAAGCAAGGGCCCTGATAGTGCACATGTGATGTTTAGGTGCCCCCTATCTGTCCTCCAGCCTTACATTGTTGATGTAACATTAGCCATAATCGATAATCCAGGGAACGCAAGTACCGACCAGTCAGGTTAGCTCTCGCTTCCCCCTCGTTCCACGCTCACTACCTGTGCTATTAAATGCACAGACAGCGAGTGGGGAGCAGCAGGAGGGGCCACCCAAACAATCCTTAGAACATTCGGGTGGCCCATTAAAGTCCGTGGTGGTCCGTCACTGCACAAATCAGGATCTTTTAACATAATAGAAAACCACAATCATCTGACATCAACATACTAAACGATTATCAGCCTAAATGGTCATTAATCGGACAAGTAATGCCGATAATCTTATAGTGTAATAAGGCCTTAAAGCAATAATATAACACAATACAACACACAAAACCCACAGATAAGTTGACTACTTACTTTTCCATGCATTAAAAGACGAATTGTCAAGGTGACATTTAAACCCCCTTCTGAGACTTTAGACTCCATTTTAAAAGTTGAGAATTGCAATTCTTTGTGTCACCTGTAATAGAAATATATAAGAAACGTTAATTAAAAAAATAATACAGAGGTAAAAGTCTAATGTTTTCACTACAGAATTAATATATCTGTATAACACAACAAGACTGTTGGTCTCACCAATAATTCCCCAAATTGGCACATTTTTCGCAATAAATTCAACTACAAAACATTGCAGTATCTTTTTAGAAATCAGCAAAATGTAGACTTTAGCCCCATAAAATCTCTTTCCAGCCTAAGCCATGCAATTTGGCACCTCAGGCTTTTGTAAGATTTAAAGGGGTTATCCAGTGCTACAAAAACATGGCCACTTTTGCTCCACTCTTGTCTTCAAATTGGGTGGGGTTTGAAACTCAGTTTCATTCAAGTAAATGGAGCTTAATTGCAAACCACACCTGAACTGGAGACATAAGTGGGGCAAAAGTGGCCATGTTTTTGTAGCACTGGATAACCCCTTTAACTGTCAGTATTTACAGATGGCTGTAACTATTGCAATGGGCACTAAGCTCCTAAACGCCCCCTAGTGTTGGCTGTAGGTAAGGAAAACCTTATCTGTAGTTACATGATCAGAAGAAACCCCCATAAAAATACATTATAAAATCAATCAGCACTGGACCTAAGAATGTCACGGTGGAAAGCTGGATATATGGAGTCACCATGATTGTTTAAGTTCAGGAATTATCCACTAGTGAAATTAAATTATAAACAGCTCAAACTAAATAAACATAAAAAAAAATGTCCATAGAAAAATGTCCATAGAAAATGTAAGACAGCTTAGATATTGAGTGATTGAGTAACTGTTCCTGGAAATAAGCCCAGGACCCATGTTTTTCAAAGTCTGCTCTTTCGCCTAAATATAACTGGAGAAGTTTTCTGTGGTTTACTCCCGTACTCCCTTCCTGTTTGTGTGTCATTCTTGGGAACTTCGTACATCAGTTTGTTGGCTTTTGACTCCTTGACTCCAGACATTTTGTAAGTTAACTATGAAAGTCTTGGTTAAGTAAATCAGAAAAAATTAAGGTAAAAAGAAAATAACACAGCACCACCATTTCTAAAATATTTGTTTTTTTTTTTTTTTAATCTTTATTTTAAAGAATAAAAAAATCTTTGTTTCCTTTTAAATATTTTAATAAAAAATTATTAACCTTATCAGTCTGGTTACAGGGTTTTATGTTTTGGGCCAGGGCTCTGTGCCTTCCCGATGTGCGCACAAATATTTCCCAATTATATTTTTTACCTTTTACTTCTTTATCCCCATTCCCCTTCTCCTTCTCCCTCCATCTTCTCCTATAACTATCTCTTAGAGCACTGGTCCCCAACCTTTTTTCCACCAAGGACCAGCTTTAGGCAAGACTATTTTCCATGGCCAAGCATAGGCCATATGGAAGCGTTGGCGTTTAGTACATACTGTATCATTTAATCCTGACGTTTATAATTTGAATGTAGTTAACATATTGCGCCCCTCCGTGAACGCCTTCCCGCAAGCCTCTAGTATTGTAGCATTGTAACCCCCCCAGGTACCCCTTGTATTATAGTTAACCTCTCTCTTCCTAAAATGCCCCTATTCTGTACCTAATAAAAAAATTAAATCTTTCCTCCGCTGGCCGGGTCCTCTTCAATCATCTGCAGTCTGTGCTGGAACAGTGCAGGTCTTCTCCTACAGGCGGCATGCCCTGATGTACATGAGTAGGGAGTCCCTACTTCTGTATGTACATTACGTAGTATTCTATGAAGTGTACATACAGGAGCAGGGATTTACCTCCAGACTCAATGCTCTTTTACAGCAGTTAGTGGTGAGGTGTACATTGGTAGGGTGTACATTATGCACCAGCCTTGAGAACAGGCATTAAGCTGTCCATAGCCCCATTGGCGGACCAGCGGTTGGGGACCCCTAACTTAGAGGAGAAGTGGAAAAGGGGATAAGGGACACAAACAAGATGGTAAGACATAGGGAAAACAAAAGGTAAAGGGGGGATATATTTTTTTAATTTTTTATATAAAATACAACATTATTCTAGCACCACTTAGGCATCATGGGTAATGTACTCCTGAGAGCTACAGTACTGTACATACCGTGACATGTTCAGGTGTTGAACTTTTGGGTATCCCTTGTTATTTCCCTGGTCATCCCCTGTCACTTCTCATTATCATAAAAATAACCAACAGGAAACAAATTCTATTTTAGCATTGCAGCTGTGCTTTCCTATGTCTATGTATGGCACAGCACATGGACACTTTAGTGTCTGCTAGAACTATAAACTCATTGAATTTACAAGTTTCAGCAAATTAGATTTAGGGTATGCTAATACAGGCACATTTACAGCTACAACCTAATCAGAAATCACATACTGGCAAATGTATGGCTACCAAACCTAATGAGAAACACATACAGGCAAATGTATGGCTACCAAACCTAATCAGAAACACATACAGGCAAATGTATGGCTACCAAACCTAATCAGAAACACATACAGGCAAATGTATGGCTACCAAACCTAATCAGAAATCACATACCGGCAAATGTATGGCTACCAAACCTAATCAGAAACACATACAGGCAAATGTATGGCTACCAAACCTAATCAGAAATCACATACCGGCAAATGTATGGCTACCAAACTTAATCAGAAATCACATACCGGCAAATGTATGGCTACCAAACCTAATCAGAAACACATACAGGCAAATGTATGGCTACCAAACCTAATCAGAAATCACATACCGGCAAATGTATGGCTACCAAACCTAATCAGAAACACATACAGGCAAATGTATGGCTACCAAACCTAATCAGAAACACATACAGGCAAATGTATGGCTACCAAACCTAATCAGAAATCACATACAGGCAAATGTATGGCTACCAAACTTAATCAGAAATCACATACCGGCAAATGTATGGCTACCAAACCTAATCAGAAATCACATACAGGCAAATGTATGGCTACCAAACCTAATCAGAAACACATACAGGCAAATGTATGGCTACCAAACCTAATCAGAAATCACATACCGGCAAATGTATGGCTACCAAACTCGATCAGAAATCACATACTGGCAAATGTATGGCTACCAAACCTAATCAGAAACACATACAGGCAAATGTATGGCTACCAAACTTAATCAGAAATCACATACCGGCAAATGTATGGCTACCAAACCTAATCAGAAACACATACAGGCAAATGTATGGCTACCAAACCTAATCAGAAATCACATACCGGCAAATGTATGGCTACCAAACGTAATCAGAACTCACATACCGGCAAATGTATGGCTACCAAACCTTATTAGAAACCACATACAGTCGAATGTATGGCTACTAAACCTAATCAGAAACCTCATACAGGCAAATGTATGGCTACCAAACTTAATCATGAAATTTATTATGTGAAAAAACCTTTGTAAACTTTACACAATTTTCCCACTTTTCAAAAACTCAAACATTTTACACGTGTTCAAAAGGTGGCAAACAGCTGCACAAACATTTTGCGTGATTTTTATGTTTTTGAGCAACAATAAATTAGTCTAATAGAACTGCACGGTCTAAAAAACTGCTTCACATTCCGTTCAGCGCATGATGAAAAATGGCATACACACTACTTTTACCATCTTTATTTAATAAATACAAGAGAACAGGAAAAACAAGTGCAAACAGGAATTACTAGTGAAAAAAATGCTCAAAAGCAATGATACATTTACTAAAATTGTCTAGTTCTTAGAGCAAACTTACGCTGAATTCATATCATGTTTGTCCCCTCTGACCCTTAGACTGGGTTCACACTATGTTTTTTTCATTCATTTTTGGATGGAAAAACGGATGCATTAGTGTGCACCCGTTTTGATCCATTTTTCCATTGATATCCATTATAAAAAGAAAAACGAATCAAAACTACATTTTTGTGTACGTTAAAAAAAGAATGCGTTTTGATCCGTTCTTTTTGTAATGGAAGTCAATTTTTTTGCCAAAAAATGAAAAAAATTGACAAAAAACGTAGTGTGAACCCAGCCTTGGATTAACAGACTTTAACTGCACAGGACTTATTACAGTGCCACCAGTTGGATACATCTGGTGCATCTGTAGACAGTCTAGTCTAAGTTTGCACTGTCTAGGTTTAGGTTCACACCAAAGAAATGTACCAAAAATTAGGTGCATTTTTTGATGTGCGGCATCATATTCTAGGCCGTATCTCTGTAAATTCATTTTGGTGCACTATGTATAATAAATGTGTCCAATTGTGGCTTAAATTCCTGCTTAACGGAGGACTACAACAAGCACCTTTAAAATAGAAAAACTAAAAAACTGAAGTTTATGGAATGGGATCACAACTCTACGACTCTAATCTAGTTAAAGAATATGTCTTGTGATCACCATTTAGCCATAGATGAAAGTCAGCGGTAGCCACCAAAAGAGGTAGGTCAAGCATTTACATTGCTCTCTGTTGAAGATCATTGAACTTATGGAAACGTAATAATAAGGAAATTTTCTCTGTATATCGCGATCCAATATAATAAGGTCTGATTCTCTTTGCATTCCATTATTTTTACACTTTCTCATTACGCATCATTAGTTATAATAGAATCGAACCACATAGGACATGACTGTAGAGATCTATGGAGCTTGCTTGGTTTGGGATCTTCTAGATGTTAATCAATAAGAGATGAGATATCACAAAGGACCCAGATTACATCCAGCACACCACATGCTGACAAAGACATCATTAATTCCCATCTCTGCATCTCCTGTGTAAATGTTTCCAATTGACTGAAAAAGTGGGTCATGTGCTGAAGCGGTGAGATCTATCAGGGTTATTGGATTACTCACGCTTCATGTACTTCTCTACTGCCTGAAACACAAGTCTTTTCTTACCCATCTAAGAAAAATGTAGAAATTGCATTTACTTTACCCATTAAGAGGAATTATCAGCAAAGAGACCCTTTAATTGTAGGGCATACAAGGAAATGGTGGAGGAGCAGTGGGACTTTTTTTTGTGTCAAATATGCTCAAATATTTATATACAGTATATATATATATATATATATATATATATATATATATATATATATAAAAAAAATTTTTTTTTTTTTTTTTACACTATTCACTGAATTGCATGCAAAAGAGAGGCTAGCTGTTAGGTATGGTGGCTCAGTGCTAATACTGTTGCATTGCAGCACTGGGGTCCTGGTTTAAATCCCACCAAGAACAGCACCTGCAGAGAGTTTGTACGTTCCCCCAGTGTTTGGCTATGTTCACACAACGTCAAAAATGGAGAAAAAACGTCAGATTTCGCTATTTAAAAAACGTCCGTTTTTGCAGCAATTTAACTGACTTCAATGCAATTGTTATTTTAGACTCAAAATAATGGACGTCATTTTAAACGGAGCTTAAAAAAACGTTGTGTGAACATAGCCTTTCCATGGGTTTCCTCCAGGTTCTCCAGTTTTCTCCCACACTTACTGAAATTATACAGAATCTTTAAAGTCTACCTGTCGTTATAACTTTCTAAATCAACAGTAGATGTGATATAAAGCAAGTGTGCAATTTACATTCATTATTATTATTTTTATACATTTTTAAAAAATTATTATTATTTTTATCATGGAAAACACGACACTTCCTGTTTTCTGACTCTTTTTTTTTTTTTTTCTCAAAAAACAGGAAACAGAAAACAGGAAGTCTTGTGTATCCCAGGTCATCTGAGCGCTCACAGAGAGAAGGTAGTCATGTGACTGATGGAAACATTGAGCCGTGACTCTGTACTGGCTGCAATTTTTGGGTTTAGTCTGTTTTTTTAAACCAGCACAAGTCAAAAAAAAACACAAATCCTATATATTTAATTTCTGCTTTTCCATTCTTTAGGATCTTGATCGTCTGAAATCATCTGAAATAGCTTTCTGGGTATTAATGTAAACACTACAAGAACAGTCCCATTCACATGAATTTTGAATTCAAAATTTGTTTGTAACAAATAATTATTCCCAGACATGTCAACTTATTCCAACAACAATCTAAGTCATATAAATCAGTCTGAAGTCCGCTGACTGGCACAAGAGGGATTTGCATTCCCCTGACAATTCCGCACTAATTTTATAAGTTGCAGAAGAAATTCCAAGATAAGGGCGGGTTCAGACTACGGAATTCTTGCGGATAAATTCAGTGGAATTCCGTCGCCTGTACGCGCTCACGGCCGTGTGCCTTTCCATTCTATGGGCCGGCTGATTCTGCATTTCGCTGAAAGAATTGTCACGTCAATTCTTTCGGCGGAGTCAGCAGGCCCATAGAATAGTGTCTATAGAGCCGGCGGAGAGGCGCGCGGCTGTGAGCGCGTACAGGCGACGGAACTCCGGGGAATTTATCCGCGAGAATTCCGTAGTCTGAACCCGCCCTTAAGATGATAAACAGGAATTGGTGACTATTTCCCAACACATATGTGCAAAGCAGCTTCAAGGCTGACTTCCATTTTATTACAGATATCAAGGATGATTCTCAATCTCTTAAACACTTACAAATTGATTCCTGTTTTATCACCCTTACATTGCCTGGTATTCATAGATGGTAATGTGAGTTGCTCTGTTCAAATCCCTAATGCACAATGTATACATTTCCACCTTATTAATAAATGATCAGTACAAATAGCTCAGTGTCACCGCTGCACTGATCTCTATCCGCAGCCCAGACACACGACAATGGAGATTATATGTTACATGATACATAATTCAAAAAGCCAAGAGTTATGACTCCCGTATAAATCTGACTGATGGATATCCAAATATCTGTGTGACCCACCACTCTAAGAGCATATTACTACTGCATAGACAGTAATACTGCATACAATTATATATGACCTATTCTTAGGAGTATATCTGTTAGAATTTAAATATCATGAATAGCTGTTTGGTATGACTGGATTGGATCCTACCACTGGCAAAAATAAATCATCCAACAATAAAATACACACCATCAAAACAGTAGGTTTCAAAGAAGGAATTTTTATTTTACTTAATCATGCTTCACATGTATTTCAGCTATAGCCGACTAAAGGTCCTTTTACGTAGCCCGATACTGGCAAGATTGGCGCTCATTTCCAGCACCTTTAAAAGACATGATTAGTCATGTGGCTGAGCGGCACAAACAATCACTACATCGTTCGTGAGGCCATTAACATCCATTGTTATTGGCCATACGTCTCCTGGGTGATGTGTGGCAGATCACGACATTTTCCCGCTTGATGGCTGACCGCTGTCTTTGCAATATAAAGTGGTGTAATGGATCTCAAGTACTCTTATTGATTCAAGGAAGCCTAGACTTATTTGCGCCATTCCTGGTAGTTCTGGGTCTTCTTGTTCTTTGTGGTCCTCTGCTCATCCTTGGTACCCTAGTAGACACTTGCTCATCCCTGGTGGCCCAGTGGTAATCTATTTCTCCATAGTAGTCTAGTGGTGATTGTCTTGACAACCGTCAGTTAACCACTTGGGCTAGAAATGTAATTATATTGAAGGCAGTAGTATCCGAACCTTCCAGCCACACTCGTCAGGACACTGTGAACAGACCTGTTGCTTGTACATACCTTAGGGTTGTGCTCAACATAAAGCAGTTCATCTCATCAAAGTGTATACAGGTAACAGATGCGGCACTCACCCATGGTAGTTTAAAACAGACCTTTATTTCATTCTTGGTTCACAGAGTGGAGGCTTGTCGATGGGTGCGTGAGTGAAATGATCTGTCGCCCATCCAGAAGCCTCCACTCTGTGGCCCAAGCATGGAATCAAGGTCTGTTTTAAACTACCATGGATGAGTGCCGCATCTGTTACCTGTAAACACTTTCATTATATTGAAGACTTTACTTTTAAGCATATGAAGACGATTATTAGTGTGGAATGGAAAGTTATTTACGCAGCATTCAACTCTAGATTACTGATGGTTCTGTTGTATTTCATGGACAATGTAATACAGGACCTAGTCATCTATAAGAGAGACATTTGAAGCTAAAAATTCTACTCAAAGGGCCAGGAATTTTTTTGCATCACATGTCATTTTAACAATCTTCCCATGACACTGAAATAAAGTGCTTACTGTACTACACTTAAGCTACACCATAATGGAGCCAGTTTCTACACCTGGGCTAAAATCACACTAAGGGATTTTTCGCCATCAATGCCGGTGGACGTCAAAAAGACGTCCAATATTGGCTAATGTCAGCCGTCTATTAAGATCATGATTATTATAGACGGTTGTCATTAGCACATATAAGATGTCTTTTTAATGGCTGTCTGCAACGACAGTTAAAAATCCTATAGTGTGAACAAAAAGCTAAGAATATTTGTCAGCCAATTCTCCCTTTCTTACTGGTATGAATGGAGTTGTCCAGAACACAATTTAAAAAAGCATATTCGCTTTCTTCCAAAATCAGCGCCACACCTGTCCTTAGGTTGTGCGTTGTATCACAACTTGGCGCCATTCACTTAAATAGATGCATTTTAAGCAATTAAGGGTAGCATCACACACACCGTATCACAGCGGATTTTCTGCTGCAGATTCGCAGCCGATTTGATCTAAATAACTGAACACAGCATAAAATCTGCACCATTAAATCTGCTGCGGATCTGCATGATTTTTTTTATTCTTAGCTGCCATATGCTGGTGGTAGAGGTGCCTGGCAGCAGCTTACTCTCCCTATATATGCAGAACCCAATCACATTCGGGTGAGCTGACCATACAATTGTGTGGGGTGACCAAGAGGAATAGCTGTTGGTGAGGGAGCTGTTTGAAGCGCTTAAGGGTGTACAGCACATGGGCATTTTAAGGACAAGAGGTAGAATGGAAATAACATAATCCCATTTGTGTACTATTTCTATAGTTTTACAGTTTTACTGAAATAATAGAATACCTTTTATCTATAGCCCAACAGCTACTTATCTAGAGAGTCCTCTACGGCATACACTGCACAGAAATCATTTTTCTTCTGTACTTCTCAATCTGACAAATCACATTAACCATTTTCAGTTACCCTAATGGAACATGTAGAGAAATGGACCCTTAGGGGCCAGGACATTCAGTCCTATTGTTAATTATATTCTTGCTTACAGGATAAGAAAACCCTTTGTTAACTGGGAGTAGAACAATATATACATATAGTCTAGCCTTGGAGAATGGAAGTTTTCTTATATGATGTTTATTGCGGCATGATATGGATTGTCATATTTATATAGAGAGAAAGATACAGACACATATGTATCTATCTATCTATCTATCTATCTATCTATCTATCTATCTATCTATATATTAGAACTAAAGAGCAATACATACAGTTAATAAAATTATATATTGGTTAATGCCAGAGACTACTCTGCTACGATCCCAAGGCTGCGTCTTTATAGGTCAGTCTGGTCCCATGGGCCGGCTGTCCACTGATAGAATCTCACAACATATTTGCAGCTAAAATGCACAGATTTAGCTATTCGGGCCTCGGGCTGTATAGCAGGATCCCATGGGGCTCAATTACAGCATAAAGATTACAGACACACAATATGCCATCTCCTTCCTATGATCGCAACTAAATAAAAAACCAATTATGAGCCAATTATAATTAGTTGTTTATTACAATGGTAAGTTAATGTGGCTTCATGCTGCGCTATCATCAACTAAATACAACTTAAACATTAATATAATGTATAGTAATTAATTCTAAAGCTAATAAGCTGTCTTATGCCCCTATTCCACGAGTCGTTTGAAGGAGCAAACGAGCGCTATTAGCGCTCGTTTGCTCCTCGTTCCCCGCTCGCTGCCGCCGCTATTCAACGCGGCGTCAGCGAGCGGGTGAGTGCGGGAGGGGGCGGCGGGGAGCTGCTGGGGGGGCTGCCCGGGGGATCGCTGATCGTCCGGGCAGCCCATAGGATACAGCAGCGCCTGCTGCCGATGCTCCTATTCAACGGAGCGACGGCAGCAGATCGCTGCTATATCAGTCGCTTGTTTTTCAACATGTTGAAAAACAAGCGACTGCAACGATCAGCCGACCTGAACGATGTCGGCTGATCGTTGCACTCTATTCCACGGGAGGAATATCGTTCGTAGCGGTCGATATCGGCCGAATACGAACGATATTGCTCCTCTAAACGACCCGTGGAATAGGGCCTTTAGTCTACATTATTTATTTGCATGACAGCTCCTCTGGTCAAAAGTTTTATCTAACAGGACTGTAAATAAAGGAATTTTAATTATTGCATCCACCACTAGGGGGAGCCTAGGAGCTTTACTGCATACTGATTTATTATTGATTTTGCTAACGTTTGCTCCTAATTTCCCTTAGCTAGAATTTTACATGGCTGTGAGAAATGAAACCAGGGGCATTCAGATCTCTGTAACAGAAGGACTTTGGCTCAGTTTCATCCTTTTTTAGAAGATGGACTAGTAGCTCATTGAGCAATCAAATTGCAAGCTGCCAATACAGTTTTTTGGAGATAAGAGGGGTGAGGAGTGAGATGGGAGGATGAGTGACTTCAGAAAGTACAGACACAGAGAGACTATACAAGCTAACTTTTAACAAATTTACCATCACAGGTACTGAAATTTTATTTTAGCAGTACCTGCTCAGTGCTGATTTTGCGATCCCGGTGCTGCAGTCCTTCTTTCAAAATGCTGCCGGGTTCCCGAGCTCTGTGCCATTCTCTGCTTGAGCACCATCTCGGAGCACTGGGGGCAGGCTTGGCGCCCCCGTTATGACCATAACCCCTCCCCTTGATGCGTCCCTGCTTTATTCTAATGAAGAAGTGTCACTGAGGGGTTATCGTCACACCAGGGGGCTCCAGGCCTGCCCTGAGTGCCCCAATCCAGGCCAGCACTCAAGCAGAAAATGGTTCTAAGCATGGGAAGGCGGAGGCATTTTGAAAAAAGGACAGTGCCACCTGGATCCCTGTGCTGGAGCCAAAGAAGTTACTGCAAAAAAAAAAAAAAATCACTACCTGCGATGGTACATTCACTTTAATAAATCTCATCCCTGAGCTTGGATTACAGCTTAGACTGTTCACTACTGCAGTAAAACACCCTCCATGCTGTTGCTGCATCTTAGACATAGAAGAGTATGACCTTCGCAGACACTTTAGAGACTAGGCTCCACCCATTAGCCCCGGGGAACTGAACATTAGAGGTGGAGTCTTTAGAGAAGAAATACCACATATTGTATAAAAAAATCTCAGGTTGTATAATGGCCAGACATAGTGCTACTCATAGACACCGATAGTAGCTTATTAGCTTATTAAGACAAGATACCTGAAACAACAAGTACACTTGAACTGTTAATGGGTTGAGGTTGTACATATAACAGTCATTGGTTTTAGACCACTGATGGAAATGGAAAATATATATGGTATCATGCACTGGTCCATACTTTGTGCTTGTTTCTAACACAGACTAAATACAGGTGAGACTATATGTAGCTTTATACAGTAGACAATCCTGAGCTTGGCAGAAGGGGACACTATTTCCTAGTGTGTGTGTGTGGGGGGGGGGGGTACAGAGGGGGCACTATTTCCTAGTGGGTGGTACAGAGGGGGCACTTTTTTTCTAGTGGGGAGTAAAGAAGGGGCACTATTTCCTAGTGGGGGGTACAGAAGGGGCACTATTTTCTAGTGGGGTGTATAGAGGGGGCACTATTTCCTACTGGGGGGTACAGAAGGAGCACTATTTCCTAGTGGAGAGTACAAAAGGGGAACGATTTCCTAGTTTGGGGGTACAGAAGGGGCACTGTTTCCTGGTGCAGAGGAAGAGAGAAGGCACTATTTCCTAGTGGGGGGTACAGAGGGGACACTATTTCCTAGTGGAGAGTACAAAAGGGGAACGATTTCCTAGTTTTGGGGTACAGAGGGGGCATCATTATATTGCGTGGGACACAAAAAAGACCCTTTTACATTCTGGAGGCTCATAGGCGGAACTATTACCTTCTAGGTGCCGCTGGCACTGTCACCTTATAGGAGGACACAAAGAGACTATTACTACCCCCTAGAAACACAAGAAGGCTAGCATCTCATAGTAATTGCACAGTGATGATCTGTAGTCCTCAAGTGAGGTCTATGGCAAATATCATGGCTAATGGTAAGTAGCTAATTTAGAAAACAAAGGCATTATGGCATTAAATGGCAGCTCTTACAAAACCCCATTACCAGTTCTCTGTAAGAAGATAGCAACTTGTTAGGAGTCTGATGCATGAGCTACACTTTATAGACTATAAAGCCAAATTAGATTTTAATGGGCAGACGTGCATGATGATTCAGCCATGAGCAAATATCATTCTTTTAAAGTTTTGCTAGATAAGCCCTTTAATAAAAAATGAAAATACACACAAAAATATATTGAGAGCAATTTTACAGCACAATCCGAAAAACTAATTTGGCTGTAAACCAAGATGCAATGAACCATTAGATTTAAAAACTCGACGACACATCCAAGTTATACTGTATAATGATTATGGTTTTCCTAACACAGCCAGAGGATGTGAGATTATACAATGTCCTGAACTGACTTCTTTTACTGGCAACATTAGATACATACACAATATACACAATATATAAAGCCAGGTCGATCTTGAACTGACAATTGTTATTAAACAGAGCCTTTCTCTACCAGGCTGCCAATGTTACTGTTCTACAGGCCTCTCTACCTGTTTTGCTAAATTTCCTCCATGTGCCCCATAGACCTCGATTGTTCATTTGAGAAAGTTCTTCTGTTTATTTATTATTTTATAGGTTATAGGTGCAGTCTGAAGTCTAGTCTAATCTGGGTCCTGTAGATGGGTGGCGGAGGGGGATGGGGGTCTATAAATGGGGAGTGTCTGGTCTGGGGTCTGCTGTAGAGGGATACACCTCTACATAAATTAAGGTACACCTGAACTGGGATGGATTTTAGCTACAATTTACCCATGTGCAGGCCCAGTTCACACTGAGCAAAAACGTCGCAATCCCACCGTGCTCAGTGTGCTGCAGTGAGTGAATTGGAGGGCGGGTGCGCAACCACTTTCTCCCCTCTCTGCTTTAAGAAATGACATGTGAATTGTTTGAGCAGAGAGTGGTGGGAGCAGGCGCACTCGCACCCTCCCATTCACTCACGGCAAGACACTGAGCATGGCGAGATTCCGTGGCGGATTCCAACGTTTTTGCTCAGTGTGAACGGGGCCATAAGCTATAATAAATCTGTAGAGTGCAAAGGACATGGTCCCTCCATGTACAGGCATGTTCCCCCTCCCTATCCTCTTGGTGTGAGCGGTGAAGACAAGACTTGTGCAAAATGGAGGCTTGCGCCAAAAATTTTTTTAACAAAGTTCTCAAGGGTGAATTAAAATTTTTATTGCTATCATGTCAGCCAGGGTATATTTGTGATTGAGACCCCCATGTAATAAACTCAGGAACAGTATGTGCTTGGTTGTTCTTTGACTGTATATAAAAGAGACCATTGGGATCTCTACTGTGAAAGTGACATTTTCCTTGTCGGATATTTAAATTTTACATGGTGTCTACAAATGATAGACAGCAGGTTACATCACTTTATATCCTGTGAATATGATACACACACTAATCATCCATAACCTACAAGGGCAGAAACGTATTTCACATTCTCTACACAGCAAGTGGACCTGTGTGCTTTCAAATGTCAGAGCTTAGTCACTGCCTACCAAACAGCAGCCTGATAGCCAACAGCTGGATCTCTGCAACTCACAGCCAGATTAACCTTGCACAGAGAAGAGGAATAAGCCAAGCCTTTCCTCTCCTTCCATAATTTCACAGACCCTTTAAGGTGATGGAATTCTTTGGAAACATCTAGCTTCTTTAACAAACCACATGGTTTGCTGTTTGGAAAAACAAGGACCGGGCTTGACAGATTTTAACATGACCATTGTTCCATTCAGATTTTAACATTGACCATTTATATTGTTAGAATTCCTCTGTCTTGCCCCTGTCAGTGTATGGGAAACTGGGGGATACAGGCCTTAGGCCTTCCCTATAGTTTATCTATGTGCACAGCGTACATTACATTATTTATGGTTGGGGGGGGGGGTCACAGATAGAGATGAGCGAACCTGCCGAGGTTCAGGTTCGTATGAACTTGAACTCTCGGCTTCTGACTGCCGCTGTCTGCAGGCTCCGTGAAGAGGGTGGATACAGCCGGAGGACCGCCGGGAAAACTGGGATACAGCCTATGGCTATGGCTGTATCCCAGTTTTCCAGGCAGTCCTCTGGCTGTATCCACTCTCTCCACAGAGCGGGCAGACAGCGGCAGTCAAAAGCCGCGAGTTCAGGTTCATACGAACCCGAACCTCGGCAGGTTTGCTCATCTCTAGTCACAGACCCATTTCAGTCGACTTCATTATGACTTGAAATTGTGCCAAGGTGGCTTTGTCTAAGAGTCACATAAAGTATAACCAAAAAAAACTTGCTTTTCTGTAGTGATATATCTAGGCTTTTCTGCCAGGAAATTATGAAATATATCAAAGCAGATGACATCTCCACTCTGCAATTGAGTACACAGATATTTCAATTATTCTGAAGAGACTGATCTGTTAGATACGATAATGCAATGCCTATATAATGCTGTTAGATAGTTGAGTTAGAGCTCCCCCTGGTGTTTTTTGCATTCCCTCATGGAATGTCCACCTAATATGTCCAGTGACGGTGGCCTCACATGCTCAGTAGATGCTCAATATCAGGTTTCTCTTGCATGTAGAAGTAGATGATGATTTCTGCCATTGTGCAGGCCATCTGATAAGTATAGGTGCTGTAGAAACTGATTCATCTCACCAGCACTGGATACATTAGGTGGATATTTTATTAGATAAGCAAAAGGCGCAATAAATAGAAATGCAAGAGCAATATCAAGACCATTTCTAGAAGCACCGTAAAAAACCCTGTGTTCAAAGTATAAGTGAACAATAGGCAAAAAGAAGCAAATATACTGTAACTAATATGGTACTCAATGAGAGTTTACTTAAAAATTTTCACTTTAATCACTTTACTTTTAAGTAATTTTATTAGTTCAGTCATTTGAGCCATCACTTAGCATCAAAGGAACAGTGATACCTTACAGTATGTTATGCCCAGTGCAAAAAGGTACTTAGCAGAGTATGGCTATGTTCATACAACGTCAAAAATAGAGAAAAGGTGGCCGATTTCACTAATTAAAAAAACTTCTGTTTTTGCCATGATTAAATTGTATGCAATGGCAATGCACTGAAGTCAATGGAAAGACGGACGTCCAATGCACACAATGTATTTAATATTGAATGTTTTTACCTCGAACGTGAAAATAATGAACATGATCATTATTTTCGCACACAGGCTTTCTTTTGTCACTGTTCTTTCTCTGTTTTTACTATTAAATTCAATGGACTTTTCAATTTAGCCACACCCAAAGACCAATTAGTAATCCCAAACTAGAATAATGTACAAACACCAGTCATTGCACTAACGGGAGGCAAGGCTGCTAGACTTAAAATAACAGACGTCATAACAGACGCAGATTGCTTCCTATTCGTCAGCTGTGAAAACACGACACATGGCCTAGATCATTAAGGGCCTGTGCAATGTTCAGCATGGAGAAAATGTTTTAGTGGCATTCCTAATGATGAAGAGGATGGGGAGGAGGGACAGAGGGGTGGTGCAAAGTTAGGGCACAGATACTCCCGTTTGGCACGGGCTTCAAGTTTAAAAGTATTTTTTTAGGACAATAACTGCATCACCTGCCAAACGGACCCCAGGACAGATCTTGGATTAAAAGCAGCTATCCGAAGGTACAAGCGGTTTAGGGGGGTCAGATTGTGGGTACAGAGTCACTTTAAAGTTTGGAAAGTAGATATAAAGTTTAAATGGTTTACTAGTATTCTAGCTGTCTATTGTCTATGCTATTTGTCCTCATATGACTCTCTACTCTCTTTTTGCTGTAGGGAACAGAATGGGCAGTCATAGGATAAACAATGTAATAATACGTAAGTAATTATAAATGATGTACAAATGTTACATGTTAAATGTTATAAATTAAATATGGTTTTACCATTGCAAAAACTAAGTCTTACAGATAAACAGATTTACATGCTCAATTATATTCTCCAAGTCTCTCAGATGCATAAAAAATGGCGGCCGTGGTTTTTCCATAACACCTGCTACAATGGACACAAATTGTTAAAGACCCTAGTTCAGGATTTGGGGTACTCTACAGAGCAGCATGTACAGTTGGAATGAATGTGCTACCCCTAGGTATGGCATTGACCTGACACTTCATTGTTATGGAGCAGAAACAGCTAACATTAGAGCCTATATGCAGAAATGTTGTTTTTGTTTACATTTCTAAAGCAACCTTCTTGCCTCACATTTGTATTCTCAGAGACAGATGAGGAATCACAACACCCTAGTACATAGTTTAAGGGAAGTTACTGGAAGGAAGAGATACTGTATGACATTGACGCTCATGTGACACTTTGAGCTAGGAATGGTCACATTTTTGGGCATGTAAATAAAATGTCATGCCCCTACCTGTCTTGAGTTCAGCGTGACCCTCGACTCGTAATGTGCTGTCAAGATTAGGCCGGTAGTCAGGTTTTTGTGTTTGTATCTTGTTTCTCCATTTGTTTGAACACTGTCCGACTTCTTTTACCTTTGTAATTGATTCCTTTACCACACCCTATCTGTTCCCTGCAAAGTTCCTTCTGGTCACTTTACAGTTAACATGTTTTGCTTTGGTGGTTTCTGTAACTGGCAGGTCTTCCTGCCATTATGTTATGTTATCAGGTGTCTAGGGTTGGAGATCAGGGTGATGGTTCAATCACGTTCTGCACCAGACCCCTGACCGCCTATAAAACATCTCCAGGGTATTAACAACTCACTGTCTATTAAGTCTAGTTGTGCCCTCTAGCAAGCTTCTCCTGCATTCTGTGTGTTACCTTTAGCTATCTAACCCCTGCATTTGTACCCTAACTATCCTGGTTTTCCACCCTGACCTTTTTGTCTGTGTCTTGACTACTCATGCTGGAATGCATTTTTTGTACTTTCGCTGCCCCCTTGTTGTGACCTTGGACCATTTACTATCCTATATTATGCTTGTCTGTCTTGTCTACGTTTTGTGTGCCACCGTCAATAAGTTAGGGACTGTCACTGTGGTTGTCCACAGCCACCTAGGGCTGATTGTGGCAAGTAGGCAGGGCCAGTGGATGGGGAGAGGTGCAGGTTTCACTGTCTGTCTTTTCCCTGAGTGTTAACAAAATGGTTATTTATGGTGAACAGAAAAAAATTTGGACAACCCTTTCAGTAATCTGACCCAGAACATAAGTATCTATGTACATGAAGTCAGATGACGATTTGTGATCAACCATCCCTTATACATGAGGAATGCCATTGACAGTCTGAGAAGCGTCTATTGTAGATCTTTTTAAATTGTTTGGTAGATGGGTCATATGTATAATGACATATGAATGCATCCAACTGGTGAAGGATTCCTTTGGTCTAAATGACCAAATCTCCTTTACTTATTTTATTCTATAAGGCAATCAATGTTTATTGGACATTTCCTTGGTTCTGGTTGTAATTATGGTTTACTTCCTCTTTGAATTTAAGAAACTGGTGGCAACATTTTTCCCCTATACTAACTGTATAAAATCCTAGGGGGATGTGAAACTGATTATATACCTTCTGTTTTGAATATAGGAACTATTTTTTTTTTTTATTTTAGTTACCTCATCCTGTAGATCTCATCCTGTATATGTTATTACTGTATTGCCGCATTTCTCTACGGGGCTGCTAAGACAATTCAGGAGGACTGTGGCGGCCAATAAATTATGAATTAGCCAGGGAAGTTCGGTTTAAGGAGCCTGTCATCACTTACATGCTGCCTTAAACACAAATCATCGGGGTGGTCCTAGGTGGCTTCGGCCTGCCCCTCAACCTTTGGTAGATCTCTCTCTATATCCAAACAAGGAGAGGTCTATCAGTTAAGTCTGGCAGGGTGGGGAGATTTTATTGCAGAGCACCCTGATGCCACCTGGATTGGATAACAGATTCCTCTTAGGCAGTCTCCTCTGTCATGATCCCAGATGATTGGGTGGTGGCTCAGTGGTGATGTTTTTCTCTTAGGAGGTGGTCCTGTTTCAGTGGTAATCACTATAATGCAGAGTCCAGAACCCTAATGGACTCCAAAAGAGCAGTGTGCCGTGGCAATGCACAACCTCTCCGCTACTGGCAGTTACAAGGCATGATACTATAATAGGGTTTGCAATTAATTATAATATGAGTGGATGTACCGCCGCATTGTTCACATTTATGCCAACACATGGCTACAGCATAATGCTGTATATGTTGACTATTTAGCAGGTTACCTTGTCACTGTTTGCCCCTATGATCAGCAGTAGTGGGGAAATTGGTAA
This sequence comes from Dendropsophus ebraccatus, assembly GCF_027789765.1. NCBI lineage: Eukaryota > Metazoa > Chordata > Amphibia > Anura > Hylidae > Dendropsophus > Dendropsophus ebraccatus. The sequence goes on along the minus strand of NC_091462.1, from coordinate 41,731,048 downwards.
GGTTAGAATTAAGGCACAATTGTTGCTTTCTCCATTTTTCTCCATTGTCAGGGATCTCTAAGGATATATTCCTATGACATTTTGCTCATACACTTGGCATAGATGTCAGCAACCTGCCAAAAATGGTTGCCAACATACCAAAGCATACTTTTGATGGGCCTATGAGATTAATAGACCAACACAGTCAAATACATACCAGATCTGGTAAATGTTTTGAATATATATGTTAATTTGGCTCAGCTGGGGAGTCTTCTACACTTTTACTCAGAAAATAAACCAAATGTAGTCATTAGTTCCATATGTACGTCCATGAAACTCAGTGGGGGGAATTAACTAAGACCGGCATCTCAGACACTGGTCTTAAGTAAAATTCAACGGCCTTAGCATTCAGCTGATTCATTAAAAGGAACCAATCACCTCTCTAAGGGAGAGTAAGTTGGCCCCAGTACCTTACAGCTGCCGAGCACAGCTCTCTGAGGCGGCCATTTTAAAACTTGATCTTCAACCATCTGCCCCAGCGCCTGGTAACTAGTGATTATGGTGGAGCTGTATCAGCATGTAGTCATGCCGCCTTTGCCCTCTTCCCAGCCACTCATGCTTGATTGGCAGCCCGAGCATTGGAAACTTAATGCGAAACCCTTCTGGAGACTTCCAGGCACAGTGGCACAGTGTCGGTGAGATGTGCTCTGCCAATGTAAGGTACTGGGGTGAACTCACTCTTCCTCGGGAGGTGATTGGTTCCCTTTATTGAATCAGCCACTGCGGCGGCTCCCAAACTAGCATACAATTCAGCTGCAATATAGATTTTTAACATATACTATAGTAAATATGTTTGTGCTCAGACCACTCCCATTTTATACTAACCCAACCCACTCACACATTTGTGCAATTTTCAAGCCAAACTGCAAGTGTGGAGGGTTTACAAATTCCTCCTAATAAGTTTATCAAGAGTCTTTTAGCAGGTCCTATAACAACCAGTCAGAGCTCAGCTTTCATTTCTCATATTGCTATGGTAAAATGAAAGCTGGGCTTTCATTGGTTGCTATGAGCAACATAGAGAAACTAGTGATAATGTTCTTGATAAATCTCGCCCAATAGCTCTTTTGGGAGGACACTGTGGTATAGGCTGATTAATAATAATAAAGGAATACTAATTATGTTTTTGGAGGTTTTAGGTCGATGTCTTTGTAAATATCAGTGAAGAACTGACCAGATTAATATATATGTTTGTGGGAAAAGATTTAGTATAAAGGCCGTATTACACCAAACGATTATCATCCAATAATTTTTTGGTGTAAAAGCGCATGTTAAAAGACCATGATCAGCCGACCTTTTAACAGGTTGTTAAATCACGATAATCACAGTGGTGGGCCACCCCGACAATCTAAGGATTCTGCACCTCAGCGCCTCCCTCTGCTCCTCCCTGCTTGCTGTCTCTGCATGTAATAGCACAGGCAGTAAGCAGAGAAAGAGGAGGAAGCGAGTGCTGACCTGACAGGCGCTCACCTTCTCCTCTTAATCGTGCCATGTAATACGGCCCTAACTTGTAACTTGTGGATTGCAATTCCTGATCATTTTGAATAGAGTCCAGTGGGCGGTGTCACTCAATAGACTGGACTCTTTAGCGTGGAACCTCAGAGATTCCAATCAATAAATTACAAGTTATACTGAATTTTCCTCCTTCTTCTCTATAACATGATGCCAGTAGCTTAGGTAGCATTTTTATGATGATGGGTTCAATTTAAGAAGACCACCATTATGCATAGTTACAATTTTCTTTGAGCATGCCACCCCTATTGAAGACTACTTTTAACAGCAAATGTGGGTGGTCTTCTCAATCAGAATTTACTACATTGGACAATGGGTAACCATTTAATAATATACAGACATAAAGGAAATAATAGCCAAATGTACAATTCTAAAATGTATATGTCCCTTTAATTTACCTTGCTGAACATTAGCGAAAAATCTATATGATATACTAACTATCATTATTGTTTCCAAAAATATTTACAAATATATCCTTATAATTGGAAGATATCTCCAATTAATGCTCAATAAATATAAGAGGAGACCCCCTCCCCCCACACACACTTTGATGGATACCGAGGATATGACAGCACACGACATGAAGCTTTTATGTAATGCAGCCATAGATTCTATTGTGGATCTGCCATTGTCTATAGACCTTAATCTCCTTGGAGATAAATATAAAATTGTTTGAGTAATTTTGTAATATAATGCGCAAGAACTTAAAAAAATACATAACATAATAACAATTCCTCAACCAAACAATTCTTCACGTAAATATCCCTAGTATTTATAAGTAGGTGACTTCAACACTACATCTCAGATCTTTTCACCAGAATGAAATTCTTATCATATAAAACAATATAAAAACATATTTTATTTCATAGGGTTGACTTTATACACAATGTTATCACGGAGACCTTTATATTCAAGTATACGCAAGCAGATCAGACAATTCACCAAATATATCATGGCTGAACCCAACAGCAAGGTCAACGAATGGACGAGATACAACACAGCCATTGCAATACATAAGACGTCCTATAAAAAGCCACATACTTATACAGAGAAGACATTTGGAAACAGGCTAAGGACACAATGAGAAGGATGACATCATTACATAATATAACTATATAATCACATATATATATATATATATATATATATATATACATATAATGATGGTGGCTCCACTGTAGCCATGCTGGGGCTTTCATGACGTGAGTATGTAAGTAAAGGTGATATTATATTCGTCTGACAATGATCTCGCCTGTGAGATGGAGGAAATTGTACAAAAATGCGCACTGGATTTGTCTCACAAAATGGACGCCTAGGGGCTGAGAGACATGATACTATTAGGTTTTCAGCCAGGTTGGGGATATATTAATGATTTTTGGTGATTTGAACAGAATTCCCCATATTTTCCCAGATTTCATGCATTTCGTGTTAATTCTTTTCATTGTAGATAATAGAAACCCCCATAGGAAACAATATAATCAGGATTATTTATATACACATATTTAAAAAAAAAAATTATGCCCATGAGATATACAACAGGGTATGCCGTCCACACATTACATCAACATTATCAACTGAGATGTCATTAATTTCAATTATTATTGCTTCCAATACATTGTATGTCTTCCATCTCTCCATTGATACCTATGATCATGTAGGATACCAGCCTCGATCTACTTACCGTACTATCTACACCTCGGTGGATGTTGGTCGGTGGATATTTTAAGGATTCCTTTAGTAGGGCTGTGTGGCGGGGATGTAGTCCTTTCGTGGCTTGGAGAAGATCAGGAATGCCAAGGGGAAAAAAAAGAAGTAAATTCCAATCGGGGTTTTGTTCTGAGCTCTTAACACGAAAAAACCTTATTGGTCCTAGAAGGCGGCCACATGACCAGCAGCGTTGCACATGTGACCTATTTTCTTCCAAAAACCCTTCTTTTCAGTAAATGGGATTCACCGCTGTAGGTGCTCGCACAATCTTTCCTACAGCTGACTCTGATTGCTGCAACTGGACTCCATTCAGGCATATGTGGGGCAAATGCCACAGGCAGCGGAGCCTGTGTTGGCTATGTAATTATTGCCGACAAATGGTGTATTCCCAGCCAAGAGCCAGGTTAAAAGATAGTAGAGGCCAGTGGTGTATTTCACAGTGCGGCTTTATGTGATATACCAGCACCTATATTCTTATTAAAGAGTGGATGGAAATACAGTAGGATGAACTGATGCACATAGACGCTTCTGGCACATCCTGATGGGTACAGGAGAGAAAGGAGGGGGCGAATGCCCTTTAATCTCCTGATTCATATCTATGGCGATAGAAAATCTGCATACACTACATAGCAATAAACATATACAGTATACACAATGATAAATGAACTAATAAACCTATCTAGCAAATATTGTTTGCCTAAATGTAAATGGACAAAAAAAATAAAATCTGCAGCAAGGTCACTTTATGTCACAGCACATGTAAGATTGCAGCCAGCAAAGAGTTAATCTCCAGCCTGGCTTTCATATCAAATGTGTTCAGTTTTAGTGATGGATAGAAATGAGGATTTAAACCTCCAGATTAAAACCACTCAGCCTCCCCCCCCCCCAACACCCACATCAGCATCCCCTGCCAGCAAATGTTACAGCACCACAGTAATGCACATGTAATACACAAATGTCCATAATCTATGGGCAAAGTGTATCCTTAGCAATGTCTGTATTCTTCCTAACACCAAAGTAATGTGACATCTGCTCAGCGCTTTACGGTTATTCAATAGGCCACGTCATTCCAGGCCTCATAGTTACGCACCTTAAGGTGACTTCTAATATCTCTAGAACTGGCATTAGAGTTACTGAGTGTCACTAAAGGATAAAAACACTAAGATTAATAGTGCTGAGCACTGTTCACCGTCATCACCTTCTGTTCAAACTCTTTCAAATACCCTTGACAACATATAAATATATTATAACTAGTAAACTTATTATAATAAAAAGTTATGTTTTTTTTATTAAGTATACATATTACACAAATAGTTTTTTTATGTTTTTTGTATTTGATATCTTTGATAGATAGATAGATAGATAGATAGATAGATAGATAGATAGATCGATTTTTTTTATTAGGCTAGAAAACTTTAAGGAAAGTGAGTTCACTAATAAAAATTGAAAGTAACAAAACCATACATCAAACTTTAGTGTTGCACCTGTTGCAGAAGTACTTTCAGACATGTGCTAAAGTTTCCTTTTTATTTTAGAAGACATTGCAATACATTGTACTTGTGATTCTAGGCCAACAATAATTTATAGAAATAGACGTACGTGACTGGTCCATTGAAAATTTGTTAAACATACAGTATCGTTATACTATACTGTTATGTGCATTTTTAAGTGTTTTTTTTTACTATTTATGAAGCTTTGTTATATATAAATGTATATAAATATCCTTGGTTTGTATAGCATAAGCACCATTGACCACAAAATTGTGTATATACTGTGTATATATATATATATATATATATATATATATATATATATATATATCTCACAAGTAAATATATATTATAGCCATGATAACCAAGAAACTAATCTGAAAGACTTACCAAGTTCTGTTGGATCTGTGATCAGGGTAGGTGACATCCAAGGCTGGGGACCCAGCTCATTGTCATCCTATAAGTAACCTCTGCCATGTCCCTCAGCAAGGTCGGGTCTATAAGAGGGAGGTGACCTTGATATTGTTGCATTAATCCCTTCAGAAGGGCGTGAAGGGGAGCGAGGAGAGAGGAGTGGGAATCCGAGCACATGTCACAGGATGCACATCCTCAGGGCAGGAAACAATGCTGTCTCTATCCCAAATCAATGCTGAACCTTCTAGATAACCTTCAGCTTCTAATGAGGCAAAGCCAATAGCCGGCTAACAGTGAGTTACTTATAGGACCACACAACAATGTTTCCAATGAGTTTTACCAACAGTTATAATGTGTGAGTGACACCATTCTGTGAGATATGTGAGATGTATGGGATGGGATCATGCTGTCCAGACAAGCTTACGTGTCTCTCAGATTTAGATAGTCTGGGGCCTGGTCTCTTGTAACAAATACAATGTAGACCTTAGATCTTATAATAGAATTTATTTAATTTAAATAATTCCCTACAGTTCAGGTAAAGAAAACATAATATGACCTGTAGATTCTACATGGTTTTCAGTGGTATTCTGCATTGTTGGGATATGAGGAAATTCGAGGAAATTAAATTTGTTGACCTGTTACTAAGCTATATTTCTCTCATATAAGACAATGGAACCTGCAATATACATTTATATTAAAATAGTTTGATCTCCTCTATCTTGTATGTATGATGAAAACAAATCTTAAATGTTTTACTGCATATAATATACAGCGGCGTACATATTAGTAAGGGGGCCTATAGCAATTGGTGTCATCTACTGTACTTCTGCACCTCCAAATCAGAAAGGCCTTGTGTTTTTACCCAGTAACATTACCCTTATGTCAATAACCCTATTACGCTGACTCCTCGCCCTGGAAAAAAAACAGGCCTGCACAGTTTTCTACCATTACTATAGAAATAGGGTAAATTAAGGGTGCCCCCACCCTCTATGAATGGGCCCTATAGCAGTTGCATGGGCCGCCCCTATAATATGTATGGCCTTGACTATTTTAAACTTTTATAACAATTGATAATACATCATAGTTAGGAATCGTGACCAATATGGTTATGTCTGCATTTAAATTTTCTTATGAAAGTGGTGATCTAGAACCCCCTTGTACACAGCGGAGGCCTAGTTTGAAATTATGGTAATTTTTTGTAATTATCTTGAAGAAATCACTGAGGTGCTATTTCACTTTTGGCCAATAAAAATAATAATTTAAAACAACAATAATAAAAAAATATTTATAATAATTTTAGCTATTTCTATTGTTACATGTCCTGATAAAATTATTATTATTATTATTATTATTATTATTATTATTATTATTATTATTATTATTATTATTAATAATAATAATAATAATAATAATAATAATAACCATTTTATTAGTAATCCTGAAGCTCTTAAATAAAATGGTGCAGTAACAATTATTATAGGTAAAATTCATCATGTGTCTGGTTCTATATGACAGAACAAGTAAGAGTTAAAAAAGATATGACAGTAGGGAGACAGATGGGAAGGAGGGGGTGGAGGGGGGAGAGAAAGCTTACATGGGGGTAGATGATGTCTGGCTCTGTAGATTGTGACCCGCGCACTGGCTGACCTGCTTATGTCTTGTCTGCAGAAATTGCAGGACACTAAGCGATAGTTATTGCTGGATATTTGCATCAGGTTTGACACTGGATATGATAAGCCATCATTCTAATGGTATTCTATAGATCACAACATATATTACTGACAGCACATGATGTTGTGGTTGTTATAGCTCTGAATTTAGACCAAAAAAAGCAGATATCTATGCTTAGAATTAAAGGAACACTCCAGGCAAAACTGATACTTTGTGTTATCCCCAATCCAGAGTCTGGGGGGCAGTACAGAGTAGGGGACGCTCTCACTGGTGCTCTTTATATCTGTCATACACATCTGCCTCAGGCCCTTCTTCAGGCATATTACTATGTATCACTATTTCTCAATGTTTCTTCAATTTGATTAGGCTGGTGGCACACAGAGCGTTGTCTGGGGGGGAAAAACAACACATTTTTTGTGGCATTTCCACATAAAGACAGTGCTGTCACTAAAGAGATATGAAATACCTGAAATGATTTTTTGTGACTTTTTTCTCATTTAGTATATTTTGCTTTTTTGGTAGGCCGTGGCAACTAGTGAAGTAAAATAAGTAAACCATATAAAGTATAGAAATTAGGCACAATATATGAATTAACATGTCTTTAATACTACACAAAGAATTTGGTAAAAAATTATTTTAAATAATTTAAAAGGTCAGAATTGGTGTTTTTTTCTGTTTACATCACCTCCCAAAAATGGAGTAAAGGGCATATGTGCTCCAAATCATACCAATGGAGACGTTACATAGTAAAATAAAACCAAAATATGTAGATAATGTTAGCGAAAATAAAACAATATGTGAACAGGAAAATTTAGTGCAAAAGCAGTTGGTAAATAACGGGCATATATGGAGGGTCGTAATGAATTACAGTGTTAGGCTTCACACAACGTATTTTTTTATCACAAGAACGGCCGTTGTTTGCAATTTGCAATTGACATGTCAATTATTTCCGGCCGTTCTGCATTGATTTCAATGCAATTTTCAGTGCAACAACAGCCATTGCTTGACACTCACAACAACAGCCAGTGTTACATTGTGTGAACATATCCTCAGGCTATGTTCACACAGCAAACAGACAACAGCCGTAGTTTGGCACTCAGAAACCACAGCTGTTACTTGAGTACCAAGCAACGTCCGTTGTTGCACTTGAAATTGCACTGAAATCAATGCAGAACGGCCAGAAATAACTGAAGTGTCTCGACATTGACCTTAACCCTTTGAGGACCAGGCCCAAAATGACCCAGTGGACCGCGCAAATTTTGATCTTAGTGTTTCCGTTTTTCCCTCCTCCCCTTCTAAGAGCTCTAGCACTCTCAGTTTTTTATCTACAAGTCATGTAAGTGCTTGTTTTTTACAGTAATAGTTGTACTGTGTAATGGCGTCATTCATTTTACCATAACATGTATGATGGAATTCCAAATATATTATTTATGAAGATATAAATACGTGAAATCGTAAAAAAGAATGCAATATGGTAACGTTTGGGGGGTTCCTGTGTCTACGTAATGCACTATATGGTAACAGCGACATGACACTATTATTCTATAGGTCAGTCCAAACACAACCATATGCAGGTTACACAGATTCTCTAATGTTATATATGTATTTTTTTTATGAAATCCTTTTTTTTTTGGCAATTAAATATTAATAAAATGGGCCTATTGTGACGCTTATAACGGTTTTATTTTTTCACCTGCGGGGCTGTATGGGGTGTCATTTTTTCCGCCATGATCTCTAGTTTTTATTAATACCATATTTGTGAAGATCGGACGTTTTGATCACTTTTTATTGATTTTTTTATATATATAATGTAACATAAAATCGGTAATCTGCGCACTTTTTCCCCTCTTTTCGTGTACGCCGTTTACCGATCACAATGACGCTTGTTATATTTTAATAGATTGGACAATTACGCACGCTACGGTATATTATATGTTTATCTATTTATTTATTTTTATATGTTTTATTTATATAATGGGAAAGGGGGGTGATTTAGACTTTTATTGGGGGAGGGGTTTTGGGGTAGTGTAATAGTGTTTTGAACTTTTTTTTTTTCACTTTTGAAGTCCCTTTGGGGAACTTGTACATACAGTACTTTGATTTATACACTGATGAATGCTATGCCATAGGCATAGCATTGATCAGTGTTATCGGCGATCTGCTCATTGAGCCTGCCTGTGCAGGCTCAGTGTAGCAGATCGCCGATCGGACCGCACGGAGGCAGGTAAGAGACCTCCGGCAGTCCGTTTCAACGATCGGGACCCCCGCAGTCACACTGTGGGGGTCCCGATCGGTAAGTGACAGGGGACTCCCCCTGTCACTTACACTTAAACGCCGGGGTTAATGACACGCGGCAGCGCGATCGCTGCAGCGTGTCATTACCGGTGAGGTCTCGGCTGCTCACTGCAGCCGGCCCCCACCTGCTATGAAGCGCGCTCCGCTCCGGAGCGCGCTTCATAGCGGGAGAAACACCCAGGACGTAAGGTTACGTCATGGGTCGTCTGGGGACAGACTTCCATGACGTAACCCTACGTCCAGGGTCGTCTAGGGGTTAAGGGTGCCTTCACATGTACCAGATCTGCAGCGGATTTCACACTGCGAGTTTGCAGCGAATGCGGATATGTGACCCGGCCTCTTTAACCCCCGGCCTGATGAGGAGCGAGGGGAGCGGGGAGCTTCACAACGCCGCGGCGCAGAGTAGATAATTTATGCTGCGGGCTGGGGGAAGCCCTGGAGCATACATCACCCACTCCAGGCTCCTGCTTGATTCTGAGCCTCCTGGCGGTCAGCCAATCAGTGCGCTGCGGCGGGGCAGCGCACTGATTGGCTGACCACCGGGAGATGCTGGGAGGCCCGAAGCAAGCAGGAGCCTGGACCAGGTGATGTATCCTCCGGGTTAAGGCTGCGGGGGTTAAAGGGGCCGGGTTACATATCCGCAGTGCAATAAAAATTCTGCTGTGGATATGTAACCCTATAGACCTTCACAGTAGCAGGATCCGCAGCGGATTTCGCTGCAAACCCACAGCGTAAAAATTCTTAACAAATGAAATGGTGCCTGCAAATTATCCTGAGGCTTTATTCACAGGTTCCATATTTTGCTCCATTTCTGTAAAACACCTAAAGGGTTAACAAACTTAAAGGGGTTATCCAGCGCTACAAAAACATTGCCACTTTTCCCCCTACTGTTGTCTCCAGTTCAGGTGCGGTTTGCAATTAAGCTCCATTTACTTCAATGGAACTAAGTTTCAAAACCCCACCCAAACTGGAGACAACAGTAGGGGGAAAAGTGGCCATGTTTTTGTAGCGCTGGATAACCCCTTTAACCTAAAAGTCGCGTTGAATACTTTGAAGGAGGCATTTTTGAAAATGGTGGTTTTTATTAGGGACACTAACATACTGTACAAGCCCCTCAGATCCACTTCAGAGCTGAACTGGTCCCTAAAAAAAATGTGGGTTTAAAATGCTCTTGAAAATTACTTAAATTGCTGCTGAATGTATAATCCTTATAATTATAAAAAAAAAAAGGAGGAGGATCTTTAACCCCTGGGTGACCGCCCATACATGTTTTTATGGTGGTCACTATGGGGCCATAGGCTAGGTTGCTGTCTTTTTACAGTGGAAGTCTAGCAGCCTTGCTTGGGTCTCCCGTTGCAATCAGAGCACTAGTTAAAAAATAAAAAGTTTAACAAAACATTAACACCCCCCAAAAAATAAAAATGCTAGAATTTTCCCTATATATATATATATATATATATATATATATATATTTTTTTTTTTAAGGGAGATATCTAACCTGCTGATATCTCCCTATAGCTCTACGGGTACTGAGAATGAAGGTCATTTTCGTGATGTTAGTAGTTTATTCCATATGCAAATTAGTGCACCAAAAGCGCCTCATTAGCAAAAGGAATAAATTGTAAGTGGTGCTGAGAATGAAGGTAAGAAACTTACTTTTAGCTTCAGCGCCCCATGCACTATAGGGAGGTATCAACAAGTTAGATACTTTAAAGGAAATATACTGCCGCTTTGGCCACTGGTATAAGGTGTATGGGGCGCGGCCCTCAAGTCCTGGGGAGAGCGATTGGTCAAGGTAAACACCAAGATCGGACTGTGGAGTCTCAGACACCTTACCTTTGAGGGTAAACCACTGGTCCTGAGGAACGAAGTTCTGCCTGTGCTCCAATACACCGCACAGGCCTGGCCCCCTCTTGCCACCGTCTGCAGGGCCATCACAAGGACCGTGTTTCATTTCATCTGGGGCTCCAAGATGGATAGAGTGAAGCGTGCCGTTATGTACAAGAAACCCCCCAAAGGCCGTAAAAGGTGTTCCGGATATCCCTACCTTGCTGCGGGCAGCCTTTGTATGTGACTGCATGCGGAGGGCTATGCAACAGAAGAAAGGCTCTGCGGGCCTGTTCCTTCTCCCCTCTCAAGTGGTCTGAGCTGGGACAAGTGGGACAGCTCCATCCCTTACAACTGGCACACTCCCTGGTTCTACGGAGAGGTTGTCAGGTTTGTGAGGGAACACCAGCTGGAGGGACTCAAGCCCGACTTGTGGAAGCCAAAGACTGTCCACAAGCTCATCAGAGCACAGGACACTATGGAGCTCGTTCCAGGGCTCACTGCGACCACCGCAGAGACTGTTTGGACTAGTTGACCAACGGGCACAAGGACTTGTCTTGGATGGCCATTCAGGGGGGACTGCCTTTGAGGTCATTCATGCATGCCCAAAGACTGTCCACAAGCTCATCAGAGCACAGGACACTATGGAGCTCGTTCCAGGGCTCACTGCGACCACCGCAGAGACTGTTTGGACTAGTTGACCAACGGGCACAAGGACTTGTCTTGGATGGCCATTCAGGGGGGACTGCCTTCGAGGTCATTCATGCATGCCCAAAGACTGTCCACAAGCTCATCAGAGCACAGGACGCTATGGAGCTCGTTCCAGGGCTCACTGCGACCACCGCAGAGACTGTTTGGACTAGTTGACCAACGGGCACAAGGACTTGTCTTGGATGCCCATTCAGGGGGGACTGCCTTTGAGGTCATTCATGCATGCCCGCAACCTGTGCAACACGCGGTACTGCCCCCGGTGCCCCTTCACAGAGGAAACATCCTTGCACCTCTTTTGGCAGTGTCCGTTTGCTCAGGGCCTGTTGGCTGGAACTTGAACTCAGTGACAGTGTGCCCAGGAACAGGCTAACGCACTGCACGGTGCTGTACGGCCTGTTCCCAGGGAATTACGGCGATGAGGCAACCCGGGAGGCCTGGCGCCATATCAACTGTTTTAAGGAAGCTATATGGCTTGCCAGGAACCGCCTCATTCTGAAGAAGGAGAGGATGTCCTTTCTGGACTGTCGCAGGCTGATCCACAGCCAGCTCAGAGACTATTCCATCACGGACAGATGGGACCAGGAAGAAGAGGATTGATACCCCTCTCCTTCCCCCTCTCCCCTCGTGTTGTATTGTCTTTCAATAAAGCTTCGGGACTGTGATTTCCCCTCCCACCCCCCTTACCCCATCACTTTTCTGTAATGATTTATTGTTTGTTGTTTAGTTTGTTAAGGTGTTAAGGAATGTTAGTGTAGCGTGTGGTATGATGTATAGCGTAGGGAGCCTGTGCTGTATGTTGCACTAGTGCGCTGTGTGTATATTGTCTTATTTATTTCGGCTGCGCTGCGTCGCAGTTTATGTATGCTTGACGACGACTGATTGTAATAAAGTTAATCGAAAGTTCAATCAAAAATAGAGCTTTCATGAAGGACCACTGACAGATGATGTCTGTGGTGATAGGGATCAGGTGTGATGGATAATTACCAGCCTTATTTTTCTCTTTGTTCTAGAAAAAATAGGCAACAGTCAGAGCTCTCTGTCCGTAGCTTAGGCTGGGTTCACACTGCATTTTTGCAGCCCATTTAACAAATCCGTTTTTAAATGGTTACTTTTAACGTACACAAAAACATGGTCAACCACATTTCTTTGCACGCTTAAAAAAAAAACGAAAAAAAAAAAACACATCTGTTTTGATCCGTTTCTTTTTTACTAATGGAGGTCAATGAAAAAATGATTCCAAACAGATAAACACATTTGCATCTGTTTTTTCGTCTGTTTTTTTTCCCCCATAAAACATATATATTAAACAGACTGCAAAAATATAGTGTGAACCCAGCCTTACCCCTCCCCATAGAGAACACAGGATTGCTCAAGTCGTGCCGAATGTTCATGTATATGGGGACGTCACCAGGCGGGCGGGAGAGAGAACTGACGGCTGAATGATCTGCCGCTGGTTATTGAAGGTGATGGGGACCAGACAGCCGGATATTAGTACTGCTGCCAGTCAACAGAAATGCATATGTAAATGAAAAAAAATGTTCATAAAGGGTGCGTTCACACGTACAGGATCTGCAGCAGATTTGATGTTGCAGATTCAATGCAAAGTAACTCTGGGCCATCAAAGCTGCTGAGGATCTGCTGCAGATCTGCTGCAGATTCAAATCTGCGCCATCAAATCTGCTGCAGATCCTGTACGTGTGAACGCACCTTAGGCAGCAGAAGTTGCGGGTTTACATGTAGCGATAATTCGCCCAAACGTACGATGATTGATTCGGAAGTATAAGGATCAGCGTTTAGACGGAACGATATATCGTACGGAAAAATCGTTTTGCGATTGTTTTGCGATCGCTTAAGCCTCGCACATAGGTTGAATCGGTGAACGACTGTTTACACGGAACCATCTGCAAATTTTTTGCGAACGATCAACGATTATTTGAGAACATGTTCAAAAATCAAAATGAATGATTTCTCGCTCGTAGCTTGATCGTTTGCTGTGTTTACACGTACGATTATCGTTCAAATTCGATCGTTATTGTGCAAATTCGCACGGTAATCGTTCCGTGTAAACGCAGCATAACTCTGGGCCATCAAATCTGCTGCAGATCTGCCGCAGATCCTGCACGTGTGAATGCACCCTCAGGGTACAAATTCAGTGGGCGTATCGGCAGCGGATTCCTCGTGAATTTGCAGCGAAATCCTCTACGGATTCCTGCCCTGTACAGTCTATGGGCAGACAAACTCGCAGCAGGATGCACATTCCGCTGCGAGTTTGTCCGCAGCACGCCCCGTTAACCCCCTGCCGTCAGAGCGTACACATCACCTGGTCCCCGCTCCGGCTTACTTTGGGGCTCCCGGTGTCTTCACATCCCACTCAGCCAATCAGTGCACTGCGGCGGTGCAGCGCACTGATTGGCTGAGCGGGACGTGCCTGGAACCCCCGAAGCAAGCTGGTGCGGGGACCAGGTGAATTATACACTCTGGCTGCTGGGGGTTTAACGGGGCGGGCTGCGGACAAACTCGCAGCGGGATGTCCATTGAGTGTACAGGGGAGGGATCCGCAGCGGGTCTCGCTGCAAATCCACAAGAAATCCGCTGCGCATCCGCCCAGTTTGTACCCTAATTCTAATAAAGTTATACTATACTGTACCCTATTTTTTTCAGTCTCTGGAGTACCCCTTTAACTAATTTATGTGACCAGAGAATTTCACATTTAGGAAAAAAAAACTTTTTTTCCTAAATGTTGGTGCTTTTCCACAAATAAACGCTGAACATGTTCCCCCAAGATAAAATGCAATGTGTCAGAGTCAGATTGAGGGGTCAGATTTGAGGAATGGGCACCACTAGGTTAATATACAATAGATGAATAGCGGCCGTTTTCTTGCACAGTGTATGGTGTGTTTGTTATTTGTTGTTGCCGCCCATGTGCTCCACTGTACAGCAGTCTGGATCAGTGACAGGAAACTTTGCTTCAGAGCACATAGAACTACACCAAAATGAAAGCGAGTAATGCTACTACGTGGACGCTAGAGGGCGCTCTGGTGTCCCCATTATCTGTATGTTTTTTTCCTGCTTGAAATGCATGCTGGGAAATGTAGTCAGGCGGGGAATGCCGGGTAATGTAAGCACAATGTGCAGCGGGCTGACTTGTGAGTGTTGAAGGGACATAGTAAAACGTGTGTGTGACAGGGCAGGAAGTCTGCATGCTGTGAGTGAGCTCAGCGCTGCGGTACCGCCAGGACACAGGTAACGGCTTATGTGTGTGTGTGTGTACAGGGGGCGAGGGAGGGCAGGTGATGTCAGCCACCACAGGGAACACATGGCAGGGTGCCAGGCACTAGTGCCCTGTATACTGGGTGGTTGCTATGTTATGTGGATGCCCAGGCAGCAGAATGCAGTACTGTTACTGGTGCCATGTGGGACTCCCATAAGACCTAAGTCACATGGTGCAGCCTCAATGCGGCTTTGATTACTGGAGTCACATGGTGCAGCCTGTATGGGATCTCATGTTCACTATGTGACCCTGGCCGGACATGACCCTGTGGATGGGGACTGTCATGTACATC
The DNA here is from genome assembly GCF_027789765.1 of Dendropsophus ebraccatus. Classification (NCBI taxonomy): domain Eukaryota; kingdom Metazoa; phylum Chordata; class Amphibia; order Anura; family Hylidae; genus Dendropsophus; species Dendropsophus ebraccatus. The sequence goes on along the minus strand of NC_091462.1, from coordinate 41,715,822 downwards.
TGGCACAATGTTCTCCTATCCGCAGACCTCAGCTGAGGAGAACTACAACTCCCATAGGGCCTACACTGCTGACGCTCCTGTGTGTCCCGGTATGTGGGGTCTGTGTTATTAGCTTACATGTTGTTTTAGAGATGGTGCCACCTGGGCACAGGCATCATGGAGTTATATGTAACCTTGGCGACAAGCTATGGGAGATGGTGGGCATCATTGTGGCAGCCGCTACGAGCGCAAAACACCAGTCTATGGGGCAGCACACCATACAAGTCTATGAGACTGTGATATGACGTACACCATACAGGTCTATGGGGCAGCGATATCATGTACACCGTACAGGTCTATGGGGCAGCGATATCATGTACACCATACAGGTCTATGGGGCAGCGATATCATGTACACCGTACAGGTCTATGGGGCAGCGATATGACGTACACCATACAGATCTATGGGGCAGCGATATGACGTACACCATACAGATCTATGGGGCAGCGATATGACATACCATACAGATCTATGGGGCAGCGATATGACATATACCATACAGATCTATGGGGCAGCGATATGACATATACCATACAGATCTATGGGGCAGCGATATGACATATACCATACAGATCTATGGGGCAGCGATATGACATATACCATACAGATCTATGGGGCAGCGATATGACATATACCATACAGATCTATGGGGCAGCGATATGACGTTACCATACAGATCTATGGAGCAGCGATATTATGTACACCATCCAGGTCTATGGGGCAGCGATATCATGTACACCATACAGATCTATGGGGCAGCGATATGACATATACCATACAGGTCTATGGGGCAGCGATATGACATATACCATACAGGTCTATGGGGCAGCGATATGACATATACCATACAGGTCTATGGGGCAGCGATATGACATATACCATACAGGTCTATGGGGCAGCGATATGACGTACACCATACAGATCTATGGGGCAGCGATATGACGTATACCATACAGATCTATGGGGCAGCGATATGACGTACACCATACAGATCTATGGGGCAGCGATATGACGTACACCATACAGATCTATGGGGCAGCGATATGACGTTACCATACAGATCTATGGGGCAGCGATATGACGTTACCATACAGATCTATGGGGCAGCGATATCATGTACACTGTACAGGTCTATGGGGCAGCGATATGACGTACACCATACAGGTCTATGGAGCAGCGATATGACGTACACCATACAGATCTATGGGGCAGCGATATGACGTACACCATACAGGTCTATGGGGCAGCGATATGACGTACACCATACAGATCTATGGGGCAGCGATATATACTGATGTGCTGCAGCAGTGTTTCCCAACCATGGGCTCTCCAGCTGTTAAAAAACAGTGGCATGCTGGGAGTTGTAGTTTTGAAACAGCTGGAGAGTGGGAATGAGCAAATTTACAATAGGTACAAGGCAAATCATTTTGTTAGGATCGGCCAGCAGCTGGTCAGGGTCCTGGCTTTAAAGTGACTGTACCACTAGGCCCAGGCTGAAGCACTGGAGGCGGCCGACCCACCCTTAATGGGAGGAAACCACTGCCCCTCTTTGACATGACTCCATTAGAATCAGTGGAACCTTATCATAGAGGCTCTAGGGTTTTCTCCCACTAAGGGTGGGTCGGCCGCCTCCAGTGCTTCAGCCTGGGCCTGGTGGTACAGTCACTTTAAAGCCTGTGCCGCTCCAGGTGCCTGGAAAAGCTGGATCCAGTCCTGAGAAACTGGGAGAAGTTTCTTAGGACTGGATCCAGTTTTCCTAGCACCTGGGGAGAAGCCGCACAGACTCCAAAGGAGCAGCCTGACAAGCTGCCGGCTGATCCTAACAAAATGATTTGCCTTGTACCTTCTGTTAGTTCGCTCATCCCTACTGGAGAGCCTCAAGATGGAAAACAGCGAGCTATAGGAATCAGAGCTATGGAGATGTGGGAGCTTCCCTTTTCCCTTCTCGGTTCTGTGGGGTGAAGTAAAAGTTATTTAATACTAGTAATTCACTTCCCTTATTGCCTGCAGACATCATGAATGTGTAAGGCTAAGATCACCCTGCGTCCAAGGATCCATAATGTATACATCCATAGTATAGTGTGATCTCAGCCTTATACATCTATAGTATGGAGTGATCCCAGCCTTATACATCCATAGTATAGTGTGATCCCAGCCTTATACATCTATAGTATGGAGTGATCCCAGCCTTATACATCCATAGTATAGTGTGATCCCAGCCTTATACATCCATAGTATAGTGTGATCCCAGCCTTATACATCCATAGTATAGTGTGATCCCAGCCTTATACTTCTATAGTATAGTGTGATCCCAGCCTTATACATCCATAGTATAGTGTGATCCCAGCCTTATACATCCATAGGGCAGTGTGATCCCAGCCTTATACATCCATAGTATAGTGTGATCCCAGCCTTATACATCCATAGTATAGTGTGATCCCAGCCTTATACATCCATAGGGCAGTGTGATCCCAGCCTTATACATCTATAGTATAGTGTGATCCCAGCCTTATACATCCATAGTATAGTGTGATCCCAGCCTTATACATCCATAGTATAGTGTGATCCCAGCCTTATACATCTATAGTATAGTGTGATCCCAGCCTTATACATCCATAGGGCAGTGTGATCCCAGCCTTATACATCCATAGTATAGTGTGATCCCAGCCTTATACATCCATAGGGCAGTGTGATCCCAGCCTTATACATCTATAGTATAGTGTGATCCCAGCCTTATACATCCATAGTATAGTGTGATCCCAGCCTTATACATCCATAGTATAGTGTGATCCCAGCCTTATACATCCATGGTATAGTGTGATCCCAGCCTTATACATCCATAGGGCAGTGTGATCCCAGCCTTATACATCCATAGTATAGTGTGATCCCAGCCTTATACATCTATAGTATAGTGTGATCCCAGCCTTATACATCCATAGTATAGTGTGATCCCAGCCTTATACATCCATAGTATAGTGTAATCCCAGCCTTACACATCCATAGTATAGTATGATCCCAGCCTTATACATCCATAGGGCAGTGTGATCCCAGCCTTATACATCCATAGGGCAGTGTGATCCCAGCCTTATACATCCATAGTATAGAGTGATCCCAGCCTTATACATCCATAGTATAGTGTGATCCCAGCCTTATACATCCATAGTATAGAGTGATCCCAGCCTTATACATCCATAGTATAGAGTGATCCCAGCCTTATACATCCATAGTATAGTGTGATCCCAGCCTTATACATCCATAGGGCAGTGTGATCCCAGCCTTATTCATCCATAGTATAGTGTGATCCCAGCCTTATACATCCATAGTATAGTGTGATCCCAGCCTTATACATTTATAGGGTAGTGTGATCCCAGCCTTATACATCCATAGAGCAGTGTGATCCCAGCCTTATACATCCATAGTATAGTGTGATCCCAGCCTTATACATCTATAGTGTAGTGTGATCCCAGCCTTATACATCCATAGTATAGTGTGATCCCAGCCTTATACATCCATAGGGCAGTGTGATCCCAGCCTTATACATCCATAGTATAGTGTGATCCCAGCCTTATACATCCATAGGGCAGTGTGATCCCAGCCTTATACATCCATAGTATAGTGTGATCCCAGCCTTATACATCCATAGTATAGTGTGATCCCAGCCTTATACATCCATAGGGCAGTGTGATCCCAGCCTTATACATCCATAGTATAGTGTGATCCCAGTCTTATACATCTATAGGACAGTGTGATCCCAGCCTTATACATCCATAGGGCAGTGTGATCCCAGCCTTATACATCCATAGGGCAGTGTGATCCCAGCCTTATACATCCATAGTATAGTGTGATCCCAGCCTTATACATCCATAGTATAGTGTGATCCCAGCCTTATACATCCATAGGGCAGTGTGATCCCAGCCTTATACATCCATAGTATAGTGTGATCCCAGCCTTATACATCCATAGTGTAGTGTGATCCCAGCCTTATACATCTATAGTGTAGTGTGATCCCAGCCTTATACATCCATAGTATAGAGTGATCCCAGCCTTATACATCCATAATATAGTGAGATCCCAGCCTTATACATCTATAGTGTAGTGTGATCCCAGCCTTATACATCCATAGTATAGTGTGATCCCAGCCTTATACATCCATAGTATAGTGTGATCCCAGCCTTATACATCCATAGGGCAGTGTGATCCCAGCCTTATACATCCATAGGGCAGTGTGATCCCAGCCTTATACATCTATAGGGTAGTGTGATCCCAGCCTTATACATCTATAGTGTAGTGTGATCCCAGCCTTATACATCCATAGTGTAGTGTGATCCCAGCCTTATATATCCATAGTATAGTGTGATCCCAGCCTTATATATCCATAGTATAGTGTGATCCCAGCCTTATACATCCATAGTATAGTGTGATCCCAGCCTTATACATCCATAGTATAGTGTGATCCCAGCCTTATACATCCATAGGGCAGTGTGATCCCAGCCTTATACATCCATAGGGCAGTGTGATCCCAGCCTTATACATCCATAGTATAGTGTGATCCCAGCCCTATACATCCATAGTATAGTGTGATCCCAGCCCTATACATCCATAGGGCAGTGTGATCCCAGCCTTATACATCCATAGGGCAGTGTGATCCCAGCCTTATACATCCATAGGGCAGTGTGATCCCAGCCTTATACATCTATAGTGTAGTGTGATCCCAGCCTTATACATCCATGGTATAGTGTGATCCCAGCCTTATACATCCATAGTATAGTGTGATCCCAGCCTTATACATCCATAGAGCAGTGTGATCCCAGCCTTATACATCCATAGTATAGTGTGATCCCAGCCTTATACATCCATAGTATAGTGTGATCCCAGCCTTATACATCCATAGAGCAGTGTGATCCCAGCCTTATACATCCATAGGGCAGTGTGATCCCAGCCTTATACATCCATAGGGCAGTGTGATCCCAGCCTTATACATCCATAGGGCAGTGTGATCCCAGCCTTATACATCCATAGTATAGTGTGATCCCAGCCTTATACATCCATAGGGCAGTGTGATCCCAGCCTTATACATGGCAGTGTGATCTTAGCTTTAGCACATTTGCTATAGAGAAAATATTGTATATCTTGTGTTCTGCATTCTCCCATTGTGTTATGATGAGGAATCAGGTGATAGGTCATACAGTCACAGGGAGCAGCGTGGAGGCCTGTACAGTGATTTTTCAGCACAGTCACTAGTAGCTGTAGCAGAGGTAGTCTTCCCAGGAGCAGCATTACATCTCGCAGGTAAGAGGGGGCACACATTTGGGGGGCGGTGTGACTCCAGCTGTATAATAATAAAGTGACATTTATAGCATAGCCACAGAATACACCATAGACGTCTGATAGATGTGGATCCCGCTACTATACTATGTCCTACTGATATGAAAAAGGGGGCAGCGTTGGACTAGGGTACTGTTATACTATGTGGGTGACCGTCAGACATGGTGGTAGTAACTCCTGTACATGGTGACTGTCTCAGCTTGTGCCCAGAGTCTTTCCTTTATTCTGTTAATAAGATTAGTAAATCTTTTCTGGGATTACAAGACTTTGCATTATTACTGTATTCTTTATATGTCTAGTTGTTCTAGCTGAGCATTTTGTTAAAGGGACAGTACAATGGTTTCACAAGGGACTGCAGAGTCGTGCAGGTACAGTCTCGGGCGGATTACATTATCGGGCAAGTAGATGAGAGGTCACTAATCGTCTCCACACGCGGCACATGATTTCCATGCAGAAAACTATGTTTGTAGATTTGCAGTATGTCTGCTATGTTGAAGAACTTTTAGCATTGATTTTACTCTGTTCAGCGTAGCAGGGGTGAGATCAGCAGCAGCACGGTCCTGCCATATCAGCTGCTGCTTCCTCCACTTTACTTCTACTGTAATCATCGGAAATCTGATGTTTCCAGAAAGACATGACTTCTTTTGTTATCACCTCCTAAACATTATATTCTTATTATCATACAGGGTATAATCCTAAAATGGATGCCGATCGAGAAAAGAATGAGAAGCTAGAACCACCGGAAGAAGAGGAACACGAGCCTCCTGTGGAAGAAACCCCATCACCCTCGGAGGACCTGCCAGCACCACCGGAGGAGATCAAAGGATGGAAGTTCCTTCTCTTTTACCTTTGCCTGTATGGCTTTATGACTCAGCTGCGCCCAGGAGAGAGCTTCATAACTCCATTCCTGCTCAGTCCAGAGAGGAACTTTTCCAAAGAGCAGGTATGGAATCCATACTTTTACTACCTGATATTAAGAGCTAAGTCCATATGTTTTTTTCCTGCATATGAGGCTTATAGAGGTTGTCCACCTTAAACTAACTTGTCCCCCTATCCACTTGTCCGTACCCCCCGGACGATGGAGCTGCCGGAAAGAGTCAAGTGCTGTACTCGGCTCTCTCGCTAGCTCCATAAAAAATAAACAGCGCCACGGGTCGCGTGCTGTACCCACGGCTGTATTCAAAACAAAGCAGCTGAGGGGCGGCAATCTGGAGACCGCCTGTGATTTCATACTTGCCCCCTATTCTGTGGATACCCAAGTTAATTGAAGGTGGCCAATATCTTTGTCTTTTTATTGCATACACTAAAAAAAGCATACTGCTACAACAGGATGGGTAGATTATTACTATTTATTACAATGGAAGAATAAAATGTATACGTCAGGTGTACGTCAAGGATGTGTCCTAGCCTGAACTGTATGGAAGATAAGTTGTTCAAAGTCTCATTCATAATGTTATGTTCACATTATAAAATATCTCTGTGTGTAGTATATATTGGCAAACTGGCAGAAAGGTATGCTAATGTATCACGACGTGTGCTGACATCTGACCTGTTCACTTAATTATGTTTACTCTGATTTTATTGAGAAGCCAACAAAGCAAAGTGCACAACACGTCAAATCAATGACCAAAAAATATCAGTTATAGTGGCATAAAGAATAACCGTGATACATAGCACAACATGTTTTACATATAATTTGAGGCAACATAAGGAGCATAATGAAACACAGGGTAGCTATGCAACCACGCTATGAAAATGGAATGAACAAGGCACCTTGAGGTGCTGCAATTTTGGAGAAATATCAAGAAAGGACATGCGCCCATGAGGGGCCAACACAATGAAGCCAGTACAGTATAGGCTCATGCATAAGGGCGCAGAAAAGAATCAAAAGAAAAAGGAAAGAAAGGAAGCAAAGAAGCATAAGAAGAAAGGAAAAAAGAAAAAAAAAGGGGAAGGAAAAAAGGGGGGGGGGAGCAACAACAACAATGACAAGACAAAGCGGAACACATAAACACAGGGGAAGGAGGTAAGGGACCATGACATAGAAAAGGGGGGGGGTAAAGGGGGTAATAGGGCGCTGACCCTCAACACCACAGACTCATCTCAGCTCTTTACCCTCACAATAAGAGACTAGCAAAATCGGGAGCCTCCACAAAGAGGGTCCACGCAGTCCAGATCTTACGATGCGCCTCCGTTCTGCCCTGCGCCTCGGCCACAAATTCCTCCGCCCGTTGAATTCCCTGCATTTCAGTGAACCACTCCCGCAATACAGGGGTCACACCCGTCTTCCAGTGTCTCGGTATCACAGCTCTCGCAGCCGCAAGAACATGTCTCAGCACGCCCTTCTTGTGACGTGACAATGAGCCGGGTAGTAGAGAAAGGAGCATGGCACTCGGAGTATTGGCTATACGTTTACCAGAGTACACCTCATACACCCGTAATACTCCTTCCCAGAACACCTTGATTTTGGGGCAACTCCACCAAATGTGAAGGAGTGTTCCTTCCTCTACCCCGCATCTCCAACAGCGATCGGTAGATTCAGGGTACATGCGGTGTATGGTGGCCGGACATCTGTACCACCTAGACAATAACTTATAGCTTTTTTCCTTCGAGTGAGAGGAGAGGGAAAGGCCATGCGTAAAAGTGCAGATTTTGAGAGTCTCATCTGGGGAGAACGTTATGTTCAAGTCCCTCTCCCACATGGCAAAAAAGGGAGCCCGCCCAGAATTGCATAGCGACAGGAGTAAACCATACATTCTTGAAAGAACCCCCCTCTCCACCCCACTCGACAGGAACCAATCGTCAAATTCAGTAAGAGGTGGGCAGGTAGATGCTCCAAACCCCAGGGAAGCTACGAAGGAAGATAGTTGGTTGTATTCGAGCCAGGGCAGTCTCCCCGCAGGACGGTCAGGGTAAAGAGATGTCAATGGCGGCAACCGAGCGCCAGTGAGAATCTGATGGACCCTAGGCAGAGCGTCTTTTTGCCAAACCAGATAAGTATGAGCCGCGAGAGCCGGCCGAAAAGATGGATTGTCAAAAAGAGGCGTCATGGGCCCTGGGCGCAGAGAAATCTGGGACCGGGCAATCCAGGTATCCCATACTGCAAGCGTGTGCTTGGTCAAATAAGGCCACCCCTGCACCGAGTCTCGGTCCGCCTTTGCTAGCCAGGGAGCCAGCGCTAAAGCAACGGGGGCAAGCGCAATCTCCACTGTCACCCATCGCTTAGAGAGTTGGTGTCTGGCCCAGTCAATGAGTCGAGACATGACTGCTGCGTCATGATAGATCTTTAAATCTGGCAATCCCATCCCGCCCTGCGTTTTGGGCTTTGAGAGAATCTTCCGGCTAAGGCGAGGTCTAGCATCACCCCAGACATATTTAGTGAATGCCCGGTGCAGCACTGTGAAGTAAGTGGTAGGGACGTATATCGGCACTGTTTGAAATAAATACAGAAATCTCGGCAGAATGTCCATCTTCAAGACGTTCATCCTGCCAGACCATGTGAGAAATTTGCTATGGTAGGCTTGCAAACACGCGAGGATCTTCCTCTGCAGTGGGAGGTAGTTTAGGGGAAATAAGGAGTCTAGTTTAGCGGGGATTCGAATCCCCAAATACAGTATACTGTCGGAATGCCACCGAAAAGCAAAGGCGCCCTGGAGGGCGCGGACCACATCAGGCGAAAGAGAAACATTTAGACCCTCGGTCTTCGACAGGTTGGCCTTAAAGTTACTTAGTCTACCAAAGACCTCAAACTCCTTTACTAGATAAGGAAAGGAAGTGGAAGGAGAAGTGACATAAACCAACAAGTCATCTGCATAGAGTGCTGTCTTATGACACTCCGAGCCAACCTGAATGCCGTGAATACTCGGGTTGTTACGTATTGCTACCGCGAGGTGTTCCATAGTCAGAACATAGAGAAGGGGCGACAACGGACACCCCTGACGTGTACCATTGCAGATCTGGAAGGCCCCCGACAGGATCCCATTAGCCCTAACCCTGGCACAAGGACAGGAGTATAGCGCCATGACCTTACTAACAAAGGCATCGCCTAACCCAATTTGTGTTAGGGCAGCCGAAAGAAATTGCCAATGGACCCTGTCGAAGGCCTTCTCCGCATCGACCGACAGCAAGCAGACAGGAAGCTTAGCCTCATGGGCGTGGGCTATCAATGAGATGGTACGCATGGTGTTGTCCCTTGCCTCACGGCCCGGGACAAAACCCACCTGATCCGGGTGGATCACCTGCGGTATGACGGCATTCAGGCGGGTCGCCAGCATCTTAGAGTATAACTTTATGTCACAATTGATAAGCGATATTGGTCTATAGCTATTGCATTGTGTGAGGTCCTTGTCAGGCTTAGGAAGAACCACAATGTGAGCCTCCAAAGCCTGTTTTGGAAATGGACACGTAGCAGTAACTGAGTTGAACACAACCGACAGGAAGGGAGCCAAGCGCTCCTTGAACATCTTAAAGAAAGCAGAGGTGAGCCCATCAGGGCCCGGACTTTTACCAGCTTTAAGTTCTGAAATTGCGGCGCCCAGCTCCTCAGGAGTGAATGGAGCATCGAGTGTCTCCGCCGTCTCCTGCTCTATCACAGGCAGTGCAGTAGCATGTACATACTCGGATATCTTGGCTCTGCGTATCTCCGGGGGCAGGTTATCATAGTACCCTTTCAAGGAGTACAACGAGCCATAATACTCTCGAAATGATTCAGCTATCAATTTGGGATTATGAGTCAAACCCCCTAAACGGGTAGAAATGCTTGGGACATACGTAGGAGCGGTCCGGGGATGAATATGACGGGCCAGGGCCCTGCCACATTTATTTGCATACGCATAAAGGTAGTTGCGAAAGCGGCCCTTCTGGGACACCTCTGCTCTCTGCACAATGCTCGCTATTTGCTCCCTGAGAACCGTCAACCTAGCCAGCGTGTCCACTGCCGCTGTCCGCTTATGTTGCCTAGAGGTGGCATGCAGTTCCTTGAGTAAAGCGCTAAGCTTTGCGCCGCGCTCCCTTTTTAAACGCGCGCCATGTTGGATAAAGACCCCCCGTAGGACACATTTTAGGGCCTCCCACTGCAAAGGAAGAGACGTGTCATCCGTAGCATGTACTGCCAGAAAGTCTAGGATCGCCTTTTCCACGGCTGCCTTACAGACTACATCCTGCAGTAGCGTCTCATTGAGGCGCCACGTCCACTCAGTAGGGGCGCCATCAGGGACCCCCAGGGATAAGAATATTGGGGAGTGGTCGGACCACAAAGCCGTGCCAATGGACGCGTGAGGGGTATGGAGCAGCGCGTGTTGGGACACAAAGAACATGTCAATCCTACTGTATCCCAGATGCACGGGGGAGAAGTATGTAAAATCCTTATCAGTAGGGTGTAGCACCCTCCACACATCTACAAGTCTCTGCGCGCGCAATGCCCCTTTAACAGTCGAAACTGCCGTCTTGGGAACAGAGGATCTACCAGTCGACGTATCTATCAGGGGATCCAGAGTAAGGTTGAAGTCGCCCCCTAGGATGAAGATCCCATCAATAAAGGTATCAGCAGTCGTCAGAATATCCCTGAGGGCCCTGCCCTGGTCCGAATTGGGGAGATACACATTACCCACCGTATAGATGGTGGAGGCCACCTTAAATTTAACAAAGACAAACCTACCCTGTGGGTCCAGCAACGTATCAAGGAGGACGTGCTGAAGAGACCTATGTATTGCCACCGAGACACCTTTAGACTTGGCAGCCGGATTGGTGCTATGGAACCAATGTGGAAAACGGCGGGACTGCAGCCGAGGCACGTGGCCCTCACGGAAATGCGTTTCCTGCAAAAGAAGAACATGTGATTTCTGTTTGTGCAAGGAATATATAACGCGGTTGCGTTTGATCGGTTCATTGAGGCCTCTCACATTGAGCGAGGCGAGTCTGAGGCTTGCCACAGCCATGGTGTAAGTGGATAGGGAATATGGGGGGGAAATGAGGGGGAAAGGGAAAAGGGGAAGAGGAGGAAGGGACACAAAACACAAAAGTAGACAACTGAACAAGCAAAGCAGAAAAAGAAAAGAAAGAGAAGCAGCAATAAGAAAAGAACAGAGAAAGAAAAGGTACACAGAACACAGAGGTTCACAGAAGAAACCTCCTAGCCGTAAGGAACTAATCCCTACAGGTAAAGCATACACTATAAAGGCGCACCTAAGCGCCCACCCTAAGTGAGAGAGTGTCTAGCAATAACAATAACCATGTCCTCCACGAGAAGGACCGTGATACTGAACCACTGAACCATTGCGAACAAGTATGTAGCTACAACGACCAGCTAAACATGCAGTTTGCAAAGAAAGAATGCTGATGTATAACAACCCAGACCCGAACATCCCCTTTAACACCCCCCCCCCTACAACATGAAGTCTGAGACCTCTTATCGAAGTTCCCCACCAACCTATGCATACACATCCCTACCCGCTACTATGATATAGAAACCTTTCAATAGCAAGGTAATATCTTCCCCCTCCCTTCGCCACCCTAAAGCATGTAAGGCACATAAACCCCAGAAACCATCCAATAAACGGAAACTGCCAGGCATAAAAACAGTCACATCAGAATTCGCGGTGGAAAGGGCGCTCAACCCTCCGGATCATCAGCTGCTCTTCCAGGTAGTGAGGCCCCCCTACGAGGGGGGAGGACAGGAACAGGAGACCAGTCCGCCAGTCTCATTGCAGGCAAATCCAGGGCCAACAGGAATTCAGGGAGGTCAGACGGGTCGCGTAGAACATATCTGCGACCACCATGCCTAGCCACCAGCTGGAACGGGAAGCCCCACACATAGGGAATCTCCCTATCCCTTAAGACCTCCAAGAGCGGCTTCAGGGCTCTACGTTGAGATAGAGTGTGCCGAGACAGGTCCTGGAGAAATGTCAGGGAGGCACCATCAAAGTCATACGCAGGCTCATTCCGCACTTTCCGCATGATCTCCTCCTTCACAGAATAATAGTGTAGTCTGCAAATGACGTCCCGTGGTTTATTGGGATCCGGGTTCATAGGCCCTAAAGCCCTGTGGGCCCTATCAATCTCCAGCTCCTCAGCATTCTGTCTCTGTAGAATGGCACCAAAGATACCCTGAAGTGTAGAAATGAGGTCTGTGGCTCTGGTAGCCTCCGGCAACCCCCGGATGCGAATATTATTTCGCCGGCTCCTGTTCTCATTATCATCATGAAGACGGTACAGTTGAGCCAGGTGTGTTTCCTGCGTCACCACTTTCGCGGTTAGATCAGTAACCTGGATGGCCAGTGTATGGTGGTCAGCAGCCACTTCCTCCAGTCTAGTTTCAGTTTTTTGCACAGCTGCTTTTATGGAGCTGAGCTCCTGCTTGTATGAGTTCTCCAATCGCTGCACAAAAGATTCCATCTCAACCCTGGTGGGCAATAGCTTCATGTGTTCCTGCCAGTCCCACGGTGGTTGGACTGTAGACCCCTCAATAGCGTGTCTAGTAACTGTTGCAGGAGAGGGCGCTGGCTGCGCTGCCATAATGATATGAGATGATGCAGCAGCTAGTGGAGCTGAAGTGGTTAAACTTGGGCCGCCTGGGTGAGAGTCAGGTAGATAGGGAGGGAGAGCAATTCCAGATGTAGCTGCTGCAGCAGCAGGGAGTAGGAGCAGAGGGGGTGAGGATCCTCTCAGAGGAGAACAAGACGGCGGCCCCGCGGTGATGGAAGGCTGGGCCCCTATATCACTTGTGGAACGGCAGCCCGCAGTCCCCGCCACTAACGTGACCGGTATCCCTTGGTGTATTGTCCGCACAGCCCCCTCACTAATGGACGTGCCGGGAAGCAGCGATGAGCCGCGTGATCCAGGCCGTGCGCCTGGGGAGTGAGGCACTGACGGGATGCCGCGCGCGGGCTGTGAGGCTGACTCGGGCCGGGGGGGTGAGCGACCGGGAGAGGGGGCCGATGGGGCACCACTTATCTGAAGGTCCCGGTCCGGTGTCTCCGCCGATGCCGGCCGTGCTGCCCGGGAGCGGTAAGGTAAGGCCTCTGGCTGTAATGGCGGGCGCTCCGGCGTTCTGGGCTCCGGGCCTTGCTGCGGGGTCTGCCTCAGATATCCGTCCAGGCTGCTCTGTCTGGTCCGGGAGCGGAGGCTACGGGTAGAGGCGGGTGTCCCCTTCTTTGTCCTCGGCATAGGGTCGGGTCTGGGTGTCTGCTGGCTGGTCAAAGAGCCCCTGAAGGTCCCCTCATGGCAGGAGCTCGGTAGCGTGCGTCCTTACTCAGCCATTGCTAGGCCACGCCCCCTGTTCACTTAATTAAACCAGCACAGTCTGCTAAAAGTATCATTTTGGAAATAGTCGATCATAGACTGCAGTGTGTCCAATAAACTGAATGGGCTTGCCACAAGTATGGGGTGGTATAGAGGGGTATGTTTGCAAGCACGCAGATGCACATCAGCACACACACAGCCATTTTCTTATGTGAACATTGCCTATAATTATAGTTTGTCAGCACTACATCTGTGTATACAGAAACTAACACTGTATTATTTTTAGAGGAAGACTGTGAATGTAACATCGTACAAATGGTTGTTTTAAATCAGGGGTAGGGAACCTTGGCTGTCCAGCTGTTGCAAAACTACAACTCCCAACATGTCCGGACAGCCAAAGCTTTTTTGCTTATACAGAAAGTGGTTATACCACATAAATTATATATTAAATAGCATTAGCAACATGTCTACTTTATGTTGGCGGCATTTATTAAACGATCTTTCATTTATTTTTAGACAATAGAAAGCTTAAAACATTAGCAGCAAATTTCCAAATTTTCAGTAAAATTTCAAAATCAGATATTTTTGGGGACCTGTTCAGGTTTAAAGTGTATTTGAGGGGCCTGTATGTTAGAAAGCCCCACAAAGCACCCCATTTCAGAAACTGCACCCACCACACTCTGCAAAAGCATATCCAGAAAGTTTTTTAACCCTTTAGGGGAGTCACAGAAATAAAAGCGAAGTGTGTAAGAAATTTGAAAATTTTAATTTTTTTTTCTATTACCAGAGAAATGCACCCCAATATTGCTCCGTTTCTGCAGTTTATAGAAATACCCCATATGTGGCCCTATTGCGCTATTTGACGCAACCACAAGCCTCAGATATAAAGGAGTGCCTAGTGAATTTCAACGCCTTCTTTTTATTTGGTCATTTTTGACCGTACCACTTCAGGTTGGCAGAGGCTCTGGGGTGCCAAAACCTAAAAAACACCCCTAAAGGGACACCATTTAGAAAACTACACCCCTCAAGGAATGTAACAAGGGGTGCGGTGAGCATCTGGACCCCACAGGTGCTTCACAGATTTTTCGAACAATATGGCGTGAAAAAAGAAAAATTAATTTTTTACACTAAAACGTTGTTCTAGCCTTCAATTTTTCATTTTCTTAAAGGGATAAGAGGAAAAAAAAGACACAATGTGTAGCGCAGTTTCTCCCGAGTACGGAAATGCGCCAATTGGCTTTTGGAAGCTGAATTTCACTGGAAAGGATTTCAAGGGCCATGTCGCATTTACAGAGCCCTCGTGCTGCCAAGACACTGGAAACCCCCCACAAGTGACCCCATTCTGGAAACTACACCCCTCAAGGAATCTAACAAGGGGTGCAGTGAGCATATGGACCCCACTGGTGATGGGCACAAATGTGGAACAATGTGACGTGAAAGGGAATATTTTCATTTTTTCACTTTCATGGCACAAATGTTCCCGTCATCAAGGGGTCAATATCCTCACTGCACCCCTTGTTAGATTCCTTGAGGGGTGTAGTTTCCAGAATGGGGTCACTTGTGGGGGGTTTCCAGTGTTTTGGCAGCACGAGGGCTCTGTAAATGCGACATGGCGTTCATCATCTATTCTAGCCAAATCCAACCTCCAAAATCCAAATCGCGCTCCTTCCCTTCGGAGGCTTGCCCTGCGCCCACATGGCGCTTTATGTCCACATGTGGGGTATTTACGGACTCAGGGGAAATTGCGCTACACATTTTGTTTTTTTTTCCCTCTTTTATCCCCTTGTGAAAATGATAAATTCAAGGCTAAACCAACATTATAGTGTAAAAAATGTAATATTTCATTTTCACGCCACATTGTTCCACATTTGTGCCCGTCACCAGTGGGGTCCATATGCTCACTACACCCCTTGTAACATTCCTTGAGGGGTGTAGTTTCCATAATGGGGTCACTTGTGGGGGGTTTCAACTGTCTTGGCAACACAGGGGCCTTTTGAATGCAACATGGCCCCTCGAAATCCATTCCATCCAAATCCAGCCTTCAAAAACCAAATGGCGCTCCTTCCCTTCGGAGGCTTACCCTGCACCCGCATGGCGCTTTATGTTAACATGTGGGGTATTTCCGTACTCAGGGGAAATTGCGCTACACATTTAGTGTTTTTTTTTTATCTTTTAGCCCCTTGTAAAAATGAAAAAATCATGACAAGATTAATGATTTAGAGTAAAAATTTTACAAAAATTACACTAAATGTTGGTCTAGCCTTGATTTTTTCCATTTCCACAAGGGGTTAAAAAAGAAAATGAACACAAAACGTGTAGGGTAGTTTCCCCTGAGTACGAAAATACTCCACATGTGGGCATAATGTGCCATATGGGCACAGGGCAAGCCACCAAAGGGACAGAGCGCCATTTAGAGGCTGGAATGGAGGATGGAGGCCATGTCGCAATTACAAAGCTCCTGTGCTGCCAGGACGTAGAAACCCCCGACAAGTGACCCCATTCTGGAAACTACACCCCATAAGGAATCTAACAAGGGGTGCAGTGAGCATATGGACCCCACTGGTGACGGGCACTTACGTAGAACATGTGGCGAGAAAATAAATACCATTTTTTTTCATTTTCACGTCCCAAATGTGGCCGTCACCAGGGGACCATATCCCCGCTGCCCCCCTTGTTACATTCCTTATGGGGTGTAGTTTCCAGAATGGGGTCACTTGTGGGGGGTTTCTGCTGTCCTGGCCGCACAGAGGCTTTGTAATTGCATCATGGCATCCTCTAATGGGATTGGCGGCCATATCTATTTAGCTGGGGAAAAGGGACAATTCTAATTTATTTGGGGGTATTAGGCCAATTATTAGTTTATAAGGTTGAAAATGACAGGTGTCCATCAAATTCAACCTGTGTTGATCCAGAGGAAGGCAAAAAACCCTAGTAAGGCAGACAACAGTAGCCTCATCACAGGGAAAAAATTCCTTCCCGACTCCATAATGGCGATCAGAATAATCCCTGGACCAACGTGACCCCTGAAATAGGAATAAGGGACAGAATTTAGATAATGTGGAACCCCAGTGACGTGTGGTGTGCCTTGAAGCGATCCAGTATGCAGAGGCTGGGGTGATCAGGACAGGCGTCACACTGGAAAATGGTTTCCTTCCTGATCCCCCTGTTACACCACACTCTGCACTTCTTCTGGGGTCTCCTGTTTTCCAGTGTGGGGGACGTCACCTGGAGAATGTTGTCCTGGTGCGATACGGGGTCCCTCATATCCAGAAGCGCTGGGTCCGCTCCATGGCTGCTAAATATTAGGGCTCTATTACTGCTTCTGATATTTTCGGATCGTGCCGCAAGCTACAGTAGCTCAGGCAGCGAGGGACCGGAAGAGGGGGGTGCTGGTATAAAAGTTATCCCCGTACAGGTGGTAACCTTTATCCAGCAGTGGGAAGATCAGGTCCCAAACTATCTCCCCACTAACTCGGAGGATGGGGGGGGGGGGCGCATCTGGGGGCTGGATTCGGGTGCCCCTTCCTTCATACACGCTAAGGGTACGTGCACACTGTGGAATGGCGAAGGATAACCCTTTGTGCATTCCGCAGCTGGCACCCTCCGGCGGAGTGATGCAGGCGCACGTCTACATCCGTGTCATAGACTCCATTCTATGCACGGGCGGATTCCGCTCTCCGTCCAACGTGTTCATTCTTTGGATGGACGATGGAATCCGCCCGTGCATAGATTGGAGTCTATGACACGGGTGGAGACACGCGCCCGCATCAGTCCATCGGCGGGTGCCAGCTGCGGAATGCACAAAGGGTTATCCTTCGCTATTCCGCAGTGTGCACGTACCCTAAATCTGTAAGTGTACCCTGAGGTACTCTCACAGAGTTTGGAGAATCTCACGCCATACCGTGATCTCTTATTGGGACGGTACTGGCGGAAAAGACGTGTCTGGGGGGCAGCGTACGCTACGCTACCCCCAGATATGTCACTGGATGATGAGGACGATGAGGGTGAATGGAGGAAAGAAGGATCCCCCCATTCATCCTCACTGGCTGTTTCGGTGTCGGAGGCAATAATAATGTATGCGTCCGACGCCGAAAACACCCTGGGGGCCATCTTTATACGGGGACTAGTATATGGGGTATGTAGTGGTGTAGTGTCAAACTTTATTCAATGTAGTGTGGTGTAATGTAGTGTTTTTTACGTGTTTTTTTACAGTAAGTATAAAAAAAAAACTACGCCAACAAAGGAGTTGCTGATAAATGCCGCACTTATGTGCGGCACTTATCAGCAGACCGTGGCAGTAGAATATAGAAAAAAAACACCCTACGCCAAAAAGGAGGAGTTGCTGATTAGCAGCACACTTTCGTAAGATGCTGATCAACACTCAGCGGCGATAGAGTGTGGAAAATAGAAAAAAAAAAAAAACTTTTTCTACATTCTGAACATCCCTGTAGCTGCTAAGTGTATTACACATATCAGCCGCTAGAGGGCAGCAGAGCGCAAAATCCGGAAAAAGACGAGGCTGGAGCCGAAAATAGCCGAAAAAAGACGATGGGGACCGCCGGAAATAGCCGAAGACCAGACGGAATGACGGAGGACGCCGCGAACCCGGAAGACGCCGATCAGGACCCCGGGACAGGTGAGTAATGTACAAATACCTGCTTTGGACCCCTCAGCTACCTAGCTGAGGGGTCCAGAGCAGGTATTTACTATTTTTGTGGACTCTGATCGCCGTGCCACCGGCCCGATCGCCGTGAACGGCCCGCCGTTCACGGCGATCGGGTCGGTGGCACCGTGACCACCATAACTTTTTACAGTAATGGCGGTCGGTGCCGTCCTCGGACAGCACCGACCGCCATTTTTTCCGGGTCACCAATGACCCGGAAAGGTTCCGATCGACGCTATTGGCTGATCTGAATTGAACAGCCAATAGCGGCGATCGTAAGCACGTGCCGAGAAGCTAAGATGGACTGCTATGATTTATAGCAGGCCATCTTCCCCGATCGCTGTGTGCGAACACACAGCGATCGGGGAAACATCGGGCGTAAATTTACGCCCTGATGCGTTAAGTACCAGGGCGCGAGGGCGTAAATTTACGCCCGATGTCGTTAAGGGGTTAAAAGGCTGGGTTAACACTTTGTTTATAGTGTACTTAGCCTGTATCTATGTGAATCCTTCTGAGAAAATGATAGTGACGTATACTTGGTGTACGTCAGTGGGCACCATTCATTTCAGTGGCCTGAATGGAGCCACCAAGGCCTTTGCTGCTATATGCTAATGTACCAGGACTCAATCACATGGAATGCTGCACTTTTGAGTCCCATTACCTAGCTTCTAAACTAGATGACTTTGTTTGTTGCATTGAAATGAATAACACCCTCTGCAGTATGCCACAGTATAGGTCAGCATCTTGTTTTCAGCAGGATCCTATTGGATACATGTGATGTACAAGTGTGCAGTATGCACCCACCCTAATATGCAAGTGGATATAAAAGTGAGTGAACAATGATCACCCATATTGATAATCATTACATGTAATATACCTAGTCATGTGAACAGACCCTTACACCTTTCTCCCCGTCTGTACACTGCCCTTCCTTTTCCTACTTCATAGAGTGGACCTTGTTATAATGCTCTGTGGGATGAATCAGCCGTGCCATATGGGAGATGTATGACTCCCTGTCCTGTACAGAGAGAGTGAGTAGCCTTCTATGGTTTCATAGTGGCCGCACTATACATGTGAAGCTTTTTTTTTTTTTTAAGAAAGATAAAGTAGATTTCTTTACTCAGTACGGTAGCCAAGTCATCGATGGCTTTATATAAGCAACAGGAAAAAAAAAAAGGTAAAAATGAAAGAAACCTCCTGTCCGTCCCGTGTATTACTGTATTTTACACAGATGCTGACCGCAGTCATGGCCGGATTGTTCTTTTCCCTCAGAAGTAGTCCTGGGTGCACAGTGGGGGGGTTTCCTTTGCTTATTTATTTATTTTTTTTTTTAACTCAGCAAGTTCTGGCAAAATGTTGCTTCAGAAAATAAACCTTTGGCCGCAACTTTAGTGATATAAGAAGGATTAAAGGGAATCTGACAGCTGGGGAAGTGCTCTGAGCACTTACCAAGAACGATTCAACTAATGTTCTAGCCTGGAATATTAGGTTTATTTTAACCTTTGTTCCCTCTTTTATGTAGAACTGTTGGCAGTTTTATATAATATACTAGCCAGTACTATTCCTGCAGCATTGGTGGTCATTCCAGCTCAGCTGTATCCATTCATTTCTTTGTTTCAGCTGGGTCATGTGACCACCATTCTGGCGACCAGAAAATTGTATACCTACTTATATGTAATAGGAAACCATCTGTCCTGGATGAATTACAGAATATTGTCATCATCTATCAGCTCCCTCCTGACAGACTCCACTCCAGCTCCACTCTCCTTGTTCCTCTGTGTGACACCTGTGTACAGAATGCTGCTGAGGTAATTTCTTCCCTGTCTGAAGCAACCAGCAGAGCAGTGATATAGTGAGCGAGGCTATACCAGGAGCACCTGCACTCTGCTTTTTCCTATGTATGATTTGTGCAGATTCTCCAGTGTATTCTTTAGAACAGTGCTTCCCAACCTTTTTCACCTCGGGGCACCCCTCGGAAAAACAAATTTCCTCGGGGCACCCCTACTAAATAATGTTCTACAAAATAAGAAAACAGTGACTCACAGGTGACGTCTTCTTTGATCTGAGGTGTCAATTTCCCTTTTCCTCTCCGTCCAGTCCAGTCCTCCATGATGATTTCTTCCAGATACGTTTCATCTTTTCAGAACCTGCGAGACAAACAATTTATGCTCCGTACATTTCTAGCAACTTCCTTTCCTTTCTCCCCCCTGTAGGTTCCCATAGTAACTGCGCTGTTTGGTGTTATGTGCAGTAAAGTGAGTAGGAATGTGTGATGCCCCCTGTATGTAGGATCCCCTGCTGTACCCCCATGAGCTAATAATGCCCCCAGAGGTGCCCCCATGAACTAATAATGCCCCCATGAACTAATAATGCCCCCAGAGGTTCCCCCATGAGCTAATAATGCCCCCAGAGGTTCCCCCATGAGCTAATAATGCCCCCAGAGGTGCCCCCATGAGCTAATAATGCCCCCAGAGGTGCCCCCATGAGCTAATAATGCCCCCAGAGGTGCCCCCATGAGCTAATAATGCCCCCAGAGGTGCCCCCATGAGCTAATAATGCCCCCAGAGGTGCCCCATGAGCTAATAATGCCCACAGAGGTGCCCCCATGAGCTAATAATGCCCCCAGAGGTGCCCCATGAGCTAATAATGCCCCCAGAGGTGCCCCATGAGCTAATAATGCCCCCAGAGGTGCCCCCATATACTAATAATGCCCCCAGAGGTTCACCCATGTACTAATAATGCCCCCAGAGGTGCCCCCATGTACTAATAATGACCCCAGAGGCGCCCCCATGTACTAATAATGACCCCAGAGGCGCCCCCATGTACTAATAATGACCCCAGAGGCGCCCCCATGTACTAATAATGCCCCCAGAGGCGCCCCCATGTACTAATAATGCCCCCAGAGGCGCCCCCATGTACTAATAATGCCCCCAGAGGCGCCCCCATGTACTAATAATGCCCCCAGAGGCGCCCCCATGTACTAATAATGCCCCCAGAGGTGCCCCCATGTACTAATAATGCCCCCAGAGGCGCCCCCATGTACTAATAATGCCCCCAGAGGCGCCCCCATGTACTAATAATGCCCCCAGAGGTGCCCCCATGTACTAATAATGCCCCCAGAGGTGCCCCCATGTACTAATAATGCCCCCAGAGGTGCCCCCATGTACTAATAATGCCCCCAGAGGTGCCCCCATGTACTAATAATGCCCCCAGAGGTGCCCCCATGTACTAATAATGCCCCCAGAGGTGCCCCCATGTACTAATAATGCCCCCAGAGGTGCCCCCATGTACTAATAATGCCCCCAGAGGTGCCCCCATATACTAATAATGCCCCCAGAGGTGCCCCCATATACTAATAATGCCCCCAGAGGTGCCCCCATATACTAATAATGCCCCCAGAGGTGCCCCCATATACTAATAATGCCCCCAGAGGTGCCCCCATATACTAATAATGCCCCCAGAGGTGCCCCCATATACTAATAATGCCCCCAGAGGTGCCCCCATATACTAATAATGCCCCCAGAGGTGCCCCCATATACTAATAATGCCCCCAGAGGTGCCCCCATATACTAATAATGCCCCCAGAGGTGCCCCCATATACTAATAATGCCCCCAGAGGTGCCCCCATATACTAATAATGCCCCCAGAGGTGCCCCATATACTAATAATGCCCCCAGAGGTGCCCCATATACTAATAATGCCCCCAGAGGTGCCCCCATATACTAATAATGCCCCCAGAGGTGCCCCCATATACTAATAATGCCCCCAGAGGTGCCCCCATATACTAATAATGCCCCCAGAGGTGCCCCCATATACTAATAATGCCCCCAGAGGTGCCCCCATATACTAATAATGCCCCCAGAGGTGCCCCCATATACTAATAATGCCCCCAGAGGTGCCCCCATGAACTAATAATGCCCCCAGAGGTGCCCCCATGAACTAATAATGCCCCCAGAGGTGCCCCAATGAACTAATAATGCCCCCAGAGGTGCCCCCATGAACTAATAATGCCCCCAGAGGTGCCCCCATGAACTAATAATGCCCCCAGAGGTGCCCCCATGAACTAATAATGCTCCCAGAGGTGCCCCCATGAACTAATAATGCCCCCAGAGGTGCCCCCATGAACTAATAATGCCCCCAGAGGTGCCCCCATGAACTAATAATGCCCCCATGAACTAATAATGCCCCCAGAGGTGCCCCCCGTGAACTAATAATGCCCCCAGAGGTGCCCCCCGTGAACTAATAATGCCCCCAGAGGTTCCCCCCGTGAACTAATAATGCCCCCAGAGGTGCCCCCCATAAGGCCGCAGCTTCTCAGGATGCTTAAAGTGACAGCGCACATTTCCCGGCACACCAGTGTGCCGCGGCACCCCGGTTGGGAAACGCTGCTTTAGAAGCTGCTCAACACTGATCTCCTGCTTGTAAGATCTCACAGGGAGAATCCCCTCACAAGGAGACAGACTAAGGCTGTTGTCACACTATGTATGACACTGGCCGTCCTGTTTCAGTAACGGCCAGATTATCTTTAGCGCCACTAAGTTCGCACCTGCATCAGAACTCCCCACTGCACACAATGAAGCCAGCGGCCGGAGCCGCATGCTCCGTTGTGTGCACTCACATGTCAGTTTTTTTATGGCGCTAGGGATCCCGGCCGGAGTCTATAGATCCGGCTAGGATTCCCTCAGAAGGCAGCACTACGTAAGTTCCGTGGGAATCACGGCCATGATTCCCATGGAACTTACATTGTTTGAACATAGCCTAAAGCTGTATCTCAGTATACACTACCGTGTTTCTCCAAAAATAAGGCATCCTCCTAAAATAAGACCCCCCTAACTAATCTACCAAGTAGCCCAAAGTAGGGCACCTCCCAAAAATAAAGGTACCCCACCCCGAAAGTAATTTGCCCCCCGAAAGTAAAGCCGTCCACCACCCTTTGCCACTGCTCTCCTAACTTCCCATGATTGTCCTGTGCCGCTCACCCCCTCCCATGCCGCTCACCCCCTCCCATGCCGCTCATCAGTCTTCCTCCCCTTCTCTGGTGCCGCTCCCCAAAAAAAAGACATCCCCCGTAAATAAGACAGAGTGCCTCTTTGGGAACAAAAGTTAATATAAGGCACTGTCTTATTTTCGGGGAAACATGGTAATACTCTAAATATAATAGCTGGGCAGGAGCCCCTATATAGTGATTTAAAAGTAAAATCAATCAAGAGGGCTCAATACTAGGCCCAGCAGCGCAGGCTATATAAGCTGCCTACAAACAAAAAACCTGCTATGGCCCAAATAAAGTCACAGTAAATCTTTATTCACATAAATACATGAGTAGAGGAAAAACAGTGAGCCAGAACTGAGAATGGCACACACCCGGAAATCAAGGGATACATATAACCTGGCACTATATCGCTCATTGATAGACAGCTTCACTATGAGACTACTGATGGAATGTATATAAGGTGCCTTAGTGTAATACAAACGTAATAACGTAGAAAATGTACATATACAGGTGGTGTTTAAGTGCATAGACTCCTATCACAGTGTAGCATTACCTATTGTGGTATTTAGTATATACCAGCACTCCACTTGAACTTGTCCTATGCCTCATAATACACAATGGTTAATTGGTTTCCTCCTGTAACAAAATGGATTGAAGTATGCATAGGGATTGTCACACACACACACACACACACACGTTACTTCTGGAGGAATGTACTAAGCAGCAAACTGCTGTGAAAGCATGTGAACTGTGACCTTCGCCCATTCCGTAAACCCAGGCATCAGTCATCTAGCCACAAGCTGAGGAGTTTAAGATCCAGGACTAGCGACTTGTTAAGGGGAACCTGCCAGCTGGAAAAAGCAAGGTGTTATCAGAGTCCCTTCTTATTAAGACATTAAGAAGTAGAATGTTCTGGAAGCTTATAGGCGCCAAGTGGATGAGAGTTTCAGAGATGGGCCTGGGCAGGGGCGTAGCTAGGATTCATGGGGCCCCATAGCAAAAAAACTGTATGGGCCCCCATAAATCCTGTACCCCCCCCCCCCCCCCCACCGCCAAACACAGACATTGACGCACATATACACACACAAAGGCACCATTAACATATATACAGATACGCCACTGACATACACACATATATACGCTGTAATGTGATTACACTAGTGCTGATGTATACACCATGAGTATACTGTACACAGGGAAATCATCTCAGTGTAATAAGAAATACTCAACCAGAAATAAAAGAAAATGCAGCAGATATTAATGGTGGGTTCTTTTATTAGAGCCCAGCATTAATAGAAGCTGCTGCAGAACATCTTTGGGAGCAAACACACACATGTACACCAGTGCTACAGACATTGCTGATCAAAGGTCCTTAATCCCTCTCCTGTGCCGTCTGGCAGGTCCTGCTCCTCTGTTCAGCCCGCTCACCCGGCACTACAGTGAGGGGGCTGAACAGTGCAGTGGGGGTCCCTCTTCCTCTCTGGACCCCTGGGGGAGCGTGGTACCTACCATGAAGGCAGGGCAGGCTTCCTCGGGCCCCCTTCATGCAGGGGCCCCATAGCAGTCGCCTTCCCTGCCTTCACTGTAGCTACGCCACTGGGCCTGGGCCTAAAGAAAAAAGTATTTTACAGACAAATAGATACTAGCCAGGGGCTTTGTGCCAGATGGTCAAGGATTTATTTCATATGAAAAGATATTTGTTGGTGAGAGACCCGAAGCGGACATCTCCTCTGCTCCAGTGACCTCATGATAGCCTATGGTATGGCACTTCCCCTTGTACAAAGTTTGAATCTAAATCCCCATACACATCAGTTCCTATGTATTAACATCAGCTTTTTTAGTGTTAGCAGGCATAAGTTGCTTTTTATCTTTATTATATTCTTATGACTAAGGCCTAGGAAAGGAGGGATTGTTATGGGGATAGGGCTGCAGACTTTGGACCTTTCAGTCAATGATATGTGCACTCAGGAATAAGTTCTGCGAAAAAAGTTTGAAGTGACTAAATATAGTCTGCCATAATGCAGAGTCATGTATTACTGTATAAGTAAGTCAGCAAAAGCCAGCTCAGTACAAGTTCCCACCCAGTTTCACTAACCTTCTTAATCCCCTTATATAGTGTTATGGCATATTGCTAGGATATGCAATAAGTTTATGACCCTGGGGGGTCCAACCCCTGCCAGTCTGGAGAATGTACGGATAGAGTTTGGCATTTCTCCAGCATGGCTGTAATCCCATTGTATAAGGACCTGCAACTCAAATAGGTGACCAGGAGCATTACTTTACAGAGAAATTCTGATAAAATAACTTCATGTTAATAGCAGTACATTTCAAGAGATGAAAATAAGGTAGTCCTCCTTTAAAGGTACTCATCTGCCCTGATTCCCCCCCCACTGCTGTTCCAATGGTGGCAGTCCCCACTGAAGTGCTCACTAGCCCTAAATTTCCTTTGCCCACTCATCCCATCACTGGCCATAGAGGCGACCCACTTAAGACACAAACTGGCTTGGGTGGTGTTCCTTTGTGTCAAGAAATGGGCAGGAAATGGTGAGCAGCAGGGACTGAGCACTGTTGGATCATCATTGGCATGGAATCACAGCAGGTGAGTGACTTAGGTTCTGGCTAGTAGGCAACCGGGCTCACCTCGGACCGTCTTGGTTCAGCTACCAACCAGAACCGAACACCCAGTTACACGTTTTTTGCTGCCACCACACGTCACAATAAGGCTGACGTGACGCCTTACCCTTATGCACACCTAAGGCAACTACAAATTACATCTATCACAATCTTATGGTAATCACTTACCCCTGGTAACGTTTTACTTCAGAGACATAGGGCCTTTTTAGAACACAGGAAAGCTCTTATTAAAGTGAAATTTAATATCAAATAAAAAAGGACAGTGCATACAGTACAGGTCACAATAAAAAAAAAAGAGATGGTACAAAATATACAGACACATACATACACAGTAAAAACAGTTCTTAAAATAAAAAGGAGAAAACCAGAACCTACTTTGCTATCGGGCTGTTTGGAACTGGAACGCTATGGGGATTAGCAGGAACGGCGGGCCAACACACTCATAACAAGTTCCCCAAGTGTTGAACTGGCCAGATTTAAAAACAAAATCCCCAGGCAGCAACTTTAACCTCTTAGCACAGTTTGACATAAATGTAAGGTACCTTGTTCATGAGGGGACACAAGAGTGGTGCCCACTGAGGATAGTGATTAAGATTGATGGCCCTCATGCCGTACTGCGGTGGGGATTGTCACAGTTGATAGAGATTGTAGACATGTAACCATTGTGATGCCGCTTTAGAGATAGTAGCTTTACAGATGAGGGGGGGCTCTCTTTATTACCAGATTACTATTTCCAGGGTTGACAGTTCTGACCCCGAGATGATGCTTGTTAGTGTACATTAACCCTTTGAGGACCAAGCCCAAAGTGACCCAGTGGACCGTGACAATTTTTATATTTGCGTTTTTGTTTTGTCCTCCTCCCCTTCTAAAAGCTCTAGCACTTTCATTTTTCTATCTACAGGGCCATGTAAGGGCTTGTTTTTTTTTGTTTTTTTTTTTGGTAATAAGTGTACTTTGTAATAGCGTCTTTCATTCTACTATAACATGTATGATGGAACCCCAAAAATATTATTTATGAAAATATAAATTGGTGAAATTGGAAAAAAGAATGCAATATGGTAACTTATGGGGGGGTTCCTGTGTCTACGTAATGCACTATACGTGACATGATACCATTATTTTATAGGTCAGCCCGAACACAACCATATGCAGGTTTACACAGATTCTCTAATGTATTTTTTAATGAAATCCTTTTTTTTTGCAATTAATTGTTAATAGAATGGGCCTATTGTGATGCTTATAACCATTTTAGTTTTTCACCTATGGGACTGTATAGGGTATAATTTTTTGCGCCATAATCTCTAGTTTTTATTAATACCATATTTGTGTAGTTTGGATGTTATCTATATTTATAATGTAACAAAAAACTGCAATCCTGGTGCTTTTTTCCCTCTTTTCGTTTATGCCGTTTGGGATGCCGATTATTATATTTTAATAGATTGGATAGATTTTATATGTTTTATTTATATAATGGGATAGGAACATTTTTCCTTTTTTTTATTTTACACATTTTAAGTCCCCCTGGGGGACTTACATGCAATCATTAGATTGCATACTCTGTAAAGTGCTATGCCATAGGCATAGCATTGATCATTGTAATAGGCGCTCTGCTCATAGAGCCTGCCTGTGGCAGAATCAATCAGCAGAGCGCCGATCAGACCACACGGAGGAAGGTAAGAGACTTTTGGCGTTCCGTTAAAACTATCGGGATCCCCGCAGTGTCCCCCGGAGCGCACTTCATAGCACCTTCATAGCGTAAGGTTACATCAAGGGTCGTCTGGTGACAGACATCCATGATGTTACTGTACTTCATGGGTCATCTAGGGGTTAAAGGAACAGTGTAACAGCTAGGAACACTAATAAATTAAGTTATATAAATGCAAAGTTAGAATAGTCTAGATTCTAGACTATTCTAACTTTGCATGTATATAGAATATTATACAAAAAATACACCCATGATTCGGTAGTTAGTTTACCCTTCAAAGAGAAACTGTCTCCCAGAATTTGCATAACCAACTTATTACATGTAGTGTTGAGTGGACCTGTCAAACTGTTCAGGTTCTGCGATGTTCTCCAAACCTGAAGGCTCGGCATGTGATTCCCCACGGCTGCAGAAGTTGTATGCCACCCTAGGTAGTCCTGGAAAACATGGGGACAACCATAGGCTGCATCCAGCTTCTGCAGCTACAGGGATTTAATGCTAAGTCTTCGAGTTTGGAGAACATTGCAAAACCCAAACAGTTTGACAGATCTGCTCAATACTATTTACATGTGCATATAGCATCCATTGCAGTGAGAGCAATGGTGCCTGTATACACCATCTCCAATGGGGTTATAGTGGAAAAATTACTGAGAAAGTTAAAGGGAACCTTTTTAAGTAAGTTTTTATCCCCTAAACCAGTACTAGTACCTGAAGGATGTGCGCCATTAGTTCCCTCCTTCAGATTTTATTAGTTACCCAAATAAGTTTGTTTTTATGATAAAACATGTGATTTCCTTACTGCATTGTACGCTGATGAGCCATATCAAGTCAAGGAGGTAGAGACACTGCCTATACAAGTCAAGCTGTAATCCCACCCAATGAGGCTTGGGTCATTGGATTACAGGATTGTGATGATGATTCCTATACTTGGGGACATCAGGGCCCTTTCAGACGGGACAATGTGTGGCCTTATGCAGTGCTTTTACAAGGTGGGAATAATCGTGCAGCCGTTCTGCGTGAACAATCGCTGTGTCATTTGTGCAGCCATTTAAATGCATTGCTATCGGCCAGACAGATGTGCGACCGAAAATGATTTTACTGGATGTATAAAAGATCAAATCCGCTGACAAGTTCATTAACGATTATCAGTTTGTGTAAAAGGGCCTTCAGTCTGGCCATGCTGGGTGAGATCAGGCAATAAACTTTGACAGACTCTTTTAATGCTGTCTATTAGTGATGAGCAAACAGGACAGTGTCCATGTTTGGCCGCGTGGCGTCCGATGTCTGGAGTAACTGGATGCCCCCCAACAGCTGCCAGGAAAACTTGGATAAAGCCTATGGCTGTTTCCATGTTTTCTAGGACTCCCTCGGACGGCATCTATTTTCTCTAGACATCGGTATATAAATGCCAAGTGTTTGTGTACGGCCATGTGGCTTAACATGGACATTTTTCTGACGTTCACTCATCACTACTGTCTATGATAGAAAGGTGTCAGAACATGCAATACATTGCAACTTGCTGTGTAACCGTAAACTGGTCAAAGTGCCCATAGAGACCCCTTTTCACCGCCTAGGGTGCCTGCAATGAGAAAGTGAGCATGAAGAATAGATCATGGAGCAATGGAAGATGTCCAGCAAGGTGTAGCACATTGTGTTTCACATCATATGGATGGCTAGGTGCATGTGTGTCACTTACCTGAGGAAGAGATGACACCAGGATGATCCCTAAGAGAAGACGACGAGTGCAAAGGCAGCATGATGCTCCAGGCAATGTTCTGCTGGGCAACCTTGGATCTTGGCTTTCATGTGGATGCTACTCTGATACTTACTACTATTGAAGGGAATGTGTCACCAGAAAAAAACTTGTTTATATTTTTGTATTAAATATATATTTTTTTAAAATTGGTGATGTTTCTAATTTTATTGGTTTTGGCCACTAGGCTAAAAACTAAGCTGAGACTTCCTATTCTGTGTGTGATGATAAGTAGGGGGCTGCTGGAAAGTGATCTGTACAGCAAAAGTTGATACCAGTGATAACCAAAACAATAGCAACTCCGCCTCCCTCTCAGTGTCGAATGACCTTTTCCCAGGTCATGGTGGTCACAGAGCATGTGTCCCATACAAAGAAAAGGGGTCTAGAGATGTTCATTGTGTCTATGTCTGTGAGGCTTGCCATTAAAGCGCCACTGTCGTTTCAAAAAACTTTTGAACATGTCATAGAGACGTGTCAAAAGTTTTGATCGTTCCGGGTCTGAGCTGGGAGAGGACCATGCTTAGCGAGGTCTTCTCCCGGCTCTTTCTGCCAACATGTCCAAAAGTTGTTTGAAACTACAGTGAAACTAAATGCTGCTAAAATAATATTTTATTTTGCTCAAAATGTAAATTACAATCAGAAAATATAAACAGATGTTTATATAACAAAATGTTTCAGTATCTGGGTCTAATCAGAAAAGACAAATCTAGATCATGCATTCCCTTTAAGCCAACATAAATGCTTTAAAAGGGTTATCCAGGATTAGAAAAAGTACAGGTGCTTTCTTGCAAAAACAGCACCACCCCTGTCATCAGGTTGTGTGTGGTATTACAATTTACTTCACGGAACAGAGCTGCAAAACCCACACTGCTTCTGCTTCTTACCAACTTTAATATCTTTTTTTCCTCTTTTCTTTGTAGGTCACCAATGAGATTACTCCGGTGCTGAGCTACTCCTACATGGTGGTGCTAGTGCCTGTCTTTCTTCTGACTGACTACCTGCGGTATAAGCCAGTGCTGATCCTCCAGAGCCTCAGCCACATCTCCGTCTGGTTACTGCTCGTCTTTGGGACAGATGTAATGGCCATGCAGTTTATGGAGTTCTTCTATGGCATCACTATGGCGGCCCGGGTTGCTTATTCTTCATACATTTTCTCACTGGTTTCTCCATCCAGGTATCAGAGGGCAGCGGGGTACTCCCGATCCTCTGTGCTTATGGGGGTCTTCTTAAGCTCTGTGTTAGGACAGCTGTGTGTCACAGTGGGGGGCGTCCCCTTTATGACTCTCAATTACATCTCACTGGGCTTCATGATATTCGGGCTGGTCCTTACACTCTTTCTGAAACGTCCCAAGAAAAGTCTTTTCTTCAACAAAAGGATTGATAAGCAACAAAATGGGGTTAACCAGGCTGACCTACAAAAACTGAATCCCGAAGCCAAAGTTGGGGGGTGGTGCACTGGCTGGAAAGACTCTGTGATTGTCCGCATGCTCTTAGAACTGAAAGGAAATGTACGCCATCCCAGACTGCGCATCTGGTCGCTGTGGTGGATCTTTAATTCTGCGGGGTATTACCTTATGCTGTACTATGTGCAGATTCTATGGAATGAGATCTACCCTACCATAGACAACCGCAAGGTGTACAATGGGGGTGTCGATGCTGCTTCTACACTTCTTGGTAAGATTTCTAAAGATATGTTATAGAACTGTTGTCCTTTGCACCAATTTTATTAATGTATTTATCCTGGTAACTTAACATAGTCATGTTACCTTCAGTGCATAGGAAGTAGTTCCACATTTTACATAAATCAAGGAAAGGAAATTATAGAACCACTTTATGGTTCTCTAAAATTGAGAAACTGTCCAGAATCAGATTAGCCAGGATCCGACTGTCCAATGCTGTGTCCCCTGATTGTTTAAATGACAAAGTACAGCACAGCTCTGTATGTCTAGTACAGGACAATGGAGAGTTATAGACTTATAGCTCTGCTTGTACTTCAGTTTTGCTAGTGACTAACCTTATATGTCACACAATAGGCCGCATAAGCAACATAAAAGGTGTTAGGATTGGCTGATTTGCGAAAGGCCCAGGAGGTGCTGTGAGCAAGCACCAATCACCCAGATTGTTGCTAGTTAAAGAAGAACTCCAGCCAAAAACTATTTTTTTTTTGTTAGTTCATAAGCAAAGTTAAACAAATTCTAATATACACTTATAGCACATATAGTGCTATCTCTCTCAATTTACTAGATCAGACAGGTTTCAGTTTTCTAAAAAAAAAAAAAAAAGTGATGTCACAACAGTCTTTACCTGCAGTATCAAGCAGGGGGTGCAGTATATGTAGAAATTACATGTAATGGACATTCCTGTGCTTTTCAGCTACCTTGTTAGTTAGCTTATTAGTTTGCTGCAGCAGTATAACCCCCCCCCCCCCCCCCCAACAGCATTTTCCTTATAAAGCTGCAATAGGGTTAAGCTCCTCCCCTTTTGTTGTAGTCATGTGACTGCTATACTCCAATGTAGATGCAGGACCCTTCTCGTATAACTGATGTCATCATATGTCTTACACATCCATTTGAAGCTTTGGCACAATTTGCCCAAATCTTTTGATTATTGGATTTTAGGGGATGTTGTATGGATGAATGATATGGTGTTATAAGTTGCCGATCCATTTTTATGCAATTAATTTTTTATGTCATTTTATATACATTCAACCTTGGGATATAGTCTTAGTTGATTTTTTTTTATTTTTTTTTATAATTTTGATGTATGTTTTAAATGTACAGGCCTAGTGCAATATGAGTTCTAATAATGTTATTTCCCTTTGGCCTCCAGGAGCTATCACATCGTTTTCTGCGGGGTATGTTAAGATCCGCTGGAGTTTATGGTCAGAGTTGGTTATTGGGGTGGTCACTGCTTTCCAGGCAGGACTTCTCATGCTGATGAATTCTACCTCAAATATCTGGGTGTGCTATGTGGCTTACATCCTCTTCCGTAGTTCATACCAATTCTTGGTTCCTATTGCTATGTAAGTAACTAATGGTTTATGCTTTCATTTGCTATTTGCAGTGTGTGATCACAGGTAAACTATGCAATTTTTTTCTTAAGTTTTCAGATAGCTAGCTCTATGTCCAAAGAACTGTGTGCACTGGTATTTGGAATCAACACCTTCTTTGCTACAATACTGAAAACAATCATCACCATTATTATCGCTGACAAGAGAGGCTTGGCGCTTTCCGTGCACCCTCAGGTAAGCTATGAGAAGTTCACACAATGCCAGATAACAGGTCTGATCACTGCTTAGGGTTAGTTTTGTTTTGGTTTGTAATTATTCAAAAAATCTGGTATCATTTAAGTTACAGTTAGAGGACATTGACCCAGATTCTATATATTTTTTTTTAACAGAAAACTATAGAAAAAAAATTATGGAATTGACTTAGGAATTGAAACTTTTAAAAATTCTAATTAGTTTGTAGGCAAAAGGGAAAGTACTTACAGATCTTACTGAGCTGTGGGAAAAATCTAAAGAAAATGTAGTGTGGTATGGTAATAGATGTTGGTTGTTCCCATTCAGCTGTGTGTAAAACTTAGTGTAAGTATTAACCAAATGGGAAAGTTATAAAAGGGAAACATCCAGGTAGGTTGATGAATATGTTTCTCCAGGAAGCTACCAATCTCACCTATATTGCACCTAGTTTCTGAAGTATATAACTTAGTAAAATAGTTCCTGAATATCTCTGCTATTTCCCTTGTATTATTAATACACTTGGTAGCTTCCTGGAGAAACTGGCTATTACTAGTTTATCCCCACAGCAAAAAGAAGAGCTTGATATTCCTATAACTACACTGGAATTGAAAAGAACAGTGATGGAGATAAGTGGCGGTAGAGCTGCCAGACTCCCTATTGAAATGTATAAATGTGCAGGAGATGGTATATTAGATGAATTTTAGAGGTCTTGGAGTATTCTTTTACCACAGGAGACATACCTGACTCTATAAGGGAGGCAGTGATCACCCTAATACTTAAAGATGGGAAGGACCCTCGGAGCCCGGAGTCCTACCGCCCTATATCACTTAATAATGCTGACGCTAAAATACTGGCTAAAGTGTTAGAGAATCATCTGCTTAAGATTGTGGATACTTTGATTCATAAAGACCAATCCGGTTTCACACAAAGAAAGGGGGGGGGGTAAACTATAATATCAGGAGAGCATTTAGTAACATTCAGGAAGCCAATAGTAGGTCTGATAATAAAGCAGTTCATACCCTTGACGCAACTAAAGCCTTTGATAGAATTGAATGGAATTTTCTTTGGTGTGTGGTAAAAAGGATGGGCTTTGGAGATTGTTTTATGGGGTGGACTCAGTTATTGTATAGGGACCCCTGACCTTTCCTCTATGTAGGGGTACATGTCAAGGGTGCCCTCTTTCTCCCTTTTGTTTGATATAGCCATGGAACCATTAGCTATTTGGATACGAACTAATGAGGATAAGGGTTTTGGTTATATGAATAAAAGTGAAAAGATCTCAATATTTGCGGATGATATTATGATGTTCCTCTCTGATGTCCAGTCGTCCTTGAAGAGTACAATAGATCTTGTGTGTATTCAGGGTTAATGATTAATTGGCAAAAATCGTCAATTATGTTCCTCCGAGGTAGTGAGATTATAGATAGTTGTCGCTTAAGAATTATTAGACTGTAGGAGTCATTTACGTATCTGGGCATAAAAATCTCGGTAGATATTTATCAGTATATTGAATAAAACCTTATACCTGTGATTTCTAAAATAGAGAATAAGATAAAGATTTGGACAAGGTTGGGTATTGCAAGAATAAGTATAATTAAGATGGTAGTGCTGTCTCAGATTTTGTATATTCAGGTAAATAGCCCTATATGGATAGGTCAGAAGTATTTTAGGAAAATAATTGGCATATGTAATTCTCTTATCTGGGAAAAACAAGGCCATTAGAATTGCATACAAGACACAGACATATGGGAAGAAGCAGGGTAGTCTTGAACCAGATTTTGAACTTTATTATCTAGCTGCACAGATGTCGTATTTGGTACAATGGGAAAAATATGATTTTGTGTGAGAATGGGGAGGACAGTTGAGTATGTCCCACCTTGACCTGCTTTCTTGGTTAGAATCTGGACCTAGATTGGGAAAAGATGACCCTATAAGATATATGCAACTCAGGGTATGGCAAAGAGTACGTGGTAGGATACTGCTAGACGGTAGTAATTTATTATAAATTTTCTTCTGCTTGTCAAGGTACATTTCATTCAGATTTATTCTTTTGTGTCATCTGCCATTTGTAATTTTGCTAAAAATATATCCTCTTTGTGGTGATTCCATTCTTTGTTCTAGTCAAAATTTGTATTGTTAGAAAATGTTGTCTATGCTTTGCAGTGTGGACATTAACCACTTAATGACTGAAGGTTAGTGATGCCCGGATGTCCAGGTCAAATTGAAGCAATATTCCTCCTTGTAGAGCCATAGCGCTTTTATTTTTCCACCTACAGAGCTGGTTGGATTGTCATTTTTTGCGCCATGATCTCTATCTTTTATTGATATCATATTGGTGTAAGAGAAATTTTTTTTTTAATACTGTAAATAATTTTTAAAAATCAGCAATCCTGGTGGTGTTTTTTCCCCGCTTTACGCTATTCACCATGTGGGAACAATATCGTTAGATTTTAATAGATCAGACAATTCCGCATGCTACGATATATAATATGTTTATTTGTATTTGTATATTTGGAAAGGGGGTATGATAAATGTTCATTGGGGCATTTTTATTAGGGTTTTTTTTTAAAAATATTTGCTTTAAAACTTTGTTTACTTTTTTTTTACAAAATTTGTATTGCATATATAGGTCCCTTAGGGGACCTATATATGCAATGCTTTGATTGCATATACTGATGAATGCTATGAAACTGCCCTGCACACATTAAAACCCCCTGCAGGGGGCATGTGCAGCAGGCACGTGTATAGCTGACGTGAAGGGATTAGGATTGTATTTTGTCTATTCACTGAGCAGGTGAGTGCAATTTATAGATATTGAGGATGCTTGCAAGATTGTTGGTTACTCTTTACTGTATGGAGAGGCCAGGCTGTGAAAGGGCTCCTGGCATCTTAATGAATGATGATGCTGTGATGTCCGAGGTGTGAATGGCCCCTTAACATAGTAAGTAGATGGAAGAAACATTGAAAATGTGACATCACCTACCTTAGTGAACCATCAATCAAACATCACTTGGCACATAATACAGAGCATAGAAGTAGCGTCACACATTAGGATTTTTTATTTAGGCAATTTGGGAGGCAAACCCCCATTAAGCATTTATGGGGGTAGTGGCATCCATACTGTTAAATACTTAAGCTATATTGCTGTCTGACACTATTTTTATCTTTCAGTTTTACGTGTATTTTGGCTACTTTACAATTTTGGCCGTATTGTACCTTGCGGCTGCCGCCTGGGTTATCATCAGATATAAGAAGGAGGAGCAAGTTGAAGATAATGAAGAGACCAAGCAACAAGCAACCAAGGCAGAGACAGACAAATCTACCACCGAGTCACATGCATGAATTCACTATGTGGCCGACTGTAGATGAACAATTCTCCAGTATTAGCACTTACTCAGCAGTGGTCTGTGCTGCGTGCAGGGCCACCGCACTTAGGAGGAAATCTGTAGGCATTATGTGACCTAGTTGTGCTAGTATGAAGGTACAAATTGTAAGCACATGCTGTGAGATCTCGACCTCTTGCACAATGACGGTACGAGAGCTGTGTATAAAAAAAGGCTGCTTTGAGTCCTGGAAGAAGAAAATGGTTTACTGAGACTATTGAGAGCGATTTGAGAAAAGGAATCTCAGGGATTTGGCGTTGCCGAAACTGATTTTTTTTTTATCTTGGACGACAGTGAATGAAGTTCTTCTATTAGCCTTAGAAACAGTTACTTCACTACTGGTCCCTTCAGGACTATGAATGACTCTTGAATCACTGGAATTTGACACTAAGAACATGAGTGAAAAACTAATTATTTAAGAAGCTGTGTTCTCATACACCTTTTCACTGTAGTAAACTGGTAAGTGTGAAAAGCCAAGAATTAGCCAGATCTCCTCTGGACTTACTCAGTAAATTTGGTTTGTAGAGAAGCTGTTATTTCCCATTATGTATAGTGTTAGGAATATAGATGGAATCACTCTATGGATGTAAAAGTGCACTTACAATTTTTATTATTGTTTGTATATACTGAGAATTGGTGAATGCGAATTTGGTAAAATGTGCTCTGAGCATTGGTTGCATCTCTGCTGTACCTTTTGGACCAAAATAAACTCAGTTTGCTCCATGACTATTTTTAGGATTTTTTGTTTCTCTAAAATCTAAAGGGAAACCATCACAGGGGTGTTATATACAGCCACTAAGATTTTGTTTTTCCCATGTATTATAGTCTCATAATATATGCTCCACCACCATTAGCTATGCATACTGTTATGTTCACTTAAAATGTACTTAAACTTTTATCCAAGTCAGAGAGACATGGGCTCTGGCTGCTGAGACCCCCACTGACCGTTAGAATATAGGGACAGAAACATTCAACTGAGCCCTTTGTCCCATTTGTTTCTGCTTGGTTGTCTTCAGAAACCTGAGTGCATGGAGTATGGATGCCAGGACAGTCTCTACAAGACTAAAGTTAAATTAAAGGGGTTATTCAGTTATTCTTGTCTCCAGTTCAGGTGCGGTTTGCAATTAAGCTCCATTCACTTCAGTGGAACAAAACCTGCACCCAAACTAGAGTTGTGCTGTCTATGGAAGAATGTGGCCAGGTTTTTCTTACGCTGGACACTCCTTTTAAAGTTTAGTTATGCGTCATCTTTAGTCAGCAGTCACAGGTATATATCAGAAGGATTCCTGACATCTCCAATTTTCTGCACACCATAAGATTCTTTCCCATAGGCCTACCTTGATTTGACCGCAGTTTCATCTATAAAATTTGCAAAGTAGCTCCTGCTCTTTTTGGTGCACTCAATTGGAGGCATAATTCTTGCTCAATTCGATTCCTTCAAGAGACTTTAAAGAGAACCTGTCACCCCCCGTGCCGGGGTGACAGGCTCCTGACCCCCCGCTACAGCCCCCTATACTCACCGGGTCCCGCTTCTGGATCCGGTCGGGTCACTGAGATCTCAGCCGCTGCAGCCCGGCGCGCGCGCTGAGAGATGAGTCCAACGCTCATAGAGAATGACAGAGTCCAGCGCTCCGTCATTCTCTTGAGCGTTGGACTCATCTCTCAGCGCGCGCGCCGGGCTGCAGCGGCTGAGATCTCCGTGACCCGACCGGATCAGGTAAGTATAGGGGGCTGTAGCGGGGGGTCGGGAGCCTGTCACCCCGGCACAGGGGGTGACAGGTTCCCTTTAAGCATGATGTTGGATGAAGGGTATATGCACACTGAGTAATTCTCACAGAAAACTCTGTGCGGAATCTGCCGCTTGCTCCCCCATGCTCACACTTGAAGTTCCGCTGTCACATACAGCCGTCCCTCAGCTGGCTCCATAGTATTCATTCTATGCTCAGTCAAATTCTGTCGTCCACCCAAAAAAATGATGTGTCAGTTCTTTGGGCGAACAGCGGAATCCGCCCAACTATAGAATGAAGACTATGAAGCCGGTGGAGAGGGAAGTGGGGTCGAACGGTAAATTACGCACAAAGTTTGATGCAAGAATTATTCAGTGTGCATATATCCTAATAGACGAACCAGAATTGCCTCCTAAAGTAGAGGTTACCCATACATCTCTGTAATGATGAGCAAAAACCCCAAAACAGCTAAGAGTGCTGCATTGCATGGCCTGGCCTGTAAGACTACTCTCACAGTTTGGCACTCTCCTAAAGCAGAAACCTTCATCAGATCTATTGCACACTACACTTACAGTTTAGGGCTATATTCACATGGAGTAAGACACTGGCCAGTGTCTGAGAAGATCATCCTGGGCAGTACTGCAGTACAGGCCGGATGATCTTTACTGCCGCTGAACTCTGATGCGGGCGCATCCGTGCGCGCCCTCATCCAAATTCCCCGCTGCACACAATAGAGCATGTGGCCGGAGCCGCACGCTCCATTGTGTGAACTGACAGGGTTTTCTGCGGCTGCTATTCAGTGAATAGCACATGCAGAAAACTGACATGTCAATTTCTTGCGGCACCGCCAGGGATCCCGCCCGGAGTGTATACTATGTGTATACACTCCGTCCGGGATTCCTTTAGAAGGCAGCACTATGTAAGTTCCTTAGTAATTATGAAACTTACGCAGTGGGAACATTGACTAGTACTTAGAGCGAGACATGTCCAATTGGCAATTAAGTATTTAATGGAGAATATAACAATGGAGCCCCACAATGACACTTCCAGGTTAGTGCTTGGGGTAAGACATGCCATTAAGCCAATCAGTTTGGTGCCGGACCGAGGCATCACAGCGGGAAGTGGGCCTATGTTATAGACAAGAGAAGCAAGTTTTGGCACCTCCCTCTGTTAGCGTGATTTTTAGAACTGAAACCATTAAAGGGATCATCTACCCCCAGTATATATTTTTTTTTTAACCACAGAACAGATTGGGAATGATAGAGATACTATGCATTTTGGGGTGGCTTTATCAGTGGCTAATTTGAAGTGTCTCAATAAAATATATTATTTAGGTTTTGTGTCAAAAGACTGGCAGCGTGTAGTTTGTGCGGTGCTGCTGCTTGTGGAAGATGTCCAGACAATTTAAATGCACTAAACGGTCCTAGAAACAGCAAGTGCTTGACATCTTGTGATTGATAACAAAAAAACCATGTGGTGGCTGCATCACAATGGCAAGTTTGGTATCTCGGCGATGACAGTGGGCCAAATGACCCGGCAATAGAACTGCTAACTGACCGGTGCCCTAATGACATGGTATCAGTGCAAACAACAACTCACTCGACCAAAGAGACAGCAGTGGACCTTGTACACCTGGCAAAAGGTTGCCTGGAGTGATAAGTCTTGTTTCCTGCTGAAACATGGATGTCTGCATCTGGTGGAAACAGAACAAAGCTGTATCCTGTGGGTGCACCACTGAGGCCATTGGTGATGGTCATGGTCTGGGGAGCGTATTTCTGGCATGGCTTAGAACTGTTGTTCATCCCACCACAATCCTTGAATGGTAAATGCTATAGAAACTTCTCATACCCCTTATCATCAGGAATCATTCCTGCCATCTTTCAACAGGACAATACTCAGTTTTATCACAATTGGAACACTAAGAAATATATGAAGAAACTCATTGAATATGTAACAAACTACATCATAACCACATACTTTTCTACAAAAACTGCATGTAGTTTTTGACTGCAACACAACCACAAAAGAAATGTACTGCTTCTGCACTGAGAGACCCTTCCTTAAAGGGATCATGAAACCGGCACAGCTCAATATGATGCAGAACACCAACTTGTCAGCACATGTCCATGGGACACCTGTGGTTTTTCCACGTTTATGGACGTACTATTAATCTTGTGTTTTAATTCCTGTTTCTAAGCTTCAGCTTAGAAACCAACCCTTCCATGAGGTCAAGTATCAAAGGCTGAAGCGGCACAAGCACCAAGGTTTGCAGAAAAGATTTTTGCAAGTTGATGGAAATTCAAGTGCTAAACCTTTAGAAGTTATACTGAAAGTGACTCTGTACCCACAATCTGCCCTCCCCAAACCGCTTGTACCTTCGGCTAGCTGCTTTTAATCTGTCCTGGGGTCCATTTGGCGGGTGATGCAGTTATTGTGCTAAAAAAAACTACTTTTAAACTTGCAGCCCTGTGTCAAATTGGCGTGGCCTATAGTACACATGCCCTAGGATTACGACACCTCTCCGTCCCTCCTCATTATTAGGAATGCCCCTGGAACATTTTCTCCTATTCCTCTCCTGTGTGACCACTGCATATGGACTTGATCCTTAAGGTACCTGTGCAGTGTTCTGACAGGTGATGAATAGGAAAAATGGTTAGGGGGGGGGGGGGGGAGGAGGGACGGATGGGCGTCGCAATCCTAGGACACACCAATTTGACACAGGGCTGCAAGTTTAAAAGTTGTTTCTTAGGACAATAACTGCATCACCTGCCGAACAAACCCCAGGACAGATCTTAGATTAAAAGCAGCTATCCGAAGGTACAAGCGGTTTGGGGAGGGGGAGGGGGGGGGCAGATTGTGAGTACAGAGTCGCTTGAAAGTCAATTACTAGTAGCTTTTAGCCACTTGCACAATCCTTTATTATAGAGCCTTAAAATTAGACTATTGTAGATGCTTGTATTTGCCGTTGGTGTTTCAAACAGGAGAGCACAAGCTGGTACTATAAATCGCCAGCAATGGTCGATTACAGGGTCAGGGTAGAGTTCCAGATCAACGAGGCTCACGGCGCGATTAGATTTTTTTTTTTTTTTCCCCTTCATCTCTGGCAGCGATTAAAGTATTCTTTTATGAAGGGGTCACTCCTTCACTTCAATGATCTGTACCTTTTGTCCTCACACAAAAATATTGATATTTATATTTCACTGAAATTGTCTGTTGAGCCCTGTTTACTCATTTTGCTCACCTTTCCCCCAAGTCTCTTCCCTTCAACATATGTACGAATAAAAAATACACACGATATTAGTCCTAGGAAGTATTTATAGAAATGAATATCCACAGGTTTGATTTTTTTCTTTTAAAATACAAAGATTACGGTAGACAAC
Organism: Dendropsophus ebraccatus; assembly: GCF_027789765.1. NCBI lineage: Eukaryota > Metazoa > Chordata > Amphibia > Anura > Hylidae > Dendropsophus > Dendropsophus ebraccatus. The sequence goes on along the minus strand of NC_091462.1, from coordinate 41,674,747 downwards.
TTCCATCTGTTTCCTGTCTTAAAATATTCTAAAAGCATTTAAAAAAATAGAGATTTTTTAGCACCTTTTAGACACATGAGGATTTCATATACTCACTGGTGACTTTGCTGTACCATACACCCGGGTCTATTCCCAGCTGCACAAGGTTGCCTGTAATATGTACACAAGTGAGAATGAAGTGCCAACCAGCAGACGTCAGGCCTTCCAGTGCACTGCTTTGTTTTTTTTTTTCTAGATCATATATACAGCTAACCATATAGGCCATAAACCATGCAAAGTACCTTGTTTTCTACATTAAAATAGCACAAAAGATGGTCCATAAGCCCTGTAGGTCCGGTACGTTAGTCACCATTGTGTGTTCTAGGCTGTAGCCGGTCCCCCCAAGGAGGTTGGTACTGCAGGAGGTTTATATGGTTATATAGTAATATTCATGGCGCTGTCAGACTGGCTTGCAGTGGCTTTAGCTGTACACTGTGTACACCTACCATAGTGTAGCCGGGAACTCTCAGGGATGCATGGACTTATAGTTTCTCCTTCCATTTGTCTCATCCAAACAAGTAAACGTGTATAACTAGATATAAAACAAATATAACTAAAATACATCCTGGATTAAAAATTACAACGGTCCCAAGTAGTAAAACATGCCCTCAACAGACCGGGCAGATCAAGTATAGAGCAGCCTCAATCCAGGGAGTACAGTGTTTACTGGGCATCTGCCACCCTAAAGACCAACGTCATGAAGATTAACAGGAGTGATTCAGTAGGTTGACAGATGCTAGATAAGCACCGTAGCTCCAAAACATTCAGGTTGTCCTATTGTTTTTAAGAGTACTCTAATAAATATAGTGGTAGTCACCAGGTATTTGTCATAGAACTAGGAAACAGACCTTCACAAGAGAGATTAATGCAGACGTATGTGTGTGTCTGTAACTAAAAGTGGTTAAATATTACAGAATAAAATAGAGACTATTCCAAATCTGATGCAAAGATCTCGGGCAGCCATAAACTTTGCATCTGGTGCAACTGTTTTACTATCATAGGCTAGCTTCCTCTTAGGACAGTCTGGTTGCAAAGAACCCTGTGTCCTGGGGAAGACTGGATTTTCAATAGGAGTTGGCACAACTAGAATCAATATGATCTCAGTTGGATTTTCAAATTTTTTTTTTTTTTTTTTTTGGAATCGCAGTCTCTTTCACAATGTAAAACTAAAAGTGTGTGTGTTGAGCTGCAGCATGGAATAGCTCAACCAGTGTATCCAAGTGATGTGGCCCCATAGGAATGGGACAGTAACACTGCACATTAGTGTTCAGAGAAGAGCAGCTTCCGACTCTTTGGTCTCTGGATGCAGGAAGGAATCTCGGGAAGTCCATGTGCAGCCCCTGCCAGGATAGGCACCACTTTGGCTGTTAAATGTGCTCTTATTTCTGGCCGGTGGACGTGAAGCTGTTTTCAATGCACAGGACAATAAAGTTCTTGTTGCAGCTCTGAGAACGCTGCTCTAGGAGTTTCCCGCTCGATAGAGATGAAGCTTGACCTGTAACTACACTCTCATCTGTACGCCAGGTCTCGCAGTAGCTCTCAGTTAGCCGACGACCTTTGGAGTCTGACCCGTGCCAGACCATCTTCTGTGGCCTAAAAGGTAGATATCAATTCATTGCATTAGATGTGATACTTCTGGCACTTACAGCAATGAAAAACCTGCAAACAGAAAACTAAAAATCTAATTGAGTCTATTAAACTACAATGTTATGGAAGCCCTCCAAGTCAAATGTTGTTGCTTCTAATACTTAAAGGGGTTATCCAGTATTAAAAAGAAAATACAAAAGTTGCTTTGTTGCATTTTATGATATTAAATCTGTTCTGATGAAGTGAATGGAGTTGAGTTGTAATACAACACACAACCTAAGAACATAAGTGGCGCTGTTAAGGGGGGAAAAAAAAGCTATGGTTATCTTCAGCTTGATCATAGACTTCTATAAGTTCTAGAAAAGATGGTGACCCATTAAGAACACAGAAACACATGTATTTAACAGGGGGTCACATGACCCAACTAAAGGAAAGGCTTTCAGGAATTTTCAGATACAAAGAAGCAATCAAATGAAATTATTCTGGATAAACTATAACTAGCTGACTAGGTACATAATGATTAAAAAAAAATTAGGAGTGCTCCTTTTATTGGAGTAGTCTTATTTTTGGAGGTAACTGTGGCAATGTAGATGGTTATGCACAATTTTGAGAATATATTTGTGGAGTTCCGCTGCATCTTTGGATATCTATCTATCTATCTATCTATCTAGTAGGGCTTCTTATATATTGTGTCTGTAAATAGATAAAAATTCTGGCAATACTTTCCTATTCAAATATGTAAATGTATTGTAGCTTGACCTACCAAGCAGAATCTGTTGCAACGTCCCGTCCATCAAATGAATAGATTCGAGCCCCAGGCTTCATCTGTCCCTCAGAACCAGAAAATAGTGATTCCCAGCTGTCAGACAGTGTTTCATCCTGGAACAGTCACACGACATATAAATTGGAAGTCAGATCTCAATAATAAAAATATGTGTAAAGATTGAGGAGAAGGTAGAACAATATAACCATTGATGTCAGTTATTGGTCAAATCTAGGTCTTTGTTACTTATTGGAATCAATATAATAGAGGGCAAGTGTAAGAAAAGAAATCTGAGATCTCTGATCAAACGCCGCACTCACCCTAATGTTAACAATGGGCACGGAGTGTCTGTCAGCTTTACGGACTATGCTGTACAGGTCCTGCAGCCGTGATGACAGGAACGCACGGAAGGTCCCATGAAGTCCAGATTTACGTGCTTGCTCAAAGCACATGAAGTCAACCCCGCGGATGGAACGCATGCTGCCAGTTAGAGGGGCATTCAGTGCCACAAGATGTAACTGCAATGGAGGGAAAAAAGATATGTAAGACTCTATCCAGAAACACACCACCAATACATATCTCCCTGTATAACTGCTCTACTCACCGCTGCCTGGAACTCTTGATGTGTGTGGACTGGAGCAGCGTTTCTCTCTGGCTCTGCGGGTCGGGGGAAGACTTGGGGTGGTGGCTGTGGCGGACGTGGAGGGTCAGGATTTTTTGGAGGCTGGGGCTGAGGAATATTCTCATCTGTAGACTGATAATAGCCCGAGTCTCTGTTTCCAGGATAGTGGATGATAGGTGGCTGTTCCACAGCAACTTCATTGCCCTGCAGAGAAGAAGGACTTATTTCAATGACTAGTTACTGAGACTGTAATACAAAGGTGCAATTATAAGGCCAGGCCTGAAGGTGGGGGCCTCACTTCAGCCTCAATGGAGGAGGCCAGTAACATCCTGATAAGCTGGGTTCACCCTAGCATAATGAAGTGCATTTTTGCTTTTGTACTAAGGCCATAAGTCCAGGTGGCGACCTAATGACCCAAATGGACGACAATTGGGCGAGGACTTGCACCCGTATTACACTACTGTTAACTACACATCCGGATATTCTGTCCGCAATTGCTGATCACATTTACTAGTGTCAAATAAGCTGCACAAAATATTTGCACCATACAAACAAACATGAATACAGCTTAAACACCCTGTAATGTCCTCAGGTGCTGCTCATACCTAATTTTTATGGTAAATTTTACAAAGTGCTTCTCTAGCCATAGTCTTTTCATGCTACAGAACTATTAGAGAAGAATGACCCATATGACACTCACCACCTCACTGCTGTCATAAATGGCCGCATTCAGCTATTTTATACAACAAATTGGGGTAAATTAACACAATAAATTTGAAATAAAATGTCATTATGCTTGGAATTCATCTGAGGGGGGGGGGGGTGATATTACATATATTGCCCAATTTAGTTTGCAGGCAAATATTGTTTTGCACAATGCAACACATTTGGCATGATTATAACACACAACAGTGACCATAGACATGCGGTGTGTATATACTCCTGACATATCACAGTTTCTGATTATATAAGGGGTCATCTTGGGTAAGCACTTTAGCAGTAAACAGTTTACTTAAAAACATGATATTGGTAACAGCATCTTTCAGGTGTGCATTATACTGTATATTGGATGACATCCCCTATTATTAAACAGCCTTGTTTTCCACATTTTTTTGTTCTGTTTTAAGTTATTTTTACACATCGTTCAAGTTGTTTGAATCCCTGTATTTTATAAGTTCAATATTTAATGGGGTATTCCCATCTCAACTAACAGTTATACTTGTAGGACTCGTCAAGTCAATTATTTTTGAAAATACAATCATTTAGCAAACTTGTCTCCTTCTCCTGATATGCTGCTCCTTACCTCCTATTTGTTAGGTTACCGACCACCACTCTGCTCCAACAACAGTGGTCTGGTTGGTGTATATATGGATATAATTTAGATGTATATATACTGTATAATTTATATATATATATATATATATATATATATATATATATATACATACATACATACATCAGCCAGACTACTGCTTTATAGATCAGAGCAGTGGTCAGTAACCTAGAAAATGATCTGTCAACAATGGGAGGGAGGGAAATTTGCTAAATGAATGTATCTGCAAATATATTTATTTGACAAGTCATAGAAGTATAACTATATGAGCTAATTAAAATGTGCCCAGTGTCTGCTTTCAGGAAAAAAAAAATAATAATATAGATAAGTATCTACTTTGCAAATGTGCAAACAGAAGTTCAAAAACCCCTAACAGAGAAAGGGTTAATCCACTTACCTGGCCATTGCCATTCAATGCTGTGTAGTCTCCAAGCTGTGGAAACACAAATTACAGTCAGCAAGGTTACTAAAGAAAAAGAATGCATAAGCCCGTCCTAGCTTCAAGGAAGTAAATAAAAGGGATGTGAGAAGTTCTGTGCCGAGGTTTTTTTCTATACCTCTTATCAATGGTTTAATGGCTCTATATACAGCCCTGCTCTATGTTAATGTCTGTAACACAGCTGTTCAGTAAAATAAAGTCCAACCAATTAGCTTTTTCTTGTATTGCATAAAAAAATAATTATTTCTGAATGTTTAAAATGTTTATAACTTACAAGAATTTTCCGGAATCCGTTCCTCACTCGCACATACAGTTCTGATTGGTCCAGCACCAGTACAATGGTCCCTTCCTGTAAAGTCTGTCCCAGGTGAAGCATAGTCTGATATGTATGCAGGACTGTAGCCTGAAAAAAAGTAAGATTACGCTGAAAACAGTAACCAACACTATGTCTTGCACTTGCAAATCTAGTTTTATTCTCTATGTATCTTGTCTTTATATAAGAATCTTTATGTTTAATACTCACTGTAGAATATCCTGATGACCCTCCTGGAGGTCCGGGTGGCCCTGGAGGTCCTGGTGGTCCCGGAATGCTTAGAGCTAAAAATAAAATTAAAACCAATGAGCTTGCCATTGTTGAAAATTTGTATACATAAAGGGGGAGATTTATCAAGCCAGGTGTAAAGTGAAACTGGCTCTGTTGCCCCTAGCAACCAATCAGATTCGACTTCTCATTCCTCACAGACTCTGGAAAATGAAAGGTGGAATCTGATTGGTTGCTAGGGGCGACTGAGCCAGTTTCACTTTACACCATGTTTGATAAATATCCCCCTAAGGCCCGGTTCCCACTGAGCAAAACTAGCGGAACTAGTTAGCCTCCCGCTCATAATGGGAGTCTATGGGAGGCGCGCGCTCCTGCTCTCCCCGCGCTGAAGAATGAACATGTTCATTCTTCAGCGCAGACAGAGCAGGAGCGTGCGCCTCCCATAGACTCCCATTATGAGCGGGAGGCTAACGGCTTTCCGTGGAGGACAATTCCGCTAGTTTTGCTCAGTGGGAACGGGGCCTTAGTGCATAATCAATAGTAACAATGCAAACTAATGATAAATCAAGCATAGAGTACTTTACAAAAATCTAATCCATGCTGGTTAACTTGACAAAGTTGGATCATTCTACTAACCTGGTCTGTTGGGTCCAGGATATGACTGAGGTCCAGGAGGTCCTGGTGGTCCAGGAGGCCCAGGTGATCCCTGTCTTCCTTCATATCCCACGCCAGCAGGTCCTGGAGGACCACGTGGACCCGGAGGACCTTGAACACTGTCTCCTTTAGCTCCCTGAAAATGCAGATATGATTTATATATGAACAATGCTACTTACACATTCAGATAAGTGAAGTAAATATCAGATATCTACCTAATTATTATATTGTTCACTTACCGGCAAGCCTGGGTACCCAGGATTACCTGGAGGACCTGGGATTCCTTGGCCATGTCCACCACCGGGTTCTCCTTTCTCTCCTTTTGCAATCTAAAACCAGAAAAAAATGTCAATGAGATCAAAAATGTACTTTTATTCACTTTTCCCTATAATAAGTGCCGTTAATTAAACCCTTATTTATTTTGAACTCAATTGTCAATATATGTATTGTAAATCGACATAATGGGACACCAACACAAGCTTTTAAGGACATCCTATTCTAAACCCATAGGCATTAATATGGAGTTGGTCTGCCTATTGCACATATAAGTTTCCACTCTTCTAGGAAAAGAATAAGTTATTCCAGCTCATGCTGACTACTCAAGGGACTATAATACTATACAAAAGGACTACAATACTATAATATGAGAGAGTGGGGTAGAAAATATAAAAAATACCAAATGAAAATCTGACTTTCCATTTATGCTCATGCATATAATTGCTCTCACAAAAATTTCTATCATACCTGTATTGGATTTGAAGTGATGTATGAATTACGTGGACATATTGTTTTAGGTTATGTTCACACAACCATTTTCTATGGCCGTATTTGATACTCAAAATAATGGCCATTGTTTTGAGTAAACAATGACCGTGATTTAGCATGTTCCAATGGCCGTCACTTTAATCACGGCCTTTGGAATATTATTCTAGTTTAAAGTCAAATATGGCCTGTTTGGGTGTGAATTTAATTAAAAGATCCATTGATTTTAATACAAAGGACAGTGAAAAGATGTGTGAACAACCTAATGACACAAACATTTTATACTTTGTGTGAATTGGCAGCTGTTGTTTCCATTAACTTTAATGCAAATCATTGAAGAAAAAAAACAATGGCAAGAGTGAACATGGCCTTATATATGAGAAAAATGTTGGACAAAGCTACCAATATGATGGGAATCAGATGGGATATAAATGTTTTGAGGCTCCCCAGATATGTAATGTTAGGGGAAAGAACGGACCATGGTGAATGTCAACATTCTGATCCCTTATTCTCCTGGGATCTATTATCTCCTTCTTCCTATTGATATAACTTTGCAGCGGTCATCCTTCTGCCTTACAGCTATTGGTCATTCTTGAAGGAGAAGTCTGGCAAATTATAAAAGCTGGCAGCCGACAGGGGGGAAATTGATAAAACGTATTAGCTTGCCTCTTCCTGTGCCCACGGTGAGCGGCAGGATCAGCCTCGAGGCCCCCGCCAAGCTCTGGGATCTTTGGAGCTGATATGTTACAACCCAGCTGATGGACTGGCCAGTCAGTGGCTGGACTGGTGGACAGTTACTGATAGGCTGAGTGGCCAGTCCATCAACAGAGACAGGCTTACCCCCCGGGGGGTCCCTCAGCCAGTCCCGCTGCTCATCGTGGGGAGAGGTAAGTTAGGACTTTAAATTAGTTCCCCCCCTGCCCCTGCTGGATGCCAGCTTTTATAAATCACGGGAATTCTCCTTTAAAATAAAATAAAATTACATCTGATTATTATACTCCTCCCAATAAAAACACTTACCCGACTTGTGAGGTCCCTTAGATCATATGGGAAATTTCCTAAATTAGAGAAAAATCAGTTTAATACACGTTTTATAATCTTCCATGATTTTATAGTTGTTTATGTTGGCTCAATATCCCATTCAGTCATCATAAAAATACTATAACCGGTAGAAGTAAAAATACTATTCCCGGTAGGACACTTGAAGCCCTGGAGCTTCTGCCAATACACATAGACATTGGGAGTGATGGAATCATATAGAAATGAATTTATTTACAATTAATCATGATGGTAATTTATAAGGTATCTGACCTCATGGATGAGTACCAGTTATAGAGGCCGTATAAAGACATATTTTTTGACAAGTTGTACCTTTTCAGGATATTATCAATTTTACCATATAATATATTCATTTGTATTTAATCCTTGTATTATTATCCTGCAGGTCAGTACTAATACAGTATTACTTTTAAAAAAAAAAACATGTTTTTAACCCTTGTAACATTTTTTTCTTGGCTTTGGCTGTCCAGGCATGATGGGAATTGTAGTTTTGCAACAGCAGCAGTCTATATATAGCTGTGTAGCCATTGACAAGCCATCATATGACTAAATCAGAGAGCAGAGGGTGCCACCACCCTGTTCTTAGCCTGTAGAGATGCTACTGCTACTGACCACAGTTAGATGGTAAAAAAGCCAGGACCGATGTTATTTCTGATACCAGCCACTCTAGGTGGGTGACAGGTGTAATAAGCAATAAACAGCTGGCATCTGCCTTGTAAGGAACATTCCTATTTCTTGAGCCTATTCCATACAACCTTTCCGGCTTTTGTGTAAGGGGGTTAAAGGGGAACTCAAGCTATTTTTTTTTCCTTTTAAATCAACTGGTGTCAGAAAGTTATATAGATGTGTAAATTACTTCAATTTTAAAAACGTCAAGTGTACCAGTACTTGTCAGATGCTGTATGTCCTGCAGGAAGTGGAGTTTTCTTTTCAGTCTGACACGGTGCTCTCTGCTGCCACCTCTGTCCATGACAGGAACTGTCCAAACCAGTAGCAAATCCCCATAGAAAAGCTCTCCTGCTCTGGATGGTTCCTGACACAGAGAGGTGGCAGCAGAGAGCACTTTTTCAGCCTGGAAAGAATACACCACTTCCTGCGGGACATACAGCAGCTGATAAGTACTGGAAGGCTTGAGATTTTTAAATAGAAATAAAGTACAAATCTATAGAACTTTCTGGCACCAGATGATTTGAAAGGAAAACATTTAGCCCCTTTATTTACAGCCTGCTATGTTTAATTTATTTAAATGCTATAATTTAAGTTTACTACATCTACCACTAGGGAGAGTATAATACAATAATAAAATGGTAACCAGTAAAGCCTCTGTGCCTGGTGATAACACGTAGCTCCTGCTAAATTTTTTTAAGGCTTTTATTCTGACCACTATTTTTAAATAATTTCACATGATCACATTGCTTCTTACCTGGTGGGCCAGGAGGGCCAACGTCTCCCTGATCACCTTTTGGTCCTGGAAATCCTCTCTCTCCTTTCTGACCTAAAATGATATAATCACATTGGCAATATGAGAAGCCGCCAAACGGCAACAGATTCTTTTACAGCTCACACCACATCCTTCTATTTCAATGCCTCCCCCATATTGTCTGACAAAAGCTCATTTATCTAGAAAGAACTACGTTACAGCCCTCAGGTTACTTTACCTGGATACCCTTGTGGCCCAACAGATCCATGTTCACCGTATACCTGAAAGACAGCAGATAGTATATAAGAAACAATGGCCTAAAAAGTATAGTTTATGAAAAGACAATTGTTAAAAATTGTGTTGTGGTTTGGCACCATAGAAAGGTATTAAAGGGGAAATAATTTTATAGAATTTTATAAAATAGGAATTTACTGGAGCTTGAGTCTAACTTGCTCTTCATGAATATATAAGTTAATGTTACTTACTGGGTTCCCTGGAGGACCAGGTGGGCCAGGAGGTCCTGGTGGTCCCTATAAATAGTAGAAAACACTGTCATATAATAATCCTCCTTAGACATGAACATATAAATGAATTAAGACCTGAGAGATTGCTAATATTCCTTTTTACCATAGTCAGCACATAGACTAGGCCACCACCTTTTTATAGTGTTCTTTTTTGGGCCAGGTGGAGTTTAACGTTGTGGTCAGTAGGGATGAGCGAACATTCCGATATTCAGTTTGGATCCAGAACATGAACATTAAGAAAAAAAAAAATGATCGTGATCGGTTCGTGTTGGCCGAACATTCACGAACAAATAACCAACGTAGAGTAGAAGCGTATGTTTCGGTCTACACACATACGTACAGATTAGCAGACACAAAGTGTAAATTACGTCGTTGCGTACAGATTGTGTACTTTTCGGTCTAGAACTACGCACATGCGTAAAGATTATCAGATGCAAAGCGTAAATTACGCAGTTGCATACGTTCGCAAGTTTAAATAAGTACAAAAATGATCGTTATAACCATTCTGATCATCGATCAAATTGTTCGTGATCGGCAAACACAAACAATTAGCTTGTATGAACATTTACGAACATGTTCGCTCATCACTAGTGGTCAGTAGGGAGGGGGCAATCCATGTGGGCCCCTGTGACAAGAGCATGAGATGCCAATTAGCTTTGATGGCAGCCAGGGGCCTAATGAATGTCTCCAGTTCTGCCACCTTTGTACTCCTATTCGGCACCATCAGATGCCAAGAGGCGGCTTCCAGCGTATTGTAGAAGTATTACAGAAGTAAACAAACAATGGTGTGATGGGTATAAAAATACATTTAAATGAAATCTAAAAAATATAGTTATAGAGTTATGGTGAGAAATCCTCACAGAACCAGTGATATTGTAAAACTCACCCTCACTCCATAACCAGTAGGGTCTGCGGGTTCACCTTTCTCTCCTTTAAGTCCATTCATACCAGGACGACCCTGTGTAGAAAAAGTTAAATTTTATTAATATATATTATTCTTCTGTGTCAAATGAAGGTGTAAGGACGGCTCAAAAATAAAGGATTGAAGTAAATGTTAATGTTTCCAAGATTGAATATTAAGGCTCTGTTCACTTATGCCACTGAAAATCATTTCCATGTGTCTGCATGGAGGTGTCCCTACAGCAAGCACATGGCTTGGAAATAGGGCCTAAAGCCAGAAGTGAGATAGCTACAGAAACAGTAAGACGACAATGGAGCGGTCTATGTATATTTAATGGTATCAGAGAAGGACACAGGTCATGCAGTTAGATAGAAAAATAAAGGTCCAAGAGATAAAATGGGAAAAAGAAAAGGTGTTTCTAAGGAAACATGGACATTTTACAAAAGAATAAACTTACAGCTCTTCCTGGGAATCCAATTTCACCTTTCTGTCCTGGTGGGCCCTATGACAATATATTGATATATTAGGGTATATCACACGGTCATACCTCCGTTCTCGAAATAAATCTTTTCTGGAAGGCTGTTCCGGAACTGAGCAGTTTGAGAACCGAGCAGTGTTTTTCCATAGGAAACCATGGAAATGCATTTAATTGGTTTTTACACTCCATTGGTCATGTGAAGACAACCTGGCCCACAGAGTGTAAAGAGTTAAGTAGTGATGCAGTAGCATCACCGTATGCCTAAAGGATGTAAGCAGTAAGTAACAGGGCATTGCACACTGCTCCTTACTGCAGAAGTGGGGAATCCCTGCTACAAACAGGGTTTCCCAGTCTAGAGCAGAAATCTTCTGCTCTGGAGGGAGCCCTGTCTGTACTACTGCTGCCGATTCAGTTTGCCTCTTAACACCCTAGGAGGAGCAGAACACCAACATGATGGGTGTTGTGCTCCTCTTTTGAAAGGATTCACTCATTTTTCTAGCTCCTGTCTGTGCCAGGACCCAGGAAGAGTAAATTCTCTTCAAAGAGAAGCACAACACCCACCATTTTGGTGTTCTGCTCCTCCTAGGAGGTTAAGAGATGATTCTGTGCACAGCATCACAACTTAACCCCTGACTGGCTGGCAAACTGAGCCAACTTAGCAGCAGCAGCAGTACAGACAGGGCTCCCTCCAGAGCATAAGTTTTCTGCTTCTGGACGGGAAGCCCTGTTTAGAGGAGCAGGGAATAATAAAGAGATTCTCGTATCTTAATAGTGGTACCCAAACACCTCTGATAACTGTTGTTCAATCGGCAGTTATTTTCCATAGTTTTCTTTGGATAACAAGCAAAGTTCAAGTACAGAACAAAACTGTGGGAAATTGTGGTTTGAGTACCAGTTGTTCGAACACTGAGATACCACGGTATTATAGCACTAGTGTGCAGGTTATCAGCTTCATACAGCATCACACTTACTGCAGGTCCGAAAGGTCCAACAGGGCCTCTTGGTCCAATGTCTCCCTTAAATATAGAAAATCAGTGACATTAGTTATATTAAAATAAAAGATCTGAAATAATTCACAAGGCAACAGAACCATACACCCAATGCTTTCTTGTCACCCATCCTCTTTCTATGACCATATAAGATGCAAAGGTATTTAGCATTTAGAACCAAGGATGAAGCCAACCTGAGCTGGACCTCCCCCTTCCAGTGACTACATAGCACCTGCACAGGTTCTCTCTATGGTAAGTAGACACATGTTTCTGTCTTGTTACTAAATGACTTATCTTGCTCCCTTGTCTTAACCACAAGTCCAGAAACATTTTGGATCTTCCCAGCTACCTGTGCCATGTTCTTACCTTCTCTCCTCTGTAACCTCCACCAAGCAGGGTGCCATCAGGTCCCACAATTACTCCAGCCTCCCCCTTCTCTCCCTAGGAAAAAAAGAAACAGAAGACTCCATTATGTTACATTTGCAATAAACAGACCTGGGTGAACGCCTGTGATGTTCAATGCAGTCAAAAGGGTTATAGGGGACCCTATTGAATTCTAATCCACTGACTTCTAAAGGGACAGCTTTCTGGATATGCTCTGTGACTTCACCAGACAATAGACCATCTTCTGATGGTCACAACACATTTTCTTTAAGGAAAATTATGTTTTTTTTTCTGTAGTTTTTGGTGTCTCTCACCTTACTTCCAGGCAGTCCTGGGTAACCCTGATCTCCTTTTTCACCTCTGAATCCTCTGGGTCCCTAAAAGGCAAACTATATGTTGTAGTCAAAGACATATTAATGGATGAAACATTAGAAAAAAAACCTACATGATGTTCGACTTACCAAGCCTCTACTGTCTCTATCCTGTAAAAAGATGAATGAAAGAGAAACACTTTGTTGTCATTTTTCACTCAGTAATCTCTACATTATAGACTTAGACTTGTGCAAGATGGTTTGTTTCTTACCTCTCCACCATCTATTCCTCCAACATCCTGAAATGAAGAATGACATCAGATTACAAATAAAAACATACAAGTATAAAGGACTGCATATAAAGGATTACAGTGTAGTAACCAAACCACCCTACCCTATCGCTGGATCTGTAAATTATTTGACCAGGAGGTCCAGGTGGTCCAGGAATACCAATTCCATCACGTCCAGGTTCTCCCTGTAAACAGAATTACATGTTATATGCACATCTTTTAGGCACCATTGTCACATAGAAATAGGAAATTTGTCATAATAGTAATAGTAGATTAATGGTGTGTTCACACCTACAGGATCTGCAGCTGATTTTCTGCAGCAGATTTCATTTAAATAACTGAACACAGCATCAAATCTGCTGCAGATCTGCTGCAGATCCTGTAGGTGTGAACGCACCCTAAAGGAGTTTTCCCAATAAAATAGAGTGATGAGCTATCCACAGCTCAATTGAGCGTTGGGGTGTAGAAACCTGTGCACCTGTGCAGATCAGCTGTTGGGTGCCCACACTGCACAGTGAACAAGGAGGAAGTAGTTTGTTAGTGGTGATTACCTGTAACTGCCCCATTCAAGTACATAGAAGCTCAGCTGCAGGTTGCCACCACTACACAGTCGCTAGAGACAAATTCTGCTCACTGAGTAGTGTCAGCGCAGAACAGTACCCTGCGTAGTGTTGGGTGTCAGTACCCTACCAATCAGTGACTGATCGGTGGGTGATTGATTACTCATTAGTCTATTTGGCCCGGGAAACTTCTTTACTGCATTATAATTTGTAAAATCTACTCTCTCTCTCTGTCACACAGCCTTCAGATCAAGTGTGGAGAGTCACAACTCCATGCGGTTACTAAAGCATATGGACAATGCTTAAATATTTATTAGGTAATGGTTTGTCATACCCATCAGCCATACTTACCCGCTCTCCTTTATCACCTTTTTCTCCCCTTGGACCCTGCAGTAAAAGTGGAAGCTTGTTAGTTGGAGAAAGAAGAATATGGGACCAACATTTAGGGGGAGGAAATACATACAGAGTCCTGACATGGCTTACCATTATATACATACATCACAAATTTAGAATATGTGTGAATGTAATGTCCTGTACTCACCTCAGGACCAGGGAATCCATCCAATCCAGGCCTTCCATCCAAACCTGGAATTCCACGATCTCCCTAAGAATAACAAGAGAGATGTGAAGTAACAGCAATGGCCTTATTTTTATTACGTAATTTTCCATGCCAGGTAGAAGACATTAGTTATTCATCTTAATCTATTTTGGCCACAATACAGATATTGCAGATATTGATGAATAGCGAATACTAGTTTAAGTGGTGCTACGGGTGGGAGGGCTCATTTTGTTATGGCCGGGGAGGGGGTGGATGAGAGCAAAGACATCCACTTACCTCCCCGGTTCCAGAGCGGGGTCCAGAATTACTCTGTTCTGGTCTGCGGTGCCCGGGCGCTTCCTTGTTGCGGTTTAAGATGTGACGTTTATAGCCCAATCAGCCATTCAGAGGCAGAGGCGGGATCTGGGGGGGGGGGGTGTTGTTAAATGGCTGAGTGAGCTGGAAACGTCACGTCACAGACCAGGGAGTGGCCGAGCACCGCAGAGCATCGCGGACCCAGCGGTAGAACCGAGAAAGTAAGTGGACATTGTTGCCTTCGGCCACCATCTCCCCGGCCATAGCGAAAAAAGCCCTCCCACCTAGAGTACCCCTTTAAATACTATGTCAATAGTGAGAATTTCCTTGACATTCATTAACTTTTGAAAGGTTTCTCAACAGTGGCTCCTTCCCATCTGGTCTATGCACTTTTGACACACATACATTATAAATATCAGCTAATCTTGGTGGCCTTTTTGGAGTTTTAGTACTCAGGGTACATTATCCTCGTCTTAAAATTTGACTGATATGAAAACTGAATGGAAGAAAGGTTTTCTATAACAGTCTGATTGTAATTAATTTTTACCTTAAATCCTGGGATTCCGGGGTTCCCTACATCTCCCTGGAAAAAAAAAGAAAAAGTTGTCATACAGACGTAGAGCTAAGTCACGTATCACCCCTGAAGGCTCTACACTACACATAACACGATAAATTTGTTTATAGTGTTTCATCGTAATTCATCCTCAGTCAGATTTCCACAGGGTTCTGGTTAGGAGTAACCTCAAAGACAGAAAAATCTTTAGGGTATGTTCACATGTGGAAAAATAAAAAAAAATTAAGAATTGACCCTGGTAGTTCTGCATTGGTTCTGCAATGTGACACACTGAAGATCCACACTAGCCCCCTTGTACATCAGAATACATGTGAGCCCTATTACATGACATGAATATTGGTCAAGCAGGCTGATATCATCCTGTGTAGGGATCGGCTTATGAAGGAGCAAATGCATATTTTCAGCCTATTTCAAGACTGAACGATCTACATGCCATGTAATAGGGCTTTTTCAGAGAAAAAAAAACACAAAAAACCATCTTTAAATGATTACATGGAACTTGTGCTAAGATGCTATGTAACATGATTACATTAATTGTTCTGGGCCATTACCCCTTCTGCTACAGATTATATCCTGCCAAGCAAGTGACATCACCTCCTGTCTTAGAAACCATAGAGCCTCATCTCAATAACCATTCTGGTTCCATGTGCTCTAAATATATTTATACAAGGTGGTTCGCAGTCCTGGCCATGTTGGGTGAATGCCTACATTAAAGACCACTTTGAATGCACATTCTGAGAAAAAAAGTTGGAATGTGTTTTATTTTTTTGGTTCTGAAATTAGTGCTTCAGTGCAGTACATAGGCAAAGCTTACACAGTATCCTGATCTATAGTGATCTTAAGCAGGGGCGGATTAACTTTACCATAGGCCCCGGGCTGTTTACCCAGCCTGGGCCCCCCACCCCACTGTAACTATGGAAGCACTAGCCTGGCGTTCATAGTACAGGACAGATAATGTCATGATGTCCTGATTTGTGCAAAATTGCCATAAAAAAACTGTGATTTATTGCAAATCATGGCGGAAGTGTAGCCAGGAGACAGTACACCACTGAAAGTATAAGTCTTTTTGGGTGGTCATGGGCCCCCCAGGAGCTCAGGGCTCCGGGCTGCCGCCCAGAACGCCCCTACTGTAATCCACTACTGATCCTAAGGCCTTATTCACATGTTCATAATTCTGTCTGCAATTGTGGACAGAACAAAGGACCAATGTTATTCAATGGCCCAGTACACACGTATCTGTGCCACAAAAGAAAAGGACATGCAACAAGAATCCAAATTTGCGGCAAAGATTGTTTTGTTTAATATAGTGCCAATGTAGTGCTCTGTGAAGTACGGAGCACTACTGATGCACATAAATGAAATGTCATAATTATTCAGACTGTCAAAAAAAAATAAAAATAAATAAAAATATTTGAATTAATTATATTCACCTTAGGCGATCATGGTATGCACCTCCCACAGCATTTATTTACTGGCTTTACTAGTGCTGAGCCCGTTGCTATTTCTACATTGCTATTGGCCGGACATCTGTGTACACAGGGAGATGTGCGGCTGATAAAATATGATTTCTAGGGCTGCACAAAAGATACGATCAGTGCGCACTTGTCGACTCATCGCTAACACTTTTACATGAGCTGATTATCGGCTAAATAAATGTTTAAAAAGAGCCCTATGGCCAGTTATGACATCAATGTCAAACATGTTTAAAACTATTACCCACTCAAACCCCCCATACGCTAAAAAAAAGAAAATATAGACATCTGACCTTTGCCCCTGGAATTCCTGGCATGACCTGATAAAAGAACAAAATGGTTAATACAATAAAATACTTAGAATATGGGACATATAATACTACTAAGGCCCTCATTACATGGGGCGATGTGGAAAGCAAGTGAGGAGAAGCGAGTAAGAGCCAGGGGGGTGCAAGGAGGGGGGGAGGGGGCTGCCCGGGCAATCGTTAGGGCAGCCCATAGGAGGCAGCGATGGTCTGCTGCCGCCGCCGTCAGCACAGAACAGTGTGTCAGACTGAAAATAAAACAACATTTCCTTCAGGACATGCAGCAGCTGATAAATATGGAAAGACTTGAGGTTTTTTTTAATAGAAGTAAATTACAAATCTATATATCTTTCTGGCACCAGTTGATTCGAAAGAAAAAGATTTTCGCTGGACAAGACAACCCCTTTAACTGTTTCCTTTTTGGTTGTACATAATGCAGGACTACCCTCATGTATATTGCCTGCTATAAAAAGCAAGACTGGCCCATACAGCACAGAAATCCTTATGTGGATAAATAAGCTAACATCATAGACCCACCTCTGCTGCTGGCTCGGTCTCCCTTGCTAGCTCTGCACATGCAGCTCCCTCCCCTTTTACTAGTACCCTGACCTACTGTATGCTGCCTCAGCTCATATAGCTGCTTTTTATTTAGAGGAATAAGCAGCGGGACACCCGGCAAATCAGCTTCCTAACAAAGAGATTGACAACCTACCTACAAACATTTATACCCTTGTTTTGAAATATACTAAAAATTGTATAAACATAATTACCGCCAATGTTTAAGTGATAAATGCACCAAGAATTATACTGCTGCTTTTTTTTACCTGTTGACCTGTTCCACGACCACCAAAACCATATCCAGAACCTTCCATGTCGTCCTGGAAAAAGAAGCAAATGTGTTTAAAAGAATTTATGGACTGCAAACGAACACGTTTTATACATTTTAACTTTATTTGCTTTTATTCTTCCATTAATTTTATCCCTCCAAAAACATCAATCCCCCAAATATAATATGATTAACTGTGGCCTCAATGTGTCAACCTGGAGTTATGATAAAAACGTGGTCATACACGTTCAATGACTGACTACTGGATGATCTGTCAGTTATCTCTCCCTTCCGGACACCCGTCCTCATCATACACAGGAACGTTTAGCACAGTTGAGCCTTCCAGTGTTCTTATACCGACTGGTGAACCAGCCATGACCGGCAGGTACAGCTGACGAAAGCATTGGGTGTATGGGGACCTTTAGTCATACTAATACATTATAAGCGGACGTGAGCTGCCTTGAGACGTCATGCCTTAGACTAGAAAGCGGCAGTGGGGCAGGAGAACAGGACGGTGCGATCCGGAACCCGTCGCTGGAACTCCCCAGCCATACGGTAAAAAGCAACCCCAATTTTTCACTTCTATATATGTGATGAAACAATTTTCACCTACATTTTTTAAAAATTTTTACTTACAAATCCAACGGCTACTCCACGGCCAGGTGGACCAGGAGGCCCAGGGGGTCCAGGTAAACCACGTGGTCCAATCGGTCCAGGAAGTCCTGCTAAGCCAGTTTCTCCAGCAGATCCTGGAACACCAGGTTCCCCAGCACTTCCCTATAGAAGAGCAAATATTGTAAAAATAAATAAAATAAAATTAGGTTTTCAACCGTAGAAACATCTAAAGTAGGATTCACATCTCTGACGTCTATAGTAGGAATATAATGCTACAACTGTAGGTTGTCTAGGTATCCATAATATAAAGCCAGAGGCATGCTCTTATATTGTATGATTGACTATGAGGGCTTTTTTACATGCAACCATCAAGGATATACAAAACATATTCCAAAGTATGTGAACCAATAGTGGGAGTAGGCTCCCGGTTTATATATTCATGTATACTTCTGTGTATACATGTGTACTTCTTCAGTTGTTTTCTTATACTATAATATCAATATATCTTATATGTAAATGTTATTTTTTATTTTTTTTAAAGAAGATTCTGCAGAACCACGATCTGATGTTTCATAGAATTTCTAATCGTTGCAGCTTTATGTTTCCTACGAGTGGACAGAAAAATTTGTGCTTCTTCTTTGCTCTGCCTTCCTTAGGCCAGTTTCACATGGGTGTATTAAGGACACAGTTCAAGTCATCAGATCTGTGGTCAGGCTGGTCACAGCCTATAAACAGCCTATGTTCAGGGATATATACTGGCATACAGGCAGAACACTGTGCTCTGACCAATGCTGGATCAATTGAGTTCAGTTGTCTGAATGCAGTCTACTAGTGACCACATTCGTCCCATTTCTAGGGGGTATATTGCAATGTAGGCACATGCCTGGGGTACTAAAAAATCTCATAGCCTGTGGTTATTAAAGGAAAAAATAACCCACTACAATTTGGTTATAGCTGGATCACATGCATGCATATCAATATATTGTTTTCCTCTTTGTCCTCAGGCAACACAGCGGGTATATGTGTGCTTCCTTCAGACTCGAGGAAAGTAAAATTACAGGTAAGACAAATTTTCTCTTTCCTTTTCGTCCTCACACAGCACACGTATAACAGCTGTGCTGCCTTCGGACTCGAGGAAAGTAAAATTACAGATAAAACAAATTTACTCTATATAAGTTTTGGTAATGTTTATAATATATGTATTTATTCTATACTGTTAATATATTGTTGTGATCAGTAAATTACTTGCTCTTCCAGCTGGTAAAACTTGTTAGAGTTCAATCTGAAAACATCCGGGCAATGATGGGAACACCCTTGGTATTTACCAGTCGAATTATGCTGGAAGTTATTTGAACAATGCTTTTTTCTATTTCCTCTTTTTTTATAGGTTTTTATTACACATTTGATGCAAAGATAGATCACACATTGGAAATGATCTTTTCATGCTGTAAAATGTAATTTAGTACTTGTTGCACAATACACACTTGAATCCCTGACAGACACCAACAATGTATTGCACAGCAACTCATACAACACCACAAACTATGTATCTGTCCATGCCATGCCTGGATGAATATAGGGGCCGAAAAAAACCAATACAGAGGATCTGTCAGCTTTCTTATCACACACTAATATTCCTTATACCAGAGCTGAAGCAACTTTCTTTGACCTCAGTTATTTTTTCTGGAAACGTATAACAAACTAAAACTTGACATTACTTTTCCCTTGGTCTATAGGGTGTGTACATAGTCTCAGCGTAAGAGCGTTAAGGGAGACACCCTAATGACAATGATAATGGTAACACCCAGTTGTCAGTTTAGTCATACGTTCCTAGTAAGTATGATGGTAGCTTTCACAGCATGCTGGTAGAGCCAAGCACTGAACCATAATACACATGCTGCCTGACGCTTGTTACCTGGATTACTGGCTCAAGGGAAAAACGAGAGAGAATCTCCCTCAGATAGGAGGGGATTGGAGACAATGTGCTCTGTGAGACATTGGAAATAATTTCCAGAAAATAAAATATCAACTTATGGTCTGAAAATGATACCAAAACAGAAGTATAATTAATCAACTTACTTTTGGTCCAGGAGCTCCCGGAAGCCCAATTTCACCATCTAAACCCTGGATGGGTACAAGAGAAACAGAGAATGAATAAAGGACTGAATGATAGACAATGCAAGCACAATCCAGAACTCTAGGCTGTGTTTCTATTGAACAGATGCATTGGCAAGAATGCACAGTAGACTTAATAAAGAAATGGCTCTTTTCTAATAGAACTTATTAAACGTTTGGGTTCCTCCGATCTCAAGCGCTCATTATTTGACTTCCAGTGGATGGAAAAGTTGGATGCAGCCCAATGGAATCCTGGAAAACATGGATACAGCCATAGGCCATAGGTTTTATGTGTGTTTTCCTGGCAGCCCTAGTCTAACTTTCTCCAGCCACCGGGAGTCAAATGCTGAACATACTGAATGTTCACTCATCACTTATCCCTGAGGATTTGTTCTGTTTAGTAATAAGGTCTCTAGCAATCTACAGAAGAGGACAGAGCAGGTATAATGGAAACTGAATATGCTGAATCACCAACCAGGCATAGAATTCCAGCAATATGACAATAGTTATTAGCTAATGCACTTGTTCTTCTGAGTATTGTCTTTCATCTTTGCATTAATTCCCCTCCTAATTTCCTCACCTATGTTTTACTATTAGTCTTACAGGTCAGGGAGCCATCAGGATAATAAATCCCTATATTAAAAACTTACCCTCTCGCCAGCAAGTCCTGGAGTCCCCGGGATTCCATCTTTTCCAGGGAGTCCCTATATCATACACAATAAATAGATGAGATTGAGAACATGCAGCTATTGGATTTTAATTATCAATGAAAATTGAAATGGAAAGCAGATCATTTCATTATGTGTTCTAGAACACTGAGGTTACTTTAGCTCATATTCAAGATCGTCATCAAGTATAATGCAGTCTATCCCATCACCCTATCACCAATTGCTTGTATCAATCTAGGAGATAATTCTAATTTTAACAACCAAGTATTCATGTATAGAAATCACCGGCACTACTCTCAGCTGGTGGCTTTTCCAATGGACGTGTATCAGATACTATGGACTATGCTCAGTCGTGTGTGGGGTGCTCCTCAATAATAAGCAGATGAATAATCCAAACATGTAGAAAAAGAAAGCTGAGGGCACTCACCCATCTGGTGCAACGACTTCTTTTATTCATAACATTTGTGGATAAAAGTCCGTACAAACATTAGGACACGCGGGCAGACGCCATACACCTTAACAGCGCCGACATGATGGCCATTTCGCGCGCATGCGCGCTTCTACGGATGACGTCTCTCCAGCAGGTCGCAGGTAAAATACCTGGAATGACGTACTGGTAAGAGGCGTTACAAACATGATTAAAAAACCTTTTTTATAAAAACAAACATTTCTCGCTGTACTTTACAAAGAGGGACCTATATAAACATATTTAACTCTATCTTGTCATTTAAACCGCACTTTCCTTGTGCTCCTGTAGTTAGTATATAACGTGCTTCTGTTTTAAGTAGCTGTGTGTTTGTATCTTGTCCTATTTGTGGTGTGATTCTCTTTAGACCTGTGAATGTTAGGCAATTAGTATCTCCGTTATGTTTAGTGTGAACATGCTCTATTATTCTGGTAGTTGTTTTTTTATTTTTTATGGCATATACATGTTCGTAAAACCTGCGGTTAAGAGGCCGCAGAGTTTTACCGATGTAAAACATGCCACATATACATATAATAGCGTAAACTACACTCTTTGTTTTACAACATATGAATTCATTTATATTATATCTGACACCACCCAGAGTTACATGCTTTATAACTTTTGCTTGTGCGCAAAAAGCGCAGTTTCCGCATTTAAACATGCCTTTGGGTGCCGTAGATCCCAGCCACATTGTATTTTCTTTGTTGCTAAATTTACTGTGCACTAATAAATCTTTTAGGTTTTTACACCTTTTAAACGCTATTGTGGTATAGGGGTTACCCTCTGAGTGAACTCCGAAAAGCTGAGGAAAGAGCGTTCTCAAATGACAGGAAATCCTTACTATATAAAAACAAAAATAAAAATAATAGCAATAATAAAAATAGTACTGTAGAAAAAGAACAATTAAGTAAACAAAATTGTACTTTAGTCTTCAAATATAGTCCAATGGCTTCAGTTATTAGAGATGTAATAAATAAAAATTGGTATCTCATCAATAATGATCCCGTTTTGTCAAAATGTGTTACTGAAAAACCCACAATAGCGTTTAAAAGGTGTAAAAACCTAAAAGATTTATTAGTGCACAGTAAATTTAGCAACAAAGAAAATACAATGTGGCTGGGATCTACGGCACCCAAAGGCATGTTTAAATGCGGAAACTGCGCTTTTTGCGCACAAGCAAAAGTTATAAAGCATGTAACTCTGGGTGGTGTCAGATATAATATAAATGAATTCATATGTTGTAAAACAAAGAGTGTAGTTTACGCTATTATATGTATATGTGGCATGTTTTACATCGGTAAAACTCTGCGGCCTCTTAACCGCAGGTTTTACGAACATGTATATGCCATAAAAAATAAAAAAACAACTACCAGAATAATAGAGCATGTTCACACTAAACATAACGGAGATACTAATTGCCTAACATTCACAGGTCTAAAGAGAATCACACCACAAATAGGACAAGATACAAACACACAGCTACTTAAAACAGAAGCACGTTATATACTAACTACAGGAGCACAAGGAAAGTGCGGTTTAAATGACAAGATAGAGTTAAATATGTTTATATAGGTCCCTCTTTGTAAAGTACAGCGAGAAATGTTTGTTTTTATAAAAAAGGTTTTTTAATCATGTTTGTAACGCCTCTTACCAGTACGTCATTCCAGGTATTTTACCTGCGACCTGCTGGAGAGACGTCATCCGTAGAAGCGCGCATGCGCGCGAAATGGCCATCATGTCGGCGCTGTTAAGGTGTATGGCGTCTGCCCGCGTGTCCTAATGTTTGTACGGACTTTTATCCACAAATGTTATGAATAAAAGAAGTCGTTGCACCAGATGGGTGAGTGCCCTCTAATTTTAACAAACTAACTAACGGCAACAGAATGTTGTTTTGTCACTATAATGATGGAAAAATCAAAATGTAAGTTGGAGTAAAAAAGTTACTTCCGAAACGATACAGTGCAAATATTACAATTATATGGATCTATAGGGTTTATAATATTACCGGAGGACCAGGGGCACCAGGGACTCCATTCTGTCCAGGGTTACCAGGTAGGCCAGGGGGGCCAGGAACTCCTGTGGTGTTCATTCCAAACTGTCCTGGTACTCCTGGCAATCCAGGTACACCGGGAGGGCCGGGTGGACCAGGCAGACCAGGTGGTCCCTGCAAAAGCAATGGAAAGACAAAAGTGAGACTTGGCAATAAATCATAGTGATGACTCTGGCATAAAGCTTAATATACAAGAGGAAGATCGAGCAATTAATAACACAGTGAACTGTTATTCTTGAGATTGAATCACAATGGAGGTCCCCTAGATCTATCCTAGGACTGACCAGATGAATCTTGTTTGTACATTAGGAATAGCACTATTAACTTGTATATGGCATTTTTAATAGTTTTTCCATCTGTAATTCTCAGCTGTTTCTAAACTGGGTAAAGCCTACCTGCTGCAATGTCTCCTATACACTGCATACACACAAAGGACATGCTGCTCCCCTGTATCCCTGAAACACACCCTCAGGGGCAGTATGAAAGACATTACGGAGCAGTACTGAGTAGTGTAAACTGTAAATTATGTACTGGGGTGACATAAAAGGGTTTTCTGTGAGTTTTTTTTTCTTAGCTAACATCTCATCCCTTCCCCCTTCCATAGTCTTCTACTGGCAGCATGTAATCTGATCCATCTCAAGATGTTTAGCAATTTTTCAGAGTGTCTGATGAGATTATAGGATCAAAGGGGGAAGAAGTCTGATACACGAAGAAGGTATTATTTTTCTTATTACTGCGGGAATGCAGAGAAATATTATAAATCAGAATTTTTTTCTCATGAGAGGAAGGGAGGCTTATTAACTGGAGAAGAATTTGACCTTAACATAATATATGAGTCATTGCAACATAATTGCTGGTATCTGTTTTTATTTCCAGATTAAATGCATTGGCAACTACTACTGCATCAGAGCTTGGGTCAATGCTCTGCTCTCTGCCTCAGCCCTCCAGCTGTTGCAAAACTACATTTCCAAAACTTTGGCTGTCCAGGGATGATGGGATGTCCAGGGATGATGGGAATTGTAGTTTTGCAACAACATAGGGGGCCATGAGTTTGAATCCCCTGATGCAGACATTGCAGGAAGGAGGTTTAACCTTTGGTGGAGGGACACATAAATCTTCTTCTAGATGCACAAAAGTACAATAATGTGACAACAGTAGACTTACTCTGGCGGTTTCCCCACCATATCCAGAACCTTCCATGTCAATGAAAGTCTGAAAAAAAAAAATGGTAAAAATCAGTAAACCAAGCACATCCTATAGTCACTGATAACAGGGACAGGAGGACTATTTCTTTTATGTATATAGTGGATCACCTGTATTTTTTGTTAACAGCTCTAAGCCACCTGGCACAAAATTTTTGTGCTGTTCAGGAAAATAGTGCATCTCCGATAGTAAAATATTCTGTTATTTTCACCTATTTCAGGGCGGCGTATTTCAATGTACACACACAGAAGGTTTTCAGTGCCTTTTTTGTTTTTATGTGCAAATTCTTTATATTTTGCTTGTAAAATGTACATGACATGCATGGCCTGAAAAATTATTTGGTTGCCACCTGGTTTAAATTTTCCAAATGAAGTATTTCCTCTAAATTTTCCAATTATCAAAACATTGTGCCAGTAAGTTTCTTTAATCACTAAAATTTTGATATTTTCCAGCTGCCTAAATAATAAGGCATCTTTTTTTATTTTTTCTTAAGTTACATTAGATCATTTATGGTTCCTTAAGGTCTTTTGAGCTAAGATCCTCGCTCTGATTTGCTTTCTAATTGTTTAATTAAAATGTTTCCATAAAAAAAAAAAAAAAAAACAACCTACCAGTTTATCCATTTTTGAAGCTAGGCCAGGTGGGCCTGGAGGTCCTGGTGGTCCTGGGGGACCTCTAGCACCTATTCCCACATCACCCTAAAAAAGAAGAAAGTTGTATTTAGAGAGACAAATATTAAATATACATGTTTATTTCCTATATTGCAACATTAATTGTCACAGTCATTTTAAACAATTACCCTCCATGTGATATCCCACAGCATATTTGTATCCATTTATTTACAAATCTGTGATTCCTTGTCCAAAACTAAAAGCTCCGAAGTCTTGTCTTATGAAAGACTTGGAATCTTACTTTCCTGCAAACTGATGTCCAATGCCTGTTGTTAGGGGAATTCTGTCTATAGCGGCAGAGAGACCAGGACAGAAAACAGAAAGTGGAGGTGGGGCTTAGAGAGTGCTATGTAGGGATGATGACCTAGGCTGTATGAATGCATACTGAGCCTCACTGTTTCCTAATGAAAACACTGTCCCTATTAAAAATACTACTATGCTGCCTAAATGTAATCCCCCCCTCTACCTCCTTTTAATTATCATTAGCATCAACATTCGGTGCTTAAACCATGGTTGCTTTTGTGTAACCCCTTCATTGCTATGCTGCTTTTGTTGTGTTGCTTTCTGCTCACAGAGCACAGTGTATCAATAACCTTCCTTCTCCTGCCCCATGTCAAAAGTAGTGTACTGTAAATCATCCCCTGCACACTACCAATGCCAGCCTTCCCAGTCCAATGCACTTCTCCAGCACTCCATGTCATTGGCATGGCAGAGAGGAGTAAGTGCCGTCCTGCCACTGGCCAGAGACGTGGGAAAAGCAAATGTAAGGTGTAAATACTGCTGAAAAACAGCTGCCTCATCCCCTTTTGAAAGTAGAGGAACACTTTCATTTGTGCCACTATGGCTGCACAAAAAGGGTTGTGGATGGTATAATAGGAGACAGGATTTGTGTCATTTTGTTATGATGAAGTGGAGGAATGTAACTTACCTTTTCTCCTTTCTGTCCGGGATCTCCTGGTGTACCTGGGAATCCTTGAGGTCCAACTTCACCCTGTGTGCAAACAAACAGATATATTGGGGACTTTTAATTTTAAGTAAAGAAAGTTTTTTTTTTTGTTTGTTTTTAACTTATTAGTGTAGAGTCCTAACAGTAGATTTCAATCCACTGCTAGAAGCGGTAGGCTTTAATAGAGAAATGAAAAACTCCATAAGGGTGGAGCACAGGGGAGGAGGAGCACAGTCATTTAGAATGGGTGCCAAGTGCCAGAGGTAACTATGTCTAAAATCACTATGATTAAAGATAAGTAAAGCAAATGTTTGCCAAGTTCGTTAACAAACTTCATCAAAGAAAAAAGAAAAAAAAAAAGTTTTATTCACCTGTTCGCTCTCCCCTGGTGTCCTCTTCTGTGTCTTAAAGAGGTTATCCAGCGCTACAAAAGCATGGCCACTTTTTTTTTCCAGAGACAGCCCCACTCTTGTCTCCAGTTTGGGTGCAGGTTTTGTAACTCCGTTCCATTGAAGAGAATGGAGCTTAATTTCAAACCACACCTGAACTTGAGACAAGAGTGGTGCTGGCTCTGGAAGAAAGTGGCTATGTTTTTGTAGTGCTGGATAACCCCTTTAAGCCACCTCCAGACCACTCAGGCAATCACTGACTGAGGGACAGCACCACGGCCAGTGATTGGCTAAGCGGGTTGTTACTCTCCAGCAGACATAAGAGTGACAGCCCCAATCACTGGCTTCAGCAATGTACCTTCTAAAACACTCTTTACTTGGAGTCACTTGGAGTGGAGAGAGTGACAGCCCCCTCAGCCAATCACTAACCAAGAAAAGACAGCCACACGGTCAGTGATTGACTGAGCAGGCTGTCACTCTTATGTCTTGAGAGCCACAGCCCACTCAGCCAATCACTGGCCGCAGCGCTGTCCCTCAGTCAGCAATTGCCTGAGTTGGCTGGAGGTGGTTGAAGACACAGAAAAGAACCCCGTGGAAGCACGGACAAGTAAGTAATTTTTTAGAAGAATTTGTGAACATCACGAACAAAATCTTTAAAAGATTTGCTTATCTTTAACTATGATCATTGGGGCATCTGAAAATTAGACATGCTAAACATTTGGTGGTTAGGCTGGGTTCACACTGAGTTTTTGCAATCCGTTTCTTTCATCCGTTTTTTTCAAAAAACGGATAAAATAAAAAGGATGCATTTGTGTGCATTCGTTTTGATCCGTTTTTCCATTGACTTCCATTGTAAAAAAAACGGATCAAAGCGGACATGCACACAAATGCATCCGTTTTTTTCATCCTTTTTTTGAAAGAAAAAAAACAGATGAAAAAAACGGATTGCAAAAACGCAGTGTGTGAACCCAGCCTTAGCCCTCCGGTGTAATATATATTTATTATAAAAAAAAAAAAAAAAAAAAGTTTGCAACAATGTATCAGTCTGAAGTCCAGACTACTTAGCTCACTAGCATTGCCTAGAATATTAGAGAGAAATAGAACTTATTGTAAGGGTATGTTCACACAGTGCTAATTGCACAGAATATCTGCAGGATTTCTGTGCAAAAACTAAGGGGAAAAAAACTATGTATTTTAATCTGTTAGGGATAAGGTGCTGAAAATATAAAGCATATTAGCCCGGTTATTTATACAGCCTAAAATCAGAAATCTTCTTTAAGGGTACTGTATGTACACGCTGCAGATTTTATTTATATTGATTTACACAGCACAACATCCTCGACATACGTATCTGCCACTTAAATTGAGAACCTACAAAACTGGGACTTAAGAATAGACTATGAAACACACTGTAACTTTAGATCACTACAGTGCCCAATGTAGCGGAGAGGCTGATCAATATATCCATTTAGATTATGACTGTATGTAAACAGTCAAATAGTGTAAAGGTTAATCTTTCAAGTCAATACATTACCAGTATTCAGCCATACATTAAGCACTATAGACTAAATTTATGGACGCTACAACAATAGGATCAGCCAGGCATCAAAGCTTAAGCAATCCTGTATTAATATATTTTTACTTTATCCTTCTTCTAAATTGCTTTATTGTTTGCACACTAAATGTGTTACACAGAGTATTTAACTCAGTACAGTAGGTAATGGAATAGGCAAAGATAAGGTCATCATAGCTAATAATTTAACCTTAAATGAGACATGGTTTATTACAGGCAACATGAAGCAGCAGAAAAGGTCACAGCAATATAATAGAAGGGACTTACAGCTTTGCCATCTTCTCCAGGGTCTCCCTGAAAACAAAAAAAAAAGGTAAGTTCCCAATAAGTTATAAGACATTCCATTTACATAGAAATAACACTGGTTATAGCAATAGACCCCACAACTGGCTGTATAGAGCTCCTACAAATATGGATGGGAGCAGACATCTGGAACAATAGTAGACATGGGAAATGTCATAGGCTGCACTGACCCAGCCCCAATCTGCCTGCCGCCCTAGGGTTACCAGGAAAACATGGATAAATCCTATGGCCTATTGCTGTATCCATCTTTTCCAGGACACCCTAGGACAGCATCCAACTTCTCAAGATGCTGCGAGTCAAATGCTGATCATTTGGGTTTGGAAGAACATTGCCGAACCCAAACTTTTGGCAAGTTCCTTCATCACTAATCACCATCCTATTCACTCAAGAGGAGAATTATTTAAAAGAATGGTACGAGAGATGGTTTTAGTTAAAGGAACACCCCACCTAAATTGGATCGACTATATTTTGCCCAGTCCAGTCTTTGGGTTCCTGACACATCCAACACTCTACGGCTCTGCACTAGGAAGCCCCTGCAAAAGCAGCTAATGCCAAACGCGTGTCAGGGTGGGAGCTGTTCACACACAATATCATGGGTAAGCCTTCACCAGTTAATTGCAAGTAGCATGTTGCATTTTTACATCTGTGTACTCATTCCCCATAGATTGCAGGACCACTATTGAATAGAAGGTTTACGACTGTGTTTCTTGGGTGATCATGATTTGTTTCACTTTACACTTTGGTTTGTGGGCATGGGGCAATAACTGTATACTAGGTGCTTGATTTCCATGTGCTTGGGAGTGACAGTATCATGTCCATATAGGGTTTTTATCTTTGCACCGTAATTTCGGTATTTTGTAAAAAAAAAAAAAAAAAAAAAACTAAGTAATTCAATAAAATAGATTTGATGGAGATTTGGTGCCCATATTTTTTTGTATAAATTATTCAGTGGTGATTATTCTCAGGGATTTAACCTTTAATTGTGACAATATTATTTGGTATACTTTAGATATGATTAGGAAGATTTTTGAGCATATTTGTCACACAGAACGTTGGTGTTTAATCTGCACTAGGCGCTGTTTATACCATGAGTCTCCAAACTGCGGCCCTCCAGCTGTTTGCAAAACTACATTTCCCATCATGCCTGGACAGCCAAATCCAATGCTTTAGCTGTTCGGGCATGATGTGAATTGTGGTTTTGCAACAGCTGGAGGGCTGCAGTTTGGAGACCCATGGTTTATACATTTAGACTAGAGTTTCCCTTTAAGCTAAGCACATAGGCCCAGATCAAAGGGCGTGAAATATAGACTGATGTAAACTGCCCACAGCAACCAATCATAGCTCCTGTTTCATTTTACCAGAGCTAAAAGCTAAGCTGTGATTGGTTGCCGTTGGCAGTTTACACCAGTGTCTATTTTACACCCTTTGATAAATCTCCCCAATAGTTTTTTTTCTAGACCCATCACATCTGTACTGTATGACTGGGACATGAAAGGCAGCCACATTGTATAAATCTGATTTACTGTACATTTATAACCCAACTATAGCATTCATGGGGTGACCCACGTAGAGTACAAAATTATAGTTTTCAATTCATGTTTTTGTAACCAAACCGGTTTATTAACATGCAAATAAAACCAGCATGTTTATTACTTACAGGCTCTCCTTCTTTTCCAGGAACTCCAGGTGGACCTGGAGGTCCCCGAGGTCCTGCCACCTGCTGCACAGTGCTGCCATCGCTGGTCTGTAAAATTGATTGCCCTGGAGGACCAGCTGGCCCGGGTGGACCAGGGGATCCTGGGTCTCCTTTCTGTCCCTTAGCTCCAGGATATCCAAATCCTGCACCACCCTGTAGAAAAAAATCATTGTATGTTTAAATTGTGGACAACCAATCAGAACACTCTAAATCATCACATGCACATCAAACATCTATACTTACTTTAAGTCCAAGTTCTCCTTTCTGGCCCTAAAAAATAAATAACAAAAAAAATCTATCAAATCTATATTATTTGTAAATGCAGTGTGAACCCAGCCTAAAACAATATCACAAACACATATACATTATTTGTATACTCTAAAGCTGCCCAGAGAACCCCAAGTACTGATTTACAGCCAATACTATACCTACTGTCCCCAGCACAACTTCCTCCACCACCCTCACCTTTTCTCCTTTAGAGCCGACACCTGCACTTGTACTGGCGCCAGTATCTCCTTTAGGACCTTCAATGCCTCTATCCCCCTTTTCACCTCGATCTCCCTTCTCTCCCTTCTGGCCTGGCCGACCTGCAGTAAAAAGACAGCATTAGTACATGTCTCACTGAGAACACAACTAAAAGTGAGAAAATTCCTAAAGGGAACCTGTCACCCCCCGTGCCAGGGTGACAGGCTCCCGACCCCCCGCTACAGCCCCCTATACTCACCTGATCCTGCCGGGTCCCGCTTCTGGATCCGGTCGGGTCACGGAGATCTCAGCCGCTGCAGCCTGAGAGATGAGTCCAACGCTCATAGAGAATGACGGAGAGTCCAGCGCTCTGTCATTCTCTATGAGCGTTGGACTCATCTGTCAGCGCGCGCCCGGCTGCAGCGGCTGATATCTCCGTGACCCGACCGGATCCAGAAGCGGGACCCGGCGGGATCAGGTGAGTATAGGGGGCTGTAGCGGGGGGTCGGGAGCCTGTCACCCCGGCACGGGGGGTGACAGGTTCCCTTTAAAGTTTATGTGTTGGAAGCCAAATGGGCAAATGCAATGGGTACAACAGAAAGGTCTGAACTAGTTTTTTCTTTAGTTATCCCTTGGACATAGTTTCCTTTCCATTCATACAATATCGGCCATTGTCTTCAGATACATGCACATAAGAGCCGCAGACACCAACAATTTTATGGGAATTAAAATTTGCTCAAGACAATGGAATCTCCATGTCTGCGGCGAGATTACATACACTGAAGGACACAGAGTGAAGTCGATAAAATCGTCAGGAAGCACAACAATCTCTTAGGTTATTATAAGTTATAAATTTTTTAATATTAGATTTCAAGAGATTTCCAGATAGTAAAAAAGTCCAGAAGATCACTAAGCATTGCTGCTTTCTTCCAAAAACAGCACCACCCCTGCTCTTGGATTGTGGCTGGTATTGCAGCTCAACTCCATTAAAGTAAATAGTGTTCAACTGCAATACCAGACACAATCGACAGTCAGATGTGGAGCTATAGAAAAGCAGCGGATGACAGCGTCCGATATAAAACTTTTGTCTTTTATTCCTCCATAAAACAATGCAGTAATGTTTCGACTCTCGCCAGTCTTCATCAAACTGGACTCAGTGAATATACATTGTATTTTACCCCCTACCTTCTTTACCTCTTATATTTGGTCACAAAACTCCTCAGTAACTTCTAAGATTCCTTATAACTTAGGGCAAGGGTATAATCTTGTACATAATAAAGGGTATAGTTTTTCACGCAACATTTCCCAGGGTCTGGAGACGTCTTACCTTGGACTTCTACTCTCTGTACAGTCTCCTCCTTTCTCACAACAGTCTCTTGTTCCACAGCCGGTCTCTGTATAGGAGGCACTGTGATGGGTGCTTGTTCCTTGATTCTTGTTGGAGCCCTTGTCACCACCTAGATTAGAGTTTGGCGAAAATATTTTTCTACAATTAGATGCATTTTCACTTCCTACTGCCAATGTGTATAAAGAATCCCCAGTATTGTTTATCTACATTTGTCCCCAACAAGAGAGACAGAGATAGGCATGATGCTCATGTACTATACCAATACATTGCTGTGGAATATGTCAGTTCTAGATAATTATAACAGCAACGGTAAACTAATTCTACTTTAATTATACCAAAGTAACAAATATATATCTTCTACAAAATGTGAGCAGGGATTCTACTGAATACATAGTTTATAGTTGTATAGGCAAAGCGCCTTCATGTTATCATGATGTTATCATGATGTCATCTTTATGTTACCTCAACAACTTCTCTCTCTGGGACGCCACTGCCAAAGTCCCCAGAAATCTGTAATGGTAAAAAAAAAAAATTTTAAATTACAAATTGACCAGTAGATGGCAGCACGCATCCTAAGCACTTACATCAGCCACTAGATGGCAGCAGTCTGCAAATTTTAATGGACTGGTTGAGTAAAACAGACAACTTAGATTTATTTAATTTTTTTTTGCCTGATACATGGTTAAAATAGTAAAATTCTGACTTTTCAAATTGTAATTATTATTATGGCTCCAATGAGTTCTTGTAATAAGGCTGGGCTTTACATTGGCTTTTATTTTTGGCTTTTTGCTGATGATCAGCAAAAAGAATGGAAACTTAAACCCCCACACGTCTTGGATTTACCACACAACTGGATTGTCAGGACCAGTGAAGGGCATGGTAGTGCTGTGACGGGGTACTGGGAACACATGCCCTGTTCCCTACTTATCCAGTTATAGCACTAATGCTGAAACATGGAGAAATTCTGTAAAAGAACTTTATGTAATGGAATTGTCAGTTTTGTAATTCTCTGGCTCCACGTTCCATATGTCATACGGAAGAAAAATGTCAAACAGGACGATGTGAAAATCCCTACTAGTCACACTAAGTAAAAATAACAGAGATAGATGATGGACTCACCACGTCAGAATCGTCTCCATCCTCATCGCACTGCATTTCTGCCGCTCTGGGATCATTTATCATTTTTAGTTCTGCTATTACTCCCTAAAAATGACAAATAGGATAAAAGTTAGAGGTCTATTACATAATCTATATCATAACATAACATATAACATACTAGAGATGAGTGACACTAAAGTAGGAAGGAAGCAAAGTGCTTTGTTTCTATCTGTATTCTGCTCATTAGGCTGCGGGCTTTGAAGACTGCTCCACTCTCTGCCGCTTCTCCCCGGGTGCTGGGAAAAGATGGATCCAGTCCTGGGAAACTGGGAGAACTTTCCCAGGACTGGATCCATCTTCACAAAGTCTGTGCAGAAATTGTTCTGGTGTGCCGATTTCACATTTTCACATCATCTCATTTTCCATTGGGAATACGCTACAGATTAAGTGCGGATTTTTCTCATTGACTTCAATTAGGAAGTCAAGATTCACAATAAACCCACAGTGCTGTGTACTTTGCTTTCATTAATTTGAATAAACTTTACCAACATTTCCCCCTGAGAATGTTGTTGTAGAAATGCTGTGGATTTTCAGTTGTGGAAAAGACCTACAAAGACATATCCTGGTCCTCTCAATTGTGTCTTCAAACCCTATACTTGAGGTCTGATGCTGCCCACCCCAAGCCTTGGGGGATACAATTGTAGGCAATCCATCCGCTGTTCTGATCCTTGTTCACACTTGTGTTGCTTGGTGGCCGCTTTCTCCGCCGTTGACTCTGCTGGGTTTGGGGGGGCCCTTTGGGTTTGGTCCTGTTACAGTGGGGTTACAGGGCCATTCCGTGGCCTCCCTTCCCTGCTTGCGCACGCTTTGTGGGGTTGGCGGTCGCTGACCGACACAGTGTTCATTTTGTGTAAGAACTCATGTGGGCCAGGAGACCTGCACGTGGTACATGAGGCAATATGGTTTGATCAAATTAAATACCTACATCCTAGCGTTGGTTTTTTAATGTAGCCGAGAGGCATTGGTGTCAGCCATAGGTGTGATATGCAACAGCTCCTTTCTCTCTATGTCCGTATTTTACTGATCCATATTAATATGGTCTTTATATGTCATCAACACCACATATACTATATCCACTATGCCATTGTGATTTACTATTATTACTACATGTGGGGGAATCATGAATTACATGCATTCATTAAACAAACAGTACAGAGACAGCACCTATTAGAAGTCTACATAACACCAAAAATCATGGGAAAATTTGCATATCAATGGACCCCTTTAAAATAAGTGTAGTCTATCAAGTGCCACATGCTGTCATTTACAATATTCTGTCTCTATTATAAAGCATAACAAGGGAAATGCCTAACAGATATGGATGAGCCCTAAAAGTTGGTTGCAGCTATTACAATTCAATTACAGAGAGTTACCACAAGGGGGCACTAAACTAACAAAAATTCACCCTCCTGAACTCTTATACTCTGTGGAGCGACACCTATTCCAATGATGTTATCATTATCCCGAGTCTCTATCAGTCTCCCGCAGATGGTCAGTGCTCTGTATTGTAATGCATGCGCTGAACTCCTGAGCTCTGAAAAATAGCACAGTAGAGCCCTAGATGTGTCCAGCATACGGAGCCCCTGCGTCTTTTCCCTATATATACATTATAGTAGTTCAGACTTTTCACAGTGACCGATTCTCTATAACTAGTGTTAGCGTTCAATATTTTCCAGAACAGAATCTCCAATCTTAATAACGGTAAGAAAATATTTACTGTTTAGAGGAAACTAATAAAAAAATCTTAGCTAGCGATGAGGGACGTCTTAATATTTGTGCTCCGGCTAATCTGTAAACTCGTATTCCTGCCAACGTAATGGGGAGTTTTACGAAAATAGGACAGATTTCCAAATGAAGTTTAGACAAGATGAAAATCAGCAAATAACAGTAAGACAAACATGGACTCGGCTGATCGCGTAATTGGATTTAACCCTTCAGTAAAGTGGATTTTATTTTATTCCAAATATTATATGGGATAAGAATACTATGCCCTATATACAGCAGATTATACTATACAGGCCATGCTATATAAACCATATAATATGCCATAAACGACTGATAGATGCCAGTTCCACCTCTAGGACCTGCATCTATCCTGAGATCAAGGGCCCTCCATCCGCCTCTAGTCGTATTTTGGAAATCGGAAACTCGCATGTAGGCTGTTTTACACAATTTGCCTAATTCCCATTGACAATAATGGAAGTTCCATAAACAGTGTGGCATCACCAATTATGTTGTTTACCAGACTCCCAAGAGTTACGGGAACGGCATAGCTCACATTACTGCAATGTTTATACAACTCCCACAAAAGTCAATGGCCGCATCCATCATATGTTAAAGGCAAATCCTGTGAACATGTCAGAAATGTCCAGATGGGAATATCGCCTTAAAAAGCTACCAATATACTAGAAGTACTGACTGATTTGTTGTACATTATATGGCACAAAGTACTCAACAGAACAACTACATGGGTACTATATACAAGTATGAGGTCAATGCAGGAAAGTGCTATATTACATGTGACCCACTGAAAAGAATGGGATATAATGGGGGAAGAGTCCATATGTCCTAATAAAGAAGTGGCCCCCATGAAAGTGAATGAATCACCTAAATTTTCTTTTAACGATTAGAGCCGGATACTAAAAATTGTTCTTTAATTCTAATTGGTTTCTATTTTCTGACTGTAATTTTTTCTTTATTTCAATTTTTGTACATTGCTATGGGAGCTACCATCTTGCCTGAGCTGTTTTTAACAACATTTAGTGACATGCTTTACAGTAAGACTCATGGACATAGACGGCAATATACTGTCCCTGTGACTGTCCCCTTAAGAAGAATATGAAACATCACTGAGCGTGCTCTGTGACCTTTATAGAGGTCATTCCACAGGGAGCTGCTATAGTCTCCCCCACCTACTGGTGTCACATGTCGCTTGTAGTACTGTACAGATCACTTTACAGCAGCCTCCTCTTATGACCACAGACACAACAGGAAGTCTAAGCTTATTTTCAGCCCAAGTGGTGAGAATTAAAACTGCAAGATCTCAGGATTATTTTATAATATAGATAGAAAAATGAAAAATATGAAAAAATTTCACCAAAATACTTTAAATTATGTTCGACATAAAAACATTATTTAAGCAATAAGTAATCTGATGACACATTCCATTTAAAGGGGTAATTCACAAAAAAAAAAAAAATCAACTGGTACCAGAAGAGGGTGCAGGAGAGGGTCTCTGTGGGGATTTGCTGCTCTGGACAGTTCCTGACATGGACAAAGGTGGCAGCAGAGAGCACTGTGTCAGACCGGAGGGAAAAAATACACCACTTCCTCCAGGACATACTGCAGAGATTTGATATTTTTTAATAGAAGTCAATTACAAATCTCTGGTACTTTCTGGCACCAGTTGATTTAAAATATTTTTTTGTGAACTACCCCTTTAAGTGTCTCTGGCACCTTATGTGATCCATGACTCCCTGCCCTGAGGCTTGCCAAAGCAGTCCTAGATTATAACTATGTGTCCTGACATCTGATTGCATAGGTGAGTGCAGCTCACAAGGGCAAAAGAGAAAACCCTTTAAACTGATCAAAATAACCTGTCTATAAAGTCATCCTCATACATTTTTTTGTGGGTTTGTGATTCTTCAAGTTTTTTTTTTTTTTTATTCTGATAATTTTTACATGCTTTTTTTTCCAGTCCTGCAGAGAAACCACTGGAAAAAGGCCATACAAATTTGTGTCAGATACCTTTTAGATATGCACCATGCTCAACAAGGGAAGGAGCAACGTGAAAGGGGTCAGGGCTTAAAGGGCTTATCTAGGATTACAAAAACATGGGTGCTTTCTTCCAAAACAGCGCCACACCTGTCCACAGTTTATGTCTGGTGCTTACATTTAAGTCAATGGAACCAAGCTGTAATACCACACACAACCTAATTAAGGGGTGGCGCTGTTTTTGTAAGTATACGGTTAAATTTTTCTTATCCCACATAACCCTTTAAACTGCACCGTAAAAACACCACTTTTTGCGTGTAAAACTAAGCAATTAGATGACTGAAAGTTATACTAGACTAGGGGTGTCAAACTCAGACCCCCCAGCGGTTTCAAAACTACAATTCCCATCATGCCTGGACAGCCAACGCTAAAGCTTTGGCTGTCCAGGCATGATGGGTATTGTACTTTTGCAACAGCTGGAGGGCCTGAGTTTGACACCTGTGTACTAGACAGTCTAAGGGTGCACTTGGTATTAAAACAGCCTGAATTATGGTTAAAAGTCTGGTACATTCTTCAACTGTCTATTCTACATTCACACTGTCTAGAAATTTTCCATTATCTCCCCCGCTTAGTTTTTCCTAAAAGTGTTATGCCCTGTCCCCCCACCCCACGGCAAGGAAAAATGGCAACGATAGGAAGTAGATTGTTAACCCATTGTGATTGATGATGACCTTCTCTATAAAGCAATATATAAATAATATCTTATAAATATATGTAGAACCCAAAGCTGAAGACGGGGGTGCTTCCTGTATTAGCTTACATTCCCCAAAACCTTACTGTTCTGCACCATCCAACCTCCCGTAACCACACAGGGAGAACTGGATATCCTTCCCGCGGCTGATGGCAGGAGAAGCACTTCCTAGCAGTGTCAGGGCGGATTAGCTCTGTAGATAGATGTAAAACTATTCTGCCATAAAAGCTTTCTCATGAGCCTTTTAAACCGATATTATTTATATGAGCTTTATCTCCGTCTATTATAAAGGATTATTCCATTTCCTAAACCTCTCAGATCTTATAAATCTCATACTCTCAGCCTCTACAAGGTCTGTGCATAGATGCGGCTCGCTCTGTGCTGCGCAGCTTGTAGGGGCAGTAACAGTGACCTCTCTTATCCTGTTGGCAAGGACATCTCCCTCCATGAAGCCATCCCTTCAGCTGTTCAGCATCCACAGCAACCTCCATAGTACAACGATTATCACACACACATTTTCCTATTCTCAATGCTCAATTTCGCCTTTGTCTAAGCAATTCCTTAATTTCCGAGGGACGAAAATGTCTGCTTTGTTCACACATTGAAGATACTAGATTCCAAGCATACTACTCAGAGCTCTTCTATAGACACCCCAGGACATAATCTCAGAATACATCCATCACACACAAAATGGACAATGGATCAATGCCACAATGTAGACTCAAAGAAAGACCACAACCGACTGTCTTTAGATCATCACACACCATCACATAAATCAAGTACTTCTAGAACCAAACAGAATTGTATGTAGAAGTGTATTTGCCATGTTAATAATTGACTTCCTACCTGCCCAGATATTTAGAAGACTCACCAAACTATAGCTAAAAGCCTAAAACTTGAGTTTTATGAAAAACCTCCTGATCCTCCAATACATTGTTATTTTTGGGGTGTTTTGCTTTCTAACATTTTTAGAGGATGCAAGTAACCTAGTGATTTGATAACACAATCTCATGGCCAGATCCAAGTTAGGGTATATGCACACTAAGGAATTCTCGCGGATAACTTACATAGTAGTTGGAGTGGTGGGGGCTGTTAAAAATTTTGCCCTATGGGGCACAAGCTTTAAATTATACCTTTCTATTGGCAATTATCTTCAAGAGCACCTTAAACCTGGTTACAAACCATCTTTATATCATGCAAAAGGTAACTTTTTCTAAAAAAATGTATACATTTAAAGGGTCATTAACCTTACATATGTTTACAAAAAGAGCAGAACTATTTAAAACTGTTATATCACCTTTTTCAACAGTTTCCCTGCCCTTCTATATCTCTATATTACACCCTCATAAGCAGCAGCACAAATGAAGGACATTATAGAGCAGTAAGAAGCAGTGTAAACTGTAAATTTAGCACTGGGGTACTGGGGTGACAAACTACCAGAACTTTCAACAGCTACACTGCACACAACTTAAGGACTGGTGTAATGCTGTATTTGTAAAAAAATGGCCATGGATAACCCCTTTTTAGCAGTCTTTTTTTAACAGCTTTGGCATGGCATGTTCTACTCCTAAGAAATTACCACCAAGTAAACTGTAATCCTGTCAGCAGGTGACCAGGTTCTAACTTCACCCCAAAAAGTATTTACCTGGTAGCGGTCAGGATCAGCGCCTCCAGCCTGGGCAACAAAAAGACCAGAACCATCTTCCAATTCCATCTCATCAGGCGATCTCTCGAACCGGACCCTCTCCAATTCATCACAATTCATGAATAACGCAACTTCCTCTTCCTCCACACCAATAGCAAAGCGTGTCCACTGGTTAGTCAGAGGCGCAATATTGAAGGTGGCAGCAGGGTAAGATGCTGGTGATCCAGGCTCTGTGTAGTAAAAAATAATCTGCTGCTTACCATCTTTGACCTCAGTCAGCTTCACCCCAACGTAGACAAGTGACTGTGAAGCATCAGTGATAGAGAACAGCATTCCGGCCTTCTTAGTTGTTGGTTGGATGTAAAACAGAATAGAAAAGTCCCTAAACAATGGGCTGGGGAGGTGGAACTGGGCCACTTGACCTGTGTTGGCATCTTCTCCAAATACATAGCCAGGAGTTTTATCAGGACCGGAAATCATGGTGATCTGTTCTGGAGGTGGATCTCCGATCAGTTGTAAAAGACCGACCTCTACAACTCCTCGGTCTGGAAAAATAACAGAAGCAGAGAAAATCACAATTAGATGAGAAATTGATAATATTTATTCATAACAGGCCATTTCATGGTGCCATAAATAACCTTTGTGAATTACAATATTACATCAGTCACTGTGCCTAAAATACCACCTGTTAAATGAAACACTATAAAAAAACATACAAATGGCTACAGACATGTAAGTGTACAGCACATAAGGAATTCAGAATCACACACCTAAATAAGTGCAACCAATATTCATAACAGATCTGGGGCACCTAATGCCAGACCAACATTCTAAAATATATTTTATATCCAAGAACTTTCATACTCAAAGCCTAAACCTGGAACAATGTTTTAGCTTTTGATTCAGGACACCAGGACCATTTTGCTACTTTTGAATTTGGCAAACAAAAACAAAATAAAAGCTTAAAACAAACAAAAAAAAAAAAGCAGAACCGGAAAATTCCCATAATTTTAAAGACACTGTCTTCTTCCCCCTCCCTAATAAGGATGATGATGATGAGGATGATCATGATGATGATGGTCTTTTCCTGGCTAAACTAAACAGCTACACTACAATTCCAAATGAATCCATGCCGACTGAAGGTTAGAGGTCATGAAACATTGATCATTTTGAGTAAAACCACTGGGACCTCCATTATCCTGAGAACAGGATGTTCTTTTGCAGAGTTGGATTGAAGTTTCTCGGATCCAACAGAGGAAATTAATTTGAGGGCCCACATCCTTTTGTAATTCCACTTCAAAACTAATCCCCAGATATCCTATAAAACCCTGGGTGTACAATTATTACTTTAAAGTCAGCTCTGGTCAGCCACATTACATACATTATAGTGATGATCTTCTGGCAGACCAGCATGACCCTATTCTTCTGGGATAATCAGGGCAGGCCTACGTGCTCTCTTCTTGGTGTATCCAATGGTACTTAAGGAAACCACTTGGAGAAAGCACATTTTAGGGAGAACCCTAAAACTCCACTATTAAGTCTGCAAGAAATTGCTAGTAACCTCAAGCTATCCAGCGTGAGGAGGCAGATAGCTCCCCATATCTCAGCTTCATAGATGTGTGATATTGAGGTTAACTATAGTCAATACTCAAAATACTTTTAAAAGAAAAGCATCACGTAGAACATGTCTTCTGACCAACCAGTTCTTCCTACAGAATAGGAGGAGCCAAGAAGATATATAGTTTTATGGGAAAAGATTCTGTTTAATGTTCAGTATTTTATTGATCTCAATCTCTTACTGTATATTAGCGACTGAGTGGGACCACCAGTCTACTGAGTGGGACCACCCACTGGACTCCTAAGCCCAGAATGAGCTCAAATTTACATCGATAAAATAGAAGTTAAAACTTGAAGGGTATGGAGCATTACCTCAGCAACCCAATGGCAGTACATAATGACCTTTAAGGTTCTGATTCAAATAATTTATAAAAAAATAAACAAATAATAAACATTATTATCATCATCTATCTCTATATATCTTAAATATTCCTCAAATCCATGGAGTTGTCCGACTAGAAACCATCCCTGTGCTATAAGGGTGGCCATTTTAGTTGTTACCCATCTCTTTTGGAAATCCTTTTTTAATTTAAGGGGCCCCAAACATAGGGTGACTGCATTTATTGCTTTTAGTATATACTGTAAAACATATTGCACATTGTTATTCTTCTTCATACGTATCCACTTATCCTGTCACCCGAGTGAATGGACTGTGTGCAGTCATAAGTGAACTTTACAGTATAGTTCAGGGACTCATGCAGTGCTAATTATGAATGGCAGAAGCAGCAGAAAACAGTTACAGATGCATCGTTTCCCACCAAGATTTTTCCTAGATTTCTTTCCATTTTGTCCTAAGGGATTTGCCACTTACAGGGTTTTCATGGGAAAACTGCTCACCCAGCGGAACAGCTGACGTTTTTATTTATTGTCACAACTGAGAGCAACTTAACTGTGTATAAAGAGTCTTTTACTGGTACAGATGTGTTCTGTATAGCCACAACTAATCATCCTGTTACAGTATCCACTATTTCCAAATGAAATGCCAACATATCTAACATATCTAATGGCTGGCTATCACTTCTTCCTATGCTCACTGCTCACTTTGTGCCAAGCTATTCAAAGCATTCACATATCCAGAAGGAGGTTGTATACTGTCCAATACTGTGGTATGGGGGAGGCACCAAGACAATGGACCACTGTCTAACCAGGGCACACATGTATATACTGTATATACATATATATCCTCCTGGACTCTTGGAATCCTCCAATAATGTGATTAGAAGGTAGCGCTAGAAGGTCCCCAATAATTCTGGTTTATGGAATCATTGACAGGCTTCTTATCAGCCTTTCTTTCCAGTTCCAAGATGATTTATGGCCTCATCAAATGAAATTTCATCATATCATAAATCAACCCAGCTGAGGAAACAAAGGCTGATAAGAAGCCTGTCAGAGACCCGCTTCTCCGATGGACTTTACTGATAATAGTACCTGTAAAACACAAATTTAAAGTGTTACTGCCAAATAAAATAAACTTTCGACTAGTTGCTCGATTGAAGATCAGGAGATATATCCGGGTGAACAGCAGTGCATTTCACTAACCGACCTGCTGCAAGATCCAATTGATTTGTTTCATAGACTCTAATGGAGCAAATGAGATTGACAGCCTAGTTGTGAAGAACGCTGCCGTAAGCTTCACCCAGTTATATCTCCTGCCTTAAGCAGGGTTTAGGAATGAAACCCAGTGTGATCTTTAACTTTTGACATCTCTGATCACGTTAACAGTTATTTTATGTGACTTTTTTTGTGGTTTTATGTTACTTTTTATGTGTGTTTTTTTTTTTTTTAACCATAATAAGCACAAGGCAAGGAAAATAAGAATTCTCAATTGTATCCATAGCCTTTAAAGGGGAACTACCAGTAGGTTAGACGAATCTAACCTGCTGATATTTCTCTACTGCACAGGAGATGCCGAGGAGGAAGTTTCCTCCTTTGCGCCGTTCTGGTGCAGTTAGTCTCCACGGTGCGGTGAGACTGTTAGGAGCAATAAAGCACCCGTTAGGAGCACTGCCCGTCTCCATAGTGCCGATCCGCCCTCGGCCAGCCCCCCCCCTTACTAATGATAATGAATGGGGTGGGCCTGCCCAACCTGCTGATAGTTTCCTTTTAGGAAGGATCTTGAATATTGAATATTTGATCATTGCATACTAACACTGGCAACAAACAAGAGGTAACTATGTTCTCGTGAAAATCTTGTGTTACCTACATTTTCTACAGATCATATCAGATCATATCTCGTATAGATATCAGATCATATTTCTACAGAACATATCTATACGAGCTTTCGGCATCAAAACAGGATCA
The DNA here is from genome assembly GCF_027789765.1 of Dendropsophus ebraccatus. NCBI lineage: Eukaryota > Metazoa > Chordata > Amphibia > Anura > Hylidae > Dendropsophus > Dendropsophus ebraccatus. Next base: position 41,631,367 of record NC_091462.1, on the reverse strand, counting down.
AGATGGTCATCAACATCAATCTTAACTTTCTTCGCTGTCACCAAAAGCATATGTGTAGCAAAAAAAATAGGAGATAGGTGTCCCATAGATCACATATATCATATTTATCATATACTGTGTACGATTTCATGGCTGATGTGATGGTTTGTAGGATCAGGGGTCTACAGCAATGCACCACTATAAGGGATGAAGGCCAATAGAGCCAACTTTCTCTAAGCATGCTTCCATCCATATTTACAGATGATATCTACTATATGCTTTAAATTAACAGTCCTGAAGGGAGATCCACAAGTGTTCCCTCCACAGACCAATAAATCCAATGGTATGTCCATTACCCTTACTAAAATATTTTCCCATATATAAAACATCTGGTTTAAGAGTTGGTTCATCCTGACCTCCGTAACACTAGGTAAATCATCCACAATGCTGCATCCTTCATCCAATGTTCAGGACAAATTACACTTATTATCTTCCTTAAATTATCTTAATGGGAAAATATTGGGGTTTGGGTAAAGGTTGTGTCCATTTTACTTTTTTATAGTTACAGAAAGAACAATACATCACATCCAGAAACATGATATTCTTTAGGTAATAGTTATAATAGATATTCTTTAGTAATATAGTAATAGTCATCATGTACCGTTTCATCCTATGTGAAAGACCATGAAAAAATATGGATTTTGCTACGTGTATTTAGGGGTTAGGATAATTGAACAGAGAGAGAGAGAGAGATTATCGTTTATATATTATCCATATAGTCTATATGTTTATATACTTTTATATTATATTCTAAAAGGAATATCAGTCCCCTAATAAAATCTAATGTAAAGAATAATAAAAGTCTCTTCAAGGATCACTGACTTTTTCTTAGTCCTAAAACTCTTTGGGAACTCCTAATCTGCATAAGGTGGTACATTATACCATGTACATTGGAGAATTGCTAGTTGTAGAATTTCAGGCTATGTTCACACACAATTAAAACAACGTCCGTTGTTTGACACGGCCATTGTTTGACACTGCACTGCTCTTTTACATGTTCCTGTGGCCGATACCGCCATATCGGCCGCAGGAACATTCTTTTATTTCTCTTTGGATTGCAGGCAAATTCGGGTGTCAGAACGGCCATACATTGTGTGCATACAACGGGAACTAGCATTATTTTTTGACAAGAACGGCCATTGCTTTATTCGCCCAAAACAGCTGTTCTTGTCATAAGAAATACATTGCGTGCACATAGCCCCATAATGTATATATCACTCCATCTCTCAATAAAGAATAAATATACAGTATAAAGAATATGTAGTATAAATAATCTAAAGTATAAATAAAATACATGTGTTGTATATATAATAAGAATAAATGTGCAGCATACATAGGCGCACTAAGAATCTAGGAATGTCTTGTACTATGGCTCATCATCTGAAGGATATCTCATGGCACTGTGATCCATGAAGGCAATAGCGTGATTGGGAAAGTCCTTATCATTCCCTGGCTGCACACTTAGAATTCACACTCCAGAATGTAGATTATGAGATTTCAGACAACAATGCTTCTCTGTGAAGTACAGTGGTTTACAGATGTCAGCAATACATGAACACAATCCCCAGAAGGGAAACATCCCGCGCATGGCAGCTATTTCAGTAACTGAACTAATTGCTGTGATGAAGAAGAAACAGCTGCCTGGAGCGAGAAGACAAAGCTGCGGACAAGTGTTTGCAACTGGACGGAGACTATGCAGAGCATGAGAGACACATGAGCTGTACAGTGTAATCCAATGATGGATACAGCACTAGCAGCATAGTGATATTACACCACAGCCAAAGCTATCAGGTTAGATTTTCCTTAGTGGTTCCTATCAGTGGAATGCTCTGCATCACAATCCCTTTTTAAGTATGTTCCCATCTTGTGCTGCTCAGAATCTGGTACTAAATGCCAGTTTCCATGTGATAAAGCCTACAGCTGATAGCAAGACGAAGGCTGATGAGTTCCAGACCGCTCTGACACTGACGGAACTTTAGAAAGTATAAAAGAATGGCAAATATCGCTATAAATACCAGGCCCAATAGCATAAGATAGAGGTCAGCAAACATTTAGGCTATGTTTTCTCACCATGTTTCTGGGAGGTTTTTATGGAGTTTAATTTAATTTTACAACTTCCTGTAGTTCCCACAAATATTTTTAAGACCATAAAGGCCATAAAATTTACTGTCGACATCCTTTTTTTCTTTTTAGCTGTTTACATGCCAAAACATGGCCAAATTTAAACAAATAATTTGAGACATATTTTGGGACATAATGGTCCAAAATATGTCCCAATTGGAAAAAAAAAAAAAAAAAAAAAAAACTTTTGGGCAATCTTTTGCCCATCCAGTAAAATAACTAAATTTTTACTGTTAAGAAGCTTCCCAAAAGCCAAAAAGTAGACTCCTTAGCCAGCAGGAGTCAAATTTTGAGCATTCGGGTTGGGATGAACGCGAAAGTTCGGTAAGTCCGCTCGTCACCACAAAAAGTCTTGAAAATTTCAGACTTTACTTAAAAAATGGATTTATTGAACAGTTTACATAGTGTAAAAGTGGTTATACAGGACTTAGAGAAGCAGAACTGCTTTCTTTTTTTTTTAAAAAAATCTGTTGCTGGGTTGTGTTTGGTATTGCAACTCATCTACACAGAATAGAGTAGAGCTCAGCTGCATTATCACACACAGCACATAGATAGGTGGGGCCACTTTCTTGGAAGAATATGGCATGTTAATATAATCCAGAACCACCCCTTTAAAGGGAAACTATCAGCAGGTAAATTAATCTATTCTGCTGATAGCTCCCTATTGTGCATAGGACACTGAGGATAAAAGGTAAGTCTCTTACCTTCATCCTCGGCACGGCTCCTGTGCAGTTAGTAGATCCTTATGCTAATTGGGTGGTTTAGAGAACTGATCCGCCCCCAGCCAGCCCGCTGGCTCTAAACCGCACAATTAGAATAAGGATCTAACTACTAACAGCACTGGAATGGCTGTGAGGATGAAGGTAAGTTTCTTACCTTCATCCTCAGCACTCAGTGCACAAAAGGGACAAATCAACAGATTAGACAGGTTAGTTTCTCTTTAAGTTGAAAGCCTGATGGATCTAGTTTAAGCTTGTCTATTACTTTGCTAGGAGAGGGACGTAACCTTCTGCTGTCCCAACCTGCAGTAACACTGTGGTACCTGGCAGAGGGCAAAAACTGTATTGTGTAGCTGCTCCCGATAAGTATTAAAAGTCAGTGTAGTATACCATAAAATGGTGTCAGAGCGCCAGATGATTGAAGCTGCGTAACCACAGAGATGTGAGAATGTCCATATTGAACCTTGGCCATGCTCAAAGTTCTACGCTGGGCACATGGACATCAGATCAAGATCACAGCAAATCTGCTGTGGAAGAAGGTAGTCTAGTGTGATGAATCATGTTTCTTTTTGCATCACATCAATGGCTGGAATGGAATGGAACCAGGATACAAGCCTTAAACCTGGGTAGAAGGCATGCTCTGCGCAATATTATGCTGGAAAACCCTGGATCCTGGCATTCATGTGGCTGTTACTTTAAGATGTGTAAAATATCTACAAATTGTACAGACCATGGGGGTAAAGCTCACTGCCACACTGAAAACATTGTTCACAATGGTTTAAAGACCATGGACTCTATGCCTTAATGGGTACACAATATTAGGCAACCCCTATGGTTTTATGTTGCTGTGGTCCTACATAACAGTGTTTCCTGGTATAACAGGTATGGAGCCAGAACGTGGTATATTACATGTTATGAAGCCAGAACATGGTATATTACATGGTATGTAGCCAGCACATGGTATATTACATGGTATGGAGCCAGCACATGGTGAATATATACCATTTTTTTTTTTACTTTAAATAAATTATTTTCTCATAGAAACATTATCACCTTACATTACATTATAATATCTAAACACAACCAAAAACTTTTCTAATCCCCCCTCCCTCCCACCCAGAAGTTATGACCTTTTTCTTAGTTTCAGATACAACCAATCATACATCACCGATTGTGGTATGTCCCCTTGTATGGATAAGGCCCGCAGGGCGCCCACGTAACCCTACCAACTCTTAAAGCTATACCTCCTCCACCCCCACTACAACTATTTACAAAATTACCTTACACACCATTAGGTGAAGGCTCCAACCGCATCCCCACCTCACCAGGAGACTAGAGCAGCACATGATATATTACATGGTATGGAGCCAGCACATGGTATATTACATGGTATGGAGCCAGCACATGGTATATTACTTGGTATGGAGCCAGCACATGGTATATTACTTGGTATGGAGCCAGCACATGGTATATCACATGGAATGGAGCCAGCACAAGGTATATTACATGGTATGGAGCCAGCAGATTGTATATGACATGGTATGGAGCCAGCAGATGGTATATGACATGGTATGGAGTCAGCAGATGGTATATTACTTGGTATGGAGCCAGCACATGGTATATTACTTGGTATGGAGCCAGCACATGGTATATCACATGGAATGGAGCCAGCACAAGGTATATTACATGGTATGGAGCCAGCAGATGGTATATGACATGGTATGGAGCCAGCAGATGGTATATGACATGGTATGGAGCCAGCAGATGGTATCAGCTACATAGAGGAATCTGTAATTCCCTGCCCTCACCCTCCACACCCATGCCCCCAATTAATAACACCAGATTAGAGAATGGCTAGGTGTGCACAGTATTACTTGTTGGAGTGAATAAATAACAACTTACTCTACAGATGAAACATCACTTAAAAGCTTTTACCCTAAAACCCGTGTAATACCTAACCATCATTTCCACTTTGAACTGCAGAAAAAGAGCAAACATGTGACTTTGATCTACTGCCCGAGAGCCATGCCAGCCCCCAGTCACCAAGGTAGGCACAGAAATAACAAGTGCTCCTCCACATAGGGCAGGAAGATCTGCTGTCTGTACAGATAAACAGAGGTTTTGGCAGAAAGTATCAGCGCACATGATGCACATGGCTCCAAGGTCAGCTACAAACCCTTTCTAGTATTATTTCATCGTGTGCCAACATATTATCAGCAAGCCCAGGAGCACCATCAGCTGACTATGGGCAATTTACCATCTGCACCAATATCACAATAATATCACTTGTATTACAACCCACATATAGCAAAAAAATATTAAACTGTTAACACGTATTCAAGGGCATCCTTATCACAGGTAACATACATCTGTACACACTGCATGGTAACAAGGTTTATACAGTGGTGACACTTGGTAGAAGGTGAAGCTGCTTCAACCAGTTTATACTTGCAAAAAGAAGCTTTATGGATTTCATGCGTCACCACTTAAGTAGTTCAATAGAGGACCCAGCATGATTACTTAGACCCAGCATTAGTACTATGAGCAAGTTTAATTATAAGCCGCCACCCTCCTTCCCAATGAATAGAATGTGAGTGGCTGCAACTCACCCATATAGACTATGACTGCCACATGTGGAAATTATTAAATGATCTGAAAAGTATTACTGAATGACAAGTGACTTGTACCCACCTACCACATTGCTTGCTGCTGAGCAATCACCCAAACACAGAGGGGCTGCTCTGTTAAAGGGGTATTCTCATCTCCACAAGTTATCCCCTATCTACACGATAGGGGTTTACAAGTTGGCTGGTGGTGGTCCAACCACTGGGACCACCACCGACCACATGAACAGAAGGAAAGTATAAAGTATAAAAGAAGCGACCGTGTGCATGTGCGGCCGGCGCTCCATTCTTCTCTAAGGCTTCCAAACATTGCTGAGTTTTGGGAGATGGAAATAACCCTTAATCAAAGCGTACCTCTCCCAATTTTTTTTTTTTTTAATGAACAGGGGTTGTGATCGCAAGCAGTTTTGCAATATACTCGCTTTCTTTTTTAAAGTCTTCTTAAAATCAAGGTTATACATCCTGTCAAACTGTGGTCCACGCTCCCTCTGTGACGATATTTGGTATTTTCTCTGATCAAAAAAAAAAAAGAGAGACCAAACACAGAAAGTCAGAAGCCCTTTGAGCACTCACACATGGAAAGACACCTGTTCATCATGCAGGTTGTATATCAACTGAGGACAATTAACTTTTCCTAATTATATTATCAGCTCTGCAGATTACCAGTAGACAATTCTCTTTGTTATGAAATAATTCAGTCAGTATAATGTCACTGTGGCTACAGAGGTTTTGGTGCTGTGTGACAGGAGAGCTGACCATACAATGCAAGCACCTCCAGGATTTTCTGCTACTGAATGTGCAGCAGTTGTACACGTGCACAGTAAATACTTGTCACACTCCATACCTGCTCAGGAATGGCTGTCAATCAATACCAAGGCATGTCTGTGAATGTGCAAAGGACTGGGACTTCCTGTATTTAGTCTCCTTTTTTTAACAGAGAAAAGACCAAATCTGGACCGCAGTTTGACGGGAAGGTTGGAATCACCTTTTGAAGTTTTTGTGCCAAAACCTGGAATACTCCAACAGGAGAGAGAAGTACAAAAGTGTACTGCAAAATTTCTTGGGATCACAACCCCTGTTGATTTAAAAAAATATATATATTTTGCGACAGTGCCTCTAACTTTTTTTTATTTATTCCTATTACTTATATATAGCTGTCATATTCTGCAACTCTGTACCTTCACCACCATCCACATTAGTCCCTGTCCCCAATGGAGCTCACAATTTAAATTTCTTCTAATATCCGAAAGACAAACACATGCTAGGGTCAATTTTCATAGGAAGCCATTTAACCTTTCAGTATATTTTTGGAGTGTGGGAGGAAACTGGAGAACTTGGAGGAAACCTACAGACAAACACAAGGAGAACGTACAAACTCCATGCAGATGTTGTTCTTGGTCAGATGCAAACCAGTGCTACAAGACAACTGCGCTAACCACTAAGCTGCCGTGCTTCCTGAGGAATTCCCCTGAAAGTGTAACTGTTGGAGGTCTCGGTACCTGGACCTCATCTCATCAAATCATGTAGCTAGTCTCTAACACTTGTCAAAGTTTTGTGAACGCCTGAGCGGACAGGTCCTTTGGGATCAGGATGGTGTGCAACCCTAAAGAAACAGAGAGAAGCAAAAGACTGGGAGCATTGGGGAATCAGCTGTGGGAACCAGACTAGAAGAGTATAGTTAGTTATTTCTCTGCCGGCCTCTTAATAAATTTGATGCATCTTTGACTATCTGTGTACCGCAGCTAGATGCTGGAGTAGATTCTACAATAATACACATCAATTTCCTGGCATGAATAAGTAAATAAAGTAAAGTAAAATAAGTAAGTAAGTAAAGTAAAGTAAGTAAAGTAAAGTAAGTAAAGTAAAGTAAAGTAAATAAGTAAATAAGCTAGGCCATGGGAAGCCACACCCCTCCTGTTAAGCCCCACCTTTTATCTCAGTAAAGTAGTGCGGGTGGTCTCTGTCACTTAAACTGCTGACATTTCCAAAAGACATGCCAAACATTTTCATCTGTCGGGTCTGGGTGTTCAGACCCCTACCGCTTATTTTTAGATAAAGCTAGAAGAGGTGCACGGCTAAGCGCTTCACTCCTTAGCTCGCTGTGGTCTTACTGCAGGAGATGGTCTTCATGGACTTACAATGGAAACTGTCTTCTACAGCGAGACAGAAAAAGGCGGGAAGCAGGGGAGTAAAGTGCTCATCAAAGCTTCTCTTGTCTCTAGCTAATCATAAGTGGGGATCTCAGATTTTTTTTAAGTGCTCATTTAAAGTGAATGTACCAGTACATTCACATGGATAGAATGGTGGCGGCGCGGGGAAGTCGTTGACTGGGAATAGGACAGCACCATGTGCAGGAACCGTGGGCTGGTTTCCGCGTATGGTGCCATCCTATTTCCAGGTACCGGCCCAGGCTGAAGCACTGGAGGTAGGCAGGCCGCCCCCAGTTGGAGGTCACCCCCACCCCTCTATGATGTGGCTCCATTGAATGAGCCGCGTCATAGTGCAGCAGGGTTTTCTTCCAACTGGGGGCAGGCCCGCCACCTCCAGTGCTTCACCCCCAGCCATTGCCCGGGAATAGAGCGGCACTGTACGCGGGAACCAGGCTGTGGTATAAATAAAGGACCACTGCACCGGCTTTCCCGCGCTGGCATTATTCTATCCATGTAAAAATCTTAAAGCGAATCCAAATCAACCCAAAAATTTGCAACTTTTTGTACACCAGAATGAAATGGCTTGATAAATCTTTCCTATTGTACAATCTCAATAACTTTATATTATTGCCATTTCTGCAAGTCCAAAATCCATGCATTAACACTAGAGATGAGCGCAACTTGAACATGCTTAAGCCCGATAGATCAGCATTTGGATTACCAGTGGCTGAAGAAGTTGGATGCGGCCCTAGGGAGTCTGGAAAAACATAGATACAGCTTATGGCATGCTCAAGTTGCGCTCATCTCTAACTAACAGTCTTCAGTCGTAAAGCTATTCGCAACGTAGGAGAATTATCATAATGTTACATAACTCTCATACAGAAGAGAGCTAAAGTAAAATGTACAAGAACAAGGACGAAGTATGCCATTCATTAATTTATCAAAAACGTTAAGGTCTGAATCTGCCCCCACCGCCTTTGTGCAACATCAATCCCACATGCAAAGACTGGTCCAGAAGTTTGGATGGACAGCATATGAGCAAGACTAGAGGTCCAGCAAAGGAGTACAATATCCATGATGCACACATGAAAGCGATGTGTGGCTGACACATTTGGATACCTGATATCCCGTTCAGTTGCTGGAGCTCTTGCATTGCTAGCTTGAACACTCAGCATATGAGATTGTATATTGCACCTATTGCAACTTGACAGTCCAGACGTCTCAGACAAGAAAAGATGAACAAATAAAAATATCTATACAAATGAGAACGTCTTCAAATCAGTATAGCTAACCCAACCCAACCCAACCAGTGCCATCCGGCTGGTGCTGCTAGCTTAAAGGAAAATTACCTTTCAATATTGTATGTTCTGCTGATAACTGACTACTGTTACGTCACTTACCTGACCACTCAGAAGAATAAGAGACAGTTGTCTCTGAACCTGTGGAAAAATGAATATACACACAAGGAACCCCAGAATCCTTCTCGGGGAGAGAGTCACATGACACGGGGAGATGTGCTCCCCTTAGAAGGTCCCAGCAGGCATCCTGTAGAACCTTACAAAAGCCCCGACATGGGACTGGTGGTGGCGACGCTAAGGAGGAGGAAGGATTACACCTTGGCACCAGTAGCAAACAGAAAAACCACTCCAGGTAACGGTGACAATGAGATTTAAGAAGCCCCGCCCAATCATGCAAAGCAGCCTGAATTTCCGGCACACTGGTATGATTCAGATAATTTGGTAGCATAAAATTGTCAATTCCCAATTTGCGGCAGAAAGGCAGGTTGACGGGGGTAGGCAAGCAATGAGCATCTGATGGAGTCAATTTGGGTAAATGAAAAGCAGTCTCCGTGTGATTATTTCTAAAAGCTGTAGAGGTAGAAGCTTTAGTGCTGGTTAGTAAATCATGATCAGAAGTATTGGCGTTATGATGTCCCTCTGAATAGACTACATGTGTATTAGGAGCATGAATTTTGTCAGCAGTGGCAGCTATCCCAGAATGTTTATGGAGGCCAATTCTGTCATCAGACTGATGTATATCAGCAGAATTATTATGTAAATTACTTTCTTTAGTGGAATTTATGACATAATGGGATAGGCCACTGGCAAGAGAGCTGCTTATATTCATCGGAACCATAGTGTGCATGCTGGCCGCGTGACCCGTGTGCATTGTCTGCGAGTCCATTGGGGCGGAAGGCAGGGATGATCCTTCTAATTCCGAGCTGAGCAATTTTTGGTCCCCCAATTGGCTGGCTGGGTTGGGTGACGGTGTAGCCCGAGACTCCACTGCCGCATAGACTGGAAAAGAGGAAATACCTGGTGATGTAAGATTCCTTGCACTGATGTTAAAAGTCTGATTACTGGAACTGGAAAGCTGACTGTATGGCTGTCTCTCAGTGATGTTTTCAAGATCAGGTGGACTTAAGATCCCCGTCTCGTTTAGGTGAACAATTGAGTCGGTCACGTTGGTCATCACCAGTTCATTGGATGTAGGATCAGTAGAAGTTGGCAAAACATTTGTAGGTTTTTCTAACCAACCATTCATTATGGTTCGGATATTTTCAGCAACATCTAGGATCTCAGCCCCCACACCAGCAATATTCTCCTTATCCACAATCTGGGCAGTCGAAACTTCAGGCGCAGTGGTGGGATCATCTTTCGATGTAGGTGTTGTAAATTTAACATCAGAACCGCCATTTATCTCTACCTGGAAGATCCTGAATAAGTGATCTTCTGGAGGGTTTCTTGGAGAAGATTCTGGTATTTGCTGCTGGTTTTTCAAGGAGGTTGGTGAGGTCTTTGAGGGGAGCTGGGGCGGTGTAGTCAATGTTCTTTGACTTGGTGTTGCAGCCTCTTGGGTTGAGTTCTTATTGGGCTGGGGTTTGCTTAATTCAGGTGAAGATGCTGTAGCTATTGGCTGTGGCGATGAAGACAAGGCTGTAGTTGTAGAATGGGATGATGGAGATGCTATAGCTGGAGGCTTTAATGATGAAGATGCTATAGCTGGAGGCTGTGATGATGAAGATGCTATAGCTGGAGGCTGTGATGATGAAGATGCTATAGCTGGAGGCTGTGATGATGAAGATGCTATAGCTGGAGGCTGTGATGATGAAGATGCTATAGCTGGAGGCTGTGATGATGAAGATGCTATAGCTGGAGGCTGTGATGATGAAGATGCTATAGCTGGAGGCTGTGATGATGAAGATGCTATAGCTGGTGGCTGTGATGATGAAGATGCTATAGCTGGAGGCTGTGATGATGAAGATGCTATAGCTGGAGGCTGTGATGATGAAGATGCTATAGCTGGAGGCTTTGATGAAGAGAAGGCTGTAGTTGTGAGGTCAGGCAGCAAGGTAGAAGAAAACCCTTGACTTCCATCTGTAGAAAAGGACTTCTGGGTCTCAGCTGTTGCAGGAAGGATTTTTTCTTCAGTTGCTGAGGCATCAGATAGAAGAGCTGCTTCAGATGTAGTCAGGAGTGCAGGACTGGTGGTAGGAATTGTAGTAGGAGTAGTTGTTGGCTTTGCTCCCCAACCAAACCAGTTCAAAAACTGTGCATGAGATGGTGCAGGTGAAGTCACCATCAGGACAGCAACCACAGGCCAGACCTGTGCCAGAGCCATGGCATGTGAGGCTCTGATACCTTTCAGAAACTTTGCCTGTTCACATTGATTTGTCCTCTACAGCTCGCAAACTACACATTACCCTTCAAACAAGCAGCAGAACTAGTAGAGGTGTGGCCACAGACATAGCAAACCAAGCCTCCTTATCAGACGCCAGCCCCCTCACCGAGTGTGGAAAAGCTGAAACAAAACTTAACAATTGACCTCGCTCTTGAGAGAAATTATGGAAAAAAAGTCAACAAAGGGCATATTGTTACTTGCCAAAACCGTAGAGATAGCATGCATGCAAGTGTAAGGAGAATCCCTGGGCTCAGCACAGATAAAGACATGAAAGAGCTATAGGTTCAGCATAACTCTGCAAAGAAATGCTCCATTCAGAAGCAGATAGTGCTCGCTGCTGCAGAGACGGATGATTCCAGCTACACGTGGTTGCAACTAATGTTGCCAAACATACAATGGAGGCTTTTTGGTCTGAGATCCACCGCTGTTTCTATTCTCTTCAGGATTAAAAATAGGATAGATCTTAAGGAAAAGTTAATAGCTAGTGGAGGGTGGTAGTGTGCAGGTCAAAGGTCTCTTCTGCTCGGCTGCTCACAGCATCTCAAGCTGCGCCCTTTGCTATTTCCAGAGGGAAAGAATGAAGAATGCATATTGGCTTTTAATTGCCCAATTCACTAGTCACATGCAAGGGCTAATTTTACAACTTTCCATAAGCAAGTGATTAGAATGCAAAATCACTTGAAATTCAATATAAGGGTACGTTCACACTTACCGGATCCGCAGCAGATTTCATTTAAATAACTGAACACAGCATCAAATCTGCTGCGGATCTGCTGCGGATCCTGTAGGTGTGAACGCACCCTACTGCAACAGACTTTAACTTGGGGCTCACTTGGTATGGCACAAATACAACTCCGGGCAGGGATATTAGGAGTTGTAGTTGTGCAACAGCTGGAGACAAGCCACAAATCACTGTTATACACTGTAATATCTTGTATTAGTTGGCTCCGAACACTTGGCCTCCAACTCCTGTCATTCACAATATCCTTTTACACAGCTGGGTACGAGGTGAGAGATGATCTGAAATTCCCACAGCATTAGATAAGAATCCAGCCAGAGTTCATACAGTGTTCGATTTTATTTTTTTTATTCTTTGTCAAAGTCAGTGTTACCGGCTTCCTCTTTGGTTTTCTAATGAAAGTTTAGGGAAAACTTGCCTACACAAGACTGGAACAAATGTCAGGAATTCCCAGTGTTTGTTCTTGTTTTTAGGGCTTGACTAAAAGCCAATCAAATAAAAAAAAAAAGGTGACTAAAAAGGTTGGCACCTGATAATAGGTGAGGTATGGAGAACTGGAGGGTGGACTTCATATATTTGCATTACAACTAGACATGAGCAAATTTACAGTAGTAATGAAGAAAAGCGCTTCATTATCTTTGAAATCTGCTCTTCAACTGGCTTCCGTTTAACTGACTGCCACTCCACCCTGGGTGCTGAAAAAAGCTGGATCCAGTCCTGGGAAATTGGGATAACTTTCCCAGGCCTGGATACAGCTTTTCCCAGCACCCGGCGGGAGTGGCACAGAGACGCAGTCAGTTAAATGGAAGCAGGCTGATGAGTGGATTTCAGAGATAATAAAGCGCTTTTCTTTGTTATTTCTGTAAATTCGCTAATCTCTTCTAACAACCCAGGATGGTGGGGTTTGTTGAAAAACAGAAAGCCTTAGTAGTAACAGATGTCTTTGTAAAGGGGTTGTATGAAATGGGAAACTATACTTTACTTTTTTTCAGAAAAAGTGCCACTCTTGTTTATGGGTTGTGTGTGGTACTGCAAAATGCTTTTTATTGCCACTCTGACGTGCCATTAAGCAGTGCCAAGCGCACTGGAGTCCCCTGGCCACGCCTCTATGACACTTCAGAGTGGCAATAAAAAGCACTTTTATGAAATATAAAAATTGCATGGATAAATTGTCAAAATTCCCCTAAAAGTGCTGTTAATTGTTGCAACTAAGACTGGAGGTATCCGTTTTTGCCATTGTATTAATGGGTGTTGAAATCTACGCGCTTGAAAACCGGCCAACAAAAAGTGATTATTTAGTTTGTATATCAAAAAGCAAAGCTTTGTTACAGTACAATTTTGTCATGACTAATGCTATAGTAGACTGGAAGATAGGGGAAGAAGCACTGAGCCTCCCTGCTAGTTCTGACATTTAGGGGGAGATTCATCAAACATGGTGTAAAGTGAAAATGGCTCAGTTGCCCCTAGCAACCGATCAGATTCCAAATTCCAAATTCAAATTGAGTAATGTGTGCATCAGGCTTGCAGCGCCTCTCCGTCCCTCTTCCCTGCCCTCTTCATCATTGGGAATGCTCCAGGCAGGTTTTCTACTATTCATGACCTGTGAGAGCACGGCACATGGGCTGGATCATTAAGGCACCTGTGCAGTGTTCGGACAAGTGAGGAATAGAAGAAATTCTGCCAGGGCCATTCCTGATGGTAAAGAGGGTGGGAAGGAGAGATGGAGAGGTGGTGCAAGGTTAGGGCATAGACACTCGAGGCCACACCAATTTGACACAGGGCTGCAGTTGTTTTTTAGGACAATAAATGCATCGCCTGCCGAACGGACCCCAGGATAGATCTTGGATTAAAAGCAGCTATCTGAAGGTACAAGCAGTTGGGGAGGGAGGGGGAGGAGGGCAGTTGTGTGCAATTTTTTTTGCAGATTTGCTGTAGATTTCTTCCCCCATTTTGCAAAAAAACTCTTGTGTTGTGGATTTTGCTGCAGAGAAGTGACCTTGAAATGCCTTGACTTTTATTTGTGTGTACATTTCCACAACTACTGTACATCCACAATTTGGTGCAGATTTTCTGCTCTGGATTTCCATGTGAGTGTGCGGTAATTCCACACTGAGGTACATAAATCTTCCATACATAGACTGACATTAGGGCTTGTCCATGTGTTCCTAGCATCCATAGATCCTCACAGGAACTGAAAACTGATCTTCTGATTGCTGCATTACTGCTATTAGGAGAACTTTATGATCATGTCACTCAGCCCTCCAGGACATAGGTATCCCCATAGTTAAAAGACTGAAATAGTAACTGGGAAACAGGATTCTGACAAATCCCACATGCTGTAACTGCTCAGACCCATCTCAGAATCAGCGGCTCCTCTGGGCACTGGGAGATTCAAGTTTCATGGGAAAATAAACCACAAAGAAAATTATCCAGATGCTTTGGCAACTCCCAACATAACAGACACAGATTGCCCCATTGTCACTGTAGCCTGTAATTGAAATTCCCAAGTTTTTACAAGTTCCCAGCTGACATTACTAGTGCAAAGAGAGTGAAATGTCAGTCTGTGCTTAGACATTCGGGGAACCCTGGTCTTTATTAATGTATGTTTATCTGCAATCTAGATTAGGATATATAGATCGCTTCTGACAGATACACAATTACAGAATCTCAGCTGGGTATTTGATATCTATAGCTTTACACTGAGCTATTGGTTTCATTACTATCGTGGGGCACTTAGGATTACACATAATCTGTGTGCTTATTATTGTAACCGTTCTAGTAGACACAAAGTGGAAACTCATGTTTGAATATTTGACCTTTATAATAAGAAAAAGACAGATGATTGATAATTAGGCCAGGTTCACACACAGTAAAAAAAAAAAAAACCAGCAGTAAAATAGGTGTTAAATGCAACTGTATTTATAATGAAATAATGGGCTTATAAAGTGCTTTTTTTTCCTGCACTTACCACTGCATCAAGGCTTCACTTCCTGGATACCATGGTGATGTCACGACCCGATTCCCAGAGCTGTGCGGGCTGTGGCTGCTGGAGAGGATGATGGCAGAGAGATGCTCAGTGTCCCTCCAGTGCCCTGTGTCCCTCAGTGTCCCTCTGCCAGCATCCTCTCCAGCAGCCACAGCCTGCACAGCTCTGGGAGTCAGGTGGTGACATCACCATGTTATCCAGGAAGTGACATCACTATGTTATCCAGGAAGTGAAGCCTTGATGCAGTAGTAAGTGCAGGGAAAAAGCACTTTATAAGCATTTCCCGTAATAAGTGTATATAGCTGATTTGTATAACTTTTGGGGGGCAATACAATACTTTAATAAAAAATTTCGCCGGACATCTCTTTTAAATTCCTAATATCACGGAAACAGAGCCAAGGATGAAGGCAAGAGACTAAGTTTATTCTAACCTGCTGATTGTTTCCCTTTAGAGGCTATGGATGCCTTTACAGAGCATATTACTTTTTAGTTGTAGAAAGCCAGCAATCCAGGATATCATCCACGAAAATTTTATTGAAGTCTTCACATAAAAACAGATTTAACAGCAGTAGCTGACATGTTTTGGCCACCAGGCCTTACTCATAGCTGCTATGAGTAAGGCCTGGTGGCGGAAACATGTCAGCTACTGCTGTTAAATCTGTTTTTATGTGAAAACTTCAAAAAAATTTTCGTGGATGATATCCCGGATTGCTGGTTTTCTACAACTATTTCTGGGTGAAGCTTGCACTTCCGAGCACCGGACAGGTGAAAGGACTGCAGGTGTGGTGAGCTGGATCTCCTTTTCATATTACTTGTTACTTGTTTATTTACTGAATGAAAAATGAAGCAACTTCCTAAAAAGTCTTCATTAAAAATGTCCTACTATTTAGCTGCCGAGAAAAATAAATCTGTCAGATTGACTTTCTGCTCTCATTCTATAGAGCTAAAGGAAAGCACATGAAACTGAAGAGGTTGCAGAAGACAAACTAAGCAAAAATTTTTTAATAAAGATCTACAGAAAAAGTGTTTTTTCACCATACCCATGTAGAAAACAAGAATAAAGACTATGGGCACCTTTAAGAAGCATTTTTAAAGTATTATTGTCATACAGACGTGTCAAAAGTTTGGATCAGTGGGAGTCTGGGATCTGAGATGAACAGGGAGAAGTGCTCAGTGCAGTTTCTTCCAGCTGTCTCCTTGTTGCTGAAGAAGGGCTCTATAGAAAGTCCTACTAGTCATACTAGTGACTTAAAAGGTTTTCTCACCACAAGTAATCTCTTTCATATGAGAGCCGGGATGGTCATCAGCTAGCTCTTGCAGGTCTTGATCCCAACCAGGCATTTCCCGTTTCCCCAAGTGGCTGCTGCTGTGTAATATTAAATGGTGGCCTCTGACCTGAATGATCATCCATGTAATACATTGACATTTAAAGCTGTTACTGAGTGGTCCTCTGTTCTGGCTGATATGACATCCACTGTATATATACTAAACAGGCCATTTATATGGAATTGTCCTGATGACACTACCCCTTTAAGGCAGCTCTGCTATACACAGCGAATATGTTAATTTAATTGCTAGGACCTGACTCTGTAGAAAGATAACAAAAGGTCAGAATCTCAAGCTGAATTATTTTATCTAAGATATGCTTCCAAATATGTCCTGTCATCAGCAGCAGACTCCGCACGCGAGAGAGAAAAGATGCAGACTTGCAATACATTAATGGGGTCTTTCTTCTGAGACCACACAGAATGTAGTAAAAATCATTGAAAGCAGTCGGCATTTAGTGCATTTTTGGCAGAAGAGATAGCGCCGACAACAATGTGAGACTTTTGTTTCTCGATGCGGAGCTCCTACATGCAACATACCAAGCAAAACAATAAAAAAAAAAAAAGATCATGAAATTAGCACAAAGGTGGACACTGGACCACCAGATGACTGTGGAATTGTGCTACACAAACGTTGTATTGTACTCCCATTATCCTGCTTACGGGAACTGTCTATTACTAAAAACATTGTCTGCTGAGCCAAACAAAGTTCTCTTATTGTCCAGATACTCAAGAGCTCAAGACCGACAGGCAATAAATGAGGACGCTACACAGGGAAAACCCAGAAAAACATTTAAGGATGGTGAAACGGGATCTGAAACCCCTAAACTAGTGTCCCCTGAGGAAGCCGCTGTTGGAAGAAACACGTAGGGTAGTTAAGGTGTATTAGGTTTCTATATAGAGCCACTTGTGGAGGAGGTGTAATAAACCAGGGAAAGGTAGACATTAGTTCCTGTTGGCATAACTACATAGCTATATCTAATGGCATTTACAGCATTGGTGGCACTTTGTTGGTGTGCTTTTAGGTATTGGCAATAAAAGTTAAGTTTAATGTACACTCATAAAGGCTGTGGTTTGAGTACTTGTGAATGACTTGGAGAATGGTGGCAGGGTCCTATATCTTCATCATTCATTCAAGAGGGTTAAATGTGGTGGTGGTGGTGGGGGGGCAATGAATAATGCAAACACCCCTTTAGACTGACACGTGTCCTCCATATAAAATGTTTTTTCGATACAGTACTGTGAAATTGTTTGTGTTAACCATCAGGTTGCAGTGTGCAGTGGTTGTGTACCACCGGTGTGTGAGTGGCAAGTTGTTGAGAGACATCACATTCACCAGATAGGGGCATGCTCCTACACTGTGTCAGTCAGGTTCATTTTAAATGGACTAACCAGGATTAAAAAAAAATCCCTGCTTTCTTCCAGCAATAGCACCACATATGTATTTAGTTTGGATGTGGTTTTCCAGCTCAATAAAACTGAAGAGAATGGAGCAGAGTTGTAATACCACACCCAACCTCAAGACAGGGGTGGTGCTATTTTTGAAAGTAAGTTACAAGCAAATAAGGTTTTGTAAGGACTGAAGTTAATAAAAAAATGTATTTACTTTGTATTCTGAGTAAAGTTGCTCACGTAACTCTGTGCATTGCTCCACACTTTGGTCAGTGCTTGACACACAGGTCATTGCCACAATCAATTTTGCCAATAACATTACTTCTTGAAGTTAAAAAAATAAATAAAAAACCAAAAATAAATAAATAAAAATATAATAATAATAATAATAAGCAACACTGCTATTTGCTCTTTTTCTTCTTTATGTGATTTATATATATGATTAGATTTAAATTAGATTGTCCTGCAGTTAAAGGGATCATCCAGGATTAGAAAAACATGTCCACTTTCCTTCAGAAACAGCACCACTCTTTCCCTCAGTTTTGATGTGATTTTGCAGCTCCATTCCACTGAAGTGAATGGAAATAAACTGCAATACTGCACACAACCTCAGGACAGGGGTGGTGTGTTTTATTTTCAAGAAATCGGACATGCTTTGCCTAATCCTGGATAAAAGAAAAAAATACCGGATTGACTTGAGCTACATTCGAATTTTCATGGTGTTGTGCACACAATGACACATTTGTGTTCAAGGTCTGAATAATAGGAGAAAGTTAACCGTACCTTGTACATAGAGCAGGTGGAATTTGACTTTATGGGGAAAGTCACAAGGCCAGGGTTTCCCACATGACACGTGTATGCACCTATAGGTGGGTCACAGTGTGCGACAGGCAGTAACCTGGTATCATATGAGTAAAACTGATATCTGGCAGCAATAGGTGGCAACAAGGAATAAAAATAGAGGTCAAGAATTATTCTTGGATTTTCAGGGTCCTATTACACGGGCCAACGGGGGCCCAATAAATACTGTACACAAGCGCCAGTCTGCTAGATCGGCTATTACACAGCCCAATAATCTTTTAGGGCTGCATGGACATTG
This sequence comes from Dendropsophus ebraccatus, assembly GCF_027789765.1. Taxonomy (NCBI): domain Eukaryota; kingdom Metazoa; phylum Chordata; class Amphibia; order Anura; family Hylidae; genus Dendropsophus; species Dendropsophus ebraccatus. The sequence goes on along the minus strand of NC_091462.1, from coordinate 41,612,492 downwards.
TCAGTGATGTCTTTGCAGCCCTTGCCCAAACAGTATACATTTGTATAGATACTGCTTCCTCTATGGCCCTGCTCGCTGCAGCTTCAGAGCAGTCTGTCTGACCCTAACTAATTTCCATTGAAGTGAATGGAGCTTAATTGCAAACCACAACTGAACTGGGGACAAAAGTCATGCTGTCTCTGGAAGAAAGTGGCCATGTTTTTGTAGCGCTAGATAACCCCTTTAAAGGGGTTATCCAGCGCTACAAAAACATGGCCACTTTTCCCCCTACTGTTGTCTCCAGTTTGGGTGGGGTTTTGAAACTCAGTTCCATTGAAGTAAATGGAGCTTAATTGCAAACCGCACCTGAACTGGAGACAACAGTAGGGGGAAAAGTGGCCATGTTTTTGTAGCGCTGGATAACCCCTTTAAGCTTGAAAGTCCTGTTCTATACAGATAATTTCCCAGCATTGCCCTTCTCATCATCACAGACAGGAGTACAATGACAGGTGACACTAGTATATAAATAACAGAGGTGCACACAATAGCTGCTGCTCACAGCTCAGACCTCCCCTCCCTATAGAATAACCTCTATAGAGGTCACTGAGCATGCCCAGAAGCCTTTCTTATTTATCCGAATAGGGCAGGTAATAACTATTATGCCTATGGCCCATGGGCCTTGCTGTAAAGAATATCGCTAAATGCTGTTAAAATAACTTCCATAATGATGCACACACACACACACACATACACATACACACACACAGAAAACAGTCAGAAACAAAAAAAAAAAAAAACACAAACATTTTAGAAGCAGGCTCTAATCAGTAAAAAAAAAAAAAAAAAAAAAAAAAAAAAATTGGCGATACATTTTTTTCTATATTGATTACAATCATGTTGTGTCTCCTTGGAGACTGCAATGCACCATTTTTTGTCTAGACGGCCCCTTATAGCCGGAGCTAAGTGTGAGGTATTGTGCTATATCCAGTTTCAGGATCCATGTATCTTGGAGCACGTCAAGTGTGTTTGGTTGCAGATCAGCGAGCAAAGCTTAACCACAAACAGGCTATTTAGGTTTTACTGTTCTCTCAACCAGCAAGTACAAAAATTCTTTCCCAAGTCTCCCAGGAAAATTCTTCCCCACATTTCGCTGCCCTAATGAAATTCTGAAAGGGCTGGAAACGCAGCTAAGCGATCATTTATATCTGACAAGTTTACCTAGTGGAACACGTGCGATAAATCTCTACTTTGTGCCCTTTATGGCTGAGAATTTACAATACTCCACCCACTGAATGCTGACAATGTCCCTCAGGGCACACATTTAACTTTCCAACATTAGACCTGGGTTAAAGAGTCCATATCCATTTATTTAGGGAAACACGCCGATATGTATATGACATAGGCAGGGTAAACTATATGCAATAGACTTCACTAGAACAGTCCTTGTGTCTATTAGACTTTAGTGACCAAACATATAGAGACCTCTAGAGTTAGGCTGGTTTCACATGGCAGTATTTGGCTCAGTATTTTGCATCAGTATTTGTAAGCCAAAACTAAGAACCTAAAAAATTTATGAAATTTGCAGCTTTTTTGACCCATTCCTGGTTTTGGCTTACAAAAACGAATGCGGGTCAAAGAGATAATAGTTTTCCTTAGGGTACAAACACACTTGACGTAACTTGCTGCGGATCCCGTCCCTGTTTACTCAGTGGCAGACAAAATTACAGCAGTGATGTACATCCCTGCTGCGAGTTTGTCCGCAGCCCGCCCCGTTACCCCCACGCAGCCGGAGGCGATACTTTATCTGATCCCGGCCCTGGCTTCCTCCGGCTTGCTTCGGGGCTCCCGATGTCTTCTTATCTCACTCAGCCAATCAGTGCGCTGCAGCGGGGCGGCGCACTGATTGGCCGAGCGGGACATGCCAGGATCTGCCGAAACAAGCCGGGGCCGGGATCAGGTATCAGCTCCGGCGGCAGGGGGGTTAACGGGGCGGGCTGCGGACAAACTCGCAGCAGGGATGTACATCCCTGCTGCGTGTTTGTCTGCCATTGAGAGTATAGGGCCGGGATCCGCAGCGAGAAACCAGCTGCGGATACGCCAACTGTGTTTGTACCCTTAAGGTTAGTCTGTCATAAAGATGTGTGGAGACGAAGTGTCAGTGTGGTTACAAAAAACTTTTCACATGTCAAAAGTTTTGATCAGTCTGGGTCTGACTGCTCAGACCCATACCAATCAGCAGAACAAGCGGGGAGAGACTCTTTTTTTCTAACTTAGAGCGGAGAGTGGATGCGCTGCAGCGTGGTTCTCTCCCCATCGATACAGGTCTAAACACTCAGACCCAGAGCGATCAAAAATTTTGACATAGCTCTCACACCACCTCGCAAAATGGTGTCCCCTCAAGTCTGTGTTTCACTCCATAGAATATTGACTAGGGATGTATGCCAAGCCAAAAATCTCTCCAAAAGGAAAAACTTCCTAGTGGAGAGATTGTTTTGCTTTACATACATCCCCAGTCAATATTCTAAGACTGTGAAACACCGACTTGAAGGGACACCACTTTGCCTAAGTGATGTAAGAGCTACTGTATTTTGCAGATCCGTTCTTCTCAAAAACTAATGGAAAATACTGAGTCGAATACAGTCATTTAAAATACAGCCCTAGGGTACGTCCACACACTGAACCTCAGTTTGAGTTTACATTAGTTACATTTTAATGTCTATAATTATAACATTTGTAAAATTAAAGGCAAGGGACTTCCTTTGGTAAGTATCTATCCAGAAAATACAGTATTTAAAAAATATATATATTGTATCTTTTTTTCGGGCCATTTACTATCCAGAAACAGCTGGTTTGTAGCTCAAAGAGGGAGCAAAAATGCGAGAAAAGAGTTTAAAAATGATTCACAAAAGGAATCTAATTGTCAGAAAAAAATTCTGATAGTCTGAGACTCATTTTGTTTGTAAATTCTGATTGTTTTTCAAGCTCAAAAGGAGTCACAAAATATAGTGTGTGCAAAGAAGCATATTAAGGCACAGTTCAGATCCCACTGACACCCACGTGACCCCATTTCTGACTCCCTTGACTCTCCTGGGCTTCACTGTCTTCTATGCATCTCCATGAGACCCTCGCCTATTGGGAGAGCAGGATTCCTGTTTAGTAAGGGTATGTGCACACTATGGAATTTGGGCGTAAATTTCAAGTGGAGTCTGCCTGGTGGTTTCCGCTTGAAGTTCCACCTGTCCCATAGGCTCAATGGTATTCTGAAGCTCAATCTGCTGTCTGCCCATAGAACTGACTCTGCTTGAAATTTCTGCCCAAATTCCATAGTGTGCACATACCCTAATCCAAACTGGGATGGACCAGAGAGTTCTGCTCTTACTATTTTGGTATATAGATGTTATGATCAGTTAAAGGGGTATTCCACCCAAACATAACTTTTGATATGCCCATGATGAAACAATTTCTTCCATACTTGTTATTATCTATTCAGTCTTCTTCCCCCAGTTTCTGCTGAAAAAAAAAATCTGTGTGTGAGCCTTCCTCTCTGTCTTCCCCTGCTCCCCCCTCCCTTCTGAGACAGCTGATGTAAACAAGTCCCTGGCAAGCTTTATCTGCAACATTGCTACTTGTAATGCTTTAAGGGTTAATCATTAGCAACTTGACCTCAGATTCACCCTCCCAGCATTACAAAGAAGCTACAATATTGTAGATAAAGTCAGTCAGGGACTTGTTTACATCAGCTGTCTCGGAAAGAAGGGGGGAGGAGTGGGAGAGAAAAGCTCACACACAGATTTTTGTGTTTTCAGCAGAAAGCAGCAGCATAGAACTGGGGGAAGGAGACTGAAATCCTGAAAAATGAATAGATAACAAAAAGTATAAAAGTAATTTAGTTTCATTATTGACAGCAACATATGAAAAGGTTGTTTTTTTAGTGAAAATAGATAGAAATAGATGACAACTCATTCATCAGAAGACAACTGCTGCGCCGACAGACGATCCCTGAGGTCATCAGATGACCACAATACAATCATCAAGATGATCCATCATTTTACGATACAATTCATTATATGCCTTGTAATGGTGCAAGAGGCCAGGATAACTGGACCCGAGCTCATAATTCCCAGATGTTATTAAAGGCAGCCACTTATAATAGAATTAGACATAGATATTGACAATCACGTTCTACGATGGGATCACAGCGTGTGTGGCCGGCTTAAGAAACACTATTTCATGCCTTGTAGGTGGCCAAGTCATGCAGTCCACCAGTCTCTCCTAGTGCCAAGATGGATAATCCACTGTGTGCGCCCGCATTAATCCTGCCCTACAACCTCCAATGAACCTTCCACCATAAACGTGTCATTTCTTCCTATGCTAAAACTAATATGTATTCATAAAAAGCTCATCTTTTCATGTAGAGTTTGTACAGTTGCCGACTGTTGTCTGTCAAAGTAAATAAGACTCTGGAGATAGAAATCTCTAGCTATAGTAGAGTAAGGCCAATAAGCCCAGATGCGGCAGATGTGCTCTTAACCAAAACCACAACATTTATTGAAACATCCTGATTCTGCACAAACAAATTAAAGAAAGAAAAATAAAGTGTTAAAAGATGTGAACAAGGCGGCAGTAATGTGTGTATCGTCTCCGATGCAATAACAAACAGGTATATGAGGGAAAACGCTCTCGGTGGGTCACAATGACAAGTAATTACACTCGGAGAACATCTGTTAGCAACGTAATCTAAGCAACTGGGCTCTGCTCCCTACACAAAGCATAAAAGAGTAAAAGAAAGCTATAAACAATGGCTTTATGCAGCACACAATATATATGCTATATGCTATAGTAGTAACATCATCTGAATCATAGTTTTCGTCTCATTCACATCTATCAGGATAAGGATAGAATTTTTCCTCCAATTACAAGCTGCTAGATCCATAACATAGAGGTTAGATCCAACGCTGCTGTATATTTTTCTGTATTTACCGTTTGTTTGGTTTTTTTTTCTTGGAAAGCAGCAGCACAGCTTATCCTGTGTTCTTCTAAAATATTTGCTAAAGGTTATGGCGCGGTGTGCCAGTCTGTATAAAGTTACTGAATTCCCTTGTTGCTCCCTCTAAGAGGAGTCATCATTATATGCTGTTTATGGCTCCTGTTTATATGGATGGGAACAGTCTATGAAATGCCCCCCAAGTGGTGGCAATAAGCAACCGGAATTGTTAGAAATTCTTTAGACAAGATTTAAAAAAAATAAATAAAAGAGCTCCACCCATATGAAGTGCATTAGACTGAAATTAAAGTGACTCTGTACTCACAATCTGTTCCCCCCCCCCAAACTGTGTACCGTCAGATAGCTGCTTTTAATCCAAGATCTGTCCTGGGGTCCGTTCGGCAGGTGATGCAGTTATTGTCCTAAAAGACAACTTTTAAACTTGCCATAGCCTAGAGTGTGTGTCCGCCCTAGGATTGCAAAGCTTCCCCGCCCTCCTCATCACTAGGAAAGCCCCAGGATTTTTTCTATACCTCATCTGAACACTGCACAGGTGCCTTAACAGCTCATGTGCCGTGTTCACACAGGTGATGGATATGAGAAATTGTTCTTGGGGCATTCCTAAATGGTGAAGAGGGTGGGGAGGAAGGACGGAGAGGTGTTGCAAGCCTAGGGCACAGACACTCTAGGCCACGCCAATTTGACACAGGGCTGCAAGTTTAAAAGTAGTTTTTTATGACAATAACTGCATCACCTGCCGAACGGACCCCAGGACAGATCTTGGATTAAAAGCATCTATCTGAAGGTACAAGCGGTTTGGGGGGGGGGGGGGGTCAGATTGTTGGTATAGAGTCGCTCTAAAGGGGTTGCACACTACTAATGTTATTTAGGGAGCTTTATGTTCTTGCTGATTCCATAATTTTTTCAGCACTGAGGGATCCAGTTACTTGATTTAAAAAAAAAAAATCTACAGTTCAGTATTATGGATTTCAAGTGCTGCCTTTAAAGGCGTACTCCAACAGAAAATATTATCTTTTAAATCAACTGGTGTCAGAAAGTTATATAAAATTTGTAATTTACTTCTATTAAACAATCTCAAGTCTTCCCATACTTATCAGCTGCTGCATGTCCTGCAGGAAGTGGTTATTCTTTCCAGTCTGACACAGTCTTTGCTGCCATCTCTGTTCGTAACAGGAACTGTCTAGAGCAGGAGAGGTTTTCTATGGGAATTTGCTAGTGCTCTGGACAGTTCCTGACATGGATAGAGGTGACAGCAGAGAGCACTGTGTCAGACTGGAAAGAATACACCACTTCCTGCAGGACATGCAGCAGCTGATAAGTATAGGAAGACTTGAGATTTTTAAATAGAAGTAAATTACAAATCTATATAACTTTCTGGCACCAGTTAATTAAAAAATGAAAATCGCTGGAGAGTTAAATCCATCCAGTATAAAACAAAGAGGACATGAGTATTAATGAAAGTTTTTATTATATTACAGGTGCTGAGATTAAATAATGGCCAAAGTTATAGGTTTTCTTTCACCGATGTTTTGTAGGCATCAAGTGCAGACATGATCACCAGGAAAGAGAATCACTGGCATAATATAAAAGAACTGGAATAAAAGTCATTTGAATGCAGCACACTTGTCCAGGCATGATGGGAATTGTAGTTTTGCAACAGCTGGAGGGATGGAGGTTCCCCATCCCTGATGTAGATGGAGGCATTAGATGAGTGATGTCTGCTGCAGCATGGAATTAAAATGGGCAATACAGCAACAAATAACTGTATAGAAGCAACAAACTAACACCTAGTGATATCTAATAGAAGTCTACACAAATATCTCATGATGTCTCAGACGAGGCCTCACACAGAGTTCATGCCTGGTAATGACTGCACTTATTTATGTGACCCAATCACTGCAGATGGTAACCTATAGGGGGCGCAGGTGTACATGCTGTTACATGTGGGATTTCACAGTTATATTAAACAGTATTTACACACATGATCTCACATGATTTCTTGCAACCCTATATGTTACCCTTCTCAGCCAGCTTGCATATGCCGGACAATGTCCCTCTGGGAAAAAACGTAGGCAAATTAGCTTTGATGTTCCAGCATCACCTATTAGAGGTACCTTTCCCGTAAGTCAATAAATGACTCATAAAACAACCTTGAAACACTAGCCGGAATATTAGCAAACCAAAATCACCTCCAAAAGGAAGCAGACCCCTCTGTATACAGCTGTTTCGGACCCACATCAAAGGCCTTTGCCTGTCTAACCACAAATATACGGACAGGAAAGAACTCAAAAACAGCTGTCTACAGGTCCCATGTCTTTTCTAGTCATGTTTTAGGCCTCCACTACAGGTAAGACATTGATATACCAGGTGGTTACTTTCAATAGGTGGCGCTAGAGAGTCATCTTTCTTCTCTCCATGGGAGAGCTAATTTGCATTTCCTTTTCCCAGGGAGCACTGCTTGGTCTGCAAGACTCCCTAAGACTCCACCAGGAGAAACACCAATAGGAATGTACCTTGTGTATAAGACGCTGCTATACAATTAGACTAAGCATTCCTGACCTCCCTCTATAATCAGACAGCGGTAGATAATAGAACAAAGTATATACTACCCATGGTTTATTATAGCCTATGAGGCCTTCCATGCAATCTGATGCTTCCATCACCTCCAGTATCTGTATTACTTTACTGCTAGAGGCGCATGAGACTTTGCCTTAAATATTTAGACATCTCCATATCTTGGCGTCCTCAATGAGGTATGTAAGGTATTAGAGACAACATCTGGAAATAGGTGGTAAGTACAGTATGCCAGTCTGGAGACATGTTTCACAAGCAGGGACTTGTAGATGGGGTTTGGGCCTGACAGGATCACTCCGCCTGATATGTTACACAGTATGTGTTGAACAGAGTCTTTAGGGAGTGTACGAGGCCGTATATGAATGCCTCACTGCGGAGTAACTATGACATCACTGTACAGAGATTTTACTAGATTATCAACCTTATTGACCTATCTATATATACAACCAATGGGGGAGATTTATCAAGCTGGTGTAAAGTGAAACAGGCTCAATTGCCCCTAGCAACCAATCAGATTCCACCTTTCATTCCTCACAGACTCTTTGGAAAATGAAAGGTGAAATCTGATTGGTTGCTAGGGGCAACTGAGCCAGTTTCACTTTACACCATGTGGGAAGTTTATCAAACATGGAGTAAAGTGAAACTGGCTCAGTTGCCCCTAGCAACCAATCAGATTCCACCTTTCATTTCTCACAGACTCTTTGGAAAATAAAAGGTGGAATCTAATTGGTTGCTAGGGGCAACTGAGCCAGTTTAACTTTACACCATGTTTAATAAATCTCACCCCATGTTTGATAAATCTCCCCTAATGTGTTCATTTAAACTATAAAATGCTAATTATTTTAATAATATCAGGTTCACATTCTCTTACAACAAATTAGACCAGGGATGGGGAACATTCAACCCTGTTGCAACAGCTGGAGGGTCAAAGGTTCCAATCAATGCTGGAAGCCAAACTCTGTTCATCAATCACACAAAGCAGGGAGAGGTGGGGGAGGAAGGAGGTGTGCATACTGCAGCTCAGCACAGCCTTTATTTTTTTTTTGCTTGTAAAGAAAACATTATTTTATAACTTTGCAAACAGCCATCAGCTAAGGGAATGGGATCATTTGTTTTCAACAAGCAGTTGCTCTTTATTAGTTCCTCAAGAACATGCTCACTCAGCTTGAGTAAAAGTGTATGTTAACAAGTAGTGAGTTACAGATACATGTGACACTACTTATCTGGTGTTAAAATAATAGTATTATAGGGTGAAACTAAACTTCCAACCCTCCATTGACAAGAGTAGTTAAAGAGGCTGGCCGCTTTATAGTACTGTTCAGTGTCCATATAAATAACTGTACTTACTGACAGCAGCTCCCGGTGTACCTCCTAGTAATCAGACTCCCCTCCTCCAGGCTGGACTGTCCTGCTCTGTGGGGATTCTGTCCATAAGATGGCTGACATGGAGAAGCATGAGACCATGCCCCCGCCCTCAGTGTCCACTAATGAGCCTATATGCCTATGGTGGACACTGGGGGGGGGGGGGGAGGCATGGTCACAGGCTTCTCCATGCTCAGACATCTTATGGACAGAACCCTAGACAATAGTCCAACACCAAATTCTAAGGAATTGTCTATTTTTTGTTCCTGGCAGAGATGGGTGACTATCGGTATGGCCACCATCACAGCTTTTATAGGGGTTGTCACCACACTGGATATTTGCATAGTATACAGTGGTAGGGGAGTGGCAGATGTAAAGAGGCAAAATTGAGGAGTCCAACAAGAATCCAGGGGCAACCATTGCCCACCCAGAGATACATGTCAGAGGGAAAGTCTATGGAATCTCGTTTTTAACTCCTGTTGTTTCGTCTTGTGGAGACGTCACTGTAATGGACTGTAACAAAATGATAACAGATGACAATCTGTTCTTTATTTAAGTAAAATCATAGGTTCTCATAAGAATGAAATAATGATAGTTAAGTACAGCAGTGAAAAAGAAGAGAATGCCCACGGCAGGTATCATTTAGTACAATTTCCCATGATGCTTTGCTGCAGAGTAGGAATTATTGTGCTGTTCTGTACAGATGTTACAAATGTAGCCATCATCTAATGAAAAGAATCAGAACAACAATACATAGCGACAAATACTGGCCGGCATATGTGCAGTTGCATAGTGACAGGTCAATGTCCTAAATTATCCTAAAATTTTTTTACGTTTGAGCTAATGTACCGACACAGCCGCGCGGCTGTGTCAGTACACTAGCGCAAACTATTAAAGTGACTGTACCACCAGGCCGACCCACCCTTAGTGGGAGGAAACCCTAGCCCCTCTATGATAGGGTTCCATTAATTCTAACGTCATGGAGGGGCTGGGGTTTCTTCCCACTGGGGGTGGGTCGGCCCGCCTCCAGTGCTTCAGCCTGGGCCTGGTGGTACAGTCACTTTAAACTGTTTAGGAGCTCCCCACATTATAATTAATCATGATACTAGGAGCTCCCAGGTTTAATCCGTAGAACACCGCCCATGTACAGATGGAATTCTATGGACATGTGAATGACCCCTTACCCCTATCTTTCCCATTGTATGCAGAAAGGAAGTGTGGTGGGATCCTCTGGTTAACTCCTCACCAGACCTGGCTTATCCTATTAGCCACCTATAGAAGCATGGGAAGGATAGGCCCACAAGGTCACCACAGGCCTCCATACAACGGCAAGGTTTTTCCAGGATTTTTTTAATATCCTTTTAAGAAACAATCCTGCTGTACCTTAAAAGGGGTTATCCATGGAAAATCTTTTTCTTTCAAATCAACTGTTTTCAGAAAGTTACATAGATTTATAATTTACTTCTATTAAAAAATCTCATCTTCCTATACTTCTCAGCTGCTGTATGTCCTGCAGAAAATGTTTTCTGACAAAGTGCTGTCTGCTGACATCTTTGTCCCAGACAGGAACTCTCCAGAGCAGGAGAGGGTTCCTATAACAATTTGCTGCCACTCTGGACAGTTCCAGAGACGTCAGCAGAGAGCACTGTGTCAGACTGAAAACAACATTTCCTGCAGGGCATACAGCAGCTGATAAGTACAGGAAGACTTGAGATTTTTAAATAGAAGTAAATTACAAATCTATATAACTTTCTGAAACCAGTTGATTTGAAAGAAAAAGATTTTCGGTGGACAACTCCTTTAAACATAAAACTAACATTATATAGGCACACTAGATATAAAAGCCATGCAAACCAGTAGGTAAGCAGGTGCCAAATATTCCTCCTCTAATTTTCCTCTAAGGGAATCGGCGTCTCCACAAACAAAGCTAAAGCTTTGGGTGTGGGCACCATGGCTATCCTCTGCCAAATCCTGACAGTTAGAAAGCAGAGGCATAAAACAACCCAAAAGGTAAAAGGTCAGTCATGTCCCAGCAGGCATCCTCAATGACTGCACTGAAACAAGTCCTACCTTGCAGAAGCCTATGAATGGGACGCTTTCTGCATCTCACCAGCTGTACTGAATAATTACTTGTATTGTATTGAGCTTTGGATAAGAAAACATTTACAGTTTGTGGTATCCTGATGCAGCTTCAAAAAGTTTAGAAACTTATAAAACACTAAAAACCAAACTTCTCCCTATAAAAATACAATAAGAAACAAATGAAAACAAAGAAGGATCTATTCTTCACTGTCAGAAAAAAAAAATCCTTACTGATCCTTTATGAAATTGACATGTCCGAACATTCTTTAATATGCAAGAAGTATGCTCACTGCACCGCGGAGGCTTTACCGAATAATAATAATCTGACTGGTAGAACATAGAGAGAAGAATTCTATACATGAAGCCGGGTATAGACAGTCTGCCCCCAGTCCTATCCATATTAAAGTACCCATCACAAAAACCTATCTGCAATGGCCAGAATGACCCCTACATGCATCAATGTACAGAAAGGTCATGTTACCAGGTCCTAACAAAACATGGCACTTGTGTACAGGAAGCAGCCCTGTAGCCCAGGATCTCCCCTGTGACATACAGTCCTTTCTTCAGCTGATCTGATGTACAAGTTCACATCTGCTTGTCAGATGCTTAAAATAAACGTTAATTCAGTGAAACTTACAGACTATTTATACTTATGCAGAATACACCCTCAGTTTTTCACAGGCGAGTATGAATGCAGGAGAACAGAGAGGGGTTATCCAAATCAAATCAACCGGTTTCAGAAAGTTATATAGATTTGTAATTTACTTCAATTTAAAAATCTCAAGTCTTCTAGTACTTATCATCTGCTGTATGTCCTGCAGGAAGTGGTGTTTTCTTTTCAGTCTGACACAGTGCTTTTTGCTGCCACCTCTGTCCGAGACAGGAACTGTGCAGAGCAGCAGCAAATCCCCATAGAAAACCTTTTCTGCTCTGGACAGTTCCTGTCTTGGACAGAGGTGGCAGCAGAGAGCACTGTGTCAGACTGAAAAGAACACACCACTTCCTGCAGGACATACAGCAGCTGATAAGTATGGAAAGACTGGAGATTTTTAAATTGAAGTAAATTACAAATCTATTTAACTTTTTGAAAACAGTTGATTTGAAAGAAAAGGATTTTCGTTGTCCCTTTAACTCTGTGGGACATGAGACTGTGATAGCTCTCCCGGGAAAGCACAACTCTGCCTGTTTAAAACACATAGGATATGCAGGGCAGCAAACTCACCTCTCTGTCTATGGCATCCCGGCCGGAGCGTATACACATAGTATACGCTCTAGCAAGGATCCCTAGCGGCGCCGCAAACAACTGACATGTCAGTTTTCCGTATAAAACCATGTCAGTGCACACTATGGAGCGAGAGGCTCTGGCTGCTCGCTCCATAATGTGCTGTGGGGAGTTCTGATGCGGGCGCGCACAGATCACTGCAGGCAAAAAGATCATCCGGCCGGGACTGCAGATCTCTTACATAGTGTGCACATAGCCTTATAGTGTAAAGAAATGTAAAGATTCAAATTCAAAATTCTATTTTGAAAACCTCCATCATTTAAGTAAAATATATTATCTATATTATAACTGTTCAGCCACTAAATATAAAACACACACACTTTATGTAAGGGCATACTACGAGGAGCTACAGCTATTGTATGCACACCATCCTATACAGTCAATTACACTGACAATAAAAACTCTACAAAGAATTCTACAGCTGTAGTAAATGATAATATCTATATCATCTATAACATTGCAATCATAGTGGAGCCTGGAGAATTGGAAAGCTGACTGCAGCATATCCACTACATTACTGCCACCTAGTGGCCAAAAATAGATCTCAGTGCAGGATTTTACATCAGTATTTGTTCAAAACTAAGAATGGAAGATTAAACAAAAGAAAGGTATCATGAAAACATTAACACCTCTTGCATGCTATGGACTGCTCTCAGGCGGCCGTAATGTGAGCTTTTTCTTTAAACCCGTATTTTCGACACAACACACAAAACTCTAATAGGTGTTGTGTCACTATCAAAGTGTCCAATGATTGCAAAAAAAATGCATCACAAAAGTTTTCAAAATTTACCTTTTGATTCATTGCCAATGTTCCTATGACAACACTGCCTGAACAGTCTCTGCACTTCTTCCTTGGAAATTCACACCTTCTTACTTGCAAAACAGCACCACAACTCTCCTCAGGTTGTATGTGTTATTACAATTCAGCTCCCTTTACTTCAATGGAACTTAGGAGAACCCAACCCAAAAAGCTTGACGCTGTATGTGAAAGCAGCCATGTTTTCCTAGAGTATGTTCACACGCTGGACTTTCATTGCGTGAACATAATGAAGGACAGCTGGACAGCAATTACGTTTTCAATCACTGCAATTAAATGATGAATTCACATTGCATTTTCAGTGCATTACTGCATGTTTGAATGCAGCCTCAGCCTGGATAATCCCTTTAAGAAGTGGCCACTGATAACATGGTTGGCATCATTGTCACCAGAGCTCAAGAGCAGAACCCAATAACAGACGTCTGTACTTTTACACTACAATGCCAGTTTTGTCAGTACATGAATGCTGATGGGCAAGCATGGGTTTTCCCAGTGGGGAATTCCCATTGTATAAGCTAGAACAGGCACAAACATGACGTTTTATAATGCCATTCTTCTATGGAATGCATCATTTTCTTACAAGGTTATGCTGGTGTATTTATTAACCACATTGCAGCCTGTTGGAGCTATAGAGTAACTGCAGCATACTCACCTGCTCCAGTGGAGGCGCCCTGGTCTGCTGCAATTTCCCCTGATGACGCTCTCCCCCTAATATGCTGATGACATTGTGAAGCCACCGCAGCCTCAGATTCAGATGTCATCAGCAGAACAGGGAGAGCACAGCATCAGGGTAAGTATTTCTGCTGGACAAGGTGCTGTGAGTATGGTGCAATTTGTTATTTTACAGCTCTAGCAGGCTGCAGTGTGGCTATTTTAATAAAATTAGAATATTCCTTTAAATAAGATTAAACCAGATCCTTAAAGAAGTTGTCGACTTCATTAAACCCCATATATAAAGAGAGCCGCTCCAGTGATCAGCTGATATGTATACGTATAAGAAGCATCATAGGGAGGATTGATCAATATGGAGGTTTCTTGACTTGGCATACAGGTTGGGAAATCTTGGTGAATATTTTATTCTTTTATGTATTTTAGATGCTCACTTGACAAAAGGAGAGGGTGTATGGCCTCATGGGAAGGGGGCACAGATGAGACAGAACAATTGATAGAGCACATCTTTACACAGGAAGTATTAGAGGCACTCATAAACTGCACCTGTATGTGTAAACTCGGCCTTACTACAGCCTACAAAATGTACTTACAAAAGGAATGTGAAATACTCTACCATCTAGTGGTCACAAATAGTACTGCATTGTTTCTGTTTCTTCCACCATCTAGTGGTCATAAATAGTACTGCATTGCTTCTGTTATTAGCACAGTTTGGACAATTGCCTTCTACACACACTGATATACAAGTGTAAAGACAGTAGGAAGTTATCTATTTATTACAATATGGATAATGGCAAGTTGTCCATAGACAGTAATGCACCTCAGTAACACATGTCGTACTTCCCCTTAGTAATAACAATTAGATCCTTCTCTTATATATGGTCTATATGTACCAAAGATCTGCACCAACTTAATGAAATCCCTCTTATGTGTGAGAACCGCGTCAGGGCCGTGGGTACACCTGGCACAGGATTTCCACAGTTCAAGCCAGTCTACGGGAGGGAGTCAGAGAGTTAATTTGTGACCGGCCATATCACTCAACAAGTTTACTTTATTTTAAAAAGTAGATTTTTGTTCTCGTCGGTTAAACATTTGCTCTCCATTAGCTTGGCCGGCATGTATTTTCCCATAGCCCACTATCAATGATTAATGCTGTTCTCTACCAACTAAAAAAAACTTTGGACTGGGAGGACAGCTGCTGGTTGAGCGCAGATTCACCACTTGTGAAAAGAAGGATTAGGGCTGGGAGAAGTCTTCAGATGTTGTGGAGACCAATGCTATTGGCCAATCTGCCCTGTAGATTTGTAGATCTATTTAGATTACACGCTTTTCATCTTTCGGGCTTTGCTATGTCAATATCAACACAGAGATTTGTGGTTCACACAGGGGTCGGGGCCTGCACTGGGCTCATCATAGACTGCAAGTAGCAACCTTCTCACACCTTTCCTAAGAAGCCATCATTTATTTCCAAAAGGAGTCTATTGTGGAGGTGTCAGCAGCCGCCCCCACTGTTTCCTGCACCTGAATGCAAAGATTTCAAATATTAAAGAAATGATAAATAGTTTAAATAATGTACTCAGTGCTGCGATTCTATACGTTCAGTTTCCTCACAATATATATTGTGTGGAGTCCTTTAAAACCATAAGTGCTTAGAACATGATTTATTACACTGCAAATCTCACAAGGTAAGTATTATGACTGCTAGGAAGTAGATGTGCACTAAGGCCAGGGCTACATGGTGACTCTGATCACATGATGTGAAAATCATAGGGGGAGATTTATCAAACATGGTGTCAGTTGCCCCTAGCAACCAATCAGATTCCTATTTTCATTCCTCACAGACTCTTTGGAAAATGAAAGGTGGAATCTGATTGGTTGCTAGGGGCAACTGAGCCAGTTTCACTTTACACCATGTTTGATAAATCAGCCCCATAGTGTAACACTAGCAGGCCCAGACTGGTAATCTGGCAAGCCGGGCAAATGCCCGCTGGGCTGGCCGGATTACCAGTCCGTGGGCCGCCCGGGCTGCATAATTAAAAAAAATATATATATCACCGCTGCGGCCCTCACATGTGGCCAGAGATGGGGGGGGGGGGGGGGGGCGGCTATTCTATATGGGGGGTGATGCAAGGGGGCTATTCTATATTGGAGGGGGATGCAGGGGGGCAGCTATTCTATATGGAAGGATGTAGGGGGGGCTATTCTATATGGGAGAGGGATGCAGGGGGGCTATTCTATATGGGAGGGTGATGCAGGGGGGGCTATTCTATATGGGGGGATGCAGGGGGGCAGCTATTCTATATGGAAGGATGCAGGGGGGCTATTCTATAGGGAAGGATGCAGGGGGGCTATTCTATATGGGAGGGGGATGCAGGGGGGCTATTCTATATGGGGGGATGCAGGGGGGCTATTCTATATGGGAGGGGGATGCAGGGGGGCTATTCTATATGGGGGGATGCAAGGGGGGGCTATTCTATATGGGGGGATGCAGGGGGGCTATTCTATATGGGGGATGCACAGGGGGGCTATTCTATATGGGGGGATGCACAGGGGGGGCTATTCTATATGGGGGGATGCACAGGGGGGGCTATTCTATATGGGGGGATGCAGGGGGGGCTTTTCTGTATGGGGGGATGCAGGGGGGGCTATTCTATATGGGGGGATGCACAGGGGGGCTATTCTATATGGGGGGATGCAGGGGGGGCTATTCTGTATGGGAGGGGGATCCTGAGGGGCGGCTATTCTATATGGGAGGGGGATGCAGGGGGGGCTATTCTATATGGGAGGGGGATGCAGGGGGGCTATTCTATATGGGGGGATGCAGGGGGGCTATTTTATATGGGGGGATGCACAGAGGGACTATTCTATAGAGGGGGGGGATGCAGGGGGGCGGCTATTCTATATGGGGGGATGCAGGGGGGCTATTCTATATGGGGGGATGCAGGGGGGCTATTCTATATGGGGGGATGCAGGGGGGCTATTCTATATGGGGGGATGCAGGGGGGCTATTCTATATGGGGGGGATGCAGGGAGGCTATTCTGTATGGGGGGTTGCAAGGGGGCTATTCTATATGGGGGGATGCAGGGGGGGCTATTCTATATGGGAGGGGGATGCAGGGGGGCGGCTATTCTGTATGGGGGATGCAGAGGGGCTATTCTATATGGGGGGATGCACAGAGGGGCTATTCTATAGGGGGATGCACAGGGGGGATTATTCTATATGGGGGGATGCAGAGGGGCTATTCTATATGGGGGGATGCACAGAGGGACTATTCTATAGGGGGGATGCAAGGGGGGGATTATTCTATATGGGGGGGATGTACATGTACAGCGGGGGGGCTATTCTATATGGGGGATGCAGGAGGGGGGGATTGTTCTATATGGGGGATGCACACAGGGGCTATTCTATAGGGGGGATGCACGGGGGGAATTATTCTATATGGGGGGATGCAGGGGGGCTATTCTATATGGGGGGATGCAGGGGGGCTATTCTATATGGGGGGATGCAGGGAGGCTATTCTGTATGGGGGGTTGCAAGGGGGCTATTCTATATGGGGGGATGCAGGGGGGGCTATTCTATATGGGAGGGGGATGCAGGGGGGCGGCTATTCTGTATGGGGGATGCAGAGGGGCTATTCTATATGGGGGGATGCAGGGGAGGCTATTCTATATGGGGGGATGCAGAGGGGCTATTCTATATGGGGGGATGCACAGAGGGACTATTCTATAGGGGGGATGCAAGGGGGGGATTATTCTATATGGGGGGATGCAGAGGGGCTATTCTATATGGGGGGATGCACAGAGGGACTATTCTATAGGGGGGATGCAAGGGGGGGATTATTCTATATGGGGGGGATGTACATGTACAGCGGGGGGGCTATTCTATATGGGGGATGCAGGAGGGGGGGATTGTTCTATATGGGGGATGCACACAGGGGCTATTCTATAGGGGGGATGCACGGGGGGAATTATTCTATATGGGGGGATGTACATGTATATCAGGGGGGCAATTCTAAATGGGGGGATGCATAGGGGGGCTATTCTATATGGGGGGATGTACAGCAGGGGGGCTATTCTCTATGGGAGGGATGTACATGTACAGCAATGGGGCTATTCTCTATGGGGGATGTACATGAACAGGGGGTTATTCTATATGGGGGGGAAGTACCATGGGGGGGGCTATTCTATATGGAGGGATGTATAGATGAGGATGTTGCTGGAGCATGAAGCCTAATATGTCTGTCTGGCAGATCCCGTGGAGAGGAGTCATGGCCAGAGAAGCCTTCATGATGGCCGGAGCCAGATGGAGAAGAAAAGGAAAAGTGGGTGTCTAGAGAAAAGACACCTACTGTGAGTCATATGATGTAACTGCACTATAATCACTTATAAGGTCTGCAGAACCTTTATACAGCTGGGATCTACCTCTGTATCAGGGGTGTCAGACTACGGCCCTCCAGGTGTTACAAAACTACAATTCCCATCATGCTTTAGTTGTCCAGGCATGATGGGATTTGTAGTGATGTAACAGCTGGAGGACCGGAGTGTGACACCTGTGTTCTATGGTCACTGCTTTGGGAGAATATTGGTCTTTTATAGTGGCTATTATTTCGTGACAGTATAGTGGTATTATCCAGTCACCGTATGCTGAGGGCAGTGGGCATGGTGTGATGGTATAGTGGTATTATCCAGTCACCGTATGCTGAGAGTAGTGGGCATGGTGTGATGGTATTACTCGTATTATTGGTAATATTAGTGTTTTATAAAGTGGATTGTATTTAGTCACAGTATAGTGGTGTTAGTCATTATGTGGTGGTAATGGCAATGCTCATGGTGTGGTGATATTATTTGTTACTTATATACTGGTAGCATTGGCAATATTGGTGGGTTTCTTGGTAAGAGTATGGCAGTAACGTGTACAGTATGGGGATAATATTTGCTTACTGGTGTTATTAGCTATGACTGTATTATCATGCACAGAAAATTCTTACCTATGTTTCCATTATATATGCCTAAAATGTGTCCTGGGGCATGGATGGATAGATAGATAGATAGATATCCAGTAGGAAATATCTACCTAGCAGCTCATTATGTAGCTTTGATTACATGTGAGATCACAACCAGCAGACACATTTTAATAATTAAAACCTTACTACTTATACCGCCATTATATGGAGACATAGTCAGGATAAAAGGGATTTTAAAAATATAGTAACTTTTGCCAAAAAACAGAACCACCCCTGTCCTCAGACTGTGTGTGGTATTACAACTTGGCTCCATTCACTTCAATGGAACTGAGCTGCAATACCTCACACAAACTGAAGAAGAGTGTGGCGCTGTTTCTGGAAGAAGGTGGCCATGTTTTTCTCCTTTAAAGGGAATCTGTGAGGTCCATACCAGGTCTAGGGCTATAAATCTCAGCAGACAGATGTGAACGAGATATCACTGACCTTTAGTCCAGTGTAAACTTTTATAATTGTCCTTTTCATTACCAATTAAAGTTTCACAACAGCAGCGGTGGCAGCAGCAGCACCCTATACGTCCATCAGTCAGAGCAGACAGGGGCGGTGCAGAAGTTGCTGCTGTGGCTCAGCTGGTAATGAAAAGAATGATATAGAGGTTTACACTGGACTAAAGGTCCGGTCCCTGACCTGTACGCTGGGATCTACAGCTGTGTACCTGTATAGACCCCACAGGTTCATACCTAATCCAATGCGGATTTAATGCTTCTGATTTAATCAGTTGAAATGAATGCATAAATACAGTATGCCGCATCAAATCCACAGCAGATTATGTTATAGCATTATTTTTAGGTGCTGATGGTGGGGTTCACATGTTTAAGGGAGTAGTGGGGGACATGGCTAAATAAAGCAGAATTTGCTACAGCTTGTATTTAACACCGCTATCCATGATATGGTGTGTGGGCTGCTGGGGTTTGACTGCCAGGGCTGACTTTAAGTCCCAGTCCGGCCCTGAACACTAGGACATCGAGTGTGATGCAGTAAATGGTGTTGCCTTACATTGGGTTACGTCTTGATAAGTTTTTGGTCACAAGTTGCACATGACTATGCCGCTATTGACCTTAATGCAAGTCCCATGTGACTGAGATGAGCTTGTTACCTTGTGACAACTCGCAAGACACTGAAGAAGTTGCACAAATAATGTTGGTCATGGGATTTAGATGTAATTGCTGACAGATGATTAACACTAGGGACGCACGATTGTCGAGCTGTGTAGTAAGCTCTGTAAGCAAGAGCCAATATAGGAGATTGCCATTTGCTTATAGTGCGGCTTGGGATGTCTAAAGCACCCTAAAAGGTACTCTACTCTCTGGATCTTAAAGTGGTATTCAAACCTCAACTAACATCGTGAAATCTGTAGGGCTCATCACGTTACATGTTTTTGCAAATATATTCATTTAGTAAACTAGCCTTCCTTCTCCTGTTATGCTGCTCTTTCCCTGTCATTGTTGACAGACCATTGTCTAGGTTACTAACCACCACTCTGCTCTAAAAGTAATAGTCTGGCTGGTGTAGATATAGCTCTAATATAGCGTATAGTCACACACACATAATATTGTATATGGAAATAATTTACTGGGTAACCATCTAATGTATATGATCCTCTGACTCTCCCCCAAAGGCAGAAGGGGAAGAGAAGGATCAGTCAGGTTGGATGTCACCACACCTGATCTTTTCCTTCTTGAGGATAGAACAGACCATTTATAGATATTCATGGTCAATACTCCTCATGACCTTGAATGTAGTATGGTCGGCACTTCCACTATTAGAGCGGTGCTCGTGGATAGGAGAGTAGCAGTCTTCAGACATAATACATAGAAGAAAATTCCCGGCACTCGCAAGTTCAAATGCAATGGTTTTTTTTATTCCATAAATGGATAGAGTTCACACAGGACACGTTCCGGCTCGTCTGTATAGCTGTGTCACAGTTGAGAAAGGCTATACGGACGAGCCGAAACGCGTCCTGTGTGAACTCTATCCATTTATGGAATAAAAAAAAAAAACATTGCATTTGAACTTGCGAGTGCCGGGAATTTTCTTCTATATACTCCTCATGACCGGCCATTTGGAATCTCACTTATTGAATATAATAATATCCATTTGTTATGTGTTCCTATGACCTATATCCTAATCTAAAGGGAACCAGTCCTCTTGGCTCCATTATACACCCATGAACGCTAAAGGCATCAAAAACTATAGCACCCTGTGAATACATTGTGGTGGCTGTGAACTGGCAGGGAGAGCAATAGTTTTATATAGGTTTTATGTGGAAACATCCAAACATAAAAATGCTTTTGAAAGTTCTTTGCATCATAAAAAAATTAAAGTGGGAAATACGTCTGGAGCCCTTTAAACGGTTACATGTGAAGTTCTGTATACAGACCCTATACGTCTGTTTATAGAGAAATATAAACTATACACAATGTCAGATCCAGGCCGAATTCGGTTTACTACTCCTTCCCACCCAAGCATGTAACATCTTATCGCTCTTCTGTAATCCTAGACCAGGAATTGCTACAAAACACTGCCATGTCTGCAGCGGGTGGGAAAATATATAAACTGAAGATTGTAAGAAAAAGGCCGGTTGGCCCCAATTTGCTTGGGGCCGTCACAAACACCCTGCAATTGTCAGCCTGTAAGATAAAAGACAGGAGATAGGGCTGGAATGTAACCTTTCAGTCCTTCACCATAAATACCTTCGGAATTCATTCCCTGACACCTTTCATATGGAAGTCCCAGCACAGCTCGGCATATGCTCAGATCCTCAGACTCAACATCTGGATTGAAGTTACTGTAAACTCCAAGGAGAAGGTTTACCTGGGAGGTGAATCCCACCTACACTACCAAGAGAACCATAAATCATAGATTTTCCTCCATACACTATCTGTGCCACCTGCTCATCCTGCTGAATGATCTGCTTTACATTCCTTCCATTCATCAGTTACTGGAATACATAGAATATCAATCATTCCGGAATCATACTGACACCCCCCCCCCTACAGATCACAGCTAGGAAAACATTAGGATCTGCATTTCCAGAAGGTCTTTATGAATGATGGGTTATACCTGTCCACAGTATAAGAAAAAATAAGCTGATTGGTGGGGTGTGACATCTTGGACCCCCACCAATCCTGAGAATGGAGGGAAACTGTCCTCTGATCGAATAGAACCACAAATGCATAGTCAGCACTCCACTAATGTTTAATATGATTGTGGGTTACTTGTTTGTTGACTGGTCGCCGGGCCTATTACACAGGGAAATAATGTAGCCGGTTTGGCTGATAATCACCTGTGTAATAGGGCCAATAAAGGCTCCAATCCATTATATATTATATGGAATATCCCTTCAAACAGGATCATTACTGGCCTGCTCTACAGTCTTAGGTTATGTTCATACATAATACTGGGTCAGTATTTTAAGCCAAAACTATAAGTGGAACTGAGACAAAGAAGAAGGTATAATGCTATAATGAACAGGTATTGCACCTTATGTATGTGCCTTGGCTAAATATACTGAATAACATACTATGTATGAATACAGGCTTATACCCCTCTAAATAGTTCACCATTTCAATGGCATACATGTGACTTAACCCCTTAAAGACCGGGCCAATTTAAATTTTTGCGTTTTCGTTTTTCCCTCCTTGTGCTTAAAAGGCCATAGCACTTGCATTTTCTCACCTAGAAACCCACATGAGCCCTTATTTTTTGCGCCACTAATTGTACTTTGCAATAACAGGCTGAATGTTTTCATAAAGTACACTGCGAAACCAGGAAAAAATTCAAAGTGTGGTGAAATTGAAAAAAACAAAACAAACAAAAAAAAAAGCATTTCTTTTATTTGTTTTTTTTTTCGTTTTTACGTCATTCGCCCTGGGGTAAAACTGACTTGTTATACATGTTCCTGAAGTTGTTATGATTACAATATGTAACATGTATAACTTTCATTGTATCTGATGGCCTGTAAAAAATTCAAACCATTGTTAACAAATATATGTTCCTTAAAATCGCTCTATTCCCAGGCTTATAGTGCTTTTATCCTTTCTTCTATAGGGCTGTGGGAGGAGTCATTTTTTGCGCCATGATGTGTTCTTTCTATCGGTACCGTGATTGGGCATATGCGACTCTTTGATCGCATTTTATTACAATTTTTCTGGATTTGATGCGACCAAAATGCGCAATTTGCAAAGTGCTTTATTCCCTGCACTTACTACTGCATCAAGGCTTCACTTCCTGGATAACATGATGATGTCACGACCCGACTCCCAGAGCTGTGCGGGGTGTGGCTGCTGGAGAGGATGATGGCAGAGGGATGCTCAGTGTCCCTCCAGTGCCCTGTGTCCCTCAGTGTCCCCTGCCATCATCCTCTCCAGCAGCCACAGCCCGCACAGCTCTGGGAGTCAGTGAAATCACCATGTTATCCAGGAAGTGACATCACCATGTTATCCAGGAAGTGACATCACCATGTTATCCAGGAAGTGACATCACCATGTTATCCAGGAAGTGAAGCCTTGATGCAGTAGTAAGTGCAGGGAAAAAACACTTTATAAGCATTTTCCGTAATAATTGTATATTGGTGATTTGTATAATATTTTAATAAAAACTTTTGCCAGACTTCTCCTTTAATGATTCACTTCTACACACTGTATAATGATGTCATCGCCCGGGCTTTGTAAGTAATTAGACTCGCCGGCTCTACTGTAAAATAAGTATTAAATGTTGCTGAGGAATTCCGTGACCTAGCAACCTCTGACCCTGTTCTTTTATATGATACGCTTCAGTGACCAGGGGCTAGACTCTTCTATAGAACAATTAGTTACACTGAAATGTGCTATTCATCACTGCTGCCGTACAGCCACAGGGCCATAGGTCTGATTCAGGGTGTTGGCTGTAAGGAGACGCGACTTTCTCCTAGGATTTCAGCATCCCCAATACCCAATAGTTTAAATTTTTTTCCAATAATGTACAGCACTGGCATATGTTGGCGCTATATACATAACAGGTAATGCATTTAAGATGACAGGCGACTAAAGCTTGTTTTCTTTCTATATGTGGGCACAATGATGAGTAATAATAGGAACATAACAAATCTGTTTGCAATTATTACCAACAAGTAGAACAATAAGCCTGTTAGTCAGAGCTCCCCTGATGACTTTGTCAGATGAAGAGTATTCCTATTGTAAGAGATCCAAGCAGACAAGTGAAGGCTTGTGTAGGCTGCAGCTACATCCGCGCAGTAATGTGATACAGCAGCCCACATAGCCAAGCAAAGACCAAACCGCAGAAAACAAGACGAAAAGCTATATAGAAAACTGATCTGAACATGGACTCTAGTACCAAGCATCTGTCCGTCTTCTATACATATGTAAGCGAATGACATACATTAATACACTAAGGCTTCATCTAAATAAGGACAGGTTCATTACTTGTGCTAAAGAAAACAAAAACATGGATATTATATATAAAGTAATAAAAAAGCAACTGCATGTAATACTTATTTTCACCACTAGAGGTCATCATAAAGAATGGTACAAGGTTTCTTTAAAATTGGCAAGCGGAGTCCAAGTTTCACTTTTGTTAGAAGTTTTGCTGTGAACAGTACACAGACATGACCTTCTCAGCCTGCCATCAGCAATGATAACAGATGCATTTACTTAGCTTGTTTATAGTGATTTATTAACATGCGGCTGTCCCTTGTGATTTTAAAGGCAGTTTTGAGAATAGAATATTTGAGGGAAAATGGGCAGTTTTTGCACTTTTTTAAACCAGTGTCCGAGGTGGATTCAGGAGGAAGGAGAAATGTAAAGGAAGCATTTCTATTTCTTCCTCTTGAATCTACCTATAGCAGTTGGAATCCTCTAAAACCTCACAATTTAATGACTTTTTATGAGAGCAAAGTGTAACATAGCAAGAAAGCAGGAGTATACTGGCAAAACCAAAAGGCAAAACACTGCAAGCTAGCCCGACACCTCTTAATACACAGTAATGCGATCACTCGGCTATCGCTTCACGCTCTAGGATCCTGCTTGCTCATGTGGTTTAGAGAACATGGACCACTAAGATGCTGCAACTGATACTGATAAAGCTATGTCTGTAGCTTGGGCTATACAGTGTCATATGCCATGCCGTATTATGTATATTCTGTCACAGCTTGTAGACAACACTTATTATGCATGCATTAGGCTTTTTTATGCTTTTATTTATATAGCGCTAACTGATTCCGCTTCCCTTTACATAGCTGGTAAATTTTGGTCCCTGGCCCCATTAGGGCTCACAATCTAAATTCACTTATCTGTATTAAAAAAGGGATAAGAAGCTGCTCTCTCTTTTTTTTTTTTTTTGTAATTGGGTTGACTTGACCCTCCCCTCAAAAATAATGTTGGAGGGAAGAAGGATCAAGTAGTGAGAGTTTTAATGTTTGACCCTTTTGTTCTCACTGAAACTAAGCTGCTGCCAGGGGGTGTCTGGCTGTGGCTTAAGGTGTTACGGTGTTAGTTACTATGATCTTTTACTCCTTCTGATCCCAGCAAAAGAATTAACAATGTCTACATTTGGCGAATATTTAGCGAACGATTAATAATGATTTTATCGTCAGCTAAAAAGATGCGATCAATGACACACGTGATTTTTGCATACACACGAAACGATTATCGTTTAAATTCAACTGATATAACGACGTTATAATCGTCCTGTGTAATAGGGCTCTTGGTGCTGAGACCCACAAGGATCTCTATATGACCATAACTAGAGGCTGCAGCGTATAAATACACAGACAGGAGCCAGGAAGTGTAAGTGAATCCTTTCCAAAGAGGAACACAACACCCATTATTTGGTGTTCTGCTTCACCTAGGGGGTTACGAAGCGATTCTGTGCACAGCACAACTTAACCCCTGCCTGGCTGACAAACTGAGCCAGCCCAGCAGCAGCAGTACAGACAGGGCTCCCTCCAGAGCAGAAGTTTTCTGCTTCTGGCTTGGAAACCCCATTTAGGGCAGCGGGGAATCTCTTTATAATGAAGGAATTCCCTGCTCTAAACAGTGGTACCCAAACACCTCTGTCAGCTGAACTATAACTATTGTAAGTTATCTCCCCCAGTTAAGTTCCCATATTACGCAAAGTTAAAGTTCTTAACAAAACTTTGGGGGAAATTGGTTCGAGAACCGAATTGTTCGAACGTCGAGGTGTTCGAGAACGGAACAACAGTTTTTTTTTTTTTTTTATTACAAATCTATATAATTTTGGACACCAGTTAATTTAAAGGATTTTTTTTTACCGGGGTACCCCTTTAAGGAGCTTGTACACCTCCATTAGCTGTTGAGTAAACACTCATTTGGCTGACAGCTATTACTCCTTTCAACAGCTATTTTCAACCTTTACACATATGCACACATGGCAAATAGGTTTAGGGTAGTAATACACAACCTGCGGCCCTCCAACTGTTACAAAACTAAAATTCCCACCCTGTCTGGGCATCGAAAGGGTGTGCAGGTATTTATGGGAATTACAAAACTGGTTTAGGGGAATAAACCCCACAACATCATGTCATGTCTCAGGGGTCGGTTTGACCAACAGACTATATATACATACACACACTTTATATATAATGTTACACACTCAGCCAAAAGTGCATGTACAGTATATAGGGTTGGGACTGAAAGCTTTGAACTGACAGAACATTTGGCTGACATCTAGTGAAGGTATACCGGCACCTTTAATGCAATGCTATTGTCTCAGACTATATGTTATGTCTATAAAAGGTGAGGCTGATAAACTTCCTGGCCTCCTATCTCCTATATAGCCTGTGGGCCTGCCGTTCTGCCTCTGAATGCGTCTCTGTATTTTTGGCATTTACTGGGCAATCCCTATAACTGCAGAAAGACATTAATGGCCTGCACATAGCAACTGTAACATAGGTTGCCAAGCCGGCTGGCGGCCCCAGACAATACGGTTGTGTAATGTACATAATGGAGCGGCAGATGTCCGTCTCCTGTCCCTGCCTCTGTCACTACCACTCAATTCCTTTCTAATTAAATGTCATTTACCATTACTTCCTATGAAGAGGACCCGTTTGTTTAAAGGATATTCCTGTTGTCTTTAAATTTATGATGACAAACACAGATGTCTGGTGCACATGGTCCGCTCAATCCAACACCCACACAGCACTTTAATATTTGGATTGTGGAGCTGCTTTCTTCATTTCTTTCCTTATCTGTCAGCAACTTTTCCTTGGTCGAGGGTCTGGCATTAAGGAGCGGGCCGCTCAGACACTTCAGGGAGGGAAACTGATGTTTGCTCCAAAGCACTTCTTTTTATTTCCAGAAATTTGTAAAACAGAGGCTATTGAACCCAGAACAAACAGCCCCCGAGACGTTCTAGTCAGGGATTACACTGGATATGTGTGCATATTCAGCATCTCAATAAGCTACTGCTGAGAAATTCATCCCTTCAGGGGCCACTAGGCTGGGGATTGCCAATTACCATGTAATTAACCAATTAGCTTCTGGTATGTACCGGGCTGTCATCCTATGCTGATAATAAAAACCGTAGACACAAATGCTATGGTTTGTCTGTAGTAGTGTTATTAGAGTCTTCTCTTTACTCTGGCTTCACAGTTACACAATAGAATTTCAGCATTGGTATTATAGCAACAACACAAAGACTAGCTGGATCACCATAGGGTTTTATAATGATCCGTGGTGGGGCCCAAGTGCTTAAAGGGGTTGTCCAGGGACAGTTTTTTTTAAATATATCTTGCTGGGGCGTGAGAAACATAAGAAAAAAAAAATAGCAATAATCATCGACCCTGATCCCCCGCCGCTCGTGGTCTGACATCTCCTGGTCCCTGCTTTTAACAAGCTACGTTTTGGTTCCTCCTGACACATAGTCCTGGCAAGTGGTTGAGCAAACACTTTCTGCTGGGATAACACATCAACAGGAACCAGAAAGTAGTTGTAACAGACAGGGACCAGGGGATTATAGACCAGGAGCTGTGAAGGATCAGAGTAAGTGAGTACTCTGACTTTTGTTTTAAACATACCCAGCAAAATATAAATAAGTCCCTTTTCCAGACAATCCCTTAAAGGTTCGGTTCACATATATTTTGGTCAGTATTTGGCCTACATTCTGGAGCTCATTTTGGTTAAAACCAGTAAATGGAACCAACATAGAGAAAAAACATCCTGGAAAAATGTGCAATTTATTTTGTGATGTGTGCTCATTCCTCATTTTGGCAAAAAAACACTGACTAAATATTGACCTAAATACTAAATGTGAACCCAACCTAAGCCATAACACAGATGTTTTAAAGTGACCTTGCAAAAACTGTGGCCTGTCCCATCAACGCCAGGTTACAGAAGCACCATGCATTGGGAATGTAAAGTACCTATGTTTCTGTAATATAGACCCATAAAGACTATATGACAGGGCAATGTGGGGTTTACAGGGTCTGAGAAAATAAAGCATAGGCCTAGTGGTCTAATAAGACTAGATAAGCTCTAAATTGCTAATTTAATGAGTTTTTAATATGTGTATAGATCTATACACAGCATGCTGTCCCTCTCCATAGACGTCAATGGGGGTGTTGAAGCTAGAATGCACTCATTTGTTTTTCATTTTGTTTTTTTGAAAGCCCCATAATTGTAAATGTACGGTATAAAGTCTTCCACTGTCTTTCATTAAAATAAATGAATAAAATTTATTATTATTATTATTATTATTATTAATAATCTGTGCTGAACTATATTCAGTGTAGACTGCATTTTATCAGTGAGTTTATGCAATGATTATATTCTAATCTTTCATACATAACAGAACATCTCTCTGCACTGCAATATAATGGTACTATGGCAGATCTAGAAGCCGAACCCGTGACGGCAAGTCAAGGTATTATAGTGGTGACTTATTAACAGTGAGAGAAGAAAGGCTTTGGCCTGAAGTCTGCTGTTTGTTGGGTGTGGTAGCAAATAATATTTCTCAAGGCAAGTTATTTCCAACCGGAATGTTCAGTGATTGTTAGAAAGACAGAGCCCTGGGTTACTTTATCTGGTGATTGAATGTTACCTGACACCTCTGTAACAGGCCAGCAGAGCTGATACTTACAGGCAACCACTGCTGCTGGAATACCATTTGGATTTGTTTTTAACCACTGAGGGGAGATATATATATATATATATATATATATATATATATATATATATATAATTTTTTATTTATTTTCTTTTTTTAAATTGTTTGTTATTTTGCACCCAATATTCTATTTTGGAATTTGGAAGAGTAATGGTGATGACTGGTTATAGTATTGATAAGTGCTTAGGGTTAACAAATACAAGTACAGACCGCACTTCCCATTTTGAAAATACGGCACTGCTATAATATGGGGGATCCTCAGGGGATTTTATTGATACCAGATTGGTAAGGTACCGACCCCCAATTCCCCCACCATTCAGCTTTTTGCCAGAGCCACGCTTTCATCATTCACTGGATAACAGAGCAGGAAGCAGACAGCTCCGCACAGCTGTAGTGGTCATTGTTGTGTACTGCAGCTCACCTCTTGCAGTCTTCAATGTATGAAACCATCTCCTTTCTGACCTGTTTCACAGTGTATAGTGGAGCTGTGGCTCTGGCATACCGCTGAACAGTGGGGCACCTGATGTCAACACCCCACCAATATGATATTGTTGACCTGATAAATTTTAACTGAAAAACTTCTTTACATTGTCATAATGCCGTTGTTAGTATGTAGGTGATAGGTCCTGCTGAATTGCTATAGATACATCAACACTGTTTACAATCACTGTACTTTTCTTTCATGGTACATATTGAGCTTTGGACTGTAGCTGGTCTGTTTCACACCTATGAATATGCCATTCCTTGTACATTGACAGCATGAGATATTACACATAATTTAGCAATGCAGAATGGTAAAGGCATTTCATTGGTCACGGGCCCGACAGGATCTGTACACGACCAATTCTGCATTGGCGGTTATATAGTTCACCTAACAACTTGCCATCTGGAATGCAAAGGCAGTCCATTTGTATTGCACTGATGGGGACATAATAAGTAAATAGACAGGGACACTGAAAAGGCTAATGCATCAGGGCATTGTCCTGGCCCCGAGATGTGACACTGCATATTCAGAGGCTCGGAGACGTCCACAAGCTCAGTCACATAGATCTGTCACACAGAGACATGAATGACCACACAAAGGATTAGGGAGAGGGTAAATGACACCACCAAGGCGGCCATTCACATGTGGGGGCAGGAGGCGGTGTTCAGAGGAAGTAAATTAACACCTCAAAGTTTTCTTTCTTTTGTCACTGAGAGAAAGGATTTTCCAGCAAGTGGATTTTAAAATTCTGCTTAAAATATTTTGAGGGTAGGTTTTCTAGATCTTAGCTCTCATCTATTGAACAATTCCCTTTATTGTTTCCTTCTCACGGAGAAGAAAAAAGTTACTAGCAGGTTAATTGGCTTCCTATGGTGACTGCGTGGTAGGGAGATTAGATTGTAAGCTCCTCGAGGGGAGGGGGCATGTAAATGAATATGTTCTCTGTACGGCAGGGCTCTGGGATTATTAACAGTATATTGAGTGCTGGAATTTGAAGGAAATCTCCAGCATCTCAGCCATTGCTTTGTGGTATGAAGTACTGTATATTATTCATGTCAATTCTTTGAGCGGACAGGCGCTGATAGTGGAGGCGCGTGAGCCCTCCCATTCAAAAAGATAGAAGGAAGGATTTGCCGCAGGGTCCGCTTGGAGGGGTCCCACATGGAATTTTGGCATCAATTCCGAAGTGTGGACGGGCCCTTAAGCTCTTTTCACATCACATTCTTCTTGTGACCATGAAGTATAGATGTCCGGGGACTCCCTAATGTACTCCTCTACTGTATAGATATGACAGATGCCAAACTGTGGGCTCTGGCCTACATACTGTAGACTCCTGGTCATTCTCTGTTTCATAAAGACAAAACCCTAAGACTAAGGGTCCTCTATCAGGCCAGGCGCCACGGACAAACACTGTATCATATGTAAAGCCATTGATATTCATTGTTATTGACCACACGTCTCCAGTTTACATAGAGACATATGCGGCTGATAAGGATACATTTTTACCACCAGTCGAATGAGCGTTTCTAGGAACCTCCGTTGCTGTGAATGTGTCCTGCAGGGAGAAATGTATCTGTTTGTTTAGAATTTTTTGTTTGTAAATATGTAAATTGTAGAAATTTAAGTATGTTGCATTTATTTACGTTATGTATTTATGTATGTTTGCATGTATGCATGCTGATGATAAAATACTGACAATATACTGTAATGCATTGCTTCACAGTCTGGGGCTGTATTGCTGGGTGGGTGCCTTAGTTAGTTTGTGGGGCACACTTATACCACTTAGAATAAAGTTGAAAGTTGTGTTTCCGATGGCTTTAGGCCAGCTTTACTTCAACTCTTTAACCCAGACCTCTTGTTTACATACACCCCCTGGTTTTATGACCCATAATAGAAGCAAGTAAATAGTAGCTTCTCTTTCGCACCCTGTGGGTTAAGTACACACAGAAAACACTCAACTACTTATCTGCAAATATACAGATAGTGGCAATAGGACAGATTTCTGCCTTTGGCATATAAAAAAAAAGTGACAGACAATGTGAACTATGCCACAGGCTCATGAAATGACATCACAACATCTGTTATGCCAACACCCTCTCGATCTAGATCACAGCTTGGCCTCTGCTGGTATCGGAGTGTACGCTCCTTTCTATATCCCTGACAAAGCCTCCAGCTGTACGTCTAGAGCAAATACAAAGTTCAAAGCTTAACAAGCACAATATAAGATGCCAGACTGGAAGCACAAAATCATTTGTACACATGTGTGATGGTAAAGAGCAGCACTTTAAAGTGCACGATTGTATTTCAAAGGGTCTGTAGTTAGCGGTGAACTAGATCCATATTTAACCAGAAACCCTTAAGGTGAGCAAAGTCTATAGAAAACATCCTGAACTGTCATTTCTTGTGTGTTTGAAGTTATCTTGGTCTAGTACTATTGCTCACATTTCTGCAGTAGATGTATGTATTCGCTCGGATTCGCTCCACATTCATTTTACCTAATAAAGGAAACTTATTATGCAGATATTTGTAGAGTTTTAAATAAAGCACTTTGTGCTTAAAGGGGAACTCCAGTGATTTTTTTTCTTTTAAAGCGACTCTGTACCCACAATCTGTCCCCCCCAAACCACTTGTACCTTCGGATAGCCGCTTTTACTCCAAGATCTGTCCTGGGGTCCGTTCGGCAGGGGATGCAGTTATTGTCATAAAAACAACTTTTAATCCAGCAGCGCTGTGTCTAACGGCCGGGGCTTACATTTGTATATGCATTAGGCTGGCACCACCTCTCCGTCCTTTCTCCCCAGCCTCCTCATCATTAGGAATGATCCAGGAACATTTACTGCTGTTTGAGCTTTGCACAGGTGTATTAACGATCCAGCCCATGTGCCGGGCTGATACAGGTGGGGAAGCAATATGCCTGGAGCATTCCTAATGATGAGGAGGGTGGGGAGGAAGGACAGAGAGGTTGTGCCAGCCTAATGCATATACAAATGTAAGCCCCGGCCGTTAGACACAGCGCTGCCAGATTAAAAGTTGTTTTTATGTCAATAAAACTGCATCCCCTGCCGAACGGACAGATCTTGGATTAAAAGCAGCTATCTGAAGGTACAAGTGGTTTGGGGGGTCAGATTGTGGGTACAGAGTCGCTTTAAATAAACTGGTGCCTGAAAGATATATAGATTTGTAATTTAGTTCTATTTAAAAAATCTCAAGTCTCCCAGTACTTATCAGCTGCTGTATGTCCTGCAGGAAGTGGTGTATTCTTTTCAGTCTGGCACAGTGCTCTCTGCTGCCACCTCTGGAACTATCCAGAAGAGTAGCAAATATACATAGTTAATTTTTTTTTTTTTTGCTTTTGACAGAGGTGGCAGCAGAGAGCACTGTGTCAGACTGGAAAGAATACACCACTTACTGCAGGACATACAGCAGCTTATAAGTACTGGAAGACTTTAGATTTTTAAATTGAAGTAATTTACAAATCTGAATAACTTTCTGACACCAGTTAATTTTGAATAATAATAATAATATTATAAATCACCACCATCATTGCCAGAGTCCCCCTTTAATGTATGAATTTAAGGGTCCTTTTTAAGGGGCCAATTTATTGCTCCGTGGAATAGAAAAAACGACCAGACGATGAACATGTCATCTGCTGATCGTTTATTTAGGGTCAAAGCTAAAATCATTGGGCACCCACTGTGCATCGCTGCAGGGAATAGCAATGCGCGATGACTATTTCAGCAGTACCATACATTACTTACACATGTTGCAGGGCTTCTCTTGTGCTCCTTCTTCCTCCCAATCCCGCACGCAGCAGCAGCTTCTGTGCGGCCTGTTGGCTGACAGACTGCTCAGCCAATCACTGGCCAGGACCGCCGTAGCCAGTGATTGGCTGATCGGTCTGTTAGTCAACAGGCCGCACCGAAGCTGCTGCTGCGCGCAGGGCTGGGAGAAAGAAGAAGCGCAGGAGAAGCCCTGCAACATGGTTAGGTAAGTATGGTGTCTAACAAGGGCTGCAAGGACATTGGTAACAATGTCCCTGCAGCCCTCGCTAAACGATTATCAGGTTGTGGAATAGCAGATCGGTGCTCGTTTACATTATTGATCGGGCCCTGGTCAGCCCATGGAATAGGACCCTAAGTGTCCCTCAAACTTGAACGTACATGTTAAAAGAAGTCCCTAACATGTATGTCCTAGGTATTCTTCTGATGGATGTTACTTAGTGAGCACAAGTGTCACGGAAAACAAAATCTATTCAAACTATATAAAACATCTTTTGAAGATAAATAACAAAAAGTTTATTTGCGTCGATCACACCCATTACCATGATAAGTATATAAAAACCATTAACATACATTTATTTATCAAATCCTAATAATTACCCCAGACATGAGGATTTATGTTTGGGTATAAAATAACAGCAGCTTCTGTATTCTTCTCAGTGCACTATAAATGTATGGGCAGGATATGTGCGGGACGACTTCAGAAATGGGAATAAGGAATGTCATAGTCAAGGAGCAAGAACTCCCATCAGCTGCTGACAGGAAAACATTGACTTCATACCAAGACAGACTGGGCAGCCAGTTGTGACTGTGACCGACACTGAGCCATATAGAATGAACATTGCTCTGACACTTGCACCTGTTGCAGACCGGCACATGAAGTGACAGCAATGTACAGGGTAGAGAATAGATATAGTTAAAATGGGCACAAAGACATGATTCACAGTACACACCAATGTTCCAAACCAGTTGACTTATATGCACATAGGGGGAAATTTATCAACCATGGTGTACAGTGAAACTGGCTCTGTTGCCCCTAGCAACCAATCAGATTCCACCTTTCATTTTCCAAAGAGTCTGTGAGGAATGAAAAGTGGAATCTGATTGGTTGCTAGGGGCAACTGAGCCAGTCTCACTTTACACCACATTTGATAAATTTCCCTCATAATTCTTATTCGGCCTTATTATACAGATATATAAGAATCCTACTAAAGTACACTATTCATCCAGAGATTTCTGGTTTATGACTATTGGAGAATTATACAAGTGCCAGAAGTAATGTGGATTAAAGGGGTTGTCCAGCAAAAATGTTGTTTTTTTTCCAAATCAACTGGTGTGAGAAAGTTATATAGATTTGTAATTTACTTCTATTAAAAAGTCACAAGTTTTCCCCGTACTTATACGCTGCTGTAGGAAGTTTATTATTTTCAGTCTGACACAGTGCTCTCTACTGACCTCTCTGGTCAAGACAGGAACTGTCCAGAGAAGGAGAGGTTTTCTATGGGGATTCATAGAAAACCGAGACAGAGTTCCCGTCTCAGGCAGAGAGGTCAGCAGAGAGCACTGTGTAAGACTGAAAATAAAACATTTCATGCGGGACATACAGCAGCTGATAAGTACTGGGAG
This sequence comes from Dendropsophus ebraccatus, assembly GCF_027789765.1. NCBI lineage: Eukaryota > Metazoa > Chordata > Amphibia > Anura > Hylidae > Dendropsophus > Dendropsophus ebraccatus. The sequence goes on along the minus strand of NC_091462.1, from coordinate 41,577,690 downwards.
ACTTAATATTTTTAAATAGAAGTAAATTACAAATCTATATAACTTTCTGACACCAGTTGATTTGAAAGAAAAAGATCTTCACTAGACAACCCCTTTAACCATAAACTGGATGGCAGCCCCTTTGGACCCTACAATGACTGTCTTCATACAAAAGGACACCTTGTGATTTATATTTCCAACCATGTTTTATTGGGTATATATTGGCAAGATTACTTCCGTGCATACTTTGGGTTGTAGCTTGGTGCCTGCTTGGCCAAATAAGAGACCTTTCATTGTTTTCTTGGTTGTCAGAGAAAGGGAGTAAATAAAGCAGGCAGCTATCCATCACCTTTAGTGCGCCATATACAGCTATATCATTCACAAGGTAGCTAGGGAATGCCAACAAGAATCAGCTAGTCACCGGAATATTCTCCTTCAGGCAAGTATCAGGTAAGAAAGTTTGACAACTAAAGTGCATGCTGGATTATTATAATGGATTAACATGTAAAACGGTTACTTCTGTGAGACAGTGAAGTTCTTCATCCATGTGTTCATAAAGATAAATAAAAGACAAGCTGCATAACTTCCCAATGTAAACTGACACAAGCAAAATAGGACGCGGGATTAAACATAAGTATCAGTGATTTCTAGGATTACAGTCTATGGAGGATCCACAGTCAGCCTGTATATGGTACTCTATTGCTTCATTCTACAGTCATAAGCTGTCATATAGGGGAGACCCCTACCGACTGCTACAACCATGGGGTAAAAAGACCCTTTTGTTCTTACTGACTTTCCATGGGCTTCTCCCAGACAGCTAAAGACAGGCCATATACTATAGTCCATTCTCAATGCACCATATACTGTGTATAGCCTTATCTCAATGCCCCATATACTGTCTATAGTCTATTCTCAGTGCCCCGTATACTGTCTATAGTCTATTCTCAGTGCCCCATATACTGTCTGTGGTCTATTCTCAGTGCCCCATATACTGTCTATAGTCCATTAGTAATGCACCACATAATGTCTATGTTCTGCTTTCAATGCACCATATACTGTCTATATTCTGTGTTTAGAACATTTCATACCTCACCCACCCTCAGCAGCTGAGTACAACAGTTCACATCATTATTACCAAAGATGAGGAATGGGGAAGCTTCAGCGAACCAGCTGTTGCAAAACTACAATTCCCATCATGCCTGGACAGTCAGAGCTAAAGCTTTGGCTGTCCAGGCATGATGGGAATTGTAGTTCTGCAACAGCTGGTTTTCTGAAGGTTCCCTATCCTTGCAGTAGATGAATGGCCCCAGAGGGGATTGCTATGCTTACAGAGTGATTTAAAGCAGCTATAAAGTTAGTAAGAAAATGACTGGAACTAGCATTATATAATGCTTAGAAGAAGAAGAAAAAGAATACCAGAAACTATCCAATAGTTAAATTCTAGGGTCACACGTGTTTTAACCTCACATGTCTGCATTACATCAAGTCTTTAGGTTCACAAATAAAAAAAGTTCATGACAGATTGGATATGAAGTTCCTCAATGTGTATTGATTCTGGGGATTTAACAAGAGTGAGTGAGGCAGACCTTGTCCTGCACATGATGAATGCTTCTATTTGTCTTTAGAAGAATCTTCTGTTTTTATGTATTTAGAGGTTTGGCAGATGCATAGGTGGAGGTCTCATCTATTGTGTGATCCCAGACTGCCAGCCCTCCAGGTGAGAGAGGCGGCCATCCTACTGTATGTGGGCACCTCCCAAACTCTTTCTGTATGTGACGGCTAGCAGCCAACTCAACTGGGCAGGGATCCTATGTGTATGCTACTTGTCTATATGTAATAACACAGCAAACCTGCCAAGCTACTGTAATACTGAGCACCAATATACTGAACATGCATAAAGATCTTCTTTTTTTTTTTAAATCTGGCACTGAATTGACACACTAAATAAAAAAAAAAAAAAAAAGAAAAGAATAAAGCATCTGCTTTTTCTTTTTAAAATGACATCGTTATTACAGCACTTTAATTGAAGTCAATGGAATGCATTGAAGTCAATGGAATGACGGCCGCCCAATGCACACATACTAGAAAGGTCTTCTTATCTGCAAAGGAAATAGAGTAAAGTGTCTGATCAAATGCAAAGAGAAGGATTTGAAATGTACAGAAGGACTATGGTTCAAGGGTTCTTCTCCCTGCTTCTAGTATCTATCATATACAAAGCTTCTAGTGATACTACTGTGATTCTTTCACACTGCTATATTTACAGGGATCTTAAAGGAGAAGTCCCATCAACTATGAAATCTGCAGGCAGATGAGGGTGGGTGTGAAAATAACAAACATGTTAACTCACCAATCCCCTGTGTCTCATAGGGCCGCCGCCGGGTCCTGTTTGCTGCAGCCAAGGTCCTGCAGCTCTGCTAGCTGCAACCTCACCACCCAGACACTGACTGGCTGATCGGGTAATCGCTCAGGCAGGCCGTGTCGATTCTACTGTAAGAGTCGGGTACGTTACGTACCCAGTTTCCTGCAGAAGGTGGGCGGCAGCGAGCGGGACCCTGGCGGTGGTGTTAAGAGGCATGGGGATGAGTTAACTTTTTTTTTTATTTTCACACCCACCTCCGCCTGCCTACAGATTTCATAGTTGGTGGGACTTCTCCTTTAAAGGTAATGTGTCGCATAGATTTTTTTTCCTGATTATATCCAAGTAATGGAACAAATATTTTTTAATGTGTTTCTATTTTTTGATTGTCATTATTTAAATGGTATTTTTTAGTAGATGGGGGCTGCCATCTTGCCTGAGCTGTATTTAGAGGCTTTTAGTGACATGCCTTACTATAAGCCTCACTGACAGACACAGTGAACATCTCCTTGTTATGTCTACACAAGGCAGCCGGTGCTAATAGTTTAAGAAGGGTCCTTCACCTTTGGCCTCTTCAGCCCTCATGGTTTTATGTAAACTATGTGTGTTCATGTGCACATCCTACTTCCATAGGAGACTACAGCAATGTTTTACTTCAACATGGCTATAAGTCACTGCGACCCAAGTCTACTGGTCAACGGGGCATGTTCCTACAAATACTAAATCACATAGGTCAGGGAATCTGTTAAGGTTGCCGGAAACTATTTTTATCTATGGCCTTAGCCTCATACCAGGGATGGGGAACCTTTGGCCCTCCAGCTGTTGCAAAACTACAATTCCCATCATGCATGGACAGCCAAAGCTTTAGCATGATGTGTATTGTACTTTTGCAACAGCTGGAAGGCCTAAGTTCCCCATCCCTGTTTTATACATTAAAAGCGACTGTGTACCCGCAATCTGTCCCCCCCAAATCACTTGTACCTTTGGATAGCTGCTTTTACTCCAAGATCTGTCCTGGGGTCCGTTCGGCAGGTGATGCAGTTATTGTCCTAAAAAACTATTTTTAAACTTGCAGCCCTGTGTCAAACTGCCGTGGCCTAGAGTATCTGTGCCCTAACCTTGCACCACCCCTGCGTCCCTCCTCCCCATCCTCTTCATCATTAGGAATGCCACTGGCAGGATTTTTCCTATTCCTCTGCAGTGAACACTGCACAGGTGCCTTAACAATCCAGCCTATGTGCAGTGTTCACACAACTGGTGAATAGGAGAATACCTGCCGAGGGGAATTCCTAATGATGAAGAGGGCGGAGAGGAGGGACAGAGAGGTTGTGCCAGCCTAATGCACAAACACTCTAGGCCACGGCCGTTTGGCACAGGACAGATCTTGAATTAAAAGCAGCTATCTGAAGGTACAAGCGGTTTGGGGTGGTCAGAATGTGGGTACAGAGTCATCCGAGTGATCCGAGGATGAACTGCATGGCTGGGAACCAGTAAACTGAGAACTATCCCTTTTCTATAGTCATAGTTTCCAAGATGATGTCTGAATTTCCATATCCAGTATATTACAACAGAGCCCTATCAAAAGAGCTGACAGGTCCTCTTTACCGGTGTCAGCATACAGCTCTATTCTATGTGATCACTATGACACAATACAAACATGGCGCTATAATGAAACGTCTGTGTGCGGCTGAAGGACCAGTTGTAACATGTGAGCCCTTACAGCTGTACAGTACGCTCAGGAATCGGCTTATGCTTACTTCAGCAGTTTTACCAAACAACAAAACTTAGCAGGCATTCCTTCATGGCTCCCACGTCAGGCTAATCAAGAATAAATTGCTATTTGTTATCTCGCTGTACCATTGCCTAAGAAGCACACCAGGACAGGATGAATCACCGGCTACGTTTTCCATGCCATTCTGGCATTCACTTTAAAGAGGAATCACGTGCAGGGAGCAAAGATCAGACATGAAAGACTGGTCATACAGGTGATCAAAATGCAACCCATAAATCTAGGCAGCATTTATCTTAATATGGCGTAACTACAAGATAACCTGCTTAATGGAGAGGATTTCATTCCAGTTACGGCCCACAGTCCAAAGTTGGCTGAACCCGTCCACTGTCTAAAATGTATAGGGTCTGCAAACACCTCCTCTCTCTGTTAAGAACACATGAAAATTTAGTTGTCACGTACACATGCAGGTAGGGAGCGATAGCTGTTGAAGGTATGTGGCCATCTTAAATTATTCGTAGCCTTACCTGCCTCTATTCGGTGAACAGTAATTTTGGATACAGCTAATAAAAGGAGACATCTATCAATCATTCAATTCTGAATGAAGAGAGTCATTTAAGCTCCTGCAAGACACTTTTGGCAGTGGCTTGTCTACCAAAGAACAATAGGGTGAAGCACCTTGAAATCCCACCTGCCAGATCCTTTTCTCCCCCAGTATCTGCCATTGATGGTCAGGAATCTCCTTACCACATTAGATGGCTGGCCAAACCTGCTGAAACTTGGCAGGTTGTGTATATGGCCAGATTAGTGTGGCACTGTCACTTTAAAAAACTATAGTCACATCATAGGAACATGCCTAAAGTTTTGATTGGTTGGGGTCTTGGTGTTCTTTACCAGATGTGGGGACTTCGATGGATTCCTAGTATTAGCCTTGTTGTTGTGCACAGACAATGGAAATAGAAGCACTCAGCTGCACACTTTTCCCTGCTCATTCTAGCAGTGTTGACATATCTCTATAACATATCAAAATATTTTTATTAAGTTACAGGTACGCTTAAAAATAATCCTTTTTTTTTTTTACATGTCAAAACTTCTGAGCCATGGGAATTTGTGTCTTCAGACCAACTAGAATAACTGCGGAGAAGTATTCAGCAATGAGAGAGATGGGAAAAGAAGCATCTCAGCTGAGCACTTCTCCCTGCTCGTCCTAGTGATAAGTAGTGGTCTGAACACCCATAACCCAACAGATCAAATCTTTCAAGACATTAAGAGGGCATTCCCACTGTTTGTGCACGGTCCATAAATATGAATGATGATGCCAGGAACTCCGAACTGCGTTCCATAGCATGAGATTCATTATGATGCTGGGAGCTTTGTGCTACTGTACTGACACCATATGTAAGTGTACAGTAGCGTGAAGTTTAGGAGCTACTGGCATCATAATAAATCATAATGCCGGGAACTCCAAACTCTGCTCTGTAGCATATTGTTCGTATGCGTGTGAATGCCCCGTTACACTGTAAATTACACTGGCACGAGAGGTTTCTGAAAACTCCTTCTCTCTCTTCCTACATCTATAGCCAGCAGAAGAGTTCAGGCTTATCTGCAAGGATATAACCAGCTGAGTGTTAGGATTGTACAGCATTTACTGTAATATAGACCTCGCTGGGAGGATATCTGTATAAAGGCAAACACGAACCGTATATACAGCTGTGGCCCCGAGGTCCTAACCTGCAGGAGGGCATGTTGGTACAACAAATAAATTACAGAATTTTCATTTAAGCGCTTGTTTCTATAAGCAAAGATCCTCTTCTAGCAGGTTCCCCGGCCATAATCGCTCCTACAGCCTCTCTAACACATTGGTCCCAGAGGGGCGATCTGTTACCGCAGCTGTAGGGGGATGTTTTTGTTCACCAATGGATAAGGGACAAGTACAAAGGGCATAAACTGTTATAGTGATCTATAAGTGTTATAGGAATAATGAAATCATCATTACTTCATATATTATTTCTAGACGAGAAGAAAGAGAGGAAACAAAACAATACTTTTTCCTGAGGATGGAGATCATGACAAGGAGATGTTAGCGCCCCCGCTGAGTCTATATTGCAGCTGCAGAATTTCTACGACAAAGAAACTTGGAAAACATGTTTATTCTCTTCCACTGATCAAAGACAGTGAATCTTCAAACAATCCTAGTGTTCCAAAAAGTGGTGAAATAAAACAGTTATTATGGTCTGATATTTAAAGGGAAACTAACAGCAAGTTAGAAGTATCTAACCTGCTAAGGATGAGGGTAATTTTGTTTTACCTTCCTCCTTGGCGTAGTTTCCGTGATATCAGGAGTTTCATCCCTATGCTATTAAGTCATTTTGGTGCACTGGGGGCCGGCTGGGGGGAAAAGGAGGGCAATTTGTACACTGGAGGAGGTAGTCCTACTCCTAGTGCACCATAATGACTTACTAGCATAGAGATGAATCTTACCTCTTCATCCTCAGCACCCTGTGCGCTATATGAAGATATCAGCAGGTGAGATACTTCTTACCTGTACATTGTTTCCCTTTAAGTTTATTCAATATTTTCAATTACCTCCTATATATACCTGGAGGTGCATTGTTATCTTCATTCGCTGTTGACACATGCCCTAAAGGAGTTATCCAGAATTACAACAAGCACATTTACTTCCTCTGCCCCCAGATTGTGCGTAGTATTGCAAATAAGATCCATTCACATTAATAAAACGAAGATGAAAAACCACACCCAAACTGGGGACAAGGGTGGTGCTGTTTCTGGAAGAAAGTTGCCATGTTTTTCTATACCTGGATGACCCCTTTAAAGGCAAAATGTTACCTATTTTTTTCCCCACTGATTAGATCCAGATACTGAAAAATATTCAAAATGTGGCATCACTATGCCCCTTAAGGGTAATGGAATACAAGCTGGAATTTACCTGGGTTATTGCAATGTTTCTCAAGCTAAACAGAAATTTTTGCACTGAGAATTTGCTATTCATGCAATTCCCCAACATATTCTTTAAAGTGGCTCCAAAGCTGCAGCTTCACCTTAAGCCGATTACCCAGACAATGATACTTTGTGGCCTCTGCAGACGATATTTTCACATCTATTTAATGCGACTTACAAACCTCATATTAACGCTATAGCCCTGACCCCGAAGTCTCGTTCCCAAGAACTGGAATCTGTTGTTGCAGAACTGAGTACAGGCAATAGGGTCAGTTCACCTGCTTTAATATAACTTTTGTGTGAGAGACCAGACAGACTTGTGATTTACCCGGCAACCAAATAAACAAAGGCACCATTCATGGCAAGGACAATGTCAGCCTTTTCCATCATGTAGAGGGAGCTGAATGAAGATTATTAGCACATTGGTGCTTATTGGGATAGATGAACCCTTAGAATTTTACTTAATTCTCACTCACGACAGATAAATGACTCACAGACAAAATTAGAATAGAATGGGCAGATTGTAATCCATAGAAAGGAGTCTTATTGAGTTGCTTGGTTACAGATTAGAATTTTCCAATACAAGAAATAAAATATATGATAAAAATGAGGTAATCTCTCTAGATATACATTCACGTAAAAGTTTTTAATAAAAAGCAACAAACTAAAACTATTACTATAAACTACAACATAATTTCTATTAATAAAGATGTTGTCCAAAATTAATAATTGATGGCCCTATACTTAGAAGTGGTGAAAGTTTGACCCCTGCGACCCCTACCAATCAGCAGAACCACTCACTGAAGTATTAAGAACTCTTCATCGATTAGCTTGGCATGGTGCCATATATACAGGCAAGGTTGTATCTGATACTGCACCCCAGCCTAACTCACTGCTGATGATATATTGATGGCCTAGGCTTGTTTAGACAATCATTGGCAGGGGTAGGCACCACTACAGCCAGTGATTGGCCGAGAGAGAAAAAATTTCTCATGTGTCACAGAAAAAAAATAGTATCATGGATGTCATAAGAGGTCCAGGAGTGAGACCAGAGGAGGAAGAAGTGCTCCCATGTGGGGACCAGTACCATAAGTCCTGTGTGTGGAGAGGAGGATGTGCTCTGCAATTGGGATCAATACAGTATATCCTAAGTGTGGAGAGGAGGAAGTGCTCTGCAGTGGGGATCAATATAGTATATTATATGGGTGAAGAGGAGAAAGTGCTATGCAGTGAGGATAAATACTGTATGTCCTATTTGTGGAGAGGAGGAAGTGCTCTGCAGTGGGGACCAGAACCATATCTCCTATGTATGGAGAGGAGGAAGTGCTCAGCAGTGAGGATCAATACCGTATGTCCTATGTGTGGAGAGGAGGAAGTGCTCAGCAGTGAGGATCAATACCGTATGTCCTATGTGTGGAGAGGAGGAAGTGCTCAGCAGTAAGGATCAATACTTTATGTCCTATGTGTGGAGAGGAGGAAGTGCTTAGCAGTGAGGATCAATACTATATGTCCTATGTGTGGAGAGGAGGAAGTGCTCAGTAGTGAAGATCAATACCGTATGTCCTATGTGTGGAGAGGAGGAAGTGCTCAGCATTGAGGATCAATACCGTATGTCCTATGTGTGGAGAGGAGGAAGTGCTCTGCAGTGGGGACCAGAACCATATCTCCTATGTGTGGAGAGGAGGAAGTGCTCAGCAGTGAGGATCAATACCGTTTGTCCTATGTGTGGAGAGGAGGAAGTGCTCAGCAGTGAGGATCAATACTTTATGTCCTATGTGTGGAGAGGAGGAAGTGCTCAGCAGTGAGGATCGATACCATATGTCCTATGTGTGGAGAGGAGGAAGTGCTCAGCAGTGAGGATCGATACCATATGTCCTATGTGTGGAGAGGAGGAAGTGCTCAGCATTGAGGATCAATACCATATGTCCTATGTGTGAAGGGAAGGAAGCGTTTGGCAGCAGGGAGCCAACATGGTAGGAACAATCCTGGCATTCATACATTTTTATTAAAGTTACTTTTATTTTTTTAAACTATTGTGTGTGTGTGTGTGTGTGTGTTTTCCCTTTTGCATTCCACCCTGGCCTTTTTTAAATTATAAAATGAACTGTCTGGATAATTCTTTATTCTTTAGGCACAGAAAAAAAAATATAGCCGAGATGTACAATATTGTACTATAACAAAAATACAACTATAGTTATTCTTATTTTGTCCCCATTGAGAAAACTTTCTTTTCAAGACACTGCATCCGGATAAGTATCATTCCAACATTCTCTCAGTCTTTCAAGGGTTCCCTCAAGAAAGCGAAGGGCGCAGGTCCCAACAGTGGAACATTTCAATTTCTGCTTATCTTTGCCTTAAGCGAGATCAGTAACTAAATCTGTGGTAGCCTGGGAGCGATTCTATAATATCGGTAGGAACAAAAGATTGTTTTGGTTCAGTTTCTCGACATAAGAACAGATTTGACTACCGGTGGTAAAGAAAAGTAATTTAATACCACTTAGAATGAAACTTGACCTAGTCTTTTCACTGTGAAGGATACATTCATGGAGATCCTAGACTACCATGAGATAAGTGGGGTGCCGTGCATTTTCCTATGTTTTGTACCACAGCATAGCAGCTCTTTGCAATATCATCTGTCACAATGAGTATCATGACCACACCAACTCTAAACTATAATCCAACTATACCAGTATCACTGGTGGAAGCCATCCATGGTCATCCATGTAATCATATAAACATACTAAGTCCAGCTCACCTTGTTACATTCATTGGCATCCTGGTACTCAGAAAGACCCTCACCATGGAAAAGGTCCTCCCAGTCAAGTGACCTTCTCTACAATGTCCGTACCCTCTAACAGGACAATCCCTTTACTATTATTGTGACATCACTGCTTACACAACTCCATGAGAGTTCTAAAATCTTACTGGTAGTACACATGGAGACGTCTTGCTTTATCAGTGAAATGTAAACCTATACATGTTTCCATCCTATGACCAATCAAGTTCTTGAAGGTATTGAAATACTAAACTCAAGAACTAAACCTAAATCACAGGATTAGGTGATGTAACTATTTTCTGGATTATGAGAAACAAGGAAAACTTTCTGTCACGTATACAATGGCAGAAGTCATGTGGCTTCTTGAGAATGTCAAGAAATCATTTTTAATACTCCATTAAGCAAAAACAAAGGGATCGAGCTTTGGGACACCCACTGTTTGCAGAATACAGAACAGGACCTTTTCTCTTGACCAGAAGTTTGTCCTTTCAAATTCTTTGAGAATATGTGGTTAGGAATATGCGTACCACGTCAATATCTGGAGCCCCGTGGAGAGGTCAAGTATTGTTTTTACTTGGCAACAGAGGATATTTGTAAAACATAAATTTTATTTAATTTTAGCATATCGTCCACCAATGAGAACATGTAAGCCCTCATGTAGAGAAACCATCTAACTTCCAAAGAACATAGGTAAAAACTCCAGGCTTATAATTGCTTTAAGAGCTAAAGATGGTGTCCTGCTGCTTTCACAACAAACGTGGCAAGTCACTATCTCACCATTTACATTCAGTTATCATCTATCACTCAATGGCATCACAATGAAATTATCACAGACGGATGAACAGGAAGACTTATAATGTATATTTGTGTAAAATACCAGTGCATTAGCCTAATGGTGAACGACTGTATGAACTCTTTGTACTATTCTATTACTGACCTTTTAACAAAGTTAGAGTTTCCACAAGGCTTTCCACTTAGGATCATATGTCAATCAAGTCTGTTTGCCCTGTGAGGTCGCTATCAAGGAAGTAATAAAGATAACACAAGGGGATTTGGGAAGGAGGGGAGGAAAATGGGCAGAATGCTCAGAGACCTCCTTATGTTTAAGATAAGAAGAGCAAGAACATTTAGAAGAACATTGATCCTATGTGACCTGCTGTCCATTATATAAGGTCAATAAATTGTGCCACCAATTAGAACACAATGGGCTCTAAATCTGGTCTCAAGTATAAGCCTATGAAACTATGTTTGAGGTCTGTCTAATTTAATTTAATAGCTGTAATTATAATGTTTAGAAAATTAAGAGAGATCTGTTTTAGGGACATTTTTTGGCGCGTTTTGGGCTGTTTAGGCCATGGAAGTCAACTGGATCTCTCGGCCCAATTGGAGGCTATAAACAGAGTATCGGCGGTAGTGTGAACCTAGCCTAAGCTTTCCTTTCTCTAAATGAGACAAACATTGATAGATCTGGGCCACCATGTGTGCATAGCCTTAATATTCTCCCATTGTGTTGCCTGAAATAGAGGAAAATTATTACGTACAAGTGTCACAAAAATTGTCCATACTGGGAGTATTGCAAGCGTCCTATAGCTTTAGCTGGCCTCTGCACTGCTGGTATATCACAGATGTGGTGTGAATTGAGGCTGAACTATTAGGTAAAAAAGATAGCTGGGAGTCATTCTAGGTCTTTACATACTGTGCCCTACATTTACCATATGGTGCATAGTTCACAAATTCTAAAGTAGAAGAACTGCTGATAGATGACGACAGCAGCCGACAATTATATAAACTGGGAAAGCGACTGATCAACAGTTGCCCAATCACTGGCGGACACAAGCCGGGCAGAGTGTGTGGTCCCTATTGTGTCATAATTAAACATCAGTAATTGTCATGGAAACTACAAGAGCAAATTAGAGTCTGGTTTTTGCATACTAAATAGTAATGTCCTTCATACTTTCCTAGACATGTCCCACAAGCATTTATTAGATCAGTAATCAGGAAATCCCATTGCTAAGTGAGCTAGAATTTGTTTTCTTAGTTTAGCAAATAGATGACTCATGGGATTATTTTAACCCTTTCATATCAGCTTTGAACCCTCGGGTTAAAGAATGTAAGGTCCTCCAGTGCATTCAGCTCACTTAAGTATGAGGAGAGGGAAATAAGCTGCTACCAGTCACCTCTGGAGATGAATTCCATCTAATGGGAACAAAAGGATCAGGTATGTTGAAATCCAACTCCCTAATCAGTTTTTCCCCTATATCTGCTATTTCAGCCCACCCCCCACTATATATTAGATGGTCAACTGTCCCTAATGGTGGTTTTACACGGAACAATGTATCGTTCGAATTTGCCCGATAACGGTCGAATTGGAACGATAATCGTACGTGTAAACGCAGCGTACCATCCAGCGACGAGCGAAAAATCGTTCATTTTGATCTTTCAACAAGTTCTCAAATCGTCGTTGATCGTTCGCAAAAAATTCGCAGATTGTTCAGTGTAAACATTCTTTCAACGATTTCCCCTATGTGTGAGATCACAAAACGAATATTCTGTACGATGTATCGTTCCGTGTAAACGCCGATCGTTATAAAAAAAAAATCGTTCATTTAAAATAGTTAATCGTGTGATTGGGCGAATTATCGCTCCGTGTAAAACCACCATAACAAAATAATTGGGTTTAGTCAACATTAATATGCGTAGCCACTACAGATTAGAAAATCTCAAGCACATTTGAATTTGTCCAAACCCAAGTGTGTAGTATTTGATCACCCTAAGGTTGCATTCACACGTTCCATGAAGTTGTCCGTGATCACAGACAGTTTTATAGCCCATTTCTATTAGGCTATTCACATTTTTTTCACGGATCCAAAATTCGTTCCGGGAAAAAAATAGAACATGTCATAGCTGGCTCAAGATCACGGCACAGATTCCCCCATAGAAGTCTATTAGAGCAGTGTTTTTTCCGGATTGCACAGATCTGACATCCATACAGTCTGTGAATGTGATGTAGTGAAGTCCGTGAAGTGATGTCCATCCATACAGTCCATCCAGTCTGTGAAGTGATGTAATCAGTGTAATTTAAAAAGCTTTAAACAGATCCTTGAAAAACATGGACATGGATACAAAACAGATGCAATCAGGGGTGGTTTTTCACAGATCATGGAGGTGGATAGCGGACTTCATCCACGGACCTTGAAAATCATTGAACGTGTGAATGCAGCCTAAGCCTGCCCGGAAAACAGGGATAAAGCTATATGCTTTATCCATGTTTTCCATGACATCCAGCTCAGAAAAACCCAAGCATGCATGATATTCGCTCATCTCTAGTGGCCACCATTGCATTCTGGCAGAAGAAATAGTCAATGGCAGCCTGGCAGCAACACTTGACAGCAATTCTCTGCACATTCTTTTTCTTGACAAGTCTTTATCAAATAAAAATGAGCAGAGCCAAGAATTAGATAGCCAGACGGAAATATTCCATGAATCGGAGCCAGTTTTTAATGACTTGATTTATTATGTTGTTAAGAAAAAAAAAAAAAAAAAGCAAATCAATGACTTATTGAACCAAATAGTAAATCAACAGTAGAATTACATTTAATACGGCTTCTGATGATACCATTATTTATATACGGAGACATATGCAGAACTTAGGCCCCCATAGTGTGCTCTCCATATTGCCTAATATTGTTGTGTTCTAAGATGACTATGGAGCTAATCCTTTCGGGAAGACTCATGTTTGTGCCCTCTGCGGCAAAGATATGTTGGAAAAATGTGAAAATACAGTACGTGGAGAGACACGGGCTCCATTATATTCAATGGCCAAAACATAGTGAGCTAGGTAATGTATGTCTTGGACTGAAGTCTGAATCTCATGCAAGTTGGAAAAATAACCCAAATGTAGTCACTTGATGACAACATTTGGGCTATTAAAAGTAACAAAGCCCATGCACATATCCGTCCGCATCCCATTTTATATATTCTTCCAAGACATCTGTGCCACAGAGAATGCATGTGATCCGAGTCCTAATAGGGTCAAAACTTGATAGTTAAAATTATGTAAATTATAGACATTGAAATTTTTGAATAAGCAGCCTTCCTAGAGAAGAAAAACTGACCAGGCAGGATTAGAGGTTTCTAGTAGCAACATACAACTTCTGTTATCCCACGTAAATGACTTCTTCCAAAACTAAAGACATATTGATTTCCTGTGCATTAAGAATGCCTACCGATAAAGGGACCTATACGAAAAAATATTTGACAGAAAATCATAAATTTTTTTCATTGATTTGTTATACCATTAGTATTAGCCCGAGCCACAAGTCATCTAGATGGTCCCTAAACGCTTCGCCCCGCCCCCAGCATCTTATTAATAAATCTCTCCCTCTTTGAGTATAGCTAATTTATCAAGGCTGGCAGCGTGGCAGGATTCTTTAGGCAACAGCCCAATGACTTGTGATTCAGACCCTTAAAGGTCCATTCACACTACAGAAAACAGGTAGAAATTCCGAGCAGAACCCTCGTCTGTTGACTTCACTAGGAATCCCGCCTGTTATCTGATTCAATGGGATGCTTCGCACTTCTCCATTGAAAGAATTGACATGTCCGCGAGCAGGGGTTCCATCTGTTTTTCGCAGTGTGAACGGGCCCTTAAAGGAGTACTCCGGGGTCCCCTCCCCCAATCTCCCGCCGGCCGCATCCTCGCCATCTTAGTCTGCTGTCCTCACTTCTGCAGTAAATGAGAGAAAAGGCTGCTGGTGCGCATGCGCACCCGCAGCCTTTGCATTGGCTGGAGCGCATCACATGTCTTCCAGCTTGCTCAGACAATCAGGGCTGAGCAAGCTGGAAGCCATGTAATGCGCTCCAGCCAATGAAAAGACTGCTGGTGTGCAAGTGCACCAGCAGCCTTTTCCTCTCCCATTCACTGCTGTGGAAGACAGCGAAGAGGAAGAAGACCAGGCCTACTCTCTGCTCTGACGACATCGACCCAAGAGAAGAGGACGGGGTCGACAGCGATTTGGTATGTATCTACTTTATTAAAGTTTTGGGTGGAGGGGGAAAGGGTGGGGGGATAGGGCCAGATAGCTTATTAACACACATTACAAATTTATATAACTTTGTAATGTGTGTTAATTAAGTGTAAAAAGGTAATCACCCCACTATCCCATTAATGTTCTAACCAATATGGCATTTATGGAGACGACTTTTTATCATCACAGTTATTTTCAACACCTACAGAATAGAGAGGAGTGCAACTCGGACATGCAAGTGTACCTAATACTGTACCTACAATCAGCAACTGGCTATACTAATATCTGTATATAGCCACAGGCTGTATCCATGTTTTCTAGGACTCCCTAGGGCTGCATCCAACTTCTTTAAATATCGAACAATCGTACACAAGCATGCTTGAGTGGTGCTCATCTCTACTACAAAAATGATCTGATGCTGAATTTTAAAACATAGGTCAGATACTTCCTGAAGAATCAGAATATATCTTTGATTATACTGTATATGGTAGTGTTTTTGAGGGTCTCACAACTTAATAGTACATGGCACCCATCCAAATGGCTATATGTTCTCTAAATATATCGCCACTGCAGGACATTTTGTCATCTAAGTTGGAGTGTTACATTTTTTACTTTGATGACAATTCATGCAGATTCCTCAAATAATGGAAAAACTTCTGCTAAAAATAAAATAAAGCAAATAAAATGTGCCTTAAACCCTGGGAACGTGGATCTGCAAAAGAACTTAAATTAATCGAAAAATGTTCACTATAAATATAAGCCGTAGGACCGGATCTCTATCTCTGTGTGACTCATCTGTCTCCGAGTTCCTAACCTTTTTTTGGCTAGGACCCAACTGATGTCTGAGAATCAGTGTTTGCAATCCCTTTGTACATTGTTAATAACTCACTTCCTTTATCGGAGTTTTATGTTGATCCATGGACAGATGCCAAGGTAAGTAATTTGTCAGAAAAAGGTGCTATACAATTGCTGGCACTGACAACCTTCCAGGGGGCTTGTTTATCTTTCAGCTTCACCAAAGTGTTATACACGACAAGTCATCAACAAAGTGGGACAATGGTGTGAGTATCGGGAGGGTGACATACACAGCGGACAAGGAGAAGGTTGGGTACATTTTCCTCAAACGCATAGTCTGATCCATTCTCTAAAGAATACAATTCACAGATTTGCTGACATTGAATAAATCATAGGACAATATCATAACCAGCCAAAGATCTACCAGTCTTTTTAAAAACTAGCAATAATTTAAAGTGCTAGGAAAAATCTCATAGAAATGAAAGAACAACACATAACTGCAAATTAGTTTATCTTCTAACAGTCCAATGGCCTTTTTAGTAAGATAAGGAGATAAAAACTGCATCAGATTGTGCACTGTTATCGGGGGATATACAGGTCAACCTCATCCACTTTGTTTTTCTTACTTCTTATTACTTCTCGACTGATAAGTAGGTGCTAGTGTTACATAGTATGGTTGCAAAAAAGACACATGTCCATCAAGTTCAACCAAGGAGGGGATGGATGACGGGAAGGGAGATGGATGATGGATCTCTTTTTTACATATGCATTATTTAATGTTATTTTGTTCTAAGAACTTGTCCAGCTACTTTCCTTGGTGTTGTCCTTTTGCTTCCCTCTGTGTTGTCCTTAGGGATGAGCGAACCGGGTTCGGGTTCGAGTCGATCCGAACCCGAACGTTCGACATTTGATTAGCGGGGGCTGCTGAACTTGGATAAAGCTCTAAGGTTGTCTGGAAAACATGTATACAGCCAATGACTATATCCATGATTTCCACATAGCCTTAGGGCTATATCCAAGTTCAGCTAATCAAATGCCGAAAGTTCGGGTTCGGATCGACTTGAGCATGCCCGAGGTTCGCTCATCTCTAGTTGTCCTGCTGCTTCCCTCTTTCACTTGCATAGACCAGAAGGGGGGGGGGGGAAAGGGATCAGAAAGGATAGCTGTTTACTGAACAAGCCAATAGCCATTTTACGTGTATAATTACTATTAGATACCTGCTCGATGATGCAGGTTTATACAAATTTACTTGAAAAGAAAGGTTCTTTCAGAGGTTGGACCAAGGTATGAGTACCTGATGCCACTTTGCCTTCAGGGAACAAGACTAGTTCAGCAAACTAGGGTAAAAGAAAGAGTAGCTTTGGCTGGATATAGGTCCCCATGTTATAAATGACTGGTCTGAGCTCAGCTTTAGGAAGGCTTCTATACACAGTGTTCATCTAGCTGTAAATTATAATTGACTCTCAAACAGCAGTCCATCCATTTCTTATGGCTCTCACAGTCCCACAGTTGTTAGTCTCCAAGATACCTAACAAGAAGGTCCATCAAATAAGGAGCCACAAAGCAGAGCCAAGCCGACACTGAATGGAGAATGGGAAGCGGCAGAGGCAGTACAAAAGCCTTACTTAACAAAGACAGATCAAGTAGATGATGCTATTATCTGTATTCCAAATGTCTCCCTTCAATATGGAGGGGACAGGTTTACAATTCTTTGCATTCTTCGCTCGGCAGGCCGTGTCACAGCCTGTACCTCCTCCAGGAATGCTTACTCAGGAATCCAGCTTGATAATTGCAGATTAACAAAAAAGGAAAAAACCACATCAAAAGAGATTCTTAAGTGAGCAGATCTGTGCGCGGACTCAATCGTTTCCGAAAGTCTTTACCTCCGCTCTCCAAATCACACAGAGCAGTTGTGGCTAATAAATATGGGACAAATGATTACACGGCACAGGTCATAACAAAGACAATGGCTGCCAGATTAGTGGAGGCTCGGGAACACTCTGATGTGTTTGGGTTAATACCCAGCTGCACAACTGGAAGACATAATACATAACAACTACCTTGAATTAATACATGCTAATTCAGGGTTTAACAAGACTGATGTCTACAAGGAAGACTGGTAACGGTAACACCCAGGAGCTGACGTTACTCAAGGATTTAGCAACTGCATACCTATGTCATCTAAGAATATCTATGGAGAGTTCTCAATATGTGTTTTAGCTGTGTTACAAAATATTAAGATACATAATTTGCAACTTTTTACAAAAATGAGATAGATGTGGCTTCCAATGGCCCAAAACCTTTAGTATCATTTTAATTTGTGGTGCACGGACAGACGTAGGTGCACCACATTTATTACGAGACTTGTAACCTTTAATAAATTTGGTGCAAGGGCCAACAGGTTCCAGGTAATGAGTGTCGACCCCTGTGATCATTTACGGTGCCTTTACATGGCTTGATTAACTAAGTCACACAAACAATTGCTTGATCATTCATGCGGCCATTTAAACTCTTCATATGGCCTGCACATCTCCTATTTAAACACAGTGTTGTGCGGCCAGTAATGATGATTTTATTGGTGGCATAATACATGCAATCAGCCAACAAACATAGGCCGATCGCTGAGAGTATGTAATCGTAGTGAAAGTGACAGTGAAGGGATCCGCTGCGGATCAGTTATGTGTGAACCCACCCTCAAGGGGTACTTCTAGCTCAATTACCATAATTCAACTTGTAGGGCTCATCAAATTAAATATTTTTGCAAATACATTTATTAAGCAAACTTGCCTCCTTCTCTTGCCTACTTTTTTTTTTTTTTTTTTTAAATCTCCCATTGGTTACAGCTTGTTTTCTTCGGTTACCAACCACCAATCTGCTCTAAAAGCAGTTGTCTGATTGATGTATATATAGCTACAATGTAGATGTATAGAGCTAATGTGCTTATATACTGTATACTAATATATAATCAGTATAATAATATAATGAGTCAGACCACTGTTTTTAGAGCAGAGTGGGGGTCAGTAACCTAGACAATGAGCTGTTAACAATCGGAAGGAAAGAGCGGCATATCAGGAGAAGGAGGCACGTTTGCTAAATTAATGTATTTGTACAAATAATTGTCTTGACAAGCTCTACAAGTATAATTATGTTAGTTGAGATTGGAATACCCTTTTAATGATTAGGCTAGGGTGAAAAGAATGATCACTAGTTGGCTTTGAATTTCGCTAGTGAGTACAGAATATAGTTGTTAAAACTTCTATTTATCTGGTGTATGCAATGACTTGTAATTCAATTACAATGAGTTTACTGTAAATTACCATGCCCCTACATATTTCTACCCTGTCTCTGCGGCTTCACCACTGAACACATAAAAAGTATTTTGCAGTAAACATAGAATGAAAATCATCAGAGAGGAACAGACCGCACAGAGGCTAAATACGCCAGACGAGTAAACTCCGAGCTAACACTTGCCACTCCTTAGTGTGAATTAACCAGAAGGTTTTACCTTCCCTTCCAGACAGCTTGTTTGATGACTAAGCCACTAAAGTCGTCTGCTCTTATTATATGCCCTAAATCCATTGCTAACTCATAAACTCTGATCCAAGTAGATTACTGCAAATCATTTGCTCATTCTATACTAATTTTGCCTCCATTCAACCATTTTATAGGTCAATTTCAAATGTTCAGCTGGTTCATGTTGGTAACATAAAAAAGATCTTGTTAAAATCAATAAGGCGTATGTCGTTCTACAAGCCTGGTAGCCTCCTTAAAGCTTAGCAATGATTACCTTTCTCTGTGTAATAGTCATGGTTCCGGTGCATATAATTCCGCCAATGATATAGCTATAACTAGGTGCTTAGAGGCAACTATTCCAGCCAACAGGTTTCTAGGACAGGAAGACTTGAAATGTGTAACCTGGAGTGTAAATAGTTTACCATCATTGTGGGTGGGAAAAGGTCATATACCCCCAAGATGAACTTTTGTATATTTTTCCTAAGGTTGTAGGAGAACTGGATGACCTTTGACTTAAAGGACAACTCCCGCGGGACCCCAAAAAAAAAAAAAAACACAGACACACACAGACACCATACTCACCATCTCTCCGGTGACGATCGCCACTCGATTCGCCCGCCGTCCGCCTCTCCGTCGCCGCCGTTCGCCATCCAGCGATGTCTCCGACTTCCGGGTCCAGGGGATGGAAAAGGCTGCCAGTGCGCTTGCGCACCGGCAGCCTTTTCATTGGCTGGAGCGCATCACATGGCTTCCAGCAAGCTCAGCCAATCAGGGCTGAGCAAGCTGGAAGCCATGTGATGCGCTCCAGCCAATGAAAAGGCTGCTGGTGCGCATGTGCACCAGCAGCCTTTTCATCCCCATTCACTTTGCATGAAGACGCCGAGGAGGAAGAAGACCCGGACCGCCCCTCGGCTCTGACGTCGTCGTCACCAGATGCCGCCCCGGAGAAGAGGACCGTGACGATCGTAATAGGTAATGTATACATTCCTTAACTTCCGGGGTGGGTGGTCGGGGGTCCGAAAGTGGGGGAAGGGGGCCAGGCCGGGTATTTAACCACATTACAAAGTTATATAACTTTGTAATGTGTGTTAAATGAGCAAAAAAATATTTTTGTGGGAGTTGTCCTTTAAACAACAGCAGCTTCTTCCTAACTACTGAATCAGTTAAATAACCTCACTAGTGGACCTCAAAAGAAGAATTGCCAAATACTTACACAAAATTTATCTACAGCACACTGGTTTAAAGGGGTACTTTGTCATCAGAAAATGTTATTTTAAATAAGCGGGGGTGCTTTCAAAATATCAAACAATACTCACCTGGCCCGAATGCCTGCACCGGCCATTTTCCGATTTCCTTCTGCTTACATGTTCCTGTGATTTGTCATCCCAGCAGGTAATACCTGCTCAGCCAATCACTGACCACAGTGGCAGACGGTGAGTGGTTGAGAGGCCATTGCCTGCAGGGATAAAGTATAACAGAAAGAAGGAATCAGCAGCAGGGAGCCGATGGAAGAGAAGCTGCAGGGAATCAGGACAGGTGAGTATGGCTTGTTTGTTTGTTATTTAGAATGCACCATCCACTCCACACCAGAATAACCTTATTATATTAATAACAAATGTTACACAAAATAAGGCCCCTGTACAATATATATTACACACATTAGTAATCATAATAATAATAATAATACTTAGTACCAACATATCCCACAGCACTTTACATTTCTGAGGCCACACATACAAAAAAAAAAAAAACAGACGTTACCCAATTATCCAAACAAGATGAGTGAGCAAGATCTTCCAAGCTATGATTACCCTAGTGTGAAAAACGTATGGTAAAACCTAAGGTGTCAAATTTGTGTTTGTCGGCATCTCTTGTGACACCAGACAGGAAAACATTGTGGGCAGCATTTCTCTGTCTAGTCATGGACGCAGGACTGGGGCACAACTTAGTCATCAGCTTTGTTTGGCTCAGGAATAAGGGATCATTCACACGTCCGTAGCATTCTGTCCGTACATGGACGGTGTTCTGCGGACTGGCCCTGGGAGCTCCCAGCATTATGATTAATTAGGATGTCGGGAGCTCCTAAGCAGTTTTATAGTTTGCTCTAGTGTACTGACACAGTTGCACGGCTGTGTCAGTACACTGGAGCGAACCTCGAAACTGTTTAGGAGCTCTTGACATCATAATAAATCATGATGTCGGGAGCTCCCAGGTCCAGTTAGCAGAACACCGCCCGTGTACGGACAGAATTCTACAGACGTGTGAATGACCCCTAAAACAACCTAACCTAAAAGGTTTACCAAAGAAAGGCAATGTAGTATACTGCATACTAGTGTAGTAACACAATGCAAAATATTAGTATGCAACAGACTAAACTCATATACAGTGAGCTGTATTATTTACCGTTCAGGTTTACACGGATCCTTTAGTGCATTTCATAATAAAATATTCTGCGGGAAACATTATACCGCAGGCGCAGTGACAATCTGATCACACATCTTTCATCCCTCATACATTACCTGAATCCCTTTCCTTCTGCCAAAGAGAATAATCCAGTAACATGACACAGCCTAATCGCTTCTATCAGACTACAGGGTATTTGGTAGGGAAGCACAGAATATTCTTCATTTTTTCAGCAGACTGATTATATTATGGTTGGGAATAGGTATAGGGGATTTATTAAGCCGGGTATTCCAGTTTCCTCTGACCTTTCATACAGATAGGAGAATTTGGAGTGTGAGCCCCAATGGGGACAGGGACAGATCTGAATGTTGATTAATGGAAAGCACTGTGGAATAAATTGATGCTATATAAATAAAGAAATTATTATTATTAAAATTTATCCAATCAGATCCTTGCTTTCCTAGTCAACAAGTCTGCCAGATATTTCTTTGTTGGTAGACTTCTCTACAACTAGGAGGGACCACCAACAAGAATCCAATCTGTATATTGGGAAAGAAAAAAAAATTGATTTTTCTAATAGCTAAAAATAAGAATGTTTATAGATATAACAAACATCTAACCCAGGTTTCTCAAACTCGCGGCCCTCCAGCTGTTGCAAAACTACAATTCCCATCATCCCATCATCAAGTTTTGCAACAGCTGGAGGGCCACAAGTTTTAGACCCCTGAATTCTAACCAGTAAGGATAATGGGAAACTTAGTTTACTTATAAACAGTAAGTAAAAATTACACTTTTCCTTATGTCCTAAGCAGCAGCACGGACTAGATCCCAATTCGTGCTGCTGCTTTGGACTACAGAAAAGAAAATTTACGGTAAGTAAAAATTACACTAAAAAGCAAAAGGTATCAGCATGTCATTATGCTGCAACTGTATAAATGTAGTATATAACAGTATATAGTTAAACATATAGACTGTTGAAGAGTGGCACCTATTGGTCGGATTATAATGTTAATGCCTATAGCAAGTCTAGTTAAGCCTTCAGCAATTCATCATACTGTACTGGTTACACATAGTATTATACCACAACCATATCCACTTTGCCCATAGGAAACCATTCACTGTCTTGGGATGCTGACTGATATGTAGCTCTTAGCCAACTTTTAAACACTAGTGATTTTTTTTTTTTTTTATTAAAGTGGTTATCCGGGGAAAATCTTTTTAGTTACATAGATTTGTAATTTACTTCTATTTAAAATGATCTAGTCTTTCTATACTTATCAGCTGCTATATGTCCTGCAGTGCTCTCTGCTGCCACCTCTGTCCGAGACAGGAACTATCCAGAGCAGGAAAGGTTTTCTATGAAAATTTGCTGCTGCTCTGGACAGTTCCTGTCTTGGGACAGAGGTGGCAGCAGAGAGCACTATGTCAGACTGAAAGGAAAACAACAGGACATACAGCAGCTGATAAGCATGAGAAGACTAGATATTTTTAAATAGAATTAAATTACAAATCTATATAACCCTCTGAAACCAGTTAATTTAAAAGAAAAAGATTTTCACTGGGCAACTCCTTTAAGCGTTTCAAGCAAACCGCCCCCTACTGGCTGAGTGCATTAACAGCATATCCCAAACTTGGCCAGAAGATTACTCTACAAGTCATTGCTAAAATAGAATAAATTGCCCATGACTGGGTGTTTCTGCCTATTTATCCGTTACTGCTCAGGGATATAATAAAAGAGAAAGTAATCTAATCTGTCTACGGAGCTGGGATTGTGGCTAGGAGTGCAAATGGAATATCAAGTTTTATACATTTTAGAAGCAAGAATAAGCATGTCCCAAACACGCCGCTAGAACAAATGATGTAGTTTATAGACGCTTTATAGCTTCTATCTTAACGTACGTCACATCATCGCTGATAGGTTCGGAGTCATCATAGAGATCACAGCTTGAATGGGTTAAAGTGAATATGACTCCAGCATTGAAGTGATACAGAAGGACCCCATTGCATCACATTTGTCATTGTCACCCATCCAGATGATACAAATACACTGCATATATACACGCCAAATACATGTCAACTTGTAAGTATGTTGGTATCTAGGTAAAAAATAACAAAAACAGCTAAACAGGTGAAGTGGTGAGTAGTATAGCAGGGGGGAGAAGGCAGCAAGGGGGCATCACATGAGTGTCACCCCACCCCCACCGCTTCTTTCAATGTCCCACACCATCACCTCCCCTAATCCTTAAATAACTCCTTGAAGTTTCAATGTACTTTACTTCACAAGACATTCAAAAGCAAGAAGAAAAAAAAAAAACTTGAAGAGTGCGATGGTGAATGAAGAGTTGTTCTCTCCTGCCTGCAATGTGGACTGAGGCAGCTCTCCTTACCTTTGTCTTGGCATGAGACCAGAAGGGCCAGATATGCTGCATAGAGGAGCAAGAAGTCCTTACACCTGCAAGAAGAAAGAAGTGTGACATGTAAAGGGGCACAGCATAACCTCATGCCACTCATCAGGATCAGGTAGTGTGGGGGGACCCCCAGCACAGGGCATGGGACAAAGCAGGTCATACAATAGCTCAGCAATAAAGTGCACAGACATGTAATACAAGATATGGGATGGTATGGAAGATACAAGATGCCAGGCTGGAGGTACAGTCACTACACTGAAGGTTACATCCCACCATATACAGTATAAGCATAAAACACTGATACACTGTAACTTGTAGGAGTGCAGCTACAATGATACAATGCAATAGTTGCAGCTTCTTACCTGAGAATCATCTCCAGTGTGTAAGATCAGGGGGTCTTGGAGGAGTCCTTGTGCACCCACACACACTCTTTGCAGTGCACACACTCACTCACACCCGGCTGTTCACTGCTTTGTGATAAGACTGGAGGGTGCAGGGCACTGGAGCTCCGGCTGCAGGGTCCTAGCGCCCACTCACCTCCCTTCATCTGCATAAGGCAGAGCCTATTAGTGACTGCATTCTTCATAGGAGCTGTCACAATTTGCACTATAAAGCAAGTTGTGAATAGATTACAAGGAGAGGCTGACATTGTGTATAGTATATAAAAAGTCAGAAAAGTGCTAAGCTGTATCTAATGCAAGTATAGTTAGTACATACAATTAAAGTACTAAGCTGTATCTAATGCAAGTATAGTTAGTACATACAATTAAGTATAGTAAGGTTCCATTTACACAGAAAGATTATCTGACAGATTATCTGCCAAAGATTTGAAGCCAAAGTCAGGAATGGATGTGAAAAGAGGA
This sequence comes from Dendropsophus ebraccatus, assembly GCF_027789765.1. Classification (NCBI taxonomy): domain Eukaryota; kingdom Metazoa; phylum Chordata; class Amphibia; order Anura; family Hylidae; genus Dendropsophus; species Dendropsophus ebraccatus. The sequence goes on along the minus strand of NC_091462.1, from coordinate 41,552,883 downwards.
AAAATCTCAGTCTTTCCTTTATGTCCTGATCTCTGTTTATAGTCTGTTTCTGGCTTTGGCTTCAAATCTTTTTTAGATAATCTGTCAGATAATCTTTCTGTGTAAATGGGCCCTTAGTACATACAATTAAAGTATTAAGCTGTATCTAATGCAAGTATAGTTAATATAAACAGTCGGCAACTGGTTGTCTTAATATCTAAATATTTCCTTCTTATATGCAAAATGAGATTACTATTGTTCTGGTTATGTTTGAAAGACGCATTCACCTATAGCCATAGGTACAATGTAAAGCTCCTGGAGTCGAGTGCAAACAGTTTATCTTATCATGTAGTTTAGTGTGAATTCTGGGCCAAAAAATGACATTACATTTGACATCAAGCTAATTCCAATTCACATTTTAAAGTTTTCCATTCAACTTCTGTGCATATTTTTATCACCACTGTAGAAAAAAAAAGACAGCAATGAATGGCTATGTTCACACATAGTATTTGCATCAGTCTTTTGGTCTCAAAATCAGGAATGGAACTGACAGGTCAACATTTATTATAGAAAGATTTGCACAGCTTCTGTGTTTTCAACCCACTTCTGGTTTTGCTTGAAAAAAAAAAAAAAAGACTGAGCAAAAGACTGACGGAAATACCACGTGGGAATACAGCCGAAAAGTGTCATATCACTTGTGAAGGGTACACTGGGGGTTAGCACTATTGAATGACAAAGGGACTAATCCTTGTGCAAATCTGCTGCACAACCGCAACACATCCACTGCCATATATAACTTTATGACTCCAGTTGATATGAATTTTTTTTCTAGTACCCCTTTAATAGTACCATATTACACTCAGTGGGGGAGATTTATCAAGCATGGCTTAAAGTGAAACTGGCTCAGTTGCCCCTAGCAACCAATCAGATTCCACCTTTCATTCTTCACAGACTCTGAGCCAGTTTTACTTTACACCATGGTTGATAAATCTCCTCCAATATGACTAACTGTTTTTTAGCCATAGAATTTAGTGACTTCCTATGTTCAACATAACAAAGACATAAAATTAAATGCCAAAAGTCTTTGTTTTTTACATTAAGTGCTTCAATGGCCACATTATGATTCATGAAAGAATCACCACTGGGGTCAAGAACAGCAATAAAATGGCACACGCTACTGACTAATAGCAAACATCTGGCAACTTTATTATTTCCCAAAAATATGCAAAATACCTCTCCTCTAATACCTCTCCTTGCAGTATCCCTGCAAGCCACTGCTCAGCCCCCTAGGGTGTGTGGTGTATATATTGTGGGTTGCATGCATGGAAATCAACAGGTAAAATCTGCAGTGTGTAATCCGCAAGTTTTATTATTCACTTTATTCTTTCAGTCATTGGTTCACACGTTTTTTTCCTCTCCATTTAAAATGACGTCTATCATTTCGCTATAGTGCTGTCCGTCAGTGCAATGATGGCTGTTGGTACATTATTCTAGTTTAGCTGGACTAGTTGGCCTTTGGGTGTGTCATTAATTGAAAAGTCCATTGAATTTAATAGTAAAAATGGTGAAAGGACAGTGAAAAAAGAAACAGACGTCCCAAAATAATGGCTGACTGGAAAACATGGATACAGGCATAGACTTTAGGCTGTATCAATGTTTTCCAGGACTCCCTAGGGCTATACTCAACTTCTTCAGCCACTGGTCATCAAATGCAGAGTGTTTGGGTTTGGACGAATCCATTTACTCATCCCTAGGGAAAAACCATCAACAATGGATCAGACCACGGTCACTCCTGTGTTGCCCAGGGCTGTGGAGTTGGTAAGCTGCAGCTCCGACTCCAACTCCGACTCAGACTCCTGAATTTTATCAGGACCGACTCCCGACTCCGACTCCTGCTCCTTCATAAATGGCCGGTCATATACCAGGGGAGTTATTTATCACACTGGCTCAGCAGCTTCTCCCTAATGTCCTACATGATCCTGGGGTGACTTCTGAGTGAATAAAGGAATACTGTATATAGAGCAGATTCTCCTGTGTGTGCTGTGGATGCAGCCAGTCTCCAGCCTTCATGTCCTGAACTAGTCACAACTAGACTAGAAGGAGCATACACACAGATACACTGCTAAGAATCCCTGTAATATAGAGGTCAGCCATAGTGATATAGCGGGGGTCACACATAGTGATATAGAGAGGGGTCACACATAGTGATAGAGAGAGGGGTCACACATAGTGATATAGAGGTCACTGTGGGGGCACGCAATAGCACGCACACACACACACACACACACACACACTCACACAGCCTGCTGCAGCCATAGCATACACACACAGCCTGCTGCAGTCATAGCACGCACACACACACAGCTTGCTGCAGCCATAGCGCACACCACACACACACACACACGGCTTGCTGCGGCCATAGCACACATACACACAGCCTGCTGCAGCCATAGCGCACACACACAGTGTCCTATTACAATGTTGCTCATAATATATATTCATGAGCAAAACTTGTAAAATTCATATCAAAATTCAATTCTACATTTTTTTACAGATTTTTTTAAAGCTGGAATCAGAGTCGGTACATTTTTTTCCGACTCCGACTCCAGCCAAAACTAGCTCGGACTCTGACTCCAGGACTCCAACTCCACAGTCCTGGTGTTGCCCACCACGGGGAAAACAATGAACGACTCTACCCCTCCAATACACAAGTCAAGCGTTGCCGGTCAGAATAATAATGCTTTTATTTGTATAGCACACACAGATTCTGCAGCACTTTACATAGTTTTTGCCAATTATTGCTCCCTGTCCCCAAGAAGGCGCACAATCTAAATTCACCTGTCTGTATGTTTTGGGTGTGGGAGGAAACCGGTGTATCCGGAGGAAACCCACGCAAACACAGAGAACATACAAACTCTTTGCAGATGTTGCCCTTGAGGAGATTTGAACCCAGGACTCCAGCGCTGCAAGGCTACAGTGCTAACCAATTGAATCCAGACGGAATTAAATTGCTAATAACCAATTGAAAAATCTTTTACTTTTTCAGGTGCATAGTTGCTCTGCAACTGCTGGATAGCCAAAAATGTTTTTAGCAATAAGTTTGCAATTTTGTTTGGATTCACTTTCCTCAGACCTGTGCCCTTTGACATAAGTGTTGGAGAGATGGAGTTGTTTTTTGTAACATGATGGGGATTGGTAGCAATCCCCAATCATGTTCTAAGTACAGTGGTACCTCGGTTTTCGAACATAATTGGTTCTGGAAGGCTGTTCCAAAACCGAGCAGTTCGAGAACCGAGCTGTAAGTTCCCATAGGGAACAATGTAAATGTGATTAATTGGTTTTTACACTCCGTGGGTCAGGTGCAGAGCACCCGGCGCACAGAGTGCAAAAACACTCCACATCCCCCGTAACAGTGAGAGGCAGGAGCGGGCGGCTATTTAAACTTGCCGCCGTGCTCCTGCTCCAATCAGCTGCAGGGGACACCCTGTAAAGAAGTGGGGGAATCCCATGGATTCCCCACTTCTTTACAGGGTGTCCCCGACACCTGAGAGGAGCAGGAGCAAGGCGGCAAGTTTAAATACCCGCCCGCTTCTGCCTCTCACTGCGGGGACAGGCTGTACAGAAGCCGGCTCCCAGCACTGTCCTCCTGTCTCTTCCCACCAGCCCCCGCCGGCCCGGAGCGCTTCCGATAAACTTACCCAGCCTGTACACCCCTATAGACTGCGGCGCGCCCGTAGTCCCGCTCACCAGCTTCTTGCTCCCGCTGCTCCCTGCTGCTTTCCGCCGCCTCTGCAGCGTAAGAGAGAATCTGTAGAGGCAGCGGGGAGCAGCGGGAGCAAGAAGCTGGTGAGCGGGGCTACGGGCGCGCCGCAGTCTATAGGGGTGTACAGGCTGGGTAAGTTTATCGGAAGCACTCTGGGCCGGCGGGGGCTGGTGGGAAGAGACAGGAGGACAGCGCTGGGAGCCGGCTTCTTTACAGCCTGTCCCCGCAGTGAGAGGCAGGAGCAGGCGGCTATTTAAACTTGCCAAAACACAAATACCGCAGCACTCAGTGAAGATTCCTGGCCCGGTGCCGTAGCTCACACCCCGATCCACGGGTGTCTATATAAATATTCAAAAAGTAACCGCAGCACACAGGACTTTGGTGAAAAATAAATCTGTATTGGTGATTAATCCATACAAACACACGGAAAAAGTAAGCGACGTTTCGACGTCTCAATGACGTCTTTCTCAAGCCAGTGAATACATTTCCAAGCAAACATGTGATTTATATATCCTGTGCAAAGCAATTAATGACGTGTTCAATTCACACACATGATATTCAAATTAGCTAGCGTGAATAAATATATATAAATAATAAGGGAACAACAAGTTCCAAAGTGACAAAGTGAATATATCTTATATAAGAATTCATAATGGTCAACACAATTATATACAAATATACAAAATGAAAAACATATCGGAGCAGTTGTGATTCCCTCATACGTCGTGATCAGCAGCATCAACCAGGAAATGGATACTTGAACCGCACGCCGTAGGTGGAACGCACGGCCATCTTAGATTGCACCACCAGAGATGTAGCGTCCTGTTGCTAGAGTAACCAGTGACGTCAGGGGTAAACATGATTGGAGTGTATAGTAACTTATAATGTACCGTGAGACCGACCTATTAACACATTCATCCGTTCTCCCGTGTTGTACGGTGGACAGCGCCCACTAAGACAGTATCCACCGTCTCTGATGATCCATTCGTGGGATGTCCGCGGATGTCTGTGGGGGCTCAACGGTGTAGGTGATTGTTCAGACCATAGATGTCTCGTAAGTACTAGCCAGGATCCATAATGTCTCGGGGTGTTAATAGATGTTGATGCTGCCGTTTCACTACTTCTGAGTTGTCACTTATTCTGCTCCGAGTGATAGGCTTTCCAATAGTTTAATCTGAAATAATGAAATAATGAAAATTTGTATTAGTATCATTATAACTCATAACAAATATATCAAAATCAATATTATTGTTCTCTGTTAAAATGTATTCATCATACTAAGATGTGTCAGCAACTGCGCTAATGGACATAACTGCATAGTTCAAGTAGCATTTCAGTCATGATCTTATATGGCATAATTTATTTAATGTAACAATATTTAGGTAGGATTTTAAACTCCACATTCAATCCATGGGGTTTTAAAGAGTTAAGCCGGAATATCCATTCCAATTCTCTACGTTTTAACATAGATATGCGATCACCCCCCCTCCATGGTTGGGGGATGTGATCAATGTACATCAATTTTAAATCGCTCTCTCTATGTCGTGCCTCTATAAAATGTTTGGAGACTGGGAGATCAAGTTTTCCTTTTCGTATGGTGTATCTGTGTTGTGTTATTCTGGTTTTGGCATCATAAGTGGTTTCCCCCACATATATCAGATTACAAGGGCACCATAGGACATAGATAATGTATTCAGTATTGCAATTAATGAATTTGTTGATTCTGTATGTCTTTCCAGTGCCCGGATGTACGAACACCTGTCCTCTCTGGACATATCTGCAGTTGACGCAACTACCACACGGGAAACTGCCCACGGTGCGAGGACCTAAAAAGGTAAGTACAGTGCTGTTTATCTTTACATCGGTCTTAACCACTATATCTCTAATATTCCTAGCTCTCTTATAGGACATCAACGGTCTGTTACTCAGAGTGGAAATATGAGGGTAGCTTTGTTCTATGATGTGCCAATGTTTATTGATGATTTGAGAGATTTGTGGGCTAAGTGAATTATATGTAGATACATAAGGAATCCGTTGTTCACTATGCCTCCGTGTTTGTGTTGTTAATAGTGTGTTTCTATCCATGGGTTTAACTGTCTCAATGTGCTGTTGTATCAAGTTTCTAGGGTATCCCCTTGTTTGAAAATTATGAGCCAGTAACTCCACTGATTGGTCCAATTTGGTATCCTCTGATACAATGCGCTTTGCTCTCAGAAACTGGCTTTTGGGTAGACCACGAATCATCCTAGGAGGATGATTCGACTCATACCTCAACAGTGTGTTCTTATCTGTATTCTTCACAAATAAATCAGTTCCTAGTTTGTTCCCTATTTTGTACACTCGTGTGTCCAAAAAGGAAACTTCAGATGATGAATGTGACATGGTGAATTGTATGTCTCTGTCAATGGTGTTAAGGTATTCCCAAAAATCCATCAGTTGTGATTCAGTGCCATTCCAGATGATGAAGACGTCATCTATGAATCTGAACCATCCCAGCAAATACTGGGCATGGTCAGATCCATAGATGTACGTCTCCTCTAACTGCGCTACAAACAGATTTGCGTAAGTAGGTGCCACCGGACTACCCATCGCGGTACCTCTTTGTTGTAAATAGTACTGTTTGTTAAAGAGAAAAAAATTATTAGTCAGAATCAAATGTAAAAGCTCTAATAAAAAATTTTGACAAGGAGGTGTGAAAGTAGTGTTGTTCAATACATGTCTAATCGCATTAAGGCCTTTCTCAGTGGAGATAGAAGTATATAAACTCGCTATGTCTAAAGAGGCAAGAATGACAGATTCTGAGATTACAATATCTTTGATCTTAAGAATAAAATCTGAAGTATCTCGTACATAAGATTTCATGTTAACTACATGATCCTGTAAAATCTTATCTAGAAAAATGGAAGTTTTGCTTAATACTGAACCCCTACCTGAGACAATTGGTCTCCCTGGGGGATTCCGTAGATCTTTATGAATCTTCGGTAGAAGATACAATCTTGGGGTCTGAGGATATTCGACCCAAAGAAATTGACTTAATTTTTTGTCAATAATGTTGTCTCTGTGTGCCTCATCAATTTTAATTCTCAGTCTTTGTTTTACAGAATTTGTCGGGTCACCAGTCAACGGTAAGTATGTATTCGTGTCGGATAATTGTCGTTCTGCTTCTGTTATGTATGTTGTCGTATCCATCACCACTATCCCTCCCCCCTTATCAGCGGGTTTTATAGTCAATGTGTCATCTTTTGTCAATTCCTTCAAAGCTAGATCCTCCTCCTTTGTCAAATTTGGTTTCTTTAAAAAACCTTCCGGTGTCTGACTTCTCAATCTGCTAATATCTTGTCTTACTAGAGTCATATATGTTTCCAGCGCATGTGATGACGTGAGAGGAACAAAATCACTTTTGTTAAATAAATTTAAATCATCTGCAGACAATTCACAGACAACATTCTGGGTTTGTGCGGCAGGTGATTTATTCATCATGTCACTCCAAATGTTTAACTTAATACGCCTGAAAAAAAGAAATAAATTTAATTCTACCTCAAACCAGTCAGTAACAGTATCAGGACAATAAGATAATCCTTTACTCAGTGGAGTTACTGGCTCATAATTTTCAAACAAGGGGATACCCTAGAAACTTGATACAACAGCACATTGAGACAGTTAAACCCATGGATAGAAACACACTATTAACAACACAAACACGGAGGCATAGTGAACAACGGATTCCTTATGTATCTACATATAATTCACTTAGCCCACAAATCTCTCAAATCATCAATAAACATTGGCACATCATAGAACAAAGCTACCCTCATATTTCCACTCTGAGTAACAGACCGTTGATGTCCTATAAGAGAGCTAGGAATATTAGAGATATAGTGGTTAAGACCGATGTAAAGATAAACAGCACTGTACTTACCTTTTTAGGTCCTCGCACCGTGGGCAGTTTCCCGTGTGGTAGTTGCGTCAACTGCAGATATGTCCAGAGAGGACAGGTGTTCGTACATCCGGGCACTGGAAAGACATACAGAATCAACAAATTCATTAATTGCAATACTGAATACATTATCTATGTCCTATGGTGCCCTTGTAATCTGATATATGTGGGGGAAACCACTTATGATGCCAAAACCAGAATAACACAACACAGATACACCATACGAAAAGGAAAACTTGATCTCCCAGTCTCCAAACATTTTATAGAGGCACGACATAGAGAGAGCGATTTAAAATTGATGTACATTGATCACATCCCCCAACCATGGAGGGGGGGTGATCGCATATCTATGTTAAAACGTAGAGAATTGGAATGGATATTCCGGCTTAACTCTTTAAAACCCCATGGATTGAATGTGGAGTTTAAAATCCTACCTAAATATTGTTACATTAAATAAATTATGCCATATAAGATCATGACTGAAATGCTACTTGAACTATGCAGTTATGTCCATTAGCGCAGTTGCTGACACATCTTAGTATGATGAATACATTTTAACAGAGAACAATAATATTGATTTTGATATATTTGTTATGAGTTATAATGATACTAATACAAATTTTCATTATTTCATTATTTCAGATTAAACTATTGGAAAGCCTATCACTCGGAGCAGAATAAGTGACAACTCAGAAGTAGTGAAACGGCAGCATCAACATCTATTAACACCCCGAGACATTATGGATCCTGGCTAGTACTTACGAGACATCTATGGTCTGAACAATCACCTACACCGTTGAGCCCCCACAGACATCCGCGGACATCCCACGAATGGATCATCAGAGACGGTGGATACTGTCTTAGTGGGCGCTGTCCACCGTACAACACGGGAGAACGGATGAATGTGTTAATAGGTCGGTCTCACGGTACATTATAAGTTACTATACACTCCAATCATGTTTACCCCTGACGTCACTGGTTACTCTAGCAACAGGACGCTACATCTCTGGTGGTGCAATCTAAGATGGCCGTGCGTTCCACCTACGGCGTGCGGTTCAAGTATCCATTTCCTGGTTGATGCTGCTGATCACGACGTATGAGGGAATCACAACTGCTCCGATATGTTTTTCATTTTGTATATTTGTATATAATTGTGTTGACCATTATGAATTCTTATATAAGATATATTCACTTTGTCACTTTGGAACTTGTTGTTCCCTTATTATTTATATATATTTATTCACGCTAGCTAATTTGAATATCATGTGTGTGAATTGAACACGTCATTAATTGCTTTGCACAGGATATATAAATCACATGTTTGCTTGGAAATGTATTCACTGGCTTGAGAAAGACGTCATTGAGACGTCGAAACGTCGCTTACTTTTTCCGTGTGTTTGTATGGATTAATCACCAATACAGATTTATTTTTCACCAAAGTCCTGTGTGCTGCGGTTACTTTTTGAATATTTAAACTTGCCGCCGCGCTCCTCTCAGCTGTGGGGGACACCCTGTAAAGAAGCGGGGATTCCCCTCATTATGATGGGATTCCCCACTTCTTTACAGGGTGTCCCCCGCAGCTGATTGGAGCAGGAGCACGGCGGCAAGTTTAAATAGCCGCCCGCTCTCACTGTTTCCGAACACCTCTAACTGTCAGCTGAACATCAGTTCAGCTGACAGTTATCCCCCTGGTTTTGTTCGGATACCGAGCAATGTTCGGATACCGAGCAAAACTTCAGGGGGAAATTTAGTTCGAAAACCGAATTGTTCGAACTCCGAGGTTTTACTGTATTGACCTACCAGAGAGGTAGGAAACCTTGGCTCTTCCGCTGTTGCAAAGCTACAGTTACAGTTCCCATCATGCCTGGTCAGACAAAGCTTTAGCATGATGGGAGTTGTAGTTTTGCAACAGCTGGAGAGCCAAGGTTCCCTACCCCTGACCTACAGGGACCATACTTCCAATAAATGGCACCAGAGAGCAAACTCTCTTCCTTCTGGAGAAGGACTACTTAGATTTTTTTTTTTTTTTACCTCAATGGAGCACTGCATGGGCTATGATACTTTGCACATCCATTCAGCACTCTACTTAAGGAGGAACATTGCGCTTCAGAAAAAGCCTGGTAGGATGCTATGAGAAATGGAATCTAAATGCTGTGTGTAAATCCTCAGGAACACACTGCACATTTGGTATTTTGCGCCTATTATTTTAAACCTAAATCAGGCGTGTATGCAAAAATTATGGAAATTAATGTTTCCAAGATGTTTAGCCTTATCTAACAAGTAGGTGAGATACATATTTACTAGATAATAAAAATGACTGTGCTTTTTATATAGTGGTTACTCCATAGGGGATATAATGAATACTACTGGAAGTGTTTGGGTGGAGTTTAACAATGTTCTTGCTATTGTACCTATAATTGCTGGATATTGTATCATGCCTTGTATTGTGCATCTACGGCAGTTACTGAAGGACAACAAATCCGATGATGCAAATAGTCACTCATTTTATTTGTATGGCTTACTCACTATTATTGTAATGTTATGGGGACCTGCTGGCACATACTGCCATACAATGACTGTTTAGATAATTTTAGTTTTTTTGTTTGTGTGTTGTTTACCTTATGACAATTTACAAAGATTTTGCTTGTAAACGAGTTATTCTGTGAGAAGAGGTGGTGAAAATAATGTGAATATATCAAATGCCATAGGTAAAGTGTATAAAACCAGGTGGGCAAGGCAGTCGGAGCCATGTTAGCCAATAAGAAACAACATATCCCAGTGATGTGTCATTGTCTACTTTTGTGGGGAAAAACCCTTTATGTGGTTGTATACTGTATGTATACACTGTAGGTCATATACACGAGCCCTGAATGTATTCCAGCTTTGTGAATCTGAGCATGTCAAAACCTGATCCCACAGCATGTGTCACAGGGATCATGACTGCAGTGAGAACTGGGTTTATTTACATATGTTCATGAGATTTGGATATGGTATATACAGTAGAAATCCCCCTTCACTCAGCAGGTTAGTTGATATATGGAGACAGTGGCGTACAATGAAGAATGAGCGCCCCATAGTATAAATGACCCTGGGGAAAAGAGTCCCGCATAGTTTCTTAGGCTAGGTTCACACTGCGTTTTCAGCATCCGTTTAACTGCAAAAAACGGATGCATTTGTGTGCATCCGTTTTTGATCCGTTTTTCCATTGACTTCCATTATAAAAAAAAAAAAAACGGATCAAAACGGATGCGTTTTTTTTGACACAATAAAGTACTGTTGACTCTACTTTTTTGACCGTTAAAAAAAACGGATCCGTTAAACGGATTGCAAAAACGCAGTGTGAACCCACCCTTACCAGTAGCAAAAGGAACGAGACCAACCAAGGTCCCCTCTCGTTCCATGGCCCTATATCAGCTGCACAGTCTGTCTCTATGGTACGCATGCCCTTGCATAGTGGCAGGATGCACAGCTATTATAGCACCTGCAGCAATATGGGGGAAGGCCTAACAGTAACCCAAGGTAGCCCTTTTTAAAAATGTAGCTGTAATCACACCCATCTCCTGCTCTCCATTCCCATTATTAAAATTATGTTTATGCCCATCTGACTATACTCTGAATTGTCAAACTTAAAAGCCACGTATCTCGGGAATGGGAGGTCATATCAAGATACTGGTAAGAGATATGTAACCAGGGCACACTAAGCTATGTAATGGCAGTAACATCTGATTTGGACTGGCTACACGTCCCTCTTTAGCATTAGAAACAGACTGTTTGTGCATTAAATGCATCTCCGATTCCTTTGTTGAGGAAGTCACCACCCATCCCCTTGCTATACCATCAAAGGAATTGTCTGGATAACTTTTTTTTTAATATTTAAAGGGGTTGGCCACGTTATAGTAAAATAGTTCAGTGTACAGTATTAGTAAGTGTACTCACAGCCCAGTGTACCACATAGAGTCTGTCCAAAAGATGGTCGATATGGAGGAGCATGTGACCATGCCCCACCCCCCAGTGTCCACCATAAGTATATACAGGCTCAGTGGTGGACACTGGGGGGGGCGGGGCATTGTCATCTTATGGACAGACTCACCACAGAACAGGGCAGCCCAGCCTGGAGGAGGGGAGTCTGATATTTAGCTCTATGAGGTACACAGGGAGCTGCTGTCAGTATATACAGTGAGTACACTTACTAATACTGTACACTGAAATATTTTACTATGAAGTGACAAACCCCTTTAATGTCGCTTGAGGTGGGGTTCTCTGTCCTGACACATAGGGAGTGCCTTCTCAGCCAATCACTGGGCACAGGGATGACTGACCTCAGCAAGTGATGCGTTTAGCAGAGACCATAAGAATGGCAGCAAGGAGGGAGATAAGCATATTTTTAAGTTTTTCTAGTTTTTTAGTTTTTCTTTCACCATTAACACCAATATATATTAGACTTCCCCTTTAACAACACCGCTGTTCTTCTTTTTCATCATGTTAGTCAACACAACACAAAACTTTGTGACATTTGGACTAATAGGAGAAGGGACATTTTCCTGTAATATGTTGTCCCAACATCGGGTATTATATTCAGGTGATAGATCAGCCTGACGCCATTAGATATTAGGTTACACAATAAGTATTCCAGCATCCATGGGAAGCACAGTGTGGATGACAATTAGAATTGCTTCTAGGAAAGGATATACCATAAGGAGGCACCATATGGCTACACAGATTACTTACAGGTCCGTAGTATATGGACTCCGCATGTCTCAGAATAGGGATATACCACGTATAACGCTACAGGTGAAACATGTCGGTCATGCATAGAACCTGAGACAGGTTTGATTTTTTATTAGCCCTGGAATAGTTAATATTACACAAAGATTATGTATTTACTTTCTCTAGGAGAACTCACTCAGGCATTTGCCTAGAAGACCCCATGGAAGCTTGGCAGGCGGTCCTGTCTGACCCATGGTGCACTAACAAACTGTATACATTTGTTGAACAAGAGGAAGAGAGGAGGGTTCAATAAACAATGTGAAGAGAAATCAAAAGGGCTGGAGAATGCTGGGAGGAGAAGAAGCCATGGTCCACTGCACACTACTGCACTGCACAACAATTGGAACCCTGGCCAAAATGAACTGATGTAAAATTCCAGCCTGAAAACAAGTTCAGAACGTCATAAAAGCAGGACGCAAAGTGGAAAAGCGGAGCATAAACCTGCCATAATAACACGGTAACATTATAAACAGCAGATGTCATTTACATTAGTCTCTACTTGAAAGAGTCTCCCAGTCCTTTTCAGTTTGTTTAATAAACAGATTCAATGACCAGAGGAATTGGTCACTTACTGGGATTGTCATTTTACATGATAAAGACAACTAGCCTCACCATAAAGACCAACAAAAGTCATGTTAATAGGACTCACTGAATGACTAAAAATATGAACTATTACATATAGATTGATCAAGTGTTGTATTCCCATCGGAGATCATGTGGTTGGTCAATTAGGTGAAATACAACAATTATCACCTGCTTCGGATTTGCCGTGGATATTTCCCAGCTTAACCTCCTATGACTATGACAAATAGCCCAGTCATTAGTTAGACTAACATCAACAAGTGGAAAGTCAGCTCTGCCATTGTTAGAGAAATTCCTTATTTCACAGGAGAGGTCATCCATTGTAGTCAGCTGTTAATGAAATCATGGTGGCAGCTCCCAGGTACCAAGGACATAAGCTATAGAGGTGGTATTATACAATATGCATACTGGATAGAGTCTGAAGAAAGATGGCTATACCCAGCGTGTTTCGATCCTGAGCATTTTAATATTTCTTGCTACAATAGGGTATATCAGAGAGATTCCTTATATTTATCCTATTTCCACAAATTCTGATGGTTTACACAATATACACAGAACAGTTCTAACAAAAGATTTTTTGGCTCAGTTATTTAACCCCTTCCCAACCCCCAGAATTTTAAATTTTCACTAACGTTTTCTTTTATACTTGCATTTTTATTTTTCCACCTTTGAGAGACAAGTTGCTCTTTTTACAGCTATTCTTAATTGTATAAAATATTACAAAACCAGAAAAAAAATTATTGTGAAACATGTCGGTCATGCATAGAACCTGAGACAGGTTTGATTTTTTATTAGCCCTGGAATAGTTAATATTACACAAAGATCAAGATTATGTATTTACTTTCTCTAGGAGAACTCACTCAGGCACTGGCTAAAAGTTAAAATAAAAAAGGCAATTGCACGGGTATGTAGAGTAATATTTTATTTTTCTGAATAAAACTGGTACACCAAGTTTGTTTTAAAAGTCTATATGATTCCTAGGGATGGTCCGAACCTGCCGAGGTTCGGGTTCGTACGAACCCGGACTCTCGGCAATGATTCCCGCTGTCTTAAACCTCCGTGCAGAGGGTGGATACAGCGGGAGGACCCCCTGGAAAACCGGGATACAGCCACAGCCATAGGCTGTATCCCAGTTTTCCAGGCGGTCTTCCCGCTGTATCCACCCTCTGCACGGCACGGAGGTTTAAGACAGCGGGAATCATTGGCGAGAGTCCGGGTTCGTACGAACCCGAACCTCGGCAGGTTCGGACCATCCCTAATTCCAACACAACTAAATATGTCATTTTTATTTTGACACTGACACTTTTTATTTTCATTTCCCTCCTATTGGGCTGTGAGGGAGTTTTTGCTCTATTATCTATGATTTTTATCAATATCACTATTGTGTAGATGGGACCTTTTGATCACTTATTATTAAAAACCATTTCTGATATGTGATTTGACCAAAAATCAGCAATTTTGGCATTTGGTATTTTTTTATTTATGTAGTTGACTGGAATGGGAGATTTTAATCATTTGGTCAGTTCTGAATTACCATGCTTTTTATGAGCAATCATTCAATTGCTTAAGGAGGGTATTGTGAAATTATAAATTTATATAAAACTGCATCCATTATGGCCCATTATGGCAAGGAATCTCATGCCTTAATATAGTTTAAGCTGCTCTTGTCTGCTTCTGTCATGACCTGTCATGCCCTCTGAAACCCTCTGAAACCTTCAGTCATCAATGACCATGCCATATTGCAGATGATCCCAGCAACATCACTTGGCTATTGGTCAAGAAATAGGAGGGCTGTTTCGGCCACATTCATGTTTCCAACCTTGGTCTATTAGATTGCTGCTCTACTGGGACAGCCTGGCAAAGGCTATTTGAGTAGCTCAGTTACAGCAGGCACCGAGGCCTAGTAAAGGCCTCAGGCTGCCATGACATCCAATTCACATGCACATCAGTACTCTATTCATTCTCTGTGGGAGAGCGGAAACAGCCGAGTACAGTGTTCTAACTGGAGTACCTGCTCTTCAGAAATGCAGGGTGCCTTAGCAGTCAGGTCCCCATGTCCCCATGTTCCCAGTCCCTGATGTTTACTAATGTATCCTGGTTCTTTTAAGCATCGATTCTACTGAGAAGAGTTAGTCCAGCATTTCCATAAGGACATTTACAGGATAGTGATAGGTAATAAGTACAAGTTCAGGGAACAAGTCTAGGGAATTATTTTGTGCCATTACTTACTGTAGGTCCAAACCTTGTTGCATTTGTTTCTGTTTTATTGTCTTCTGTTTCTTTCCTGACTGCCATCATTATCATTTGTGTCATCATCCTCTCCATCATCTCTTGTTCTAGTTATCAACTGGTGTGTCACAAACCTCATTCTTGTTATCTTCCAGTATGGACCAGTGCCTGCCTTTTTGGCATACTGATGGGTCCTTCATTAAGTCCTGGGGAGTTCTAAGTATAGGAGGGGCGCATGTACGACCCAGGAAAAGCGACTGCTATAGGTCAAGCCAGGTTTGTTACATTGAGAGAGTCCCTTGAAAACGAGCAAACCACAAAGTGTCCCCTCCCAGTGCTAACTGTGGAAAAACCTGACTTTTAAGGTCCCTATACACAGCCGAACCTGCCACTTGCTCACTTCTATTTAAAAAAGTACTCAAGATGCTCTCTGCTGCCACCTCTGTCTATGTCCAGAGCAGTAGCAAATCTCTATAGAAAACCTGTCCTGTTTTTTACAGTTCCTGACACGGACAGAGGTGGCAGCAGAGAGCACTATGTCAGACTGTTAAGACTATGACTAGAGATGAGCCAACCTCGAGCATGCTCGAGTCCATCTGAACCCGAACTTTTGGCATTTGATTAGCGGCGGCTGCTGAAGTTGGATAAAGCCCTAAGGCTATGTGGAAAACATGGATATAGTCATTGGCTGTATCCATGTTTTCCAGACAACCTTAGAGCTTTATCCAAGTTCAGCAGCCCCAGCTAATCAAATGCCGAACGTTCGGGTTCGGATGGACTCGAACCCGAACCCGGTTCGCTCATCTCTAACTATGCCACTTCCTGCAGGGCATACAGCAGCAGATGTTAGGGGATCACTGACAGCTTTTCCTCTAACAATGTCAACACCTGGTAAGGAGCAGATGTGACTATGTCATATACAGGTGAAGGAATCTTCATGAAGACAATGAAGCCCTTCAGTGACTATATACCATTACACAATACTAAATCCATGGCACTGTACAATATGTGCATATTATATTTTTCCATGAGCTGTGTCACCGTGACCTGTGCAGACTCACATATCTCTCTAGGATTTACTGTACAAACATCAACATTACATCAAATGATGAACATTTCTCTGTTTTATAGGGAGCAGCATATTGCCGTCATTATTCTAGGAAGGCCACAGATCTGGCTGAGCTGATTCATCTCAGCTCATTCATGATGGGGATGGGATCAGACAGAAGCAGCTAATGCACAGAGACCGCCTGTCTCAGCCCAGCCCTATTAATACAATCTGAACTGAGCTCATGGCCCGATATAGACGGGTTCTCTTATAGACTCTTCAATGTTCATCAATACAGAATTAGTTCTCAGAAGACTCCATGTGCTATGAATACTGCCGCTAGACTTTTTTTTACCTTATCATCTGCAGACCCTCAGCTGCCCCAGCTGTCAACACTTGCAGAGACTTCCTCTTACTGTATCCAAAAAATTTAAGTTACCCGATAAGTTATAATGCAAGTGCAAGTTTTGATCACTCACCACTTCCTGCAGGACATACAGCAGTTGATGAGTATGGAACACTTGAGCTGTTTAAATAGAAGTAAATTACAAATCTACATAACTTTCTGAAACCAGTTGATTTGGAAAAAAAAACTGTTTTACTGGAATACCCCTTTAAATCAACAATGGGCAAATTTTTACTGTTTATGATATTAGTGGAAATGAGCACCTGATTCTCCAGGTATGTGCTAGAACTTATTAAATTGGTAGTTGGTAGAGTTCTTTCCATTTTACCCACATGTATATATGTAATATAATATATCCTGTAAGCCCTGACAGAGGAATTGCACTTGGCTATATCTGGTAGAAGTTTGGGTTTTCATCTGCCGGCCCTGTCTCTGATTACATTTCTAACATTCTGCTATCTTCTTCTGGAAATTGTATATTACAGAGAGGCATATGTGCTGCCATTCAAGTACTGGACTTCTAATGTTCTTATTTAACAATATTATCTATTTCAGGTTAAATGAGTCATGATTTTAGTTTACTTTATTAGGCTATGTTCACAGAACGGCCGGTGCCAGAGAAGATCATCCCGGCCAGAACTGCAGTACTGGCCAGATGGTCTTCACTTCTAATGAATTGTGATGTAGGCGCATCTGTGCGCGCCCGCATCCCAATTTGCCGCTGCACACAATGGAGCGTGCGGCCGGAGAATACTGACATGTTAGTCTTTTGTGGCGCCGCTAGCGATCCCGGCCAGAGTATGTACTATGACTACATTCCATCCAGGACTCCCTTACCTTTAGCACAATGTAAATTCAGTAGTAATCACGGCCGTTATTGAAAATCGGAAACAACGGACGTGATTACTACTGAACGTACGTTGCGTGAACATAACCTTAAAGCGAATGTACCATCACGCTCCATTGATTCTATCACAGAGGGGAGTGCTTCAGGCCGGATCGGTCCACAGGAATAGACCGGCATCTTGCACAGGAACCGGGTTGCTGTTAAAAAAAAAGGATTGTGGCACCGGCATCCCTGCGCCGGTCTATTCCTGTAAAAATCTTAAAGCGATGTACCTGATGGTACATTTGCTTTAAAGGAATGGCCCTGAGGAGCCAGGTATATTGTACCTACAAGTCTGTGAGATGAACATTACCTCTTTTGTATTATATATTTATTACCAGCATTATTACATGTAAAGATTCCCCTTAGCTATATTATATGTAGTTTTTAGTTTCCATGACCATAGATGATGCCAAAATCTATTTCTATTTCAAAATCTAATTCTATTTTTTGGGACACTCCCTACTTTTCTATTCTAGTGTCTATTAGACCCCAACTATTAAATGAATCCAACATTCAATGAAATTTGGAATATAAACATCTTTATTTTCCATTTATTTTTGTGCTAATTGAACTAAAAACTACTAACTTGTATAGATGTGCCTGAAAAAGGAAGTGCCGATCTTTGACCATCTAAGCGTTGGGAGGCATGATGGTAGTGGTATCACTCATTTTGAACTGATCACTTTGCAGCATTGCTGAAGCTAAGGGGATCTTAGTTAGGGCCTTTTACACAGAGCGATAGCTGGCCGAATCGGAACAATAATCAGCCAATTAAGCAATCATTGGCTGATCATTTAGGCCCTGACCTAAAATCATCGGTTGTGGGACGAGCATTGCTACGTATAATAGCAATGTGTGGCCGATGGCTGCCAATTAAATAAACAGTGAATACATTATCTCTCAGTCACAGCCAGAGATTGGCTGAGCGGCCTGTCAGCTCAGAGATCGCTCTGAAGCTGCAGCCGCAGGACCGGGAGGCATGCAGAGCACAGGAGAAGACTGGGAGCGTGGACAGGTAATGTATTAACTGTTTGGGCAAGGGCTGCATGGATATCGCCAACGATGTCCGCGCAGCCTTTTGCCAAACGATTATCGGGCTGTGTAATAGGCCCATTAAATGAGCCCCGATCTAGCAGATCGGCGCTCATTTACAACATTGATCGGGCCTTCATTAGGCCATGTAATAGTATTCTTCATAAGATGATCAAAAAATCTGTCTGCAAAGGGCAGCAAGACTATAAATGAGCAATCTATATGTGTAATGATGTAACAAAAACAAATCTGGAGCCTAAATCTCTCTGAGATATCCTTTTAAAACAATGCACTTGGAGAGAAGGAATCCTGTCTCTACCAATGGCAGCTCTATGTGGTGTGTATAGCCTCAGCACTACTCCAGCACTCTGGGAACTGAGCGGCATGCTTCCCTCCATGGCCCTGACGGCAGTCTCACAGGTCCGGACTTGTCTATGCAGCCACAGCTGACACACTTTACTTGTCATGATCCAGCACACACTTTGCTCTCCGATGTCCTTGCTGCCCCAGCAGGCTTTTCTGTCTCACATAATTGTGATTGTGACGTCTCATCTGAGGCCAGGAACGCTGAAGTCTTTATCAACAAATCACAGCTAACTCTTAGCCTGAAATCCTCCCCTTTTTATTAAAACATGAGGACTCTACCACGGAATGGTTATATGTTCTTATCCAGACCTATTACAGTCACACAGCGAGTCCTCCATGATAGACCCAGCTAACTATCTATGGCCAAAGGCCACCATGTTTCCATACTGCAGCACATATGCCACTGTGGAAGACTCCATTTACACAATGTTTATGGTTGGTATTTTCAACCTTATAAAATTGGCTGATTTTCATAAAATAATGATTGTTTTCAGCCTAGAATTACCCAACAAAAAAACATGTCTATTACATTTATGGCCATAAGAATGAATGTCTGTTTGCCATTTTACTATTGAGGTTAATATAATTCGGTAGAAAAAAACCTCTAGTATTGAGCAGTAAAAAACACTGTTTTAAGGGAGTCTTAAGTCCCAAAACAGTCACATTGCACATAGTATAAACATGGCCAAATACAGATCAGGAAAGGTCTACCAAGATACTCTTTTTACTACTAAATTGTAAAGATTAATGTGTTGCTGAGGTGCAGGGGGAAATAGAGAAACAAAACAAACGTAGCTCCTATTCCCTTCATCTTTTTCTTCTTGCTTCCAAGAAGAGTACTCAAGAGCAGGACTTGACGCCTTAGCCTATGACCGGCTGAGACAGGACACTGTTGCTACCAGTGGGGGATCAGGGGATCTGATGGAGGTGAACAGAAGCCATGGAGGAACCGAGCTAGGTAGGTATTTTTTTTTCACTATACACCACAGAAGCATATCAATTTTTACTTTCCTCTCTAACTGCACAACACTTTCATCATTAATTTTAAAAAATATAAGGAGAGGGGCTGCATTTATGAGCATTTTATCCAACTACCTAACAATAATGACATGATGAATGAGGCCTAAAAAATATCTTTATTAGATATTTGACATGAGTTATACGGCATGAGTCAAATATATTGCCTTGAAAATAACAAATAAATATAACTAAGGGCTTCCAAGGAAAAAGAAGGAATGCAGACAGACTTCTCACCTGATGAGTCTCCTCAGAAGGATTTTAACGCCAGGGGCCAGTTTTTCTTCTTCTCATTTTGTTCTTTTTATCCATGAAATTATTTTTTAATATATCACAGACCTGTTGGGCCATATGAGAAGTCAACGCAGCATTTTTAGTTGTTTGTATTCCCATTAAAGGTGCTTATATCGCTGTTTGGCAAGCTGTCAAGTGTAGGCTGCAGGGTTTAAGTTGTTCAGGTGTCCTTAAGAAAATTCTCCAAGTATTATCTGTCTACAGATGGTCTGATTAATTTTTACAAACAAACAGCGAAAGACAGATGTCAGATAAATGGGTTTATTATATCAAAGACATGCAAGAGTGCACAGCAGGTTTTTCTTAAATACGTTATATTAATTCTGGCAGATGTCTTCAAAGCTGCTGTATACTGTATCTCTTGTAATTTTTAATGTTCCCTTATAAAAAAAAAAATATTTAATCTCATTTTAACTCTAGCTAAAACATCCTTCTTTTTATATTATTATACATACCTTTTATAGACAATCCAGACAGATATAAGACAAAGAAGAGTTGAAGACCTACTCAGAGAGACTCAAAAATCTGAGAGACGTACTCCAAGAGAGTCAATGATCTGCTCCGCGAGCGTAAGGGCCCTATTACACGGAATGATAATCTGCAAAATCAGGCCGAATCAGCAGATCATTGCTCTGTGTGATAAAGACAATGATCAACCGATGACAACTATCAGCAGCTGATTATATCTTTTGGTCCTCACCTAAAATCATCGGCTACATGTAATAACAATGAACGACAGATGGCAGATGACTGTGTAAAGAAAAAAAGTTCTTACATTACCTTTCCTCGCTACCTGGTGTTCTCTTTGCTTCTCCATGCTTCCTGCAGCCACTGGTGCAACTTCAGAGCTGTGACAGACTGCTCAGCCAATCACTGGTTAAGATGGGACCGCTGCGGCCAGTGATTGGCTGTGCGGCCTGTCACTTCAAAGACCAGTGTAGAAGCTTCAGCGGTGGCTGCAGGGAGTATGAAGAATGGAAGAGAATACGGGGAGTGTGGAGAGGTAATATAAGAACTTTTATTTTACACTTTTAAAGCGGGGGCTGCACAGACATCGCTAGCGATGCCCGGGCAGCCCTTGCTGAAAAATAATTGAGCTGTGTAATAGGCTCAGTAAACAAGTGCCGATCTGGCAGATCAGCGATCATTTATATTACTAATAAAGCCGTCTAATACAGCCCTAAAAGATCTGCTCTGAGATGGACAAAGATCTGCTCCAAAAGAATCAAAGACCTGCTTCGAGAGAAACAAAGACCTACTTCGAGAGAGACAAAGGGCCCTATTCCACGGGATAGTTAGATCATTCGGATTTGAACGATAATTGTTTTGTGTAATAGCAGGCAACGATTAAACGACCAACGAGAAATCGTTGATCGTTAAATAGGATCTGGACCTATTTTTATTGTTTGATCGCTCGCAAATCGTTCACACATCATTCGGAGGAATAAGAAGTCATAGCTAAACCGTACGTAATAGCGACGACTAAACGACCGCAAGAACGATCATAAATACCGATCATCGTTCCGTGTAATTGGGTGAACAATTTCGGGTCGTTTGCCCTAGCGATCGTTTAAGATCGTTTATCGTTAATCGTTAGTTGTCAAAAAATCGCTTGGTGTAATAGTACCTGTAGTCAAATATCTACTCCAAATGAGTCAATGATCTGTTCAAAAACAGTCAAAGATCTGCTCAGAGATTCAAAGACATGTTCCGAGAGAGTCAGTTTGTTTAGAACTCCCCTGTATCTTTGTGAATTCCCTATATCAGTAGGCCACTACCTTTTTGTCACCTGCAGGTTGCTCTTTGGAAGTATGGAAGTTAATTTTAACTGTTTCTAACAGGAACATGCCCCTAACCTTAGGCCACCGGCATGGTCTTGTGTGGCTCTATCCATGTCTACTCCACTCACATACTTAGAGCAGGCTTCTCCGAAACCTTATGCAGTTACACCATATACTGCAGGTCTAGGTAGAGTCCACTGCTGATACTGACATTGCATCCTATAATTTAGTACCATTCCTCGGTGCCCAAAAACACTGACAATGTTTGGCAGCACTGAACACACACAGGAGTCTGCCAGCCCTAAATGTGCACAACAAAAATGAATGCCCTGGATTAATAATTATGAGTCTACTATAACCATTAAGCACTCCTTATAAACAACCGGCACACATTTTTGTGCCATTTTGTCTGTTAGGAGTAAGGACCTATAGCTGTCCCCTAGCTGTATATGCTGACAGATCTGCTTTATTAGAAAAGCTTGCAGAGTTATAGCCATCATTGTGTTGAATGAAGACTCTTATTATTAGGAAATGGACAATAGATTGTTTATGATAAATGAGTTATGGTGTAGGTAGGGAGGGACTCTGGGACTTGCTTATATCTAACTAAATACAGATGTGTTTAGACAATGAGCTCTATTCTGTTGGTATCCTAGCGCAACCTTCACCTGCCATATCGCATCAAACTTCCTAAACCATCTGCACTTGAACATAATTTAAAAAGGATTTTTTTTTTGCTTCTTGACAAAAAATGTCCTTATTTTTTCAATTAGTCCAATACTTAAAGGTCAAGTGAAAACTTTTAGATTGTAACGCAATGTTTTTAAGGTACTTGGATGGGGTTAATATGGATCTTCAATAAATCTACTACAGAAATTAATCCAAAAAAATATTCGGTTGTTTAATTACAAATTGTATGTCATCATTAGATTTTGGATGATATGTATGCCTTATTCCTTAAAGGGAACCAATCCGCACGATTGTGCTGTTATGGTTCCCAGCTGCATAGTATAGATCTACTCTGCTGCTTCCAGAGACTACCAGTCGCGTGTGTGGTTGTAGCTTTATATCGGGGAGAAAGTACTTTTATTACACCATGCGAGGCCGGGAGAGGGGCGGCAAGTAATCATCTGGGCAGGAAGCTGCCCCCTTGACTGGTCAATCAGATAGATAGATAGATAGATAGATAGAAGATAGATAGACAGACCGATTGATCGATCGATAGAAAGATAGATAGATCGGTCTGGCATGGGAAGGGGGGGCTGAACACAGCTGGTGTCAATTGCTACCACCAGGAATCCTGAGCTAGTGACCTTCACTACCTGCAAGTCCATGCTTAGGACATTCATGTAGGTGGAAGCTCATAGAAGAGTGAGCCTTTAGCGCTTTGTTCTGTGAGCAAATGTGATGGCTACAAGAAGGGGTACAACCCTGGCCAAAGTTCCACCTGATAAGCACTTGAATATCACCACAAGACACCATATTAGTGAAGGCTAAAGGAACAAAGTCCATGAAAGTGACTCCATAGACAAAGGGAAACACTTTGATGGAATAAAGTTGCCTTATACTTCACCAATGCCGCATTCAGCAGGGATTTCAACGTGTTTAGATAGATAGGTAGATGCATTAGGCCGAGACCATTTTTATAAATATCTCACTTCATATAACTGTATTGAATGTAGTCCACGGCTACAAAACCAATAACATAATTGTAGGAAAATCTGGTTTTGCCTACACAGAGAATTAGTTTTTCTCTGGATGTAATTTAATTTATATATTTCCTATTGAATTTTAAAAAATTGCTTCTTTTCCTGATTTGTGAATAAAGACATCAGTGTACACCATAAAGTACCTGGAAAGTCATCAGGAAACACGGAAAGCTGAAATGAAAAAAATCTAGCTTCGAGCGTTGTTGTTGGGGAAGAGATCTTCTCCACAATGAATGACAAAGAAAATAAACAGGCTAATCATTACCAAATCCCAGCCTACTGATCAAGCTGAAAGCCATATGACCAAGGGAATAATATATTGTTCACACTCTTCATGTGTCGCCTGAAGTTCGTCCCAACTTGAGTTCACATGATCCCATTGCTGATAACGACTGTAAGTACTGTACAGGGGTGTAACTAGGCTTCATGGGGCCCCATAGCAAAGAAAACTGTATGGGCACTCCACCTTCCAACATACTCACCTGGCCTGTACATCAATAATGCGTTGGGGAGCTGGGTGAACGAACAAACAGTGTGCTGGGCAAGTTGAGTATGTATATGGGGGGGGGTTCTTGTGGTTGAAGAACCCACAGTACTATGTAATAAAGCATGTTGTGAGCCGCTGCCAGGAAGGCAGACGATGTGCTGGAGGGGGGGGGGGCGGTCTGTCTCCATGGTAGCTACGCCACTGACACTGTAGATAAGTACCTGCCCTGTCATTACCTTCTGGCATCTGCTTTTAGTAGTTGCTGGTAGTAGTCTTGGGGTTTATGTAGAGGAATAGATCCATGCTGAGTTTTAGTTGTATCTGGCCGTTGTTGTTGCTTCTGCCTCCCTGAGCTTATAAAGTAACAATTTACTTCTGTGTCAGGGCTGGGGATATTTCTGTGCAACCTAATCTGTGCACTCTGTCTTGTTTGTTGGTGCAGCCAGCATCCAGTTTGTAACCCTTGGCTTGTCTTTTGTCTCTTAGTTTTGTCTGAACTAAAGTATTTATTTCTATTGTTGTTAATAATAATGATAATAATAATAATAATAATAATAATAATAATAATGTTGTGTTTCTTGGTGTTTCTTGTTTTTTACAGCTGTCGCAAAAGCTCTTTCTCTGGGTTAAGTGGTGATGAAGGTATTTTATTGTTTTACCACAAGATGTCAGTATTTTATATGTATGCTCTAATGTGTGGCATAGCTACCAAAGGGTTACTATTTCCTATATTTTGTATTTTTATTGACCAATGGAGAGGCTCTTTCTTTTTAGTCCAGACATGTCAAACTCTGGCCCGCGGTGCCATTATTTTTGGCCCGCCACACTATTTTACTCTTTTATTAATTCTGGCCCGCCGACATCACAGATTATAATATGGGAGGTCCGAATGGCCGCTCAGACCT
Source organism: Dendropsophus ebraccatus (assembly GCF_027789765.1). NCBI lineage: Eukaryota > Metazoa > Chordata > Amphibia > Anura > Hylidae > Dendropsophus > Dendropsophus ebraccatus. Next base: position 41,527,692 of record NC_091462.1, on the reverse strand, counting down.
CCCATATTATAATCTCGTAGGCTGCAGTATGTCTGGTGCCGGAAACACGATGACGCCGGAAACACGATGACGTCATCACGCGCCCAGCGCCGGGAACATGATGATGTCGTCGCGCCGGGTGCCTCCCCCACCGGATGGGGTCTCAGGAAGGGTGAGTCTATGGGGGAGGGCTGGCTGCTCCATAAGAGGCTATGGGGGAGGGCTGGCTGCTCCATAAGAGGATATTGGGGAGGGCTGGCTACTATAAATGAGACTTGGGGAGGGCTGGCTACTTCATAAGAGACTATGGTGGAGGGCTGGCTACTATATAAGAGACTATGGGGGAGGGCTGGCTACTATATAAGAAACTATTGGGAAGGGCTGGCTACTATATGAGACTACTGGGAAGGGCTGGCTACTATATAAGAGACTATGGGGGAGGGCTGGCTACTATATAAGAGACTATGGTGGAGGGCTGGCTACTATATAAGAAACTATGGTGGAGGGCTGGCTACTATATAAGAGACTATGGGGAGGGCTGGCTACTATATAAGAGACTATTGGGGAGGGCTGGCTACTATATAACAGGCTATTGGAGAGGACTGCCTTCTATATAAGACTATTTGGGAGAACTGGCCTCTTTAAAAGACACTATTGGGGAGGGCTGGCTTCTATATAAGAGACTATTGAGGGCTGGCTACTATATGGGGCACTACTGGGAGGGCTGGCTAATATATGGGACATTTTTTTTGGGGGGGTGACTATTATATGGGTCAACATTGGGAGGGCTGGCTACTCTATGGCTACTATGTGGGGCATCAATAGTAGGGCTAACTACTATGTGGGGCAATATTGGGAGGGCTGGTTACTATATGGCACACTATTAGAGGGGTTGGCTACTGCATAGGGCACAGTTATGGGATTACCTACTGCTTGGGGGAAAATAACGGGTAACCATTGGGGTTGGGATTTTAACCATATCATAGCAATTTATCTTATCATTTATCATAGTGCATAGTGCTGGGGGATGCACACCACTGACAGTGTCAGGAACACCGCACGTTAATCTGACAGTGCCAGGAGTGCCGCATGCCCTCTTCAATAAATATCAAGGTCGGCCCGCGACTCTGTCTAATTTTTTAATTTTGGCCCACAGTGTATTTGAGTTTTGAGTTCTAGCCTATTACTCTTCTTCTTTTCCTTGCACGCATTCCTTTCCACCATTTACAGGGTAGATAACAGGGAGGTGTAGCGTCAGTTCCACCCAGATTCTCGTGGGAGAAGGACACACAAAGTAGACGTCCCTGCTGTAGTCAAGCCAGGGCCTAGCTTTGCCAGGATCCTTGTTCGGGACAAGTTCAGTGTGTTAGTGAGTTGATTAAGACACGTGTATGAAGCAACCAGAGATGCTCAGTTCTTCTAGACTATCTACTATATCTATGATGCAGTGTTAGACACTACCAAGGGATTCTATTTCGCAGTGCAGGTTAACTGGGACACCCTTGGCAACTTAGCTTCACCCAGGTAAAGAAGACTGGAGCTTGTATCACCCTATTAGGACGAGTACCTCGACACTGTAGGGCAGAAGGTGGTCAGTGCATAGTCTAAACACAGGTACAAGTATCTCTCTTACTCTCAAGTATCTCTCCAAACTTCCGGCAGAGCACAGAACTACTTTGGGTTCGGACTCCCTTGACAAACTCCTCTCCTCTACACTGCTCTACTTTACTTTAAACCTTTCAAGCACAGATGCAACTACCTCTATTCTACTCTACTGCTCCGAGTATCTCCCCAGCACAAACACGTTCAAGAACTAAAGTCTGTACAAAGATTATATATTACTGCAAAAGTGTTTCGTATTTCCAAGAGACTGTACAGTAAAGCTGTTCTATTTTTAATATCACTGGGACTCAGTTATCCTTTTCTACGCAGTAGCACATATACATTAAAGCAGTACAAGTTGGGTTAATTTTCCCCTTTCTGTGGGTGGTGATACCAATAGTCCAGGTGGGTTGATTGCCACTCAGGACTACCGTTACAAGAGCCCAAGGGACCCACTACAGCCCGGCAGGTCAACGACCATTTGGGGAACAGTACAAACTGGCCATACATATAGCAGGTACCAACATCACACCTGTGTGCTTTACTAGCACTGGCGTCACGACAACCACCATCACTGGCTGAGTACTTTAACCATTCCAACCATTCCAACCTACACCACACCCCATGTGAACCTGTTTTATGTTGGTATAGGGCTAATTATGCAGATTGTAATGTTACCTTTAGTTTGCTAATGTGTTGCATTGTTTTTTAGATTCCTCTGGCCCCTAAGTGCATCAGTTCACCCACCTGTCAGCCTAGTAAGCCATGCCTTGTAAGGAATATGAATTTCGTTCCCCTGCTGTGATGTAAGGGGAACCGTGTTATAAAGTACTGTGGAAGCTCAGTAATATCAGCTATACGGTGGCCTGGCAATTATTGCAGGCAAGTAAAACACTTAAAATGTAACAGCTGCCTATGGTCCTAATTTCTCCCCTGTTTCTCCGCTTCCAGGTATAGTGACAGACTGGTGCATATGCCGTACTGCACTTACACAGGACCTCACAACAGGATTCCTCAGCAGGGGAATGAAATTAATATTCATTACAAGGCCTGGCTTACTAGGCAGATGGGCGGGTAGACCAGTGCCCCTGGGTGCCGGAGTACGCCCCCAGTGCACCAAACTATCTAATTTAATATAATTGCTTTATACCTGTATCTAAAAAACAGTGCAACGCATTAGCAAACTAAAGGTAACATTACAATCTGAATAATACTAACATAAAGCAGGTTCACATGTTGAAACCTGCTGATAGTTTCTCTTTAATATTTAAGGTTAATAAAATATTAAAAATAAATAAAAAATTCCTTCACTTGATAACATTCGGTCAGCCTACAGCCATCCCTAGGGAATCCACTGCATGTAATTTTAACTCATAAGCTCCTGCTAATGGTGGACAAAATGTTATTAAGTCTATGTATTTGGAGGAAAATTGTAGCCCTGTATAATAAAAACAGAACTCTTACAGCTATAAAGTTCTACTGAGCAATAAGTAAGCATATAAACAATGTAAATTACATATAGATTACAATACAACATAGTACTAAGGGGGTGGTGGTTCTGTTTGAGGAGACCATCAAACTGGCACATGGAGTCTTACGAGCCATGCAATTCTCCATGGAAAAAATAATATACAAAGTAGCTTTCACCAAGAAAATAAAAGCTTGCTCTTCACTGCCTCCTTATAGGTGCCAAAATTTCCAAAGATGTGAAGTGAAGGAGAGCTACTTCGAATACAAACCAGTGCATATATGGCCATTAACTTACAATTACAATTTTCCTTGAATTATACATCTCCTCTGAATTAATAAACAACCTTATCAACTTTAATGTCTGTGAACAAACTATGACCCACACAGAAAGCAGCCTTATCTCATACCCAACTGGTACTGCCAAATTCCTGAGCCATTGACATATATTACGTCCTGCACTTCTCTCAACTTTCAGGTTATTTATTGGGCTTGACAGTTCTGAATTGGTGTAAACTCATCGGGGATGTCTGCCATCTCTCTGAAGTGGGTAAACCAGGTGAATCAAGGAAACTGCACTCATTTCATTAGACTACATGGGTTAGACATGATTTAGAGTTTTAATAAAATCTTTGAATATCAGCTATAAGCAGGAAAAATCTGCTATTTATTGCATACAGGGGGAAGAAAGAAAAAAAAACCCATATATATATATATATATATATATACATATATATATATATATATATATATATATATATATAAAACAGATAGTCCACGGCACTCACAGGGTTAACGGTGAAACAACGTAGGTGATTTATTGAAACTTCATAGTACAGCACTCCAAAAAAAGACACGACGTTTCGGTAACCTCACGTTACCATTATCAAGTGTACCAAGTGAAATACATCCATAGTATAAATACATACAGCTAGACAGTGATTGGCTTATCTAAATTGCAAAATACTTCACACATCTGTAAAAAGCAATCATGTTTGTGCACAACAAAGTTAGGTTGAATAGGCAAGGAGGACACTGCCCAATCTTGGGCGTATGTGTCCTGATAAGTGTATCATGATCATGTGATAGTTCATAGTCCCACCCACCAAAATATAAGTGAATCGCATAGCCCGTGATATTAAAAAATTCTCAAAAAAATGAGAATAGATCACTTGAGTAGGAATACGTGAAGCATAAATATACTCAAACAGTAGTAATTTAGAATGTTTTTAACACTTGCTGAAGCCGGCTCCGGACTCACCACCCGGCAAGAGACTCCAGTTGGCACATGCGCAGCGAGAGGTAGAGTGAACCCGCGTCCTGCGTTGTCAAGGTGACAAGAGCCTTTGCGTACGCTGGGAAGATCACTGTTTGGCAGTATAAGTCATCTTGTTACGATTATTCTGAGCACAAACCCGAGGTTTAAGTCGTCCTGTACAGGAACCAACCTTCCCCCATGTCTCCCGGACAGCAGCTCACCCCCGATTCAGGAGCGCATCCTGCACAAGGACCATCACCCGATTCCGGAGGGTATCCGCCGTCCTATCGACCAGGTAAGTGCTCTTGGACCTCTCCAGGTCCTATTTCGGAAACGCATCACTGCCGCCACATGTGAACTGTTCCCAGTCATGTAATTATGCTCCGCAGGAACCAGCAGGAAGAAAAAAAGGATTGAAAGATGTAGAAGCATGGCCATCTGTTTGGGTACGTGGTGAGATCGGTCCGTCAGCAAGAAGGTACATCTAAAAAGATACAAAAAAGAGAGAAGTAAGTATAATACAGTGGTATTTCAAAATACTGCCTTAACACAGTGCAGTAAACCAGCTAGGGTTGGTGTCAGGTGAGCTGTTACCTAAGCATATCCCTGCTGACTTTGAATTCAACATTTAGTCCCTTCGGGGTTAGTTAGTCCAACTTGTGGATCCACTCCAATTCTCTTTTCATCAATAACATCTGCCTGTTACCTCCATATTTCAAGGGGGGTATATGATTGATGATCATGATTTTAAGGTCACTCTCTGTGTGGTTATTTTCAACACAATGTTTAGAGACAGGAAGATCCAATCTCTTTTTTCTGACTGAATATCTATGTTGTCCAAAACGTGTTCTGAGATCGTGGGTTGTCTCACCTACATAAATCATATTGCAGGGGCACCAGAGTACATAGACAATCCATTTAGTTGTACAAGTAAGGTAATGTTTGATTTGATAAGTTACAGAGCTCACAGGGTGTATAAAACACTGTCCCTTGACAAGTTGTCACGCACCCTACACATGGAAAACAGCCCATTTTTTGTGCGGCCAGAAAAGTTTGCTGTCTCGGTCTCTTAATGCTGATGTCTGATCTCACTAATCTGTCTTTAAGGTTCTGACTTCTCCTATACGATAGGAGAGGTGGTATACCAACATCAAGGAATTGAGTATATGTGTCACTCAAAATTCTCCAATGTTTCCTCACAATTCTTCCTATATGTGGGGAACAATCTGTGTATGTGGATACAAAAGGTATTTGTTTTTGTGTGTCCTGTCTAGATGGTTGTTTCTTGAGTAAGTCTTCTCTAGGATGTGCTGTCATTTTTTGTCTACATGTCTGGAGTAAGTGTTCAGCACTTACCTGGTCGATAGGACGGCGGATACCCTCCGGAATCGGGTGATGGTCCTTGTGCAGGATGCGCTCCTGAATCGGGGGTGAGCTGCTGTCCGGGAGACATGGGGGAAGGTTGGTTCCTGTACAGGACGACTTAAACCTCGGGTTTGTGCTCAGAATAATCGTAACAAGATGACTTATACTGCCAAACAGTGATCTTCCCAGCGTACGCAACGCAGGACGCGGGTTCACTCTACCTCTCGCTGCGCATGTGCCAACTGGAGTCTCTTGCCGGGTGGTGAGTCCGGAGCCGGCTTCAGCAAGTGTTAAAAACATTCTAAATTACTACTGTTTGAGTATATTTATGCTTCACGTATTCCTACTCAAGTGATCTATTCTCATTTTTTTGAGAATTTTTTAATATCACGGGCTATGCGATTCACTTATATTTTGGTGGGTGGGACTATGAACTATCACATGATCATGATACACTTATCAGGACACATACGCCCAAGATTGGGCAGTGTCCTCCTTGCCTATTCAACCTAACTTTGTTGTGCACAAACATGATTGCTTTTTACAGATGTGTGAAGTATTTTGCAATTTAGATAAGCCAATCACTGTCTAGCTCTATGTATTTATACTATGGATGTATTTCACTTGGTACACTTGATAATGGTAACGTGAGGTTACCGAAACGTTGTGTCTTTTTTTGGAGTGCTGTACTATGAAGTTTCAATAAATCACCTACGTTGTTTCACCGTTAACCCTGTGAGTGCCGTGGACTATCTGTTTGCTACGTATATACGATCTTTGGTCAAGATCCAGGACCGCTGGCACCCATTCTACACTGCGAGTAGTGCTGCTGAGCTTTCTTTTTCTATATATATATATATATATATATATATATATATATATATATATACTTCTCATACATGACTAGGTATTGTAGAGTTTGGTCTTTACACCTGCCCCCACAACACCATTGTGACCCCTTACCCCCATCCCCTTTTCCGTAATAACCACAGAGTCTGGCTTGGATGAAATTGGCCAAAGCAGCCATTTTTGTAAACATATAACAAAATACATTTGAACAATCAGATATAAATATAACAAAACATATGTGTAAAACTTAAGCATATTGCACTTAACAAAAGAAAGAGGGAGGTCCTTGAACTCCATAAATCTGGCACCCAAACAACAGGTAACAATTGTTACCAACTCCAATTAACCAAATATTACTCCCAACAGCCCGCATCGGCTCGAGGGCATCAAACAATGCAAGTGGCAATTTTAAATCCCCCGATTCTCATAAGGGGACTGCCCCCCTTTGTAACAGTCCAAAAATGCATAAGAAACTTCAGCTGTGTTGAAGGGTGGGGACCATACCCAGCAGCAAATCCCCCCTTTTACCAAATCAGGACACCAACTTCAAGGATCTCCCTCTCCAAGCTGCTACCACCCACACTAGCTGCCTGGCCAACACCCCCCTACCTCCATCCCACGACCTAAACCATATGTACCCACAAAATTACTATCGGAGAAACCAGGGGACCAAAACCACCAATTAGGGCCTGTATGCAGTGAGTGTTTTCATGCCTGGCGGTACTATTTTTACTGCCTAAGCACCACTCCTTCCTTTACTCCCTCCAGGCCCTCCTACCGTCACAGTCATGTGGGCCTCTGTTAATTGGTCCATTTAGTCCTGCTCTGGCCCTTCTGGACAGGAGAAATGGTACTATGCAGTGTCTGTTCTGTATAAACAGTGTAAGCACAGATGAGAATTACAACCAACAAGAGAAATGGTGCTGTGTAGAGGCTACATACAGGGCAAAAGAAGATATCCTGTGCATTGTATATACATGGATAGGTAGACAGGCAGATAAATAGTCTGATTTGACAATGATACTATGGCTCTACAGATTTCTGCAGAATGTAATAAACAATGATTATTTTAGCTCAGCACATGTTAGTCTCTATATTCCCATGGCTTGCTTGTGAGCCGAAGCCTCTCTCTGTACCACCTCCGCAAACATAATGGTATCTGGAACCATTAGCATAACTTGACAGGTCTCCGGAGGGTAAAGCAAAGGATCTCTGTAATGAGAAAATATATTTGCTAAATTATTTTATTGTGGGAGTTTGGGAAGGATACCAGATACTCCATTTAATCTCTCATAAGACTATGCCTGTCAGAACACCCTGTCGAACTAAATAAAATGCGTGTTAATGCAAGTTTTAATATTTCAAGGCTATAACCCACATATACTGTACAGTTATAGTTATAATTGTCTCATAGGTAATCAGAAGGCTTACTGTATGTTGATAACAGGGTTAATGTGGCCATTCACTAGCCTCAGTGCTATATGGCTGTGACCACTGATTGGCTGTGACGGTGACATAGCTATATGGGCATATCTTCACTGCTTTAAGTAACCAAGCTGTCAGGGAGGGCTAAACTGATGTCTCTGAATGCAGCAGGGCATTACATTTTTATAGTCACCATCCCATGCAGTAGAAAACCCTTTCAGGACTTTTACATGGGAAGACATCTACTATCTACAAGTCTTTTTTCACTTTTTAAGAGGATTATTACTACAGCCGATCACATTATTTTGGGCAGAACATTCCCTGTTTACATGGACAGATATCTTTTTTAGGGTTCTCAAAAGATGCAATCAAACTTACAAGCTCATTTATCACTTGATCGCTGGGTCTTTTACACTGGACAATAGTTGGTCCATTCCCCTGATATTCACCTGATGTAAATGGGTGAGAACCCATTGAATGAGCAGTGACCATCAGAGATTTTCCATCCTACTTTGGGGGCAAGAGCCAGGTAAAAGTAAACCAGAGAACATTAACTTCCATATGCCTGACAGTATTTTTAGTCTATGAGTGATGAGGAACACTGCCCACAGAGTGGATGCTGGGCCATTGACCCTTACAGATCACTGAGCAATGTGTGCATTTTAAGGAGGCACTGTGATGGATAACAGCCAGACATAGCTTGTGGTTTATTGCTCTTTGGTCCGGTCTTCCCACTGATTTCACTGTTAGGCTGGGTTCACACTATGTTTTTGCAATCCGTTTTTTTCAACCGTTTTTGCAAAAAACAGATGGAAAAACAGATTAATTTGTGTCTATCCATTTTGATTCGTTTTTTCATTGACTTCCAACATGAAAAAAAAAAAAAAACGCATGAAAAGTTCAAAGAGGATCCATTTTTAAACATACACAGCTACTTTTTTGTGTACGGTAAAAAAAAGTTTTGATCTTTTTTTTATAATGGAAGTCAATGGAAAAACAGATCAAAACAGATGCATCAGTTTTTTCATCAGTTTTTTGCAAAAACGGATTGTAAACACGTAGTGTGAACCCAGCATTAAGCAACACAGTATTGCTGTTCTTTGCTTAAGCCTTCAAGACACCTATTGAATCTTCTGTAACTCACAGTAGACACCATGACAGTCTTTCTCCCAGCGGGGTAGGAGTACTCACTTGACCTTCACAGTTATTGGGCTCCCCATTTACATGGACCACTTGTCCTCAGCTAACTACACATACAAAAATGGGGCATCTCCTAACACCATCTTTAGCAACTGGTCTCTCCTGGTCTGGTCCTGAATCTCTTGCTTTTTCTGAGGCCACACCACCTCATAAGAACATAGTAATCACTGAACTCAAGGAGATCAGTGAAAAAATTCCAATAAAGTACTCAATCAAGAGTCTCCACTGATGCCCCCAAAATTTAAATATGCAAAACAAGAGTCCGTCTTTTGAGACTTGCAACCGAGGCTCCACGGACTCTTGTTTTGCACACCACCTCATAACCCTGTCTATGCGTTGGCAACATAGTAGGAAATATATCATGACAGATTAGTAATATGTATGAGGTGTAATGGAGACTCTGAGAACCTACATTTTACCATGATCCAAACTATACAACTAACCACTAGACCAAGCTAAAGGCCCTATTACACGAAGCGATTATTAGCTGTATTCGGCCGATATTGGCCATTACGGCCAATAATCGCTTAGTGTAATAGAAGACAATGATCAGCTGACATGCACAATGTTGGCTGATCGTTGTCTTTCAACATGTTGAAACGGCAACGATAGCGGCGATATGCTACCGCTTCTCCACTTAATGGGTATGGTGTCAACAGACTGCCGCTATCTTCTATGGGCTGCCTATTGATCACCCAAGCAGCCCCCCTACAGCTCCTTGCGCCACCCCCTGCTCATACCCGATCACTGCCAACATGTGTTATAGCGCCAGCAGCAAGCAGGGAATGAGGAGAAAATGAGCGCTAACCTGAAAGGTCGGCGCTCGTTTGCTCCTCAGAATCACCCCGTGTAATAGGGGCGTAAGAGGTTGAAGTCCTACAAAATCTCCAGGTAAAATATTCTCTACTAATCCATAACTGTGTACATTTCCTGAGCAGAAGGCAACGTTACAGTTACTTTGGGTGCGGCTGATCTGTATGCAATAGGAAGCTTGTTCCAGGTGTCTGTGATATAAAAATCACCTTACACTGAAAAAGCTTTACACTTTCCGTACTCGGAAAAGACCTGGAGGCTAGAGGCCCACGTGTAGACAGGACGAGTTCCAGAGATGAGGTCAGATCTTCGCCTGGACATGCCGAGCTTGAATGAAGGTGATTTTCCAGTTCTCTATAGTCTGCTTAGAATGACAACATTAAGCAATCAACACTATTTGAAATGTAGAAAGTCAAATGTAAATATGAGGTTTTCGAGTCGACATGCTACTCTTCTGGGCTGATATTTTCTTGGAAGTGAATTGTTGCATTTAGATGAATAGAACCTTCTTTACATAACAAAAAGGATTATGGTCAATGACCCTGAGCTGATTCCACAGTGCCAGCTCATTGAGAAAGAACTCTCGGTATTAGCTCAGCTAAAATTAAAGTCCATCTTAGGATCCCACAAACACATACAACTTTCTTTGGGTATTTCCTTTTCTACTCTAATATGTCAAACTTCAAAGAAATGAGGGTCAAAGATTAAGACTATATGCCATTAGGAGCTCTTCAGGAAAAGCCTGACATAAAGTTCTCACACTTTGCAGAATATTATTTAGTATTTCTTTTATCACAATAGCTCGTTCTATTGAGTTAAAAGGAAAGGTTTTCTGTGTTTATATGTACTTTTTTATTTTTGTTTGTGACCTTTGTGACTTATGTTCTGTGTTAGTGCCAAAGTATATTTATATCGGATCGCACATTGTAACTTTTATTTTTTTATTTCTAGTTTTTTATTATTAAGTACATTATTATGTTTCATAGACCCTTAACAAGTATCCATATAACCCATTGGAAACTGGGAGGGAAACACAAAAATCCAAGAAGCACCTCCAGCAGTGGGAGGAATCCCCCGCCCCTCTATGACGTGACTCCGTTAGAATCAATGGAGCCGCGTCATAGAGGGGCAGGGGATTCCTCCCACTGGGGACGGCCCGGCCCGCCTTCAGTGCTTCAGCCCCGGCCTGGTACCCGTGGATAGAATGGCGCCGTACATGGGAACCAGGCCGCGGTTCAAAAAATGGACTGCGGCACCGTCCTCCCTGCGCTGGCGCTGATGGGTCATGTTAAAGCAAATGTACCTGATGGTACATTCACTTTAATATTGATTAGTTGTTAATAAAGTTATTTTGGTGAAAAAAAGTCATCGACCAACTGCCACGGTCAGTAGAGCTGTAAACAAGTCTTGTTCCGTCTTGTGGCTTCTGAGGGGCAACTTTCTGCCTACTTTTCCTGTCACAGACGCCTGATGGACGGCACAGCTCCCTGGTACATCATCCCAGAACATCTACTGGTAAGTATTACTGGTACACACCGCACACAGGACAGCAGAGAGGGACACTGATCATGAGGGGGGGGGGGGGACTGGTCATGTTAGGGGGCCATGTAACTAGCCGACTTGTCTATGACTGATCTCTACAGGAAATAGAGTACATTAGTGATGGCGGCCATGGACATCTGTCATCTCCAAGACACAGCAGCCAGTAACCTGTAGTGTTATATGGCCGCCATTCATTTAGTGTATAAAGAGATCCACTCATGCTGCATCCATTACTAGACTCCTCCATATCACAGCACAATAGGTCTCCTCAGCGGCTTCTACAAATATATATATATATATATATATATATATATATATATAAAAATGTATATATATACACATTTATAACACTGATTAACAGCAAAGCTCTCCCTGTTGCCCGAAGCAGCCAATCACAGCTATCATTTGTGAAGAGCAAAGTACAAAAAGAAAGCTGCATAGTGATTGGTTGCTATGGGCAACAAGCAGCATTTTCATCAATTTGCCCCAATTTACTTATTGTAGGTATAACTACAAGCCCTTCTTTGTTGCCTATAGCAACCAATCCCAGTACTTGTACTGATCCTAAATAATGAAAGCTGGGCAGTCCTTAATTACTATGGGAAACAAGAAGAGTTTTATAAGATTATATATTATAGATTATATCCCCCAACATATCCTGAAATCCCGCACTAAAAGTCTACCACTGTTACCATATGCTGGTGTTGTAGTTGGAAAGTCCAAATTTCTTTGCATTGAGGCTCGGTAGTTGAACCTATCACAGATGTATAAGATATATATATATATACAGTGGCGTAGCTACCGTGGTCGCGGGGGTCGCCGCCGCGACCGGGCCCGCCACAAAGGGGGGCCCGCGGGGCCCTCAGGGCCCCGCAAGGCCCTCCCGATCAATCACTCTTGTGACCGCAAGCATTGTTTTGCTTGCGGTCACAAGAGTCCGACTCCGTCTTCCCCCGGCTGCTGCGCGGCTGCCGGGGGTGTCGCGTCTTATCCCCGGCAGCGCACGCATCCCAGAGCTTCCTGCGCGCCTTGGGCCCTGACTTCCGGTTCCAGCGCGCAGGGAGCTCTGGGATGCGCGCGCTGCCGGGGATAAGACGCGACACCCCCGGCAGCTGCGCAGCAGCCGGGGACAGACTGAAGGAGTGAGGATCAACGTGGGAGCGCGTTGTCAGGTGAGTTAAGTTTTGTTTTGTTTTTTATCAGCCTGCAGGGTGGGGGGAAGGAGGGGGGCATCTATGAGGGTGGGGGGAAAGGGGACCATCTATAAGGGAGGAGGGAGGGAGGGGGGGGGGTTAAGGGGACCATCTATAAGGGAGGAGGGGGGGGGATGAAGGGGACCATCTATAAGGGAGGAGGGGGGGGAAGGGGACCATCTATAAGGGAGGGGGGGGGAAGGGGACCATCTATAAGGGAGGGGGGGGAAGGGGACCATCTATAAGGGAGGGGGGAGAGGGGGCCATTTATCAAGGAGGGGGGAGAGGGGGCCATCCATAAGGGAGGGTGAGGAGAGAGGGGGCCATCTATAAGGGAGGGGGTAGAGGGGGCCATCTATATGGAGGGGGGAGAGGAGGCCATCTATAAGGGAGGGTGGGGGGGAGAGCGGGCCATCTATAAGGAGGGCAACATGGGGGGAGAGGGGCCATCTATTTTGGGGGGGGGCAACATAGGGGGAGAGGGAATACACAGAGGGGGGCATATATTATTAGGGGGTCACACTAAATGAGGGTGTAAAGGGGCCAATACAAATGTGCAGTATGTATATAGATGAGGATGGTGCCAGAGTGAGGAGACTAATATATCTGTCTGGCAGATTCTGTGGATTCGTGGCTCGGAGAAGTTCTCATAACGGCACAGGGCAGATGGAGAAGAAGATGAAAAGGGAAGAACTCCGATCAGAAAAGACGTCTCCTGTGAGTCACCTGATATAACTGCACTGTAATGTATATGGTGTATAGAGCCTGTGTAGAGCTGGGGCCACCTCTATATGACTGGATGAGGTGATTTAGTATACTGGATTTGGTCAGTAACAATATAGTGGTGATGGTAGTGGTTGTGGTGTGGCAGTAATGTTTCCTTCCTATATACTGGTATTACTGGTAATATTGGTCTCAGTATACAGGATTTGGTCAGTAACAGTATGGCGGTAATATGTACGGTGATAATACTCTTCTTCCAATATGCTGGTGTTATTGGTAATATCTGTCTTGGTGTGTGTGTGTATGTATATATATATATATATATATATATATATATATATATATATATATATACACACCAATAGCATCACTTGGTCGTGAAAGGAGGGGGGGGGGGCCCAAATTGGCCTCTCGCACCAGGGCCCAGGAGACATTAGCTACGCCCCTGTATATATATATATATATATATATATAAATACAGGATCGACTGCCCCTTTCCTTTGAGTGGCCCCTCAATGTTCTGGAAACGGGTGAAGGACATTGTCTCCATTAGAATGGGCTCCCCTGTGATGCTGATGCAGTTGGGACTCTACTACAAGAAGGCCTAGCGGGATGGTGTTTTCCTTGAACCTAGAACCGGAATGGACTCTGTGCCTTAACACCCCATTGGCAAACTGTATATATTGCGATAAGTTTTGGTGTTAAATGTTTCAACAATGTTTTTAACCTATTGTCAAAAATAAATGTGCCATTTTGTTCTAAGACAATATAGCAAGGCAGGAAAATATTTAAATTAAATGTTTTTATTTTCACATACAACATACTTATAAAAAACAGGGAAGGGTGTTGGATGGGTCCGCGTTTGGGCAAGCCTGGGCTGGGCAGAGCACAAGTAGGGTCTATTTTAGGGCACTGTGGCAGGCACGTGATGGTGTCTCTGCAGTGTTATTTTCCATATTTGACTTCCCAGGGAGCAATGTTCTAGAAAACACTGACATCGAGACACATGATGGTGTCTCTGCAGTGTTCTGGTTGATCTCCCTGAGGTCAACCAGCATCCTTTTGGATGCACTTACTAGGCATGTGCTCCCACTAGCCAGAAACTTACTGCACACCGATGAGGGGCAAATACCCCGAAACAGCTGTCTGTGGATGGATACCTTGCTTGGGTGGTTTCCTTGATTGGAGACATTCCTTGGTTTGGTTGTTTCTTCCCGGAGGAAGGTCTGGTTAGTTCACTGACGTCGAGACACTTGATGGTGCCTCTGCAGTGTTCTTTTGCATATTGGTCTGTGTTAGGGGGCTTGGTGGGCCTGGGCTAGTAAAAGCCATGTTAAGGAACTGGAAAGGGCGTTGAGAGGATCTGCTTTAGAGAGCTATGGCAGGCCTGGGCTAGGAAGGGTGCTGGGTTTGTCCGCATAAGAAGGCTGCGGCGGACCTGGGCTCTGAAGGGCGTTAGGTGGGTGCGCGTTCAAAGGTTGAGGTAGGTCTGATCTAGGAAGGTTGCTGGGTGGGTCGGTGCTAGAGGGCTGGCGTAGACCTGAGCTAGGAAGGGTGCTGGGAAGGTCCACATAAGGGAACTGTGGTGGACCTGCATTGAGTAGAGGGGATAGAAGGTTCTGAATTTAGGGGAATGGGCAGCCGTGGGCTGGGAAGGGTGTTGGGAGGGTCTGCAATAGGAGGCTGAGTGGGCCTGGGCCTTTTTAGCGAGGGAAAGGTAAATTAAGAGTTGACATTGGTAATTGGGTTAGGGAGGGGGGGCTCGCTCTTGGTACCTTCACCTTGACGTGCTGAGGGAGTTTGCGTGCCTTGATGATCCACTGAGCTAAGCTAGTGTGAGTAGAACTCCTGGCGGGGTCACCCGTACCAGATAGGTCAATGGGGAGAGGCCCGACTAAGCAAGGCACCTGAAAGAAAGGGCTGGGTTCCTTCTTCTGTACCCTGCCACAAAATATAGAGTAGTGTAGTTCTAGATCAGTCGCTGTGGTCAGAAGACAAGCAACATATTCCGCATGCATTTTTCCCCCATAGGCTTATCAATAAGAAATAAACACTTACAATATACCATGCCAATGCCTTGGCAATGGAAAACACAGAGACTGCTTTATCTTGTAGAGAAACATACAAACCTGCTGATATGAACATGTAGCAGTAGAGCCTCGGTCTTATTTGCCTCTGTGGTGCCGTTTTCCTGCAGTTTGATCTTAAGCCTGTTATCTCAGGGCAAAATATATATATATATATATATATATATATATATATATATATATATGTATTAAGCAGAGGCAACAGATAGGAAGATGGAGTATACAGAGCAGCACAGTCAGTTAGTATCAGGTCTGGATCCCCCCTGCACAGTCCCGTCTGCACTTAACAGCCTTCTCTAACCAGTACCAGAACAAATGACTCCGCTATTGACCCAGCAAAACACCACTACTCCTCTCAGACACCTGTTCTGAAAGGAGTTGTGGTCTTCTGCTAGGTCTATAGCCGAGTCATTTGTTTTGGTATTTGTTCTTCACTATCGCTTGTTGTGAAGGATCCTCTATTAAGCATTGTAGATATTTTGTGGCTATGTGTACATGCCTTGCACAACCTAACAAGGTTAGTGACATGCATAACCAGTGATATACCAGGCTGTGGAGGGCAGGGGAAGAGGAGATCAGCCCAAATAGCACAGCAGCCCTTCTGGCATTTGCCAGAACTGCAAGATGCCCAGTCCAGCCCAGCTTATTAACTATTTTGTGGACAGGTGATGAGTTTTCGGTCTAAAACTTCTTTCTTAAAGTCAGACATATTAGGTTTATAACGCTAATTAATAGAATTGTTATTTGTATAATATTTCCATATTTGTAGAAATCTCCTAATTCCTTTACCAGAGCATAACCAAGGATAAAGAAGAGGCAATTAGCTGAAAGAAGAATTATGTTATAGAAAGGGGTGGGTATTTGGAGGATGCTAATCGTGTGCTGCCTTAGGCGCTATAAATGTAAGGAATCCCCCTCCAGCTAATAACATTCAAGAAATATTTAAAGGCTTTTTTAGATGTATATGAGAACTAAAGATATCTGAGTTGAGTTGATATTAGGGGGGAATATCTCGCTGCTACATCATCGCTCTAAATAAGATAAATTCCATCAATGGATGACGACGATGACCTATGAGCCAGACAGTACACAGAGACTGCCGGTGATCATTTCTGGAACATGTTTACCAGCTGTCTGATGGAGATAACTGAGCAGTATTGTATTCAGAGACTGTCGCTAGTATCATACATAGTTAGGGCTTCAGTGTCTCAAATTGACCTTCCTGAGTGGTGATCAGAGAAGTGTCTACTATAGTTATAGCCAGGCGTGGCATCACATATCTAAAATTGACTACATAATTTTTTTTATATATAAACTATTATTTTATAGTAAAGCATGACCCAAAGTGCATTGACTGGATAAAACTCCAACACTGTGGGTAGAAGAAGATAGTCTGCAGAGCTGGTGTGGCACCATCCAGCATCAGGCCATGTTCACACTATGTATAACAATGGCCATTCTGTGATCCGGTCGCGTTGCAGAACAGCCGGTGTTACTGAAGATCATCCTGGCTGGTACTGGCCGGATGATGTGCACTTCTGCTGAATTCGGATGCGGGCACACCCGTGTGCGCCCGCATTCAAATTCACTGCTGCACATTAGAGTGAATGCATGCTCCATTGTGTGAACTGACAAGTTCTCTGTGGCTGCTATTCTATGAATAGCGGACGCAGAAAACTGACATGTCAGTTTTTTGCGTAGCCGCTAGCGATCCCGGCCAGATCTGGCTGTGATTCCATAGATGGCAGCACAATATAAGTTCCCTATTAATCACGCTATTGTTGCAAATCGGCAACAACGGCCATGATTAATATGTAACTTATGTAGTGTGAACATGGCCTGAGTTTTTATTCATAAATACTTAAGTGCTGGTCCTGAGCCTGGAATTTGTATATGGACCCTTTAGTGGGAACCATTATTGGCAGCCAGCACCCTACTGATCTGATGTACATGGCCATACTAAGGATAGACCAACAAAATTGTGTTCCTGTGTAATAACATTAATAACATTCTGTGCAGAGAGGATTCTGAGGTACCAAAGACTCTTTGATGAATTTACTGGAAGAGGCCCCAGCGCTTGGATTCCCTTTAATTAGTTTGTTATCAGTCCCTTAATTAGGTGACAACTTTTTTTAGGATAACCGCTTTAAAGCCCCTATTACACAGGGCGATCAGCGGGAGCAAGCGAGCGCCGACCTGTCAAGGCTAGGCTTGCTTGCTCCTCGTTCCTCGCTCCCTGTCGGCGCTATTTCATGCTCCGACAGTGAGCGAGTAAGTGAGGGAGGGCCGCGGGGAGCTGCGGGAGCCCATAGGATATAGTGGCGGAGCAATGACAGCAGATTGCTGCTATCCTAGTTGTTAGACTTTCAACATGTTGAAAGACAATGAAAAACAACGATCAGCCGACATTGTGCACATCAGCTGATCTTTGCCGTTTATTACACAAAGTGATTATCGGCCGTAATGGCCGATAATTGGGCAAATACGGACGATAATCATTTTGTGTAATAGGGCCTTAACTCTATTTAAAATCATTTGTACCTGAAAACTCTACATTTATGTCATAGTTTCATTGTACTGTTTTTTTATTTTTTTTATTTGCCCTACCTAAAAATGTTCTTTTCCATTTCCTTTGTTTAAAATGAAAGATAAACACTAAGAACTGTTCAGGATTTTATTTTTATATGTATTTATTGTTTTACTAGATACAGATCATAAGTTGCTTTGTACTGAATTTTTTTTTTAATAAATCAAGGAAAAAGGAAGGTGGGGGTTTCCTAGTGAACAATCTTCACCCAAACAAGAGGAAGCATCACACAGGCATTGAGTGTAAAGACCCTATAACACAGGGCATTATTGGCAGGATAGGCTGATATGACCCTGTGCAATAGGCCCAGCAATCAGCCAGCGAATATAGGGTTCGAAAATCATTATTTGTCAGCTGTATATCTCACCGTG
This sequence comes from Dendropsophus ebraccatus, assembly GCF_027789765.1. Taxonomy (NCBI): domain Eukaryota; kingdom Metazoa; phylum Chordata; class Amphibia; order Anura; family Hylidae; genus Dendropsophus; species Dendropsophus ebraccatus. The sequence goes on along the minus strand of NC_091462.1, from coordinate 41,509,231 downwards.
TAATAAGGATGTGTGGCCGACAATGATGGAAGTAAAAGGCAGTAGGAATAATGCAGCAAATGTTCTTGCATCCCTGCCCACACATTAGTCCTGCCATGTAATGGACTATTAAAAGACCACTGATTTTCTTGATCAATGCTTGCCTATGGCATGAGTCTGTACATGTAATACTACCCTAACAGTATCAAACTTCTAGGATACCATGTAAATGGGACAAAGCTGCAGTACCTTGCACTTTTGCTATTAATAGTACAGTGATAGAAATATAGAAGATTGTTTGTAGAAAAGGATTCTCTGGGCCGTCTACTTTGGACTTATTTCCTAGGTGTACTTACATTTGCTTAATATGGATTTATCAACAACATCTGCTGGAAATCTACTACACTTTTAATAAAGTAATATATTCTCAGGTTGTTCTTGTGTTTTTTTTTCCCCAACTAACCTCAGACTGTTCTCTCTTGTTCTTGTGTACAGTTTTTTTTAAAAACACATATTTAAAGGTTTCAATCATGCCCTCTCTTTCCCTTCTTTTCTCCAGACTATACAGATTTAGATCCTTAAGCCTTTTATGATATATTTAATGCTTCAGACCATCACCATTTTGGTAGCCCGTCTTTGTACCTTTTCCATGTTATCAATATCTTTTTGTAGGTGAAGTCTCCAGAAATGGTCACAGTATTCCAGATATGACATCACTAGAGCTGTATACAGCGGGATCACAATCTCCTTCTTCCTACTGGTTATACCTCTAGCTATACAACCCAGCATATAATTTGCTTTCCCTATCGCCTGATTGCACTGGTGACTAATTTTAAGGCTGTCAGAAATCACTACCCCTAAATCCTTCTCTTCTGAAGTCTTCACTAACACAGAATTGCTGATTAGATCCTCAGATAAAGGATTCCTTCTTCTTAATGCCCTTTTTTACATGTGGAAATATTAAAATTCTGTTTCCATTGTGTGGACCACTTACTGTATCTAGTAAAGCTAAACCATTTTTCATATTACTGACACCTCCAGGAATATCAACCCTATTGCACACTTTTGTGTTATGAGCAAACAGACAAACTTTACCTACCAACCCTTCTCCTATGTCACTTACAAACATTAAAAAGAATAGGACCCAGAACAGACCATTGTGGCCACCACTTGTAACCAGTCTCTGTTCAGAATATACACCATTAACCATAACCCTCTGATATCTATCCTTCATCCAACCACAAAATCCACTGAACTATCCAGGAATTTAGTCCAATTTTCTCTAACAGCTCTTTATGGGGAACTGTATCAAAAGCTTTGCTGAAGTCCAGATAGGCAATATCCACGGCACCACCTTCAGCCAGTATTTCTGTGACATAATTGAAGAAATCGATGATATTAGTCTGACATGATCTGCCCTTATCCATTTGTTGATTTTTGGGTGGTATTATTATATTATATTTTTTTAAAGAAAAGATTCTACAGATATCAAGCTTCGTCACTGACCTCTTGTCTTCTACCCTTCTTTTGGATGGATATAAGGAACATCTCCCAATAGGATGGGTATAAGGAACATCTCCCATTAGGATGGGTATAAGGAACATCTCCCAATAGGATGGGTATAAGGAACATCTCCCATTAGGATGGGTATAAGGAACATCGCCCATTAGGATGGGTATAAGGAACATCTCCCATTAGGATGGGTATAAGGAACATCTCCCATTAGGATGGGTATAAGGAACATCTCCCATTAGGATGGGTATAAGGAACATCTCCCATTAGGATGGGTATAAGGAACATCTCCCATTAGGATGGATATAAGGAACATCTCCCATTAGGATAGGTATACTGAACATCTCTCATTAGGATGGATATAAGGAACATCTCCCATTAGGATGGGTATAAGGAACATCTCCCATTAGGATGGGTATAAGGAACATCTCCCAATAGGATGGGTATAAGGAACATCTCCCATTAGGATGGGTATAAGGAACATCTCCCTTTAGGATGGGTATAAGGAACATCTCCCATTAGGATGGGTATAAGGAACATCTCCCATTAGGATGGGTATAAGGAACATCTCCCATTAGGATGGGTTGATTAGACAGATCAGTCATGGGGGTAACACTCACAGCTCTGAGTAAATAATCAGCCTCTGAAAGCATCTGATTGTCATGAGTCCTGAGGATAGACCACTGCTGATATAAGGCTGGATAACCCAAGATACATGTGGTATGTGTACATTCTTTACATCATGGGTATCCAACCTGCAGCCCTTCAGCTGTTGCAAAAACTGCAATTCCCATCATGCCTGGACAGCCAAATCCAAAGCTTTGGCTGTCCGGGGAGGATGGGAATTATAGTTCTGCAACATCCTGCTCTGTTCTGCATTACATCCTGCTCTGTTCTGCATTACATCCTGCTCTGTTCTGCATTACATCCTGCTCTGTTCTGCATTACATCCTGCTCTGTTGAGTTAAATCGACAAATTATTTTATTATTATTCCAATTTTTTTATGCAAGTATTTGATTTAAAGTTGCATGAAGGCTTTATTTTCTCATGCTTTTCTCACATATACTGTAGCACTATCATCAGTAGTCCTGCTTATATTGGTGTTTCACTAGCTAGAAAGTAATAAACTGAATTTAACAATCTATTCTGCCAGCAATGAGGCTAGAACAGTGCTAAAAGCTTAGCGTACCTCCTTGTAAAGCTGTTTTTCTGCCTTGTTTTTGCAAGTTTACTTCAGGAACTTACACTTTTGTTTTTATTAGACATTTTCCTGTTACTGTCTTTATTATCACAGATGTGCATTAAGAATGTTTTCCAGAAATGTTGAAGACTCCGATGAGAAATCAGGAATAATTGTTGTGACTGATCGCTAAAAAATGTCACAACCTCTTCACCATTAAATAAAAAGAGGCCTTGAGGCCAATAAACAGAGCGGAGACTGACATCTAGAGGCTTCTTTTAGTACAATGTCTTAACTGGCTATGGACCTGGCTTTGATGGAAGGAAGGGATGAACAGAAACCTGCAATCAGTATTAGAATGTTTTATTAATGTATTTGTTAGTTACTATAGTTTATTTTTTGAATGTTTGCAGTATTTTAGTTTACTCAGCCTATGTTTCAAGTTATGTGTGGTTGGTTGTGGTATTTAGATCTGACAAATCTGATTGACAGGAAAAAGACAGATGAGGGCACCCAAACCAGACTCCTACAGACAGTAGACTTCAGGGACATTACAATTCTTCTAGGGCACATCCTCCTTACAAGCCAGCTGAAGCTTTTTTTTGGAAGTGAGTTTAGTCTACTCATTGACTCTATATGCTACAACTATTCTCAACTAGATGTAGGAGATGATTCTAGTCACTCTACCCATTATTATAACCTCCTTACCTTGAGGCTTCTTACAGAGCAGAATCTTCTGTTGTTCTCTGTTTCTTGGCCAGACCTCCATATCTCTTGGTACAAGGGGTTGTCCAGCGAAAATCTTTTTCTTTCAAATCAACTGGCATCAGAAAGTTATATAGATTAGCAATTTTATTCTATTTAAAAATTTCAAGTCTTCCCATACTTATCAGCTGCTATATGTCCTGCAGGAAATGTTGTTTTATTTTCAGTCTCACACACTACTCTCTGCTGACATCTCTGACCGAGACAGGAACTAATCCTCATAGAAAAACTCTCCTGCTCTGGAGAGTTTCTTTCTCAGCCAGAGATGTCAACAGAGAGCACTGTGTCAGACTGGAAATAAAACAACATTTCCTGCAGGACATACAGCAGCTAATAAGTATGTGAGATTTATTAATAGAAGTAAATTATAAATCTAAATAACTTTCTGATACCAGTTGATTGGAAAGAAAAAGATTTTTCCTGGACAACCACTTTAAAGCCCCCTTTTTTTTAAGTAACGTTCCTTCCACCGTTAATCGGCCTGTGTAAATGTGTCAGCAATTAGTTGAGGAATAGGAAAATTCCCACTTGTCGGCTGATCGCTTCAGAGGCTTTAAAATTTATTGCTATCAGCTGCACATCACCCTGTGTAAACAATAAAGCAATATATTTAAATGGCCGCACAAACGATACAGCGATTGTTTGTGTGGCCCAGCCACACGATTAATTGTTACTGATTAGCTGAGCCACCAGTCTATCAACCGGGACAGGCCTTTTCATCCATCATCCCAAAATGCCTTTGGGGGGGGGGGGGTCCCAAGGCCAGTTCTGGGAAAAGGTAAGTTTGTACTTGTAATCAATTTCCCCCCTTTCCTGTTGGCTGCCAGATGTTATAAATTGCGGACTTCTCCTTTAATGCTCATCACTTTTGACCATCTTTTCTCTTTTTAGCCCTCATTCAGATTCCAGCGCTTTGGATGACGAGTGTAGTGTAGATCGCAGCATTATTCTTGCCACAAAACATCATTAAAATTAATAAGCCTGAAGTGATTGGGATCGGTCCAGAATCATTGGAATCCCCTTTAAAATCCTTCTGCCATTCCTAATTTGGGTATGTTGAGAACAGAACTGCTATTTCCTAGGATACTAAAATTAGTAAAGAGGGAAAGGTTTGTAATTAAAACTTGAGTTTTTAAACTCCATAAATGAACACAAACCTCTCAGATTTGCCATGAATTCAATGCCATGCTGGACAGTATAACAAAGTAGCTGTGACATTCCTCACATTCCAGCCTCCTCTTTCCCTTGGGAATTAATAACAATGTTACTAGTTTTCATTCCAGGAGAGAGTTAAGTTCTATCAGTAATTATTACCTGGAGCTTCCTGAAACTTCCCCATATATTTAACCCTGACATCCATAGCTTTCATATTATATTTATGATGAGTACTTGAGGGGAGCAGGACATGATGAATAGTGCAGATTAATGGCCTGTGTAAAAGAAAAAAAAAAAGAAATCTTGACATTTACAGAAAAGATTTAAGAAATGAAAAAAGAAGTGAATTTAACCATCCTCATCCTCACAGTTTGGGCCCCTGCCTTGTCCATTGGTGAAAATCATTCCTAAACAGTAATAGAAATCATATAAATCAGGGTTGGAAACAAATTGCACATTGTTCTTTATGTGCCATATAACCTGCCAATAGCTTCCCCACATCAATGTCAAACATTTTTTACATTTTTATTTACCTATAGTGCAATAAGCAATTTCTCCATAGGTCTTTATTAAAAATGTTGCTTAGTTTATCTTCTGCAGCCTTTACAATATAGTTTATGTGATTTCCCTGCAGAGTTCATTTGGTGTGCGTCCTCCCTATCTACCTGTATGAGAGGTCCTACAAGAATTCTCTAGCTTCTGTCCATACTTTAAGCTGGTCTGAAACCTCCTCCCTGCTGTTATCTCTAACAGAGAACACACCCAATGGATTTACATTATTTTTCTTTGACTAGCAGCAAAATGGTAGGAAATTCTTAATAAAGACTATTTAAGGGTACATTCACACGAACGGGCTCGCAGCGAGATTCTCGCTGCGAGCCCGGCAGGTCCTGGCAGTTCCCACACACTATATACTCGCTGCGGTCTAAAGACCGCAGCGAGTATGTAATTCTGCCGCCCTTAACCCCTTCTGCTCCCGCCCGGCTCCCCCGCTGTAAGCATACTTTACCTGTTCTTGCTGCACGGGTCCGGCGTCCTGCTCTCCCGTCCGGCCAATCAGTGGCTGCTGCTGGGCAACACACTAATTGACCGGACGGGAGAGCAGGACGCCGGACCCGTGCAGCGAGGACAGGTAATGTATGCTTACAGCGGGGGAGCCGGGTGGGAGCAGAAGGGGTTAAGGGCGGCAGAATTACATACTCGCTGCGGTCGTTTAGACCGCAGCAAGTATGTAGTGTATGGGAACTGCCAGGACCTGCCGGGCTCGCAGCGAGAATCTCGCTGCGAGCCCGTTCGTGTGAATATACCCTAAAACGTTTATTAATCTTGTATTTATGAAACAATCATTCTCCTATTAGTCATTGCTGGATCAACTATGACCTTGGAAGCAGGGCCGGGACAAGGAGTTTTGGTGCCCTAGGCAGAGAAGGCAAATGGCGCCCCCCCCCCCCCACATTAGAATTGGTTCTCCTCGCACAGTATAATGCCCTGAATGTACCCCCACACTGTATTAAGAGCCCCAATACATACAGTAGTTACCTTATAACACTATTTCCACCATACAGTGATTACATATTGCATGAAAACTGCACTGAACAGAACAGAAAGATATCCCCAATGATACCATTCCGTAATACCGCCACACCATGACCCCTATCACTACAACCCTATAACTGTGCAGTTACATCCAGTGACTCACATGGGCCGTCTTCTCCGATCTGTCACATTTTCTTTTTCCCTCCATCCAGCCTGGGCCACCTAGAAGTCGTCTTCTGGCTGTGAATCTTCTCTCCAGAATCTGTCAGAGAAACATTTTAGGCTCCAACACATACAGTAGTTAGGTCCCCTGTACCCCTATATAGTAGTTACACTCCTCTGTGCCCCCATAGTTTTAAGGTGTCCCTGTGCCCCAGTATTGTAGTAAAGCCCCTCTGTGCAGCCCCAATATAGTATAGACTGCTGTGTGCTGCCCCCAGAAATATATAGACCCCCTGAATGCTCCCCCATAAATATATAGATCTCCTGTGTGCTCTCCCAGAAGTATATAGACCCCCTGTGTGCTCCCCAGAAGTATATAGAACCCCTGTGTGCTCTCCCAGAAGTATATAGACCCCCTGTGTGCTGCCCCCAGTTATACATAGACCCCCTGTGTGCTGCCCCCATGTATACATAGACCCCCTGTGTGCTCCTCCAGTTATACATAGACCCCCTGTGTGCTGCCCCCAGTTATACATAGACCCCCTGTGTGCTCCTCCAGTTATATATAGACCCCTGTGTGCTCCTCCAGTTATATATAGACCCCTGTGTGCTCTTCCAGTTATATATAGACCCCTGTGTGCTCCCTAACCCTTCCCATATAACAGTAATTCTCCAAAACAGACAAAAAAAACCCACTTATACTCACCTGGGCCATGCGTCTTCTCTTCACTGCACTCTTGTGGCAGAGTTACCTGCGGTCACAAGAGGCCGCTCTCCCCATCGCATAACAGTGCACCAACACACCCCTGACCCTGCAGAGCATCACATAACAGTCCACCCACACACCCCTGACCCTGCAGAACATCTCATATCTATGCACCCACACACCCCTGACCTGCAGAACATCTCATATATATGCACCTACACACCCCTGACCTGCAGAACATCTCACATCTATGCACCCACACACCCCTGACCTGCAGAACATCTTATATCTATGCACCCACACACCCATCTGCAGAACATCTCACATCTATGCACCCACACACCCCTGACCTGCAGAACATCTCATATCTATGCACCCACACACCCCTGACCTGCAGAACATCTCATATCTATGCACCCACACACCCCTGACCTGCAGAACATCTCATATCTATGCACCCACACACCCCTGACCTGCAGAACATCTCATATCTATGCACCCACACACCCCTGACCTGCAGAACATCTCACATCTATGCACCCACACACCCCTGACCTGCAGAACATCTCATATCTATGCACCCACACACCCCTGACCTGCAGAACATCTCACATCTATGCACCCACACACCCCTGACCTGCAGAACATCTCACATCTATGCACCCACACACCCCTGACCTGCAGAACATCTCATATCTATGCACCCACACACCCCTACAGAACATCTCATATCTATGCACCCCCCCCCTGCAGAACATCTCATATTTATGCACCCACACACCCCTGCAGAACATCTCATATTCATGCACCCACACACCCCTGCAGAACATCTCATATCTATGCACACCCCCCCCCTGCAGAACATCTAATATCTATGCACACACACACACACACCTGCAGAACATCTCATATCTATGCACCCACACACCCCTGACCTGCAGAACATCTCACATCTATGCACCCACACACCCCTGACCTGCAGAACATCTCACATCTATGCACCCACACACCCCTGACCTGCAGAACATCTCATATCTATGCACCCACACACCCCTGACCTGCAGAACATCTCACATCTATGCACCCACACACCCCTGACCTGCAGAACATCTCACATCTATGCACCCACACACCCCTGACCTGCAGAACATCTCATATCTATGCAACCACACACCCCTGACCTGCAGAACATCTCACATCTATGCACCCACACACCCCTACAGAACATCTCATATTTATGCACCCACACACCCCTGCAGAACATCTCATATTTATGCACCCACACACCCCTGCAGAACATCTCATATCTATGCACACACACACCCCTGCAGAACATCTCATATTTATGCACCCACACACCCCTGCAGAACATCTCATATCTATGCACCCACACACCCCTGCAGAACATCTCATATCTATGCACACACACACCCCTGCAGAACATCTCATATCTATGCACCCACACACACCTGCAGAACATCTCATATCTATGCACACACACACACCCCTACCCCTCCCCCTGCTGACCAGTGCCCTCAGTGTGGCTTACCTCCTGCTGATCTTATACACTGCCCTCACTGCCTCATAAACAGCCTAGGAAACTAGCTGCCTCATAAAGCCTAGCAAAGGAAGATAGCTCCTCCCACACTGGTCACATGGGCATGATGTCATCAAAGGTCCTTTACACCTCCTGGACACACTATTCCTGCTGCTGTATGTAACAGTTACAGTGCAGGGCGGGCCGGCAGACAGGCAGGGGGGCAAGCGGGGGGTAGGATGGATGGGTAAATAAATTACTTACCCATCCAGATGGCGCCCCCTGACGTTTAGCGCCCTAGGCCATCGCCTACCCCTGCCTACTCTTTGTCCCGGCCCTGCTTGGAAGTATTAAGTTTAACACGTACCTGGGTTCATAAAGATGCAACAGGTATTGATGGGATAGGGTAGGGTGATGAAGGAATTTGCACTTCCTTAGATGCTGCAGTGAGCTACTTATTATATGGAATGTGCTAGTGGATGCCTGTGGTTGCTTAGAATGAGACTATGATGGTAACTAGGAGGACAATGACCCCTATAAAAAAAAAACTACTTGAACAAAGTATCTAATAAAGATTAACAACACCTATTAGATTCTATGGATGTCACAGGGTATATTTGGGATCACCATTTATTACCCAAAGGCAGGAATGGCTACACTCAGTCTGTTTATATATACATGGTCCACCCATTCTACTGTACATTTAGGAAATGGGAAACTGTCTCTGTTAAAGGGTCCCATATACCTTTAGGACTCATCAAGTGAAATATTTTTTTTTTTATTACATTCATTTAGCAGCCTTGTCTCCTGATATGTCCTCTATTAATATATACACTATGGGCGAGATTTATCAAACATGGTGTAAAGTAGAATTGTCTTAGTTGCCCCGGCAACCAATGAGATTCCACCTTTCAATTTCCAAAGAATCTGTGAGGAATGTAAAATGGAATTTAATTGGTTGCTAGGGGCAACTAAGCCAGTTCTACTTAACAACAGTTTGATAAATCTTCCCCTATATATGTATCCACACTATATCTATATATGTATCAGTATGACCACTGCTTTTAGAGCAGAGTGATGGTGGGTAGTAGGGATGGCCGAATCTACAGTAGGAACAAAGTGAAGCACTTCGTTCCTATCGGGATTCTGCTGATCAGGCTGCGGGACTTTGAAGTCTGCTCCGTTCCCTGCTGCTTCTCCACAGGTGCTGGAAAAAGATGGATCTGGTCCTGGGAAACTTGGAGAAGTTTCCCAGGACTGGACACATCTTTTCCCAGTCCCGCAGCCTGATCAGCAGAATCCCAAAAGGAACGAAGCGATTCACTTTGTTCCTTATGTAGATTCGCTCATCTCTGCTCGGTAACCTAGAAAATTAGCTGTCTACAATGGCAGGAAAAGGGGGCATATCAGGAGACAAGTTTGCTAAATAAATGTATTTGCAAAAATATTTTATTTAAAAAAAACCTAATACTACAGATGTTAATATTCAAACTCCATCCATTTATTTTGTGACATATTTTAACACTTCACACAGGGAATTGCAAGATGTCTTAACAATACGGTTACAACTTTATAAGAACATCGTACAAAATGCAGTGCAATTTCTAAGCACAAAATAAGTGCACATTTTGTTAACAAATCAAAGGCATATTCCTAAAATAAAGAACACTTCCTAGAAACATTATTAAAGAGGACACATTGATAGATATTTGATGTATGATCGATACATATGTAAAAACCTAAAATGACACATACAATACATGATGAAAAATATAAGGATGTACATAGAAAAAAGGAAATGATGCAGAATCACAAGGTGTGTCACTTTTTAAATATCTATGTAGCTATCACAGTATTTTTTCAGACATGTTGTGAACTGTTTCATATCAGAGCCTTTCTTGGCGGACAGTAGTCACTGCCGTTCTTGTGGTGAAGCTGGTGGAACAGCAGCAGCAGGGGATCGGTGCTGATGAGTATGGTTGGTTTATTCATTTTAAAGCGACTCTCTACCCACAATATGACCCCCCCAAACCGCTTTTTCCTTCGGATAGCTGCTTTTAGTCCAAGATCTGTCCTGGGGTCCGTTTGGCAGGTGATGCAGTTATTGTCCTAAAAAACTACTTTTAAACTTGCAGCCCTGTGCCCAACGGGTGTCGCTTAGAATATCTGTGCCCTAACTTTGCACCACCCCTCCGTCCCTCCTCCCCACCCTCTTCATCATTAGGAATGCCACTGGAACATTTTCTACTGTCTGAACACTGCACAGGTGCCTTAACGATCCAGCCCATGTGCCGGGCTGACACAGGTGTGGAATAGGAGACAATCTGCCTGGAGCATTCCTAATGATGAAGAGGGTGGGGAGGAGGGACAGCGAGGTTGTGCCAGACTAATGCATACACAATCTAAGCCACGGCCGTTGGGCACAGGGCTGGGCACAGGGTTTAAAAGTTTTTTTAAGGACAATAACTGCATCACCTGCCAGGAAAGATCTTGGTATAAAAGCAGCTATCCAAAGGTACAAGCGGTTTGGGGGGGGGGGGGGGGGGGGTCAGATTGTGGGTACAGAGCTGCTTTAAAGCAACATAAGACAGTTAAACTTTTGATCTCTGTAATAACTCTTTAAGGCTAGAAAACACTTTTTTATGTTTCAGTGTTTTTTTTATTTATTTATTTTTTACTTAAAACTAGGGGGAATCCAGCAAGCTTCTTTATATTTCCCATATGCATGAAATCCACATCTGGCTTTGGATAAAAAAATGCAAATAAGAACTACAAATGTTGTTCTAGCCTGAGGCTATGTTCCTATTTCGAGAAAATATCAGGCAGAGGCAACCACCTTGTTACATTGACGGACATGAATAAAGATCATGATCATTATTAGTGGCTATCTATACAATGAGACGGCCACCATTGCTAGATATGTTCTGAAAGTGGGAACGTAGTCTTAATTGGTTATTTATTCAGCATGTAAGAAGGTACAACTATTAAAGAGACCTGTTTACTGAGGTATTAAGAATGACATTGTACAGTCATGGCCAAAAGTTTTGAGAATGATACAAATATTAATTTTACAATATTAATTAATACAAAGTCTACTGCTTCAGTTTTTAAAATGGCAATTTGCATATACTCCAGAATGTTATAAAGAGTAAACAGCTTAACAGCAATTACTTGCAAAGTCAATATTTGGCTAGAAAATGAGCTTTATCCCTTAAAACACTTTTCAACATCATTGCAGCCCTGCCTTAAAAGGACCAGCTAACATTGTTTCAGTGATTGCTCCATTAACTAAGGTGTGGGTGTTGATGAGGACAGGGCTGGAGATCAATCTGTCATAATTAAGTAAGAATGTCACTACTGGACACTTTAAAAGGAGGCTGGTGCTTGGCATCATTGTTTCTCTTCTGTAAACCATGGTTATCTCTACAGAAACATGTGCAGTCATCATTGCACTGCACAAAAATGGCCTAACAGGAAAGCGTATTGCAGCTTGATTGCACCTCAGTCAAAAATCTATCGCATCATCAAGAACTTCAAGGAGATTGGTTCCATTGTTGCCAAAAAGTCTCCAGGGCGCCCAAGAAAGACCAGCAAGCGCCAGGACCGTCTCTTAAAAGTGTTTCAGCTGCGTGATCGGGCTACCAGCAGTGCAGAGCTTGCCCAGGAATGGCAGCAGGCAGGTGTGAGTGCATCTGCACGCACTGTGAGGCAGAGACTCTTGGAGCAAGGCCTGGTCTCAAGAAGGGCAGCAAAGAAGCCACTTCTCTCAAAAAAAAACCTCAGGGACAGACTGATATTCTGCAAAAGGTACAGGGAGTGGACTGCGGTAAAGTCATTTTCTCTGATGAATCCCCTTTCCGATTGTTTGGGACATCTGGAAAACAGCTTATTCGGAGAAGACGAGGTGAGCGCTACCACCAGTCTTGTCTCATGCCAACTGTAAAGCATCCTGAAACCATTCATGTGTGGGGTTGCTTCTCAGCCAAGGGAATTGGCTCTCTCACAGTCTTGCCTAACACAGCCATGAATAAAGAATGGTACCAGAATGTCCTCCAAGAGCAACTTCTCCCAACCGTCCAAGAGCAGTTTGGTGATCAACAATGCCTTTTCCAGCATGATGGAGCACCTTGTCATAAAGAAAAGGTGATAACTAAATGGCTCAGGGAACAAAACATAGAGATTTTCGGTCCATGCCCTGGAAACTCCCCAGATCTTAATCCCATTGGGAACTCATCAAGAGACGGGTGGACAAACAAAAACCAACAAATTCTGACAAAATGCAAGCATTGATTGTGCAAGAATGGACTGCTATCAGTCAGGATTTGGTCCAGAAGTTGATTGAGAGCATGCCAGGGATAATTGCAGCGGTCCTGAAGAAGAAGCGTCAACACTGCAAATATTGACTTGCTGCATTAACTCATTCTAACTGTCAATATAAGCTTTTGTTACTGATAATATGATTGCAATTATATTTCTGTGTGTGATAAAAACATCTGACAAACACACATAAAAGCCAGATCATGTGAAAGTATAATATTTGTGTCATTCTCAAAACTTTTGGCCATGACTGTACTGTCAGCTACAATTCATGTTTCAAACTTCTGACACTGTTAGATAGCTATTAAGTCAAGGAGACACATGACACCTTTCATATACCCGTTGATGCTTCCATAATGTAGAAAATGCTTTTATTCCCCTGTGCAGCGGGTCAAAGAGGCTTTCCCAAGCCTCCTGAATTGCTGCAAATTGGAAAGCCTCCTCATTCCCCCTCCCAGCAACATCTCTACTTGATTGATAGTCATCTGCAAGCTGAGCTTTAAAGGTGAACTGTCAGCAGGTTAGACAAATCTAACCTGCTGACAGCCCCCTATAATGCATGGGACGCAGAGGAGGAAGGTATGTCTCCCACCTTCCTCCTCGGCGCCATTTCTGTGCTGTCAGCAGTGTAATCCTCGGTCCAGAGAACCGCTAGAAGCACAGCACTGATATATGTAACAGAGCATAATAATATAATAACTGTGCATTGTGTTTTGAGAATGTGATGTAACCAGTATAAAGTGGATTACCTTCTAAAAGATATTTAGAGACCTAAAGCTAGGATTACAGACGAAACATAGTCTACTAGTGACTGCATTTGATCTGTTTTATGCAGTGGCGTAGCTAACATGAAGGCAGACCATGCAACTGCTACAGGGCCTGTACACTAAGGAGGCCTGCAGGCCAGTATTGGCATCTAGCTCTTTAACTGTGAATGTTTGTGATGAATGCTCACAGTTAAATGCTATGGAGCTCTGACAGAGCAAGAAGCCATTGACTTACCGCTCTACATGTCTCTCTTGTGGCTGGAGGCAACACTGCATTTCCAGCCACAGGAGGGCACTCTCTGTCCTAACGTGACATTACTTGTGCGCTTCAGAGCTAGAGTATATGGGTGAGGGGGACTGGGCGCACCGGGCGTGAGCTCTGCCCTCTCCCCTCTCTTCCCAGCCGCCGTCACAAGATTGTCACAGCGGCAGGAGACAGAGGAGAGGGAGCAGACACAGGGACATCAGCTTATACGATCATTATGATCCCATAAGCTGATATCCTAAAACGACCAGGGCATTAAAGAATCAATGACTACAGGTCGTGAAAGGGTTAACATTGTAACATTAACTGCTATGTAAAAATATTATAAGGAGCATATACTCAGGGGAGGTTCTATGTGACACTACCAAAGAGAAAGGGTAAATTCTATAAAAAAAAAAAAATTATAACATTAGACAAAAAATTTGAACATTAGACACAAATTCATCATGTGATCTTGTAAAATAAAGGTTATATAACAACCACTCAGTAAGTAGACATAGGGGAAGAGCAGTAAGGATATGTAGTTACGCTGCCTACCTACCAGGTGTGATCACATGCCGCTATGGCTCTGACCCTATGTCTGCTTACTGGTTGGTGGGACAGGATGTTAAAATGCTGCCTCAGGCACATCAACAGAGTCTAAAAGGTAGTGGAAAGGGCATATATGTCATAGGGGTTTGGTTCTCTTTAAGGAAATGGTAAACAAACTTGTTAGATAACTAACACCATAGCTGAGCTCTTTTAGCAACTTCCCTCAAACCTACATACGAGTACATACTAACTGTACTATTCTACCTGCACTAGGACCTAATGGTATGTCTATTGGAAGGTATGAGCACAGTTGCTGTTCTTGTTCCATTAGATCTTTGCAACTAGTGCACTGCCAGAGGATAACTCTTGATTTTGCGCTGTCCTTCAGACTGTACCTCCAAGTCCAGGTCACCTCTTGCCATCTTCACCACAAAAACATTTCTTGAATCTGTTATTTCTGCTCTGAGTCTACAAGAATGTTTAGACATTTCCATGTTATTTTCCTCCTAAAGTACTGTGACATCATTTCCTGTGCACCCCATTTTACACTCTTGTGCCCCTCCATTCCTCCTTTAACCCTTGTCAACTCTCCACTCATCCACCCCTGACTCTCTTCCCCTCCAATCCCTTTTTTGGCTCCCATTTTCCAGTGAATTCAGTTCAAATGACCGTTTTAGCATTGACATAAAAGGCTGCCAATAACCTGGCTGCTACATAAATATCTGACATTATATCCTGATTAATTTTGTATATAAAACAGTAAAATATAAAATAGTATGGCATATACTTCAAAAACAATTCATTAAAGAGATATAAAATTAAATTCTTTGCTGTTGACCATTACACCGTTAACTGTCAACTCATTGGGGTGTCATTTACTGTTTTATATATTATGAAGTATTACAGATACATTGTCAATCTTTATTTGCTCCTAAAACTATTAGGCAAACTATTAGGCAAACGGCCGCTTGGAAAACTGACAAGTCAGTTTTGTGTGGCCGCTATTCATTGAATAGCGGCCGCACAGACCTGTCAGTTCACATAATGGAAAGTCCGGCTCTGGCCACACTTTCCATTGTGTGCTATGGTGAATAGGGATGCGGGCGAACACAGATGCACCTACATCCCAATTCAACATAAATGAAGTTTATATGGCCTGTACCGGCCAGGATGATCTTCATTGACACCGGCTGTTCTGTGACACGGCCTGGCCACAGAATGGCCAGTGTCATACAGCGTGTGAACCCAGCTTCAAACCGTCCCACAAATGGCCAGTGATTGGCTGAGCAGGTAGTTTCTGTCATCAGAAGAAAGGACTGGAGTGGGGTCTGGAAGATTTGACAGTGGTGATGGTAAGGGGACCGGGGGGGGGGGGGGGGGGACAATAACCTCTTTGTTGTTTTCATGATACCAGGAGTCAAATTGCATAAAAATGCTGCAGCTCAGAAAACCCCTTTAAACAAGCATTTCTTTTAGATGTACATAATGGGTTAAACTGTAGCTTCTTAGACAAAACTCTGCCTCTGGTTGACTCACAGACATTGATGACATCATGTTAGAAACATAGAAACATACACCTCCAACGATTGGAGATCTCCAACAACTGTGACCTCCAACGATTGTTGGCAATGCTGCCATTTTGTTCTGGGTTCACAGTGATGGTGATCCTCATCAATTAGACACTGATGGCATATTCTAGAGATATGCCATCATTGTTTTGTGCCTTGACAACCCTTTAACCTGTATCTCATAGATGCTCTTCTTTACCTAATTAGCAAATTAATTTCTGTACCACGGTCATGATAAAGAGGCATGATATGTCATGATACATAGACACAGTAATCAGTTCGGTAAGCATATCTTCAAAGGAGGCACTACTCTTTCACCTTAGGTCACCTTTTAGGTCTGGCAATAAAGCCTGATCTCCATTTGTCCTTGATCTTGTAAAACCTTGTATGATTCTTATGTTGTAGCCTAAAGACAAAATACTTAGAAAAGAGAATGTAGAGGAATAAGAGTTGGCAAGTGTGAATGTAGCGGTGTAAAAACGGTTGTATGTGAAGGCTGTGGGAGAGGCACAGGAATGTGACAAAGCACAGTATTTGTAATAATGGGTACTGTTGGTGAAGAACCGAATGCATCCCTAGTACGTAAGCTTGGCTCCATTGTCATCTGATAGAACGGAGTCCTGGAAATGCCTTGACTTTGTGGACATAGAAATGGCTGCTGAGGACCAATGAGTTTCACACTCTCAACAGAAGCAGATGGAAAGGGAGCAGGTAGGTGCTGAGGTAAGGCAGCTACAGGGGAAGAACATAATGGTGGCTCTAACGGAACTGGATATACCGTGGCACAAGTCTGAATAGCTGTTGCTGGAAATATCAATTTAACCCTTGTGGGAAATGGAGGAGGCTGCAGTGTTGGGCCATACCTGGCACATCGATGATACTTAAGTTTCTTAGAGTATGTCCCTGGAAAATGAGTTTGTTGGTAAGGGATGGTGACATGTGACAAGAGTTGTTCTGTGATATATTTTTTCTTGGTCACATGTGTTTTGTCCAATGGAATTCCTTGGCTATCTCTGTTCTCTGGATTATCTTGACCAGGGATTGACTGTCCTTGGCATTGTGGTTGGTCACCACTGAAGGAGAAGGGGTCTTCATTTTGCTTACCATCTGAAGGTAAGGTCTTATTTTCAGCTTCCATATCAAGGTCTTTGACGGAAGAGCAAAGCTGAGGCTTATTATTTTGTTTGAAAGCAATCAAATCCTTACACAACTGGTCAAGCTTATTTTCCACCACTTTTTTTATTTTTACAATTTTTTTAAGAAACTCCTTTGCTCTCAGGGATTCCTTTGCTAACCTGTAGTAACTTTCGTAAAGAAATGTGTCGGCTTTGCAGAAGGCGGTGTTGTTTTTCATTAGTTTGTAGTATTTATGTCTGTTTGCGTTATGAGTTCTTTTGTTAACGTCGGCACTTTTTATGTGGATAGGTTTACACAAAATAGAAAAGTTTTTCTCTGGGATGAAGACCCTTTGGGAAGCCGAGACTGATCTGCACAACCTGGGTCTTTTAAAGGACAACTGTATTTCATCTATGACAGTTGTACGGGTTCTTTTGATTGTATAACTATGGTTTAGAAAGGTTTCATGGTTTCCATGATTAGAGCTTATTTTGTTAGAACTCCAGCTACAATACGTGTTAGAATAAGCTATATTTTGAGAGCAATGATCATGTTGCAAGACTTTTGATTGGTAGTTGAAAGACCTTGTGTTCTTGCTCGGTTCATTTTCTATTTGACTCGTGAAACCTTTTTTCTGATCTACGTTCCAAACCTCACATTTTTGTTTGATCTTTAACGTTGGTCTTTTTAACAATTCTCTTTCACCATGGTCACTCGCAGCATGCGGCACATAAGGAGAAAATGTTAAATTTTTTAATGAGCAAAATGACTCTTTTAAACCAACTTGTTGTTGTCCTAAACTTTTTAGATCTTCATTTAAGTGACATTTTTGCTTATATCTAATCCTGGGTTCGTTGACTTTACATTTTCGTTTTCTTCCTTTTCGACTTGTATAATGACATTTTTTATTGCTCTTTCTCTTTCCGAAGTCAAAATCATTGTTCAGAAGATACTTTGAGATATTGTGCTTTTGATCTTCTTTAATGCTGCAGATTAAGCTGTAGCATTTCAGTTTACCCGAAGCCTTTGACATAGGGTGACATGTGTTTATTGTATCATTATTGTCTGCAGAGATAGCTGTTTTACAATTTAGCTTCAGCATGCTATTGGGATCATGTTCGGAGAAAGTGCTGTCTTGGCAAAAGGGTTGATCTTTTTGATTTATTGCTTTTGATGAACGAAAATCAAAATGTAGTGGGTTACAACTGTAGGAGAGTGATGGTTGTGTGCAGGTATATTTTATCATTTCAGAAGGCCATTGAAGAACTTTTGACCCATCTCTGCTTTGCACTGGATGAAAGGCATCATTTAACCTCTTATTTGGCTCCTCATTGGTTTGCATTATTTTTCCATCTTTCCTGACGGATGCATTTGATACTCTTTCCATGACACTTTCATCAATTTTATTGCTAGTTCTTAATTCACCATTTTCTAATACTGGTTGGTTATCTTGATCGTCTTTTGTTTCTGGACAAGGCATTTCCAATTTTAGGCATCCAATGGCCAGTTTATCGTGGTCAGTTTGGTAGTGACTGTGTTTTGAGGGATTGAGAGTATCTGAGTTCACATGTTGTGCTTGGACCTCAAATTCTAAAGGCACTTTGAAATGACAAACATCTGAGTTTAGAAAACCTGTCAACTCTTTTCCAAGCAATTGTTTTGGATCTGTATCTTGGGCAGACAATGGTTTTTCAGGACTTGAGATGGATTCTCCACCCTCATCTTTTAGGCGTGGCACTGTATCTATTGGTAAAGAGGATTGAACACTGAATGATCCTGGTAAAAATCGACTTCTTTTTCTATGACCACTTGACATGTCTTCATTAAATTCGTAGAAGACAGCAGCTGAAGCTTCAAGCTTAACCGGGGTCTTTTTAGGAAATGAGAAAGAAAAGCTTATTTTATGTTGGTTATCTTTTTGAATCGCGTTATCATTTTGTGAACTCTCTGAACTTGGTAATAGTAGAGATGCCATGTTCGTGCTGTTATGAATATTGGTGATTGATGCAAACTGTGGCTCTTCTCCATTCGCAGTGTGGACTATAGTGCCTTGAAGACTCCTATGAAGTTGATCGTGAACAGTCACTGTTGTTGATTTGAACATTGGACCACTTCCTGGAGCACTTGAACAAAAAAGAAATACAATATATAAATCAACAGTATTTAATATGAATATGTTATTTAAAATTTTTGTAAAAATATATCAAATACATATACTGTATATGTTTGGTCAAATAGTGGCTGCAGTCAGAAGGGTCAATTCGAAATAAAGAGTATTATCACTCTATCTCTAGGGCTCCACACTATGACTATGTGGTTGGAGTTGGTGGTGAGGCAATATTTATGCAGGAATTTTTGGACAGTATAGGAAAATATAGGCATAAGGCGAGGTTCGTCTTAAATGGCACTGTGGGGAGATTTAGGGAGTTGGTGTGTAGGAAAGGGCTTTGTTTTAATAGTGGCTGCACAAACCTGACAGCTCACACAATGGAGAGTGTGGCTCCGGCGCACCCTCTATTGGGTGCATTGGTGAGTTGGGATGCGGGCACACACAGATTCGCCCGCATCCCTATTAACCAGAAATTAAGGTCCAGCCGGGATGAGCTTTACTGACACCGCCCGCTCTGTGACTCAGCCGGGTCACAGAATGGCTGGTGTCTCACATAGTGTGAACCCAGCCTTGTACTGCAATCTTTGTCATACTTTGTGGAGCCCTAATTTTATAGTTATGTACAACTGTAACTTTAAGGAAAAACAGAAAATATATTATCATATAGCTATGGTATACTTTAATATATTTTTTCTGCATTGTCGACCTGGGATAAGATTTAAAGGTGTTATCCAGCGTTACAAAAACATGGCCACTTTCTTCCAGAGATAACCCCACTCTTGTCTCCAGCTTGGGTGGGGTTTTGCTGCTCAGTTACATTGAAGTGAATGGAGCTTAATTGCAAACCGCACCTGAACTGGAGACAAGAGTCGTGTTGTCTCTGAAAGAAAGTGGCCATGTTTTATCCAGTTAGCACTGGATAACCTCTTTAAAGGGGTATTCCCATCTCAGCTAAAAATAGTTATACTTGTAGGACTCCTCAAGTTTAATATTTTTGCAAATACATATATTTAGCAAACTTGCCTCATCCTCCTGATATGCTGCTCTTTTCCTCTCATTGTTGGCTGCTCGTTGTCTAGGTTTCAGACCACTGCTCTTGTTTCAAAAGCAGTGGTCTGACAGGTAAATATATAGCTTATAGTAGACACATTTAGATATATTGCAAACATACTATATAATATATATCTCCATATATCTACTCTATAGCTATATATGCCCCAGCCAGACTACTGTTTTTATAGCAGAGTGGTGGTCGGTAACTTAGAAAATGAGTGTCTACAATAGTAAGGTAAGAGTGGCATATCAGGAGAAGAAAAGTTTGTTGACAACAATACAATAGTGTGACTACATCTATAATGAGGTGTGAGATGCAGTCAGATGTGTTTGTCTACATGTTATTTAGTAAAAAAAAAAAAAAAAAAAAAAAGTAAACTATAACCAAAAGAAAAAGACATATTTGGAAAGGCCTATTGACACATAAAAAAGAAAGAAAAAGTTTTTTTTCCCTTAAAACTTGTTTTTATTGTGTAAGTTAGCAATGTAAGAATACAATTTATATACATGTAGCACAAAAAAAAATAGAAATTGGTTTCATATATTTCTAATTCTTTATTGGTGATTTGCTTTATAAGAAGACTGTACAGACATGAGACTGATCTGTCAAAAACCTTACAAACTCTCTTGCAGTACAGAGCTTTGTCCACCAGAGGAGGCTCTGCATCTACAAATTGCAAAGCAATATAGGGGGGGAATTTAAAATAGTTTGTAATGTGTGTCTATATTATACCTTTGGTCAGAAAAAGTGTTTTTTCTGTGCATCAAATTTATCAAAATAGCTCACGGGCCATTATAAACCTGACACATCAGAGTTGTGCCATTTTACACAATTGACGTGCCTTTGACGTTCTTATGTATGTGTGGTCCAGACTGGCTTTGTGCCTTTTTGTTGCACTTTTTTTTTTTTAACGAAAAGTTGTAGTTGTTAAATGTGCTGGGACCAGCAAAAACAGAACAGACCTGACAGACCCCATTGACTTTGATGGGATCCATCAAATTTTCGTCTGGTGTCCATCAATTCACTGGAATAGAGACTCCGATGCTGATGTGAACCCAGCCTTAAGCCAGTGTATTACTAATCAGGGACTAAATCATTGGAGATTGGCATTATAAAAGAGTGAGATAGTGATGTATCATGCGCTATAGAAGAATCCTCCACTGGTAGTAGTACATGCTAGCCCTGCACACAGAGCACATAAAGGGTTATAAAGTCCTCTATAGACTACATGCACTGCTGTTTTAGGAAACCCCAAACGTAAAGCAACAAGTATGGTGTTAATTCGGTATTATATGTAAACTATATGGCGGTATAATACAGAATCGGTAAGAAAGTATTATTTCCATATTTGTTTAGATAATTGTATACATATTATTTGGGCACTATATGGGAGTACTATCTTGTCACTATTTGGCAGTAAGGTAATATTGTATATTCTGAAACAAAGTAATAAACAATTACTGTCTCTTATAATAGATTGGCGCTGTCACATATGTTTAATAGTAGAAATAATCTTCTTGTCACCTTTATTGATCATATTGTACATTCTGTATATGTAACCTTTTGTGCTTATTGGTGTACATACTTCAATAAAATGAGTTAAAAAAAAAAAAAAAAAAAAGATCTATGGCGCTGGCTTCTCCATCATATTGGAGCACTTACTCTCATCCTTGGTTACTCACCATGTAGATTCTCTCTTATGTTCGGCCAGATTATGGAGCCTTTGAAGATACTTCTTCTGTTTTCTTTCATTCCTTCTTAATTTTGAGGCTACATTTCGAGAGAATTCCCTTTGTTTCAGCTCCTTAAGCCTCTGTTGAGAAAGTAAGAACCAACGATATTAAATAAGATACAGAGATACAGGGTGGATGTTTGCTCTATGATATAGCGCTATATGTAGGTGATTATTGCACAGCACGAGCCTCTATAAAATGACGGTTTATCAATAGGAGGGTCTATATTTTTCCTACAGACTCCAAATATGTAAATCCTGGAGAAATACTCCTAATCCACTTCTTACGTTGAATCTTGGAATCTCGCTCCATCTCTGTCATGTCTTGGCATTGAAAACTGACATCGTATTTTGTATATACCAGTAATAGTAAGATCGTCTTCATTGTATGATTATAGGCCCCTTTTGAGTTTTAGCACATTTTTATTTGCAGCTGACTTACATTGCTTGCTAAGGCTTCTTATATCATCTTGTAGTGTTTTAGAATATGTAATGGGGAAGTGTGTTTCTCCATCCTAAGCCAATGCATTTAAAGGGGTTGTCCAGCAAAAATCTTTTTCTTTTAAATCAACTGATGTCAGAAAGTTATATAGATTTGTAATTTACTTCTATTAAAAAATCTCAAGTCTTTCCACACTTATTAGCTACTATATGTCCTGCAGGAAATGTTGTTTTATTTTCAGTCTGACACACTGCTCTCTGCTGACCTCTCTGGCCGAGCAGGAGCAGAGCAGGAGAGGTTTTCTATGGGGATTACCATAGAAAACCGAGACAGAGTTCCTGTCTCGGCCAGAGATGTCAACAGAGAGCACTGTGTCAGACTGAAAATAAAACAACATTTCCTGCAGGACATACAGCAGCTAATAAGTATAGGAAGACTTGAGACTTTTAAATAGAAGTAAATTACAAATCTATATAACTTTCTGATATCAGTTGATTTGAAAGAAAAATACTTTTGCTGGATAACCCCTTTAAATCATACCTGTCATCAGAAAACATTTGATATGTCGTTGCTGAGACCCTTATTGATCAGGAGAGAAGCACAGGACAGCACTTTCCTGCTGTCAATCATTTCTGTCCAGACAGCCCCATACACTTCCATAATGGAACTGCTTAGACAGACATCACTGCAAACCGGGGAGTAAAATATGCTGCCACTTCTCCTGACTTTCTCTCCTGATCGGTGGGGGGCTGCTTCTTTAACTGCTTAAATGAAAGGTAAGGGTGGAAAGTCATATCTACCAAAGTCTCTGTGCTGACCACCCTCTTCCTTCCCTGATCTCTAGATATATAACTGGGAGAAGCATGTAGAAAGTCCATGGAACACACCTTCCTCATGTGCTTCTTCAGCCTATATGTAAAGATAGGGGAAGATTTATGCATATATAGATACCACACAATAAAAATAAAGTAAATACAAAAAAGAAAGGGGAAAAAAAGGGGAAAGGGGAAAAAAATATATATATATCATGGCCAAGGCTGTGCTATGCTATGCCATGCTATGTCAGGGGTGAAAAAGAAATTTCAATAGTGCTATTAGTGGACCTTCACCTGGAGCAGTCATGCTTTGGGCACTGCACCACCAGTAGCATAGAGATATTGGAAGTTGCTACCTCCACCTGTCAGGAAACCCATTGTCAAATTGATGGGAGATGTCATGCAGAATAAGCTGAAGGCTAGGGTGAACTTGTCCCAGAGATGGACCCTTTAAGCATCAGGAAAACACATGCAGGCAATGATGAAATAACAAGGTTCATTTATTAATAAAATTCAGTGCAATGCATTTCAAGGGTTATTTCCCTCTTGATCAGTTCCATGTCTTATACGTGTTTCATGCCATGGCTTCCTCAGGGGGCACTGGGATGGAAGCCAGGGGTCCCCATAAATATGTCCATCGAAAGTAACTGCTATTGGTAGGCCTTCACCTGGAGCAGTGATACTTAGGGCACTGCACCACCAGTAGCACAGAAATATTGGAAGTTGCTGCCACCTGTCAGGGAACCCGGCGTCAATTTGATGGGAGATGCCATGGAGAACTTGCTAAGGCTAGATAAAACTAGTGGAATTTTCTGCGCAAACTTGTGCCAGAGATGGACCCCATAAGCTTCAGGACAACACATACAGACAATGATAAAATAACATTGATTTATTGATTTATTAATAAAAATGACGACAACGCATTTTGAGGGTTATTTGCCTCTAAATCAGGTCCATATCCTATTTGTGTTTCATACCATGGCTTCCTCAGGGGGCACTGGGATGAAAGCCAGGGGTCCCCAAATATATGTCCTTTAAAAGTAACTGTAATAAATATCACCTGGATAAACTCACAGGCCGAGAAGTAATGAAGCTGCCTCGGGATATACAGAGATGGAGCTGGCAACTTGCAGTAATAACCAGAAATGACATGTGACATACTGTAACACAACTCTAGGGGCTGCTCATATGTTCTTGACAAAAGAGGTAACAGCAGCCCTATTGCTAGAAGGTCACTGTACCAGCAGTTGTCTATTGTAATATGCTGCAATGTAATTCTGAATGCAGATAATTTACACTGATTGTGAGCGGAGAGCAGCGTGCAAGTGTGTGAAAAATTGCTGCACCTAGGAGGATTGTAGTGCTTACTAGAGATGAGCAAATACTATTCGATCAAACCGCTATTCGATCGAATAGTACGCTATTCGAGGTATTCGACCACGGTCGAATATTCGTGCAAAAATGCAGTCGCCCTCCCACATCCCCTGGTGCTTTTTCCAGCCAATAAACATGCAGGGGGTAGGGACAGTCACTAGGAGAAGGCAGGACTTTAAAAAAAACCTCCAACTGTGATTGGCTGGCTAAGCCATGTGACCTCCTGAATAAAAGAATAGTGATTTGAGATTTGTGTCACTTGCTGGTTGGAACTAGAGAGGGACAGTCTGTAAAGCAGGGAGAGACAGGTTTTAGGTAAAGTAAGGTGGGAAGGGACCCCCAAAAGCCCTTGTTAGGGCTAAAACTATATAAAAACAGACATTTACAAGCTGTTGTGAGACAGGCAGTGTGTCTACACTGTATAAGCAGTTGTGAGACAGGCAGTGTGTCTACACTGTATAGGCTGTTGTGAGACAGGCAGTGTATACACACACTGTATAAGCAGTTGTGAGACAGGCAGTGTGTCTACACTGTATAGGCTGTTGTGACACAGGCAGTGTATACATACACTGTATAAGCAGTTGTGAGACAGGCAGTGTGTCTACACTGTATAAGCTGTTATGAGACAGGCAGTGTGTATACACAGTGTGTATACACACTGAGGCTGGGTTCACACGCTGTAACTGTGCGGCTGTATTTTTTATGCGGCTGTAAATGTGCGGGTGAAACTACTGCCGTGGGAAAAAATAGACATGCGGCTCAAAACATACGGTCATTTACTTGGAAATCTGGTTCAACTAAAAATAACAAATAAAATGTTAAGAAAGTGATGCAAACACCTCTGGATGCATCTGGGAAAGCAGGGAAACAGTTTACATGAATCGCTATTACCGAGGTTTGCGATCCCCTGCAGTATGCCGATGTCTCTCATGGTTAATATATTGAATTAATAAAACACATTTTCTTTGTAATAAAGTCCCTTTTATTGTTCAATAATTAAATGTAAACGATTCCATCATTTTGCAATTAAATATACTGTTAAAATAAATATATATATAAATAAATGTATATTTATATATATATTTATTTTTTGACAGTGTATTTAATTGCACAATGATGGATTCGTTAGAATTAAATTATTGAACAAAGAAACTGTATTTATTTAAACGAAAATGTGTTTTCTTAATTAAATATTAATTAGTACAGGAAGCTCTATAAGCCGTTAATTCATATTCCCGGCAATAGAGCATTCTGTACTAATCATCACTTTACTTTAATGAAAACATCAAATGTTTCTTCTAATTATGTTATCACAATAGCATTATTAGAAGAAACATTTAGAATTATATGTGCGCTCAGCTGATTGGCTGTTCGGCTGAGCGCACATATAATGAGCCGGTCCGCAGTACAGTGACTTCATTGTGCTGCGGACCAGCGAAGAGGACACATCGGGGTGAGTATAGAGCTCTCCCCGGCACTGCACCCCTCCCAGCAAGGAAGGGGGGTCACTTAACCCCTTCCTTGCTGGGATGGGTGCAGTCTGACATCAGTCTGGCCCCCAGGGGGTTAAGGGGGATACGATACATCCTCCCTTAACCCCTTGGCGGCCAGACTGTAAGCAGCGATCTGTAAAGATGCTGCATACTGTAAGGTGCACAACACCGCTCACAATGATGGGTGTTGTGCTCCTGTTTGTGTGTTTTTTGTGTGTTTCTCCCTTTTTGTTTTTCAGATATCGGTATCCTGGGGATTACGTCGGATTCCATGGACTACGTCGATGACCAGCGGTTGTTCTTTGAATTTTTTTTTATAAAATGGTCAATGAGGGGTGTGGGGGTGTTTTTATTTGAATAAAAAAATTTGTAAACTTGTGTCTTGTCTTTATTTCTTTACTTTATAGACTTAGTAGTGGAAGCCGTCTAATAGACGGAATCCATTACTAAGTTGGGGCCTAGTGTTAGCCGGTATAAAATGGCTAACACTAACCCCCTATTATTACCCCAGTACCCAATGCCACCAGGGGTACTGGGAAGAGCCGGGTGCCAGTGGTCCCGGAGCATCAAAATTGGCGCTCCTGGACCGGGCGGCAGCAGGCTGGTAAGATTTAGGCTGGGGAGGGCCTAAAACAATGGCTCTTCCCACCCTGGTGTTACCAGGCTGCTGTCGTTTGGTTTTTAACCCGGCTGGTTATAAAAATAGGGAGGACCCTATGCGTTTTTTTTTTTTAAATAAATAAATAATTAAAAAAAACGCATAGGGTCACCCCTATTTTTATAACCAGCCGGGTTAAAAACCAAACGACAGCAGCCTGGTAACACCAGGGTGGGAAGAGCCATTGGTTTAGGCCCTCCCCAGCCTAAATCTTACCAGCCTGCTGCCGCCCGGTCCAGGAGCGCCAATATTGATGCTCCGGGACCACTGGCACCCGGCTCTTCCCAGTACCCCTGGTGGCATTGGGTACTGGGGTAATAATAGGGGGTTAGTGTTAGCCATTTTATACCGGCTAACACTAGGCCCCAACTTAGTAATGGATTCCGTCTATTAGACGGCTTCCACTACTAAGTCTATAAAGTAAAGAAATAAAGACAAGACACAAGTTTACAAATTTTTTTATTCAAATAAAAACACCCCCACACCCCTCATTGACCATTTTATTAAAAAAAATTCAAAGAACAACCGCTGGTCATCGACGTAGTCCATGGAATCCGACGTAATCCCCAGGATACCGATATCTGAAAAACAAAAAGGGAGAAACACACAAAAAACACACAAACAGGAGCACAACACCCATCATTGTGAGCGGTGTTGTGCACCTTACAGTATGCAGCATCTTTACAGATCGCTGCTTACAGTCTGGCCCCCAAGGGGTTAAGGGAGGATGTATTGCATCCCCCTTAACCCCTTGGGGGCCAGACTGATGTCAGACTGCACCCATCCCAGCAAGGAAGGGGTTAAGTGACCCCCCTTCCTTGCTGGGAGGGGTGCAGTGCTGGGGAGGGGGTGGGGAGAGCTCTATACTCACCCCGATGTGTCCTCTTCGCTGGTCCGCAGCACAATGAAGTCACTGTACTGCGGACCGGCTCATTATATGTGCGCTCAGCCGAACAGCCAATCAGCTGAGTGCACATATAATTCTAAATGTTTCTTCTAATAATGCTATTGTGATAACATAATTAGAAGAAACATTTGATGTTTTCATTAAAGTAAAGTGATGATTAGTACAGAATGCTCTATTGCCGGCATATGAATTAACGGCTTATAGAGCTTCCTGTACTAATTAATATTTAATTAAGAAAACACATTTTCGTTTAAATAAATTCAGTTTCGTTGGTCAATAATTTAATTCTAACGAATCCATCATTGTGCAATTCAATATACTGTCAAAAAATAAATATATAGATAAATATACATTTATTTATATATATATTTATTTTAACAGTATATTTAATTGCAAAATGATGGATTCGTTAGAAATAAATTATTGATCAACGAAAGTGTCTTGATTACAAAGAAAATGTGTTTGATTAATTTAATATATTAACTATTAGAGGCATCGGCATTCGGTATCATTGCCGGCTACTTTTGAAGTACTCCGTACGGACCGCCTGTCAATCCTCGGCCGCATGTTCAGCCGCAAACAATGGTCTTGTTCATTTTTTACGGGTCCGTTTACGATAGGGCCGTAGATTCAGAGATAGTGTGCACTGTGCAGCCGCATATCCTATACTTCCAAGCATACACACGAACCACCAAAAATACCGCCGCACAATTACAGCCGCAAATACAGCCGCACTCTTACAACGTGTGAACCGAGCCTGATAGTGTATACAGTTGTATACTGTAATTGTAGGATAATATCTTTTGCTACCACAAATTTGCGCAGTCTGCGTCCAGGGAAGGCGCTGACCAGCCCTTTATTTCTATTGTTGTAAAAACAATTCTATATTCAGTATATGGCTGTATACAGTGTGGGTGATATATAGCTGTTATCTCGCCTCTAGAGATTTGCGCAGTGTGCGTCCAGGGAAGGCACTGACCGGCCCTTTATTTTTTATTGTTGTAAAAACAATTCTATATCCAGTATACAGTGTGGCTGTATATGAAATAAGTTATCTGAGTATTTTTTCCATTATACAAATCAGTTATATTGTGTTTGGAGTCTATAGTTGATAGTCTGTGATAGTGGCGTAATGCTGAAAGTGGATATATATATATATATATAATATATTCATGTGTGCAATTCACATCACTGGCTGGGCAATATATAACTCTGCAAACAATTGTATTTCACAAGTGTACTGAATAAACAAGAAACAAACAGGTACACTTCTACTTTACGTTCATGTACCCTGGCATGCTTCCCCTGCTGTCCCATATGCATTCCAGAGGTGTTGGCATAATTTCCTGAGGTTTCATTGGGCACTTGGTGACCTCCTAGTGGTCGAATCTTGATTTCCAAGTTCCAAGGATTTTTCTCCCATAGACTATAATGGGATTCCATATTTGATCGAATAGTCGAATATCAGGAGCTATTTGAATCGAATCTAATTGAATCAAATATTTTACTATTCGCTCATCTCTAGTGCTTACCAATAGTGTTCAGCGGCCCTGTCCAACTGTTGGGGTTTGGCAACTTTCTCTGAACCTGAATGTTTGGCCCAGTTTGACAGGTCAGCTCGACACTACTTACCAATTAGTCAATTATAAGTGCATATGTAGTACACTCCACAGCGCCACCCAGTGGTGGCTGCAGGCAAACAGAATTGTATTGTTTAGAATTAGTGCAAATGTGATCATTTGTGAC
Organism: Dendropsophus ebraccatus; assembly: GCF_027789765.1. Taxonomy (NCBI): domain Eukaryota; kingdom Metazoa; phylum Chordata; class Amphibia; order Anura; family Hylidae; genus Dendropsophus; species Dendropsophus ebraccatus. The sequence goes on along the minus strand of NC_091462.1, from coordinate 41,479,803 downwards.
TCCCTGGATTTCTTTTCTCGTAAATAGACAAGCTAGCCTACCCCTGCTTTCACATCCAAGTGGTTAAATAAAAATGAGTACCATGGCGTAGAAGTGTCTTTTAACATTGTCACTTGAATTCTGCAGTACAAGTTTGACAGTCAAAACTTTTGGCATCATGTTGGTTAACACTAAGAAATGACTGAATGCATTTTTGACAATGTGACAGATGGAGGAAGCTCAGTGACATATATTACAGGTGTCATTTGATCAGTTTGTCTTGTGGACGTTTTATTATAACCATGTTAGTGACATGAGTGGTTATTATATTTCCTGTCTGCCTGTTTCTTTACTTTTCTACCTTCACGGTATCTTCTGCCGCCTGCTGTCAACACAGACCCCTCATACTGCAGTGTTTTGCTGACAGCACGTTAAATATAACATGAAGATGAGCCTTTAATACAACGTTCATATCTGTCTGCCTGTGGAGAGGGAATGTTTTCACAGGGCACAGACACAAAAGACAAAGTGCTAGAGAAAGTTGCTGGCACGCTAAAAAGAATGAACGGGATGCTACTGCCAACTGTATAATTTTTATCATGCTAAAAGCTATGCTGCATTATTACAAGGATGATTATTTTTTAGTGATGAGCGAATACTGTTTAATCGAATAGATATTCGATCGAATAGTAAGGTATTCGATCTATCGAATATTATCGACTAGTTCGCAGAATATTTGAAAATATTCGATAAGCATTCAAATCCCCCTGCTTCCGTTTTTTCAAGTGGTTGAATAGATGTTTTTCAATAATCGAATACTTGTTCCCATAGACTTTAATGGGATCGAATATTCGAATATTTCACTATTCACTCATCACTATTATTTTTATATGATTTATACCAAACTGCACTTAACCATTTAAAGGGGTATTCCAGCGGGGGGGCACTTTTTTGCTGGGACTGGGGAGGAGGTGGCCGAGGGAAAAGACGTCCACTCACCTCCCCGGTTCCAGCGGCGGGTCCCGCATCGCGCCACTCCGGTGCCCGATTCCTGGCCGCTTCCGGGTGTCTGACGTGGGCCCGAGACGATACGATACCAGAGAGGTTAGTGGGCGTCTTTTCCCTCGGCCACCTCCCCCCCGGTCCCAGCAAAAAAGTGCCCCCCCCGCTGGAGTACCCCTTTAATGACGCATGGCGGGTATACCCATCATGGTGCCATTAAAGGGATACGCTTTTTCACCTACGGCCGGTGAGGCGGGGGATAAGGGCAACGCCGGGTCCCAGATCGCACTGCTCTGGTCCATACTGCCCGGCCGCTTCCTGGTCTCGAGACGTGACGTTTCAAGTCCGCTCAGCCAGTCAGTGTGTGGTATCCTACCACAGGTGTTACAGTCCTATACACCACTTGCAAAAGTCTGTACTTATTGTACTATTGTGGTGATGAGAGTAGTACTAAAGTTCGCCACTAGATGTCGCTGTATTATGTATATGTATTTGGAAGCCGCACAGCTGAAGGATGTAAAGGGTTATTATTTCTTTGTTTGTCACCTGAATCTGTTGACCAGTAGGAGTCTTGTTTTCTTCTTTCCTATCACCCCCCCCCCCCCTTTCTTCTTCTGTTGCACTCTTCATCCACTCACAGCGCACCTTACATGCTGGGAGGAAGTAAGTCACATGGGTGGAGGAGGAGCAAAGTCTTTTCGTGTTGGACATTGTGGAGGAGGGACACAAGCCAGATAGCTCTCCGCAATGGTCCTATCTGGGCCCTGGCCCTCTGCCAGGTCCCCGTATCTTAGTTCAGTCTTAGTCAGAACCCCGTATGGTAAGGTCGCAAGACAGTACACTGCTAACAACTTTCTTACAAGTTATTCTAAACAGCACTATACAATGTTAAACTCCTCTTAGGAGAGGACAAGCCAGAGACAACCTCAACCCACGCCGAGGACAAGGAGACGTAACAGAGTAGGACAGTATCCACAAAAGCCAAAGAGCTAGGAGCTGATCTAGATAGAGCAAAGTTACAGTAGCCTAAGAACTCTATCTTGCAGTGCGTGTGTCAGCAGGGAACCCTCAGCATTCCGCTCATGCCAGGTAACAAGGTCTAGGGCCTATGTCACCCTCTAGGAAGGTTCAGCCGAGTCTAGTGAGCATAAGGTGGTGTGAAGACTAAGTAAAAGTCAATACACGGCCACAGGTGTTGTTGTTCTTCTTCTAAGTATTCATCCTCCAACATCCCGGCAGAGCACATTACTACATGGGCTTGGACTCTCACGGCACCCTGCTCTCTGCTACTCTGCTTCTTAGTATCACTCAGCACTACTCAGTCAACACGACTATATCCTACTTTGTCCTTTGACTATAGATCAGGTTGCTATACTGTCAAGTATTTATTCAGAACTATTGTCAAATGTGTTCTCCAGTGCTTTATCCAGAGAAACCTCATACTCTCGACTCTGTATTACCTGCTGCACATTTGCAAATTGGTAAACAACAAGCCTATTTAAGGTAAAGAGACTCTGTGATTATTCGCTATCCACCGACACAGCACACACCGCAACCTTGGGACGCTTGGGCATCACACATCAACATCTAGCAAGTGACCATCTGCTCCTCCGAGTGGCAAAAGTGGGATTCCTTCTCTGCCACTGACTGGCTGAGTGGACTTGAAATGTCACGTCAGAGACCAGGAAGACCAGAAAGCGGCTGGGCGGTGCGGGACACGGGGAGGTAAGGGGACGTCGTTGCCCTCATCCACCTCCTCTGTGACCATAGGCAAAAAAGCCTGCCAGCCCAGAGTACCCCTTTAAACCTTTCATGGTGGTCTGGAAGGTATCGCCTGGGCTTCAGCGTTGATCTGGCGCTGGTCCCAGCTCAGCTACCACTAAAGGCTGCCTCCAGTAACCCCCTGTAATCAAGTGACAAATAAATATGTATTGATCCCTATGAGAAATTAGCGGATTGCTAATAGGAGTCCACTGGGGGGGGGGGGACAACTCAAGTGTAAAGCATTTGACTAGCTGTGGTTAATAAGTGCAGAAGTGCAGATTTTTGGTCACATTACATAAAAAACACTTTGAATAAAAAGTGATCAAAAAGCCGCATAAACATAAACGAGATACAAGAAAAATTTTTGCAGTTTTGCAGCATTTTTTTAAATGGAAAAATTAAGTGTACCATTACAAACTACAATTGGTGTTGCAAAAAATAACAGCTCATGTGGGTTTTTAGGTGAAAAAATTTAAGCACTGTGGCCTTATAAACACAAATAGGAAAAAAAAGAAGGAAAAATGGCTCAGAGAAGTCCAGCCATAAAAAAATAAAACTTTTTTCAGGTGGCAGAGGGAGGGGAGAAAAGTACCATCATTGATTTCTTACCTCTCCCTGTGCCTCTGTTGTTCCGTCTGACCAACCCCGAGACCCCAGCCAGAAGGCATTTTTTTCCAGTTGTGATGACACTTGACCCGGCTGATGGACAGCCCGTTCAGTCAATCAGTGACTGGCTAAGCAGGCTGTTTAACAACCGGTTAATGACATCGGCTGATCCACTTGGATCCCACTGCCACTGATGTCACATTTTTTTCTGACCCCTTTTCTTTCTCCAGGGCTTTTGAAGACTGGAAGTGAGGGTCTTCAATGCATCTCTAGGAGTGCTCTGTCTCATAAAAAAGCAATGAAGACTCTGACTTCCGGCCTCCTTGAATTAGGCTTAAACTGCAATTACATTGCGCTGCAGGAAAGTGATCATCATGAGTAAGTATACATGCCAGCCTGCAGCCAATAAAGAAAAAATGTACTGCTTCTTTAACCATTTAAGAGAATGGTCTGCAAAAATATACTGACATGTGAATGAGACATTACAGTTAATGTATATTCTATGAAAGCAAAATCATATCTGGAGAAGGTGATTGAAATAGATGAAGCCTATTCTGTCCTATACCCTGTCTATGCTCCTGGCCAGCCTAATGCTTCCTTTACAGTTCCTATATATCTTGCCGTCCTGCCTGTAGACAGTCTTCCTTAGATGTAAGGCATCAATATGACAGGGGTCTCGGTTGGTGAAAGCAACATCCCTACAAGATCTATGTACTTCAAGGACAACAGTCCTGTCATGCTCAGAGCACTAGCAAGCAATGTGTTCATACCTATTTTCTGTAACGTATAGTGCGCTCTTGTTCTCTTTAGCCTCTCTACAGTTATATTTCCCATCTATTTTCCTTTCATTTCAAACAACTTTGCATAAATCAATAGTGAAAGTGAAAATAAGAAATTCTCTCATATTTCTTACAAGAGGGAAATGCTTCTTACTGTCTTACCCCAGTGCTAGATTCGCAGATTACACTGCTCAGTACTGCTCTATAATGCCTTCAATGCTGCTACTTCTGTGGAAGGAACGCAGACTTTTCCATGATTTGTGTGTTCTGTCTATCTAAAAGATCTAAACAGCTAGCCTTCACCCACTCCTGAGATGAGCACAGAGAAAGCTGAACCTTAAGGATAGTGGTTGTTAAACTGGTGAAACAGTAGCAGATATAAGTTACTGTAGGTTGGGTTCACACAGTGTTATTCTGTTGTTGTTATTAGACATCAGCATCCCATCAAAAAGTGATGCCAAGGTACAGTATACTGACAAACAGGGCTAGGTATTCAACCAAACAGAATATCACCATGTGACGCCCCCTAGTGGAATAAAACAAAAGTTAAAAAGGTAAGGTTAATTTTTAAAAAGTGGATTGTAAAGTGGTTCCCTTACATCCCTGTTCAGCAGCACAATATGTGGGGCATTCTACCACCGTTTATGATGATAGGACAAGTGGACATTTAATAGAGGAAGCCTTAACCTCTCTAATAAGCCCCAAGTGGCCTCCTCTTATCACTACAGACAAAACAGGAAGTCTCATCTTAGTTTTAGCCCCAGTGGTGAAAATGAAAACTACAATATTTCAGAATTATTTTATAATAGAAAGAAAAATGGAAAATTAGAAGCAATGTCATCAAAAATCCTTTAAAAATATGTGTAACACAAAAACACTATTTAAGTCATTCTCTGATTACATATTCCCTTTAACAGCATTCAGTGGCATGCTTTACAGCAAGACTCATGGACATAGATGACAATAGACAGAGTCTGTCCCCTGAATGAGAAACATTACTGAGCATACTCTGTAACCTGGATATAGGTTATCCAACAAGAAGCTGCTATTGTCTCCTCTATCTACCGATGTCACATGACGCTGCAATGCTGTACAGATCACCTTACAGCAACCTCCTCTTATCACTACAGACAAAACAGGAAGCCTCAGCTCAGTTTTTACCCCTAGGGCTGAGATTGGAAGCTGCATGATTTCAAAATAATTTTTATAATATAGACAGAAAAGTGGAAAATTAGAAAAAAAAGATTTTTTAAAAAATATGTTGAATATGTATTTAAACGATAAGTCATTTCTGATTATACAGTCCCTTTAAGACCTAAAGTACTTAAATCATATGAATATTCCATATTTCAGTCCAAGGTTCTTTCTTGTTGTGCATGGAACTATTTTACGGTTCTTGAAATTCAACAGTTAAAAACACATATATAACCTAGGGACATTGATCTATATTGAAAAACTAAGAGCATTTTATATTTGACCCCATGGGACCCTATTCTTTATATATCAGTATATACTTATATCAAACATTAAAATGGGATCAGGGATATATGTTTCTTCCTAGATATAGTCTACTTATAAGCACAGGGAACCACCATGGGTGCATTGTGCGCAACAGCAAAGGCTAAACTGTTGGTTGTATTTTGGGAGAAACAATTATTATGTGCCTGGCGAGTGCATTGTTATTGATGATGTGTTACTAATATGGAAGGGAACTGAAGCTGAACTCTCTAAACTGTAATGATTCCAATATCAAGCTTACATCTAACTTAGATAAAGAGAAAATTGATTTTCTAGATGTTCCTCTAATCGTGGATAAGAGGAAGCTCATTCAAACAAAAGAGGTTTACAGAAAGAGTACTTTGGTTAATGCTTTTTTTATCCACAACATCAGAAAGTATGCTTCCTGACATCCTTATGGGTCATATTAAAGGATAAAATGCATCTGTTCTTTAGAAGAAAAATGTAACAGCAACCCAAAGATTTAACACAAAGGTTCAGAGCTTGCGGAAACCGTGGGTGATGTATCAAACAAAGCTGAAGACTCTGGTCCACATTTACCATTGTGTTAGCAACAAAACTTTCATACAGTTTGCAATGCTTTAGTTTACATTTGACACCTTTGTGGACCAAACCCGTTATATTTATACGCTTCTTTTTAAGCAGTTTTTTAAGCAGTTTGTGTAATTTGCAAGAAATTATTTAAAGCGATACTTTATTCAGCTACCCACCACACCAAACTTTAGGTACCTACCAATCTGAAGTTTTGTACAGTCGTGTGTTCCAAAATGCACCTGGTGCCTTGGTTTTGTAAAGAAAATTATCTTTAATCTGCAGAAGTTGAGTCAATAGCTGAGTCAATGAGGCATGGCCTATGGCGTCTGCGACCTAGGCCTGCTACGAGTCTCCTTCCTTCTTCTACGCTCTCCTTGTCATCTGTAATGCCCCCAGAAGTTATGGTGCATGCAGGAGCAGGTGAGGACAACTACTTGTTGGGGGTGCTACAGGTGACGAGGAGGGCGGAGAAGAAGGGCATAGGCCACTCCTCATTGACTCAGCTATTGACACAGCTGATGCAGATTAAGCATAGTTTTTTTCGCCATATCAAGGCACTAGGTGGGGCTAGGGTGATCAAAGGCCTTTAATATGTTAAAGGGTTGAATGGTGTTCAGGAGGGAAGTGTTTATGAACACAAGAACAAGGGGACACAATCTGCAGAACAGGTGGACTAAAACTCTTATCACTTGCTGACATCCAGGCTGTCCTCCTGCATTCCCCCGACTGCTAAAGAACAAATTTCCACACTTTTTGGGTGGTTCCTATAAAATTTCCTAAAAGAAGGACAACTTTTTTTTAGACTTAGTTACCATATATTGAGGATTTTTACTTTGTATTGTATAATTTTCAACAAAGTATACAAGTTATATAAGTTTTTTTGTTATTCTATTATTATTATTATTTTATTATTTTTATTCCCTTTTAAATTAGTGGGTTTTGGCACACTCAGTTTGAAGACTAGGGAGGATGTTGTCCCTGTCTTTTTCCCTGTTTGCCATGCGTTTGCATATACTGTATATTCATTATTAATGTGGGGTACTATGACTATTTGACATAACATTGGTTATGTTAGTCTCATGACCCGGAGATATTATCTATATCTCTCTGTGTGACTCATTTTTAATTACATGTCTTGTTCATATTGTAGAATCTCTAATAAAGCTCATTTATTTTTAATGATTCTATTAGCTTTCATTTCTGTAAGTTTAAATGTAGCCTCAGATCATTGGTTATAGTGTAGATTTGCACCCCTGTACTGTATTGAGGCTTGGAGGTTTGATTTGTGTATGCTGTACGCTCCGCTGTATCTTTTAGTAATTAATATACAGTTGAAGGTCATTGTAAAAAATCCTGTTGCACCAGTGGCATGCAATGCTCCCCTGAGATGTCTATGCAGAAACAGATGCTTACACTGCAGTTGTTCTCTTGTGTTGCTCCTCATCTCTCCGCATTACTTGGGAAGTTGCCCTGAGCACTTGACTTCAGTACTTTGACTTTGATTTTATTAACAGTGAACAAATAAACGAGTAAGGATGCAATATCCATCTACACATTAACTTTTTTTAGTGTCAATATGTTGATTATTCTAATTATTAAAAGAGTACCCCCGCAATAAATAAATAAATAAATTAATTAATTAAATAAAATGTTACTTTTAAGGTCCATGATAAAACCTTTCTATGTTTTTTTTTTTTAAATACAAACTCCTATTTCCGATATCAGTGGGTTTATACAGGGGCGGTCTTGGCATTTCTGGGGCCCCAAGCAAAGTCATGTCTGGGGCCCCCCCATGCCCCCCCCCCTCCTCGACATGCGCTGCCCCCCCCCAGTAGTCCTCTTATAACCCTCCTACCACCATACAGTGATTACATATCACCTCAAAACTGCTCTGAACAAAACAGGAAGATATTACCAATGATGCCATAACATAATACTGCCACACCATGACCCCTATCACTACAGACCCTATAGCAGAGTGCAGTTACATCCAGTGACTTACAGGAGGCGTCTTCTCTGATCAGCATCTTTTACTTTTTTTTTCTCTCTCCATCCAGCCTGGGCCACCTTGAAGTCTTCTCCCGGCTGGTAATCTTCCCTCCAGAATCTGTCAGAGAAATATTTTAGGCTCCAACACATACAGTAGTTAGGTCTCCTGTACCCCTATATAGTAGTTACGCCCCTCTGTGCCCCCACAGATTAAAGGTGTCCCTGTGCTCCCACTTAATAATTAGGTATGTTTTGTGCCCCAGTATAGTAGTGAGGCATATAGGCACTTCTGTGCAGTCCCAATGTAATAAAGACCGCTGTGTGCTGCCCCCAGTTATATAGACCCCTTGTGCGCTGCCGACAGTAGTAAATACCACTTGTGTGCTGCCCCCAGTAGTATATACCTCTTGTGTGCTGTCCCCAGTGGTATATAGACCCCCCTGTGTGCTCCCGCAGTTATATATAGAACTGTGTGATCCCCCAGTTATACATAGCCCCCCTGTGTGCTCCCCCAGTATACTATATAGACCCCCTGTGTGCTTCTCCCAGTCGTATATACCCCGTGTGCTCCCCCCAGTTGTATATACCCCCCGTGTGCTGCCCCCAGTTGTATATACCCTGTGTGCTGCCCCCAGTTTTATATACCCCCTGTGTGCTCCCCCACTTGTACATAGCCTTCCTGTGAGCTCCCCCACTTGTATATAGCCCCCCTGTGAGCTCCCCCACTTGTATATAGCCCCCTGTGAGCTCCCCCACTTGTATATAGCCCCCTGTGTGCTCCCGTTTATATAGCCCCCCTGTGCACTCCCCCCGTTTATATAGCCCCCCGTGCACTCCCCCACTTATATAGAGCCCCCCTGTGTGCTCTCCTGTTTATATAGCCCCCCCTGTGCGCTCCCCGTTTATATAGACCCCCCTGTGCGCTCCCCCCGTTTATATAGCCCCCCTGTGCGCTCCCCCCGTTTATATAGCCCCCCTGTGCGCTCCCCCCGTTTATATAGCCCCCCTGTGCGCTCCCCCCGTTTATATAGCCTCCTGTGCGCTCCCCCCGTTTATATAGCCCCCCTGTGCGCTCCCCCCGTTTATATAGCCTCCTGTGCGCTCCCCCCGTTTATATAGCCCCCCTGTGCGCTCCTCCCGTTTTATATAGGCCCCCAATATATAACACACAAAAAAACAAAAAAAAAACATTTTTACTCACCTGGGTCCGGCGTCTCCTCTTCTCGTCTCTTCCCTCTTGTGGCCGCGGGAAGTGTTTCCCTGCGGTCACAAGAGGCCGCTCTCCCGTTGTCATGGCACCGGCGCTCGAGCGCCGGCACCAGAGACACAGAGCAGCCTCTTGTGACCGCAGGGAAAACACTTCCTGCGGCCACAAGAGTAACTGACAGGGAGGGAGCCAATGGCTCCTGCCCTGTCAGTGCCGCTGCTGCCTGTAACTATGTGCGCTCGTTACGAGCGCACATAGTTAGCCGCAGCGGTCTTGGGCACCAGAGCGGGGCCCCCCTGGATGTCGGGGGCCCCACGCAATTGCGTGGTATGCGTGGTTCCCAAGACCGCTACTGGGTTTATAGTTTCTCTGACAATCCAGCCTATTGTCAGATGGGCGTGAACTGATAGGCTTAAATATCAAGTGATGGGTGTGATTATTCAGCAAAGAGGTATGTATTAGGCATACATGCCCCTCAGTGTAAAACATTTACACAGCCAGATTATATAGTCGCACTCAACACCTGATATTCACTCCCAAAATTAAGTTCACGCCTATCTATTAACTGAACCACACTGTGCACAGAGCATATACACTTACATCACTCATAGACCCATATGGGACTCATATACTCCTTAGGAACATATAGACCAGGGTTGGTGAACTCTAAATGCAAGAAGAATTTAACTTTTCTACATTTGGTTTCTCTTCTGCATACAACTTATAATAGATCCATGACTGTTAAGGTGTCTATACACACCAGACAGTAGACCAAACCAGTTGATTTTAGATAGACTAGCCATCATCTATTGTATATAAAAGCCTCCGAATGATTCCTCAATGGGAGACTTTAGAAGGAAGGTGTTAGTTATGAACATGCCTGATACTTTGTTCCAATTGGAGATAAGCCAGTACCAAAGATATGGCGCAGTGACACACCACCTACTGCTCAATCTTGGGCATTTTTTTTTTTTTTAAGTAAAAAGCGTGGTGTAGACCGGGTGTAAAAAAAATTGGAAAAAGAATATAAGAAAATACAAAACTATAAGAAAACTGTAAGAAAAAGATGAAGGAATCTTACCTGCTTGTGTGCATGATCATAGGAATTAATATGGTTATCGAACTCCTGATGTTTGTAATATTGCTTATCACACAGCTCACAGTAGAAATTTGCCTTCAGGGATTCCAGCGCATTTCCTCTTGAATTTTCCTTTTCAGACAAGTCCTTAAAGAATAGATAATAGATATTGATAGACAATGTTTTCAAACGTGTTGTTTTTTAGCATTTACATTTTGTACTTTTTAGTATGATGAATGCAGCATAACACAACTACTGTACCGGGGTAGCGTATGCCCAAGGTATGGTCATAAAGTGACATGATACAAGCTCGCTTTAAGGTGGTTAAATACCCACTTTCTCCGCTTCCACCCCCACCTCAAGGAGAACGTATATTGGCAATGCATACAAAAGGGCTAATAGAAACCCAAGCGTATCTGACATTTTTCTTCTTATTTGAACACAGTTTGTGTACTGTATATCTGGATTCTAAATAAAGCATCTAACTCTGCTCCTCTCCCAGCGGGAACACCCAGCATTATCTCACAGCTGAATTACATGTTTCAATTCAGCTACACAGTCCGAGCCTTGTCTTCCCATGAAGCTATTTCACCTCTCATAAAACACGCTCCGACAGTCGCACCAAACTCTAACACTGCTGTTACCAAAAGAGGAAATCTTATTTTTATTTAATAATTAGTGAAAATGCCAATAATCTTACAGTGTACAAAAGGGTTGTTTTTAGTAGACCGCTGACAAGGTATCAGATCTATATTGAATAGCATGAGTGACTTTCTACAATTCCTTTTAAGAGAATCTGTCAGCATATTTATGCTGCATGAAGTCCCGACAAGCTACCTCAAAAGTCTGAAATCAAGCCGTGACCCCCTGGATTATGTGCAGGAGGTGGTCTCCCCAGCTTCTACCGCCCAGCTCAACTCGAATGATGGAACCTTTCAGCTATGTGTATAGGAAAAGTCCTGTCAATCAAGCTGAGCTGGGCAGTGAGGGACCGCCTCCTGGACACTTCCTGCAGAATAAAACGTAGCTTTTACTGCAGCAAAAATCTAATGACAGATTACCTTTAAAATAAAGGCCCTATTACATGGAGCGATTATCGTTTAAAGATTTGCTATAACAATTAAAAATGTGTGGTTATCTGTCTGTGCAATAACACCCAATGATCAAAAGACAAATGAAAAATCGTTCATTTTTGTCTTTTAATATGTTGAAAAATTATCGTAGGTATTTCGCAGATCATAATAATGTGTTCACCGATAAAAAATGTTGTGTGGGTTGAACAATTAGTGACCATATAAACGGTGACTGTTATAACCTCAGAATCATTAGCTACAAAATCGCTAGTTTTCAATAGCGATTGTTTAAGTAATAATCGCTACGTGTAATACGGACTTCGGCCATGTTTACACATGGTATGACATCGGCCTTTCTGTGACCTGGCCGAGTCACAGAATGGCCGGTGTTACTGAAGATCAGTACCGGCTAGATGATCTTCATTTCTGGTGAATTCAGATGCAGGTGCACCTGTGTGGGCCCGCATTCCAATTCACCGCTGCACACAATCGAGCATAATCCGGAGCCGCACACTCCATTGTGTGAACTAACATTTCTATTTATTGAATAGCGGCCGCAGAAAACTGACATGTCAGTTTTTCGTGCGGCTGGATGGAATCCCAGCCGGAGCGTATACTTAGTGTATACACTCCAGCCGGGATTCCATTTATTCAAATACAACTTATGTTTAGTATAAATCACGGCTGTTGTTTATGATAACATAAGTTGTGTTAACATGGTCTTAAAGTGACACTGTCACCCCCTTTTTGCATTTTTACTGCAACAGGTGTATCTCAACAGGTGTAAAGGGTAAATGTTACAGGTTTCATTACTTATTTTATATCACACCTCATGGTGCTTGTTCTGGTAAAAAGTTGTTTTTATCACCTGTGGATTAGTATATGTGGGCGGGGCCTTATATGTGACGTCATCACTGCATAGGCCCCGCCCCCTCAGCAGCCATTGGAAGGGCCAGCCTAAAGCTCTAAGCCCCACCCCCTAGATTGTTCCACACCAATGGCCGCTGAGGGGACGGGGCCTATGCGGCGATTACATCACAGATAGGGGCGGGGCTGAGTGGCGCTGGCAGAGCGATGTGGCACATAGGCCGCAAGGCCCCGCCTACATATACCAATCCACAGGTGATAAAAACAACTTTTTACCAGAACAAGCACCATGAGGTGTGATATAAATAAGTAATGAAAGCTGTAACATTTACCCTTTACACCTGTGGAGAGCAGCCAAAATGCAAAAAGGGGGTGAGTGTTACTTTAAGTACAGAATCACTTATGATTTATACAACCAACAACAAGCGTTCCAAACCTTAAAACTGTGGCTTTTAATAAATAGAAATCTGTATTATCGGTCATAAAATGTATCTGTCATTGGGAATGGTGATCTTTGCTCATAATTGTCATATTCCTAGCATATAATTATATGATTTTGCATAAAGTCCTATGGAGGGCAAAGCAAAAGTGATGTGTCTAGTCAGGTCTAGACATGAATGCTAACCTACGATGACCATTCCAGTAATGGAAAACTAAACTCTTAGCATTAATAGAATATTTTTTGTCCAATAAAGAATTTAAGGGGAGAAATGAATCCCTTTCCATAGGATAGGACAATTGTAAAAGACTGCAATGGCTTTCCACTCTGGGGGCCATGAAATTCCCTGTGAAAGCTAGAGAATACATTTTCAGAATATGTTCATGGTATTTGTGATATTCATGCCTGAGAACAGTTATGTCCTGAGAAACTTTAGCCTTAGGATAATTATGGCATAATGACATTTGGGTTATCTTATCTGGCCTGTACCTGCACCCTGTCCTGGTTGAAGGTCCAGAAGAGATCACATTAGGTGACCTTCTGGGGAAAGTATTGTGCTGTATTGTTTTATAAAGCTTTCTACATGACAATTAGCAAGGATATTGATGAATTTATTACTTTAACAGGAAAACCACCATTTCTTGTCTAAAACCTGCTTTTAGTGTCGTAGCAACCATGTTTAATAAGATTTGCGTATTAGCATACCCACTGCCTGTGATACCTGCACCTTTCCCAAGTATTTATTCCATTCTGTCGCATTGTCCTGGAATAAACTTTGCCACAGTGCTCAAGAAAGTGATCTGGTCTTAAAACTAACCTGTCACCCCAGGCAGTCCCCCCAAACTCACCCCACCCCTGGACAGGGACCCGCAGGGACCCCCCTTATGTGCGTCCCACTCCCGGTGCCAGTCCCGCTGCGGAGATCTGGCCGCAGCTCATCTGCGCGCTCAATATGCAAATGTGCGATGTCCAATGGCCATATAAAATCACGATATCCTATGGTCTTCGGACTCATCTCGGCTCATTTTCATATGTGTGTGCATGAGGCTTTAGTCCTTATATAGTTGTTAAAGTATCTGTAACTTACTTTCCAGGTTACGTTAGCATTTTCTAGAGTGAGGCAAGATCTAATATTGTATATCAGCTGGCTCGGTGCCTGAGATACACTCTGTACTACACCAAAGTTATTCTTAACAATTTTGATTACAGAATAGATATCTGGCACTTTGCCTTTATACCAAAAGGTGTTTTTTTGAGCCAAAGTCCAAAATCTCTTATTAAACATTGGCAAGTTTTCTCAATAAGGTGATTAAATCTATTATTCAGCCAGGATTAGTTATGCTTTATACTTTGCAAAGCCAAAGCTATCAATCTATGCATAATAATCTAATTACGAGAATGGAAAGCAAAGTGCCGGTAGAATGGTTTATGATTTGACTCCACCATGCGGTGATGGGTGCAACATTTATAATGAAAAGTGGTTTAAAAGAGACTTAGAGGAATCAGGGGACCAAAAATGGCAAAAAAAAGAGCAAGAGATAGGATCTAACATAATGTATCATTACAATAGGACATGCAGAGCTCCCACAATAGTATTATATTCTCGGATTCTATGGAGAACTAGCAATTGGGTTTTTTGGGGGGATGCAAAATTACCAAAAATTCTTTAGGGTTTTTTTTCTTTTGAAAGTGTTCACAGTCTGGCAATGTTAAATGAGTTTTTGTATTTTTATGGTATAAATGGAAAAAATGTATGATTTTAATATGTTTTTTTTCTTAATTTATTTTACTTATATTGTTGTTTATTCCATAAAGTGTACTTATAGTGCTAAGGTGGCTGACCTAGGGGCCTTTATATGACCCAGGCTACCCCATAAAGGGAGTCTAACCTGCTGATATGTCCCCATAGGGCACAAGGTGCTGAGGAAGACAGTAAATTTCTTACCTTCATCTTCTGTATTTTTGTGATATTAGCAGTTAATGAGGTGTTTTGGTGCACTCTTCTTCCCTGGCTAACCCATCCCTTCTAATGAATATGAGCAGAGCAGAGTGGCCAGGGGAGTTCAGTGCACTTGGCAGGGGGGGTTGGAGTCCCGTCCCCAGTGCATCAAAATGCCTAATTAACATAGTGAATAAACTGCAAATATCGCAAAAATGTTGCTGAGGATTAAGGTAAGAAACTTACCTTCATCCTCAGCGCCCTGTGCCCTTTAGGGGCATATCAGCAGGTTAGATTTTTCTAACTGTTGGGTACTTCTTCATTGTGTTGTGCAGTGGGGTGCAATTGGACATCTACTTATATTAAATGGCTACCACTAGAGGGGGCTAACTGCAGAATGTCTCAGTTTCATGTGACATGCTACAAGAAATTACTTAGCAGATATTTTTTAATTATTAATGATAAAAAAAATTGAGATTCATTAAAAAAGGAGACTGGCCATTGTTGATGCTGGCTAGCTGTTAATAAAGCGAGAGGTACTAATTAATATAATACAAAGCATAAAACATGGCACAATGCATAGCATCTATTGATAAACCTGAAGCACTTTAATTTACAGAATTATAATTGAATAAT
The DNA here is from genome assembly GCF_027789765.1 of Dendropsophus ebraccatus. Taxonomy (NCBI): domain Eukaryota; kingdom Metazoa; phylum Chordata; class Amphibia; order Anura; family Hylidae; genus Dendropsophus; species Dendropsophus ebraccatus. The sequence continues at coordinate 41,464,393 of NC_091462.1, read as the reverse complement.
TCCGACAATGAAAATCAATAGGCAATCTAAACTGCCGTGATTATGCAGCATATTAAAGCACAGAGGAGTGTGATATAGTGTCGGGTGACATAACCCTAATAAACCTACTGACTTTTCCTAATTATTCATAAATCGAAACAGCCACCCAACATGGATTGTGGCCAGGCACTTACTGCAACACTGCAGAATTAAAATGAATGCTGAAGGGAACATTTCATCAGGTTATGAATGATCAGTTGTGACATCAGCGAAGGGGTTTTACTTTAAAGGAGAAGTCCGCCGATTTAAAATATTTCATAGTCGGCAGGGGGCAACATAATAAACAATCGCTTCTTACCTCTCCCCGTGCCAACGAAGCACCATGTCACAGGCTCCAGGACCTCAGCTGGAAGGCATTTTCCCCCAATGTCGTCACTTCTTGGGGGGAAAGGATTGCCCAATCAGCCAATCAGTGACTGCAGCAGTGTCCCGCCCCAGTCACTGACTGGCTGAGCTGGCAGTCCATCAACCTGGTCGTGGTGTTTTAAGCAAAGGAGATCCTAGAGCCTGGTGGGGGTCCCGGAGCGGCAAGCCAGTGCTGCAAAGGCATGGGGAGAGGTGAGTAGCGATTGTTTATTATGTCCATGCCCCCCCCCCCCTTTCTTGGTGTGAAATCTGTTTAAATCACCATTACATTTTTTTAATTTAAATTTTTACATTTTTTAAATGACCATTGCACCATAGCCTAGTGGTCAGATCCACACCGATCAAACATCTATCGAGTTGATTTGTGATAGATATTTTTGACTGGAATCCATTTATATGTGGATATAGATTACAGTACCTCATAGCGTTCACCATATTTCATATGGAAGTGAAGACTTTTGGGGAGCACAGCCCACACCACTGAAAAAAGACTCACCTCCCGCTTTTTAAAATCCACTTTTCTAAGAAAAATGATCATGATGATAGCTCAGAAAGGAGCAAGTCATGATAATTATTGTCCTGTGTAAATGAGCTTCTAATTACAGTGTATTCAGGCAGGCATGACCTGTGAATACATTCTTGTATGGATGACACATAAACAAGCACCATAGAAACCAGCAGCAATGCAAATTACCCAAGAATGGAACTGTTTTTCAATCTATGGCCCCAACTACCTTCATGTATATTCCCCAAACAAACTCTGTAAAGAAGCAGTGCTCTTTTTTTTATTATTTCCTCCCCTGCTGCAGGCTGATATGCACACTTACCATTGACGATCGGTTTTGAGCAGCACCGCTTCCTTCTGGTGGTATGGCACCGTTCGGGTCCCGCTAATGCCCAAATGACCTCTTCTCATTAGCTGCAGGCAACTGGTAGACGGAAGTCAGACTCTTAAATGTATCTCTATGAGAGCGCTCTCATAGAGATGCATTGGAAATCCTGGCTTCCAGTCTTCAAAATAATTAGGTAAAGAAAAGGGTCAAAAGAGCGGTGACATCACTGCCAATGGGACCCAAACGGCGCCATAACACCAGAAGGAAGCACTGTGTTTGTGCAAACCAAACTCCAAACTACATTACTTCTTGCAGGGAACCTAAAAGCTGTATTGGAAGGCAAAAGCTGTACTATATAACTTTCTGGGAGCTGTTTTAATTTTTAATAGTTTTAATACCCCATTAACTCTAAAAAAAAAAAAATGTAACTGGGTAACCCACTTGAAGCAAACCCCCCCCCCCCCCCCCAAAAAAAAAAAACTGTGTTCAAAATAATATAGATTTTTCACGTCTATAAAATATGTAATTTTCTGTATACCCCGTATATCACAACTGGAGATGAGCGAACCTCGAGCATGCTGGAGTCCATCCGAACCCGAACTTTCGGCTTTTGATTAGCGGTGGCTGCTGAACTTGGATAAAGCCCTAAGGCTATGTGGAAAACATGGATATAGTCACTGGCTGTATCCATGTTTTCCAGACAACCTTAGAGCTTTATCCAAGTTCAGCAGCCCCAGCTAATCAAATACCGAATGTTCGGATTCGGATGGACTCGAACCCGAACCCGGTGAAGTTCAATATATTGTTTTTTATATAAATTTACCCATACTTGGTAACAGTAAATGCAAAGATTATTATTAAGTTTTTAAAATATTTGACAATTGATGTTGCAAATGATGACAAATCACTTTCTCAACCTGAAAGTCTGAGTAAAACACACATAGCTTCATGCTAGGATAACATATCTCTCATGCCCAACCCAACTTGCTATAGGGAAATCATTTATAATGATGGTTAATATTTGCTTATTTATGCCTCTTCACAAACATGCTAATGAGGAATAAAAAAAATATTGACTCGGCTGACTGGTTATATGGTTTGATTATTCATTCTTTAATGCTGGTATTAATCTCATTAACTGACACCGACATAATTACAGAAATTCCCATTAAAGGGTTTTCATGAGAAATGACTATTGTGCAGCACTGTGCATGATAGTCTTCTTGTAGGGCTGGAATAGGGGTCCAAGCACCACTCCCCCCACTGCACAATAGGAATTTCAGAACCAATAAACAAAACACTGGAGGTAAAAGCTCCTGTCACACAGTTATAATGGATTTGCAAATTTTTGGTCAAACTCGCTAAGATTTGCAAATCGCATCTTAACAAGTTTCACTGAAATTTTTTTTTTTAATTTATTTATTATCAAGTTAGACTTAAAGGAATTACCCTGGATTAGAATATATGTAGCTCATTCTCTTCCACACTGTAAAGTTGGGTTGGTTTTGCAGCTCACCTCCATCTTCAGGCATTGGGGCTCAGAAGGTACCAACAAGTACAATAGGCCCCTATAGCCTAAGAAAGACACCAGAGATTTGATGTTTTCCTTATGAATTACTTTATGTTTACTTTGGAACAGGTCTTTCTTATGAATGGGATGTATTTCTCTTTAAAATGGCATTTACGAGGATTAAATCTATTTGACAAACTGTGAGACTATCTGGTGAATTTTGGAAACTGCTTAATGCCCGGCAAACCCAAGACTGATATTATATATGTGCTACATGAGATAACGCTAGGACACTATAAATAAGTTAAACTGCCTTCTCCTTGGAATGACAATAGATATTAAATTGTTTCCTAGCTGTTGTCATTTATCACTTCTAAAGTGATTGTAACTGCATGTTGTTTCCAAGCAGGAAGTCAGGAAAAGATGATACAGACAACAAGCTCAGCGGGATTTGATATTTCATTTTTTTGCCTATGAATATCTTCTGTGCCTGTATCTTTGGAGTACAACTAAACGATCAAAGGGGGCATATAGCCACATGTGGTGAGAGCTGAAAATACAAATATTTTAGAAATCAGTAGGGTTTACTATGGCCTCCGAGTACTTTTACAAAATTGTCCAAATATTTACAGTCGCTCTTTAATAACTTGACATTTCCAGCTAAGGAAAAGTATAATGCATATACAATACAGTCATTATAAAGTCCCGTAACCTATTAATGTAATATATATAATATGTTAATTAAAGGGAACTTGTGACCATAAAACGCTAAATCTAAATTATCGATTATAAAAATTATATTATAAATCTAAATTATCGACATCATGTATAGAGCAGGAAGAAAGGTGCAGATTAAAATATATCTTTAGGGGAAAAGACTTAGTATAACTTTAAAATTTTCGATTAAAATCTCAGAGTTTTTCATGCTAAGAATTTCAGTCCATTAAGAAATACAAAAATGAACAGCACTCCATAGTATAGAAATCAGGCAGAAGGGCACCAAGAAAGAGAGAAAATGGAGATTCTCACCTGATGCTGTTGTGCAAATACAAGGCACAACACTCTACCACAGCAGGTGTATGAACCGCAGCTACTCCCAGGTAACCACAATGGGATAGTAACCGCAACAAAAAAAACACTCCACAACTGGGTCCAACGGGCGCAGGTCCAGGTAAAAAAAGAAAGCCAAAGGAAAGTACTAAAAATTTATTTAACAAAATGACCCAATGCGTTGTGTCATTTTTAATACATTTTAGTACTGTATTTTGCCTTTCTTTTTTACCTGGACCTGCACCCCTTGGACCCAGTTGTGGAGTGTAGGATTTTTGTTGCTGTTACAGTACATTAAAGGGGTTGTCCGGCGATAAAAAATTATTCAAATTATTCAAAAGTTACAAGTTATACTGAGACTGTTCCAACAAAGTTATATCAATATATATCAAGTATATTAAGTTGTATCGATTTGCTCAGTTTTTCTGCTCTATAAGATGTTGATAGATTAGCATTGTCTTTTTGACAATTTGCCTTTAAAAATAGCTGGTAAACTTATTTTCAAAGACCTTGGACTTGGACTTGTCTGACCATAGAGGAAACCATCGTTACCAAACAGTAAAATATTATTTAGAAATATTTAGAAAAGGTGTCAGTTTATATGACAATTATTACATTTTACAAATAATGTAGCTTTTATTTATCGTAGCCATGATGTTCTTTCAATTCTTATCCTGGTATTACAGCCAACAGAATGTACATGTAAACAGCATGGCTTCCTGTTAAGGTATGTGATAATATTTAGAGTTTTAATGATTAGCTTTACTATATATGTGGTCCAAACAATGGAAACTGCAGCTCAATTTTTCCAAATTTAAAAAAATGAGGGAAAGGGAATCCTCTATCCGAGTATCATATTGGTAGTTCTGAAGACTTCAGAAGAGAAGGATTTAGAGGTAGTGACTTCTGACAGCCTTAAAATGAGTCACCAATGCAATCAGGCTGTATGGAATTCTAATCGTATGCTGGGTTGTGTAGCTATAGGCATGACCAGTAGGAAGTGGGAGATTGTGATCTAGTGAGGTTTCTGCTTGCTGTGCTGCAAGCTACACATAAGGCAATATAGAGGATGATTTTGTAGAGACCCGTTAGACCCGTATTTGTGCTCATCACCAGCTTTTCTGGTGCCTTCACTTAATGGAAAAACAGTTATGATTACTGGCTAATAGGCTTCTAGAAAAATATTTGTTTAACCTTTTGAGGACCAGGCCCAAAATGACCCAGTGGACCGCGCAAATTTTGATCTTAGTGTTTTTGTTTTTCCCTCCTCCCTTTCTAAGAGCTCTAGCACTCTCAGTTTTCTATCTACAGGCCATGTAAGTGCTTGTTTTTTACAGGAATAGTTGTACTGTGTAATGGCGTCATTCATTTTACCATAACATGTATGATGGAATTCCAAATATATTATTTATGAAGATATAAATAGGTGAAATCGTAAAAAAGAATGCAATATGGTAACTTTTTGGGGGTTCCTGTGTCTACGTAATGTATTATATGGTAACAGCGACATGATACAATTATTCTATAGGTCAGCCCGAACACAACCATATGCAGGTTACACAGATTCTCTAATGTTATATATATATTTTTTTATGAAATCCTTTTTTTTGGCAATTAAATATTAATAAAATGGGCCTATTGTGACACTTACAACGGTTTTATTTTTTCACCTACGGGGCTGTATGGGGTGTCATTTTTTCCGCCATGATTTCTAGTTTTTATTAATACCATATTTGTGAAGATCGGACGTTTTGATCACTTTTTATTGATTTTTTTTTATATATAATGTACAATAAAATCGGTAATCTGCGCACTTTTTCCCCTCTTTTCGTGTACGCCGTTCTCCGTTCGCAATGACGCTTGTTATATTTTAATAGATCGGACAATTACGCACGCTACGGTATATTATATGTTTATCTATTTATTTATTTTTATATGTTTTATTTATATTATGGGAAAGGGGGGTGATTTTAACTTTTATTGGGGGAGGGGTTTTGGGGTAGTGTAATAGTGTTTTGAACTTTTTTTTTTTTACACATTTGAAGTCCCTTTGGGGGACTTTTACATACACTACTTGGATTTTTACACTGACCATTGCTATGCCATAGGCACAGCATTGATCAGTGTTATCGGCGATCTGCTCATTGAGCCTGCCTGTGCAGGCTCAGTGCAGCAGATCGCCGATCGGACCGCACGGAGGCAGGTAAGAGACCTCCGGCGGTCCGTTTCAACGATCGGGACCCCCGCAGTCATGCTGCGGGGGTCCCGATCGGTAAGTGACAGGGGACTCCCCCTGTCACTTGCACTTAAAAGCCGCGGTCGTGCCGCGATCGCGGCGTTTAAGGGGTTAATGACACACGGCAGCGCGATCGCTGCAGCGTGTCATTACCGGTGAGGTCCCAGCTGCTCACTGCAGCCGGCCCCCACCTGCTATGAAGCGCGCTCCGTTCCGGAGCGCGCTTCATAGCCGGAGAAACACCCAGGACGTAGGGTTACGTCCAGGGTCGTCTGGGGACAGACTTCCATGACATAACCCTACGTCCAGGGTCGTCTAGGGGTTAATATTAAAAATTGCGTATTAATAAAAAAAGTCTTTAATATTACAATGGCATGGGCAAAGGTAAAAAATCGCATCCATAAGGGAACCGTAAACCCTGTCCTGGACCCAGACCACTGTTCCTGCCTACTTGGACGATCTACCTTAGGCGGTGACCACCATTTCTGCAATGTTAACATCAAGGGTATAGAATGTTTGACAGTTCAAGTCAAATAAGCAGCGAGTTACGGATAATGCTAAATGCTAATCAAGAGAAGTCCAAAAATAAGCCAGGGGTTCAGAACCAAGAGACCAGAAACAGAGACAGAATCAGAGGCAGAATTAAAAAACAGTAAAAAGGCCAAGGTCAAACACTTACAATAGTGAGGGACAAAGTCAGGATCTGGGGGCGTAATTGGAGGAAAGCCAATGTCAGGAATGCAGTAGTTAAACAAGAAAACTGTCACATCCATAGGGGAACAGTAAGCCCTAACTAAACCCATCCCACTGTTCCTGCCTACTTGGATGTACTGCCCTAGGCGACAGACCCAACTGTGCGACAGTCCATACGCTGCAGGGCCAGTCAAGAAGGGTAGTTGACAGTCCATGTAAGCAACAACCAGATGCGTAAAAGCCACAAATCAGAGTCCAAGCACCGTAATCAATAATAAGCCAGAGGTCAGAGCCAGGCAAGACAATGCAGTACAAAATCATAACAAGGGAATACCATAACACTGACCAAGGTCTGACAAAGTCCCAAATACAAAGTCAGAATACAAGCCAAGGTCAGGAAACAACAGTTGAGGTGTCAGGAGCCAGCCGTCACGCCCGACTCATGGCACTGCCAGAGCCGGTTGCTGAGAGCGCACCAACAGCACGGTGGCAGCATCCTCTGATCTTGACGTGGCCGGGTCTTTACCATCCCCTGGCTGAATGGCACAGGGGCTCACCATTGTAATCAGCTGACTGGAAGCCGGCATCGCCAGTCAGCTTTGGATATGTAGTTGAAACTGGAGTCTCAGCCCCCATAAGTATATTCCCCTATGTGTCCTGTGAGAGAGCCTCTTTGTGAGAGTGACTAAACTAGCGTTTATCCTAATTGTATTCTTGGTTTCCTGATTCAGATTTTTGGCTTATTGACTTTCCTCTTGACTCACGATTTTGTACCTCACCTACCATCTGTTACTGACCTTGCTACCTGCCCCAATGTATTGGGTGTGTTCATCTTGTCCAAGTTTTGTGTTTACACCTGTTCAGGCCAGGGACTGTCGCCCAGTTATCTGCTGCAGTTTCGGTAAGTAGGCAGGGATAGCAGCGTGGGTGTCAGTGCAAGTGCCTCACCTGTCTCATGTCTTTCAGTCTCATACCTGACATGAGGTCGGGTACACAGGATAAAGGAACACATTAGGAACACATAGGTGAAGTCAGGAAATCAAAACTATCACTGGCAGCTATGGAGCATCAGATTACAATGCTCAATTACATTTTCCGCCCCTAATTTATATAGAACACCTGGCAACTTGTGATTGGCCCAGCACTCTGCACAGCTGCGTTTTTTGCCCCCGACCACTGCAGCTTATCTGCAGCATAAGCCGTCTGGGTGGGTGTGGGAGCCCAGATAAGTACATGACAAAAACACTTGTTTAACTTGTTTATATTGCTATTAGCTTTGTGTTTGTCATTTTTATGACATGTACGAATATAGATGGATCCTTTGTGAGAAAATTTAAATCAAAACAGTCTTGATCCACAGGAAAACAAATTAAACCAAAACCCTCTGACTCCAAATGTAGCATTCAGAATAAATGCCTGGCTCAACAAACCATCTCTAATGCTGAATAAATTTAAGTTGACTTTAGACTCTCCGTCCAACATTGCATTAAAGTTAATAGGTTTAAAACCACCTGTTCATCTATAGCTCCGCTAAAAAGTTGAAAGCCCTTCTGATGTCGACAGTCGGGTGCGATACAGCATACTGCTTAGTAGCATTTAAATAGCGAGTATGCCTACATTTTTATATTCCGCTCCATTCGTATGCACAGGCTTTGAAAGTGCAGAAAAAGCCTCTGATAAAGAGAGAAAAAACAGCTCATTCAAAGTCTCCTGGAAGCAAATGAATAAACTGAAAATCGATTACATCAAGATAAACTATACCATGAACAAATGTTTTTCATTTCTATAGATAAAACTATTTAGTCATAGGCAATTCATTCCAAACTTCCAGACATGAGCACATTCACCAGTCCTAATGTGAATAGCAGGCTAGATGTGAAAAGAATCTAATATTTTCTCAGAATGTTGAATAAAAAAGTCTATTTTCCAGCCGCACTTAGATGCCTCGCTTAGAATTTATATGGTTTAGTGGTCTGCACTGGTAACTTTTTTTTTCTCCCCCATTTTGCTGGAGCATCTGTTTTATTAGTTGTTACACTCTTCCTATAAAATAGCAATTTTAGAGATTTACTCTCTCTAAAATGCTATTTTAGAAACTTTACTTCTGCATATTGACATGTTTATAGCCACATTCATTTTCAACACCCAAATGATTTAATTCAGGCCAAAACTAAATAATATTTATTATTCACAGGCGCAGTGCTTCGGAGAATACAAAACAGCATTCACACTTTCTCAGCAAAGGAAAAAAAAATATTTTTAGGTAGGGCCTGGCGTGACAAGTGTGATAAACTGGCACATAAAGTAGAAGTCTCATTTGCATTTCCCTGAAAACGTTAGACTAAAGTCTTCCACTATTAGAAATAACTTTGGGCTACAAAGTAGATGGCAGCAATTTGATAAAGAAGTCGTTCACACAAGTGTCGACCATTTTTTTTTTATGTTTCCTTTTTTTTTTGCTGCTGTTGTTTCAACAGATTTTTGGTTTTAAGATACATACTTCATTGTTTCAGCAAGAGGCAAAGATAGAAGGTTTGGATTCTGCACAGTTTAGGGCAAATTATTATATTTGCAAATACTTGACCTGGATTTTGGTAGAATCAAGCAAAGTATAGCTGAACCCCAAACCCTCAGAAACACATCTATCGTGTGTACTATGCAACCCAGTGATAGGACTATCATAAAGCTGAGCCCACCATCTCAGAAATGTTCTGGTTTTCAACCTATCTCTAGTAGACCAATCGAAAGTGATACTGGCAAAGGTGGTAAATATATTGGGCTTGTGTCTTCATCTGTCTTCACCTAGTGTCAACTGATTTATTATTAGGAGTTTACTAGGAATCGCAGAAATATTATAATATTTTGAATGACTTCCCTCTGTTGTTTAACCTGTTGTTAGGGTATATTCACATGAACGGTCTCGCAGCGAGATTCTCGCTGCAAGACCGGCAGGTCCTGGCAGTTCCCACAAACACACTGATTGGCCGGGCGGAAGAGCAGGACGCCGGACCCGTGCAGCGAGGACAGGTAATGTATGCTTACAGCTGGGGAGCCGGGCGGGAGCAGAAGGGGTTAAGGGCGCCAGAATTACATACTCGCTGCGGTCGTTCAGACCGCAGCAAGTATATAGTTTGTGGGAACTGCCAGGACCCCCAGTCATGCAAGAAATTCATACAAGCTTAGGACAAATGACTACACACCATTAGATGTCCATGGTCAACGGGAGTTGTAGTCTTGTAGGGAGCAATTGTCTTGCACATTGGCTCAGATAAGGTTCAAATAACAAACACTGAACAGGATAAAAAGAACTGTAACCAAAAACTCAATAGGCAGAATTATGCAACACAGAAAATTCTAAAACCCACATGGGAGGGGGTTTGCTTCCCTTTAATTTTAGATCTTGCCAAACTTGTCTTATTGTATTTTTTTTTCAAACATTGCAGATGGTGCCATTGCTCTTGCCACCAGCCCTACCCCTTGGAAATATGTGTCCTCAAATAATCCACTAACAACTTATTTAAAGGAAACAATTTAAGCAGGCCATCCCTTGAGACATCAGTGTCAATACATCCCTCTAGCTTAGCCTTGCCAAACACTCAAAGTTTTAGAAATAACTCATGTACAGATTTTGATTTTCGCCTGGGCCACTGCTGCTATATAGCTACTTTTTAGTGTAAAATCCATATTCTTCAAGTTGATTCCTCTTTCAATAGTACATGGTACAACCATATAGTTTGACAAATGGCTATATCAATTTTAAGTGGTATTTTAAAATTGGCTACATCAGAGACCAATCTCTGTCTCCTTCTCATCTACTAGAAACACATGGTGCCTTCTCAGGTTTCTTCCTTTGTCGTGATATTTGTTAGGGCATTCTCTTAAAAGATTGTGGACTTTTTTTTTTTTTGCTGACAATGATTGGAAGGAAACTGGATATTTAATATATTTTTTTTTTCCATTAACTGAGTTTTGTGTGAAATTGATGATTATATTAACCCCTGCACGACAGCCATACAGCTACAGTATATATGTTCTTACTGCAGAGGCCCTATGCAGTAGGAATGTATGAATATGTTCCTGCTGTGAAGGGGTTTTAACCAGAGATGAGCGAACCGGGTTCGGGTTCGAGTCCATCCTATCTATCTATCTGTCTGTCTGTCTATCTATCTGCTACCTGTCTTTCTATCTATCTATCTATCTATCTCCTATCTATTATCTATCTATCTCCTATCTATCTCCTATCTATCTATCTCCTATCTATCTATCTATCTATCTATCTATCTATCTATCTATCTATCTATCTCCTATCTATCTATCTCCTATCTATCTATCTATCTATCTATCTATCTATCTCCTATCTATTATCTATCTATCTCCTATCTATCTCCTATCTATCTATCTATCTATCTATCTATCAGTTCTTAAGTAAACTGTATTTGTAATCAAAAATATCAGTTTTCTTGAATCACACACATTATATATCCTACCTATTTTACTCTGTGACATCTATATATTTTTTTTGTCTACATATCTTACCAGTGTTTTTATTCAATATTTTTTTGCCATTTGTTTGTGGGTTTACTGTATGTTTCAGGTCAACAGATAAAGCAGGGTTTCCTCCATTGAAGCAGTATAAGCAGAAAAAAAAAGATCATCTATGTAACTTAAAAGTGAATCGCAAAACCAGACTACTTACATTATACATCAGGTTTGATCTATTTGATATTCTTAAAGAATCAGTAAAAGTTTCATAGCAGGTCTTATAAGGTTACAGACAAAGTAGCTATATAAAGCTGTAACAAGGATTTGGCGGCTTCTAACCAAAAGCCTGTTATAAAAAAAATCCATAGGCTGTCCAGATATAGATTAAATGACTTGATGGATAGACAGGTAAGATACGGTATATACACTGTACAGATGGATAGATCCGGGAATCAAGTAATAAGACTCAAATAAGTCATTGATGGGCCCTATGCCAGTATTATTAGGCCAGTTATAAAGACTCTTCTATGCAAGCAATGTGATTCTCTGTCTAGGACACAGCTTCTTATCCCTCCCCATTATAAAAGACAGCCCTCTCAGTCCTTCATTGGACTGTGTAAGTATTAAAGATGAGTGAACTTCGAGCATGCTCGAGTCCATCCGAACCCGAACGTTCGGTATTTGATTAGCGGTGGCTGCTGAAGTTGGATAAAGCTCTAAGGTTGTCTGGAAAACATGGATACAGCCAATGACTATATCCATGTTTTCCACATAGCCTTAGGGCTTTATCCAACTTCAGCAGCCACTGCTAATCAAATGCCGAACGATCGGGTTAGGATGGACTTGAGCATGCTCTCTAGTCAGTATCTAACAGTCCTCTCAAGTTTGTCCTTCAGACATCTGGAAAGCCCTAGATGTTTTGCCTTTTACTCTTCTGTATAAACTAAGCAGTTAACTTTAGCGAGAATTCAATGGCGGAGGCCAATAACACTGCAGCCATTCACTTCTCTAAATGCCGCAGCTTTTCAATGCCGTTGTTGAAATGAAACTTGTAGTTATTTGCTATTTTCTTGTCAGTTAAATGTTTTAAATGACTGATGAGCATTGTCGCCAGCAAGACTTTTATCTTGGACATATTAACTTGCCATTTTACTTCCAAGCTTGGTAGATTCTGCTCTCAGATTTGATAGAGAGAGAGCGAAAACGATAGAGAATTGGGTAGGCATTCGGAAAAAAAAAAAAAAGCTTTTATATGAGCACTGTACGATAAGTGGCGAATGATGCATTGAAATGGAACTAAGACAATATGTCACTGTGTGTTACAGAACGCATCACACTTTCATTAAATTCCAAACCTGTTTTCTATTTCCAATGCCAATGTCACTGGTGGACAACATTTAATGTGTCTGACAAAGATTGCATTGCACTGTTACTTGCTTCAGACTGCATGATCACATAGAGACGGATACCAGGTGGAAAATGCATTCTATTGGGTAGGTTTTTTTTTTTTGCATATGTTGACCCAGATGAAAAAAATATTAGGCCTAAATTTGCAAATTTTAGACAAAAAAATTTTATTCTATAAATTTACTTTTCTTAAAGTGAAAAGGAAACCCATACAGAATAATAAGGAGCGAGTCTATACAGTGGACGATGAGAATAGGTTGGAAATGCAATTATTTTCTTTAATGATAGTAAGCTGTATCCTAGATCAGACAGCATTGGGACCAATTTATTGAAGCTTGTTGTCTGATATGCTTCACTACATCAGCACTGAGAAGCAGCTTAGTTGAATTTACTGATGGGTTTCTGTCTGGCCTGTCTGCCTGGGAACTAGTCATGAATGTGCATGTATTCCCATGGCAAGGTGTATACATAATTTATATTAAGATGTATATAATGTATGTATACATTATACATATCTGCAAAAAAGATACACTGGAAAACTATTTTTAGGCTGTTCAGGTTTCAGAGATCTCTTGTGATGTTTGTTTTTACACAGTATAATCTATATGGCCCTGTGAGATGAGATTTGATGGCTTCATTGCATTGCAAGGTAAAGAAGCAGGTCAATTTTCCGTAAAGCGACTCTGTACCCACAATCTGACAACTCCAAACCACTTGTACCTTCGGATAGCTGCTTTTAATCCAAGATCTGTCCTGGGGTCCTTTCGGCAGGTGATGTAGTTATTGTCCTAAAAAAACAACTTTTAAACTTGCAGCCCCGTGCCCAACGGGAGTATCTGTGCCCTAACTTTGCACAACCCCCTCCGTCCCTCCTCCCCACCCTCTTCATCATTAGGAATGCCACTAGAACATTTTCTCCTGCCTGAACACTGCACAGGTGTCTTAACGATCCAGTCCATGTTCAGTATTCACACAGCTGACGAATAAAAGACAATCTGCCTGGAGCATTCCTAATGATAAAGAGGGTGGGGAGGAGGGACAGAGAGGGTGTGCCAGCCTAATGCATACACAATCTAAGCCCTGTCCGTTGAGCACGAGGCTGCCAGTTTAAAAGTTATGTTTTAGGACAATAACTGCATCACCAGCTGATTGGACCTCTGGACAGATCTTGGATTAAAAGCAGCTATCCGAAGGTACAAGCGTTTTTTTTTGGGGGGGAGGGGGTCAGATTGTTGGTACAGAGTCGCTTTAAGCTATATCCCATAGATTACATATATTTGCTGAATTTCCAGGACTTTTTTTTTTTTTTAATAGAAAAAAATTTATATATTTTAAAATATTTTTGCATTTCCTAGAGTAAACAAATTAAGGAAACAAGTAAATTGACAAGTGTCGATTTATAAGAGATTGAAACTTATTAATGGCCGAAGTTAATACTTGCTATCAAAGAATCTCTATATAAAATCTCAAAATGAATATAATGCAGTCACATTCAACCAGTTCCTTGACCATGCTGAATAGTGGCATTTGCTGTTCTAACCCTCCCAAGCTGGATCTTTAAATCATTCTGTAGGTGGTTGACAGCCGCTAGTAATAGATGAATGCACAGAGCTTGCTTTAGTGATTTAAATGGCCACTGAGTTCTCAACAAAGTTAGCATAAATCAATTGTACAAGTGAATGGAAGAAACTTTGTAATATATCTTATTGAAGAAAAAAAAAACTTTCTACCGGTTAACAGGTTCCCCTTCTCCAAATAAATAATTCACTTTAAAGAACGTCTGTGTCAAGATAGATCAGGTCTATCAATACTTGAGTATTTGGTTACAGCTGTTCAAAGAAGTCTGTGGAGAGGGGAAGGGAGTGGCTACAGAGTAAGAGGCTGATCGAGACAAAACATTAGGTTCAAGCTGTTTTTTGGCGTTTTATATCAGCCCAATGCTGGATTCACAGCCTACACTGCTCATTACTGCTTTTTAATGTCTTTCATGATGCTGTGCAATAGAGATATCGTGGACAGGATCTTCGCTTCTGTGTGTACAGAGTCCTCGCAAATTATCTTTTGCTCCGGCAAAAGATACACCGAAAACCTACTCCACCTTTCAGGTGGCGTAGGCTTTCTGCCGTGCGCACCGACGCGCACAGGATTTATGTAGAGGTAGTCCGCCTCTACATAAATCTCCGTAGCGCCGGAGATGCGGGGACATTTTTAAGTCCGGCGTAAAAAACGTCGGACTTAATAAATGTCCCCCTTAGTCTATGGGACATTTCAGCTGAGACTGAGAAATTCTAATTTTGCACTTGCTCTTTCTAGCAATTGGTGAAGTTCTGAATACTAAAACTCAAATACTTTTTTTCTTTATGTCAAAAGTTTTTTTTAAGAAAAATATTAAGATATATTAAGATATATTATTACATTATGATAGCAACTTAAATGTCAAACTATTGGAATTATTATTCGGTGCAACATTGCCATAAAGCAGCTTTTTTTTTCCTGCCGCTAATGTTATCTTGATTCGTGGTGCTTGGTTTTGGGCTTACATAAGTTAGAGAAACATCAGTCATAAATACAAAATAAACCCATTTTCCTATCATCTATAATCTGAATGCCAGACGACGCTTTAGCGTGGGCTTTATGATAATTATACATTTAAGAGCAAATAAGATAATGACCGTATGCCTGGCTACTCTTCATAACCTTTCCATTTTCTAAAAACACTAACACAACATGTCTCAATTATTTTTACCATTGGAAATATAGACTTTAATGTCACGGATCTCACTTTTAATATAAAATTTTACCATCAAAACTAAATAGTCATTTATTAGTAGTCTCTTTCTAAGCCATGCAACATTAACCGCCGAATCAATCAGATGAATGTAGAGAAATAATATTGTGTTAACTGCCGTCTTTGCCTCGCTTCCACATCACCGGGATAACTCTTGTTTTGGTGAACGAGGAGATGTGTTAATTAATTTAAGATATAATCAGGAAATGAGACCCTCGAGCGAATATATTTTTCTTAGGTAAACATATTTTTTGCACCAATTACATTTTGTTACGGATAGACTAGCGAATGCCACACGTGTTTCTATATGATATTTACAGCTTGCGGACCCACAATACAAATGTTTGCACGAATACATTAGCGTCTATGGAATGTGAGACATCCCGGATGTATGGGTTGCATAAAAGAATCTATTAATGTCGCTGGCAAGTTTGGAACTCTTATAGCGAGAGATTCATCCCCTGCCTTTGTATTAGACATTTGTGTATTGCATAAATCCCCATTGTAATTAGTGGAGGCTTCGGAGGACATTCTTCACCTTTCTTGTACATTTAATAAATGCTTAGTTCATTCGGGCATGCTGTTTGCTTTTTTGTAATTAAAACAAAATGATTACCGGAGAACTACCTTACTATTTGTTTCATATTAGTGTAATTTCATTCCGGAGTTGGATCTTCATTCCGGTTGTCACATGGTGCATCATTTAATGACAGCAAAGATGTAGTGGGCTGTAAAATGAGATTGTGTTGGCAGATGGTGATGAGAACATGGTAAACCGAGCATGAGTATAATGAATAATAGGGCATTTTTTGTTGTTGCTGCCTCCGCTTTGAGGTGGGGCAGATGATGGCTTAGTCATTGCCATTGTGAATACGTAAAGCTTATGCAGTTAACCACTTTATAAATGAATCTGATTAACTGTTATACTTAAGCCCTTAACAACCGTGGGCGCACATTTGCACCCCCACTGCCTGGGCCTTAACGCAGGAAGGCGTAAATGTACGCCCTGGCACGGTCCCGGGCTATGGAGTGGGCTCATGAGCTGAGCTCGCCCCATAGTGGGTTAGAACCGGCTGCTATCGGCAGCCAGGACCTCACCCTCAATGGTGGGCTGCCGCAATCAGGCGGCCGTCCGCCATTAACCCCTTAAATGTCGCGATCGTGCAGCGACCGCAGTGTTTAAATATAAGTGACAGGAGCATCTCCGGTCACTTAGCAATCGGGACCCCGCAGCATGTCTGCGAGGGTCTTGATCGCATTTCCTGACTTCCAGAGGTCCCTTACCTTCTTCCATGCAGTCAGGTCTGCAGTCTTCTGATACAGTCTGCCACAGGCAGGCTCTATCAGAAGATCGCAGATTATACTGATCCCTGCTATGCTATGGCATAGCAGTGATCAGTGAATGTAATCTAATGTAATAATGTAAAAGTGCCCTAAGGGGTCTTAAAAAGTGTAAAAAAAAATTGTAAAAAAAAAAAATTAAAAATAAATTTTACTTAATAAATAATTTAATAATAATAATAAATAATAAATGCCCCAAAGCCCCTCCCCCAATAAAAGTGAAAATTACCCCCTCTTCCCATTTTATACATAAAACACATAAAAAAATAAAGTTAATTAACATATAATATACCGTAGTGTGCGTAATCATCCGATCTATTAAAATAAATCAATACTGTTCCCGCACGGTGAACGGCGTGAACAAAAAGCGGTAAAAAAACGCCTGCATAGATTGCTTTTTTAAAATGACATTTTGTGTATAAAAAAAATCTAAAAAGCGATTAATACGTTTGATCTAGAAAAAAATGTTACTAATAAAAACTAGAGATCATGACTAAAAAAACAAACACCCCATATGACACTGTAGGGGAAAAAAATAAATGCGCTATAGTAGTTACAATATGGCCATTTTAAACATGCCTCTTTACATAAAAAAGTTTTACTGCTAATAAAAATAGTAAAACGTTAGAAAACCTAGTAACCATGCATATCGCTGTGTTCAGACCAACCTATAGAATAAAGGGAAAATGCCACTTTTACCGTAAAGTGCATTACATAAACATGGAAGCCCCCCAAAATTTGCGGAATCGCATTTTGTGACCCAAGTTCACCCCATAAAAGATATTTTGGGGGTTCTGTCATTCATTTTATGGCAGATTGAAATATGCCATTACAAAGTACACTTGCTCCTGAAAAAAAATCCCTCATATGGCCCTGTAGGTAGAAAAATTAAAGAGTTATGGGTCTTAGAAGGCAAGGAGGAAAAAACGAAATCGCAAAAGTGACAATTGGCCTGATCCTTAAGGCCTTTTCAGGCCGGGTCCTTAAGAGGTTAAAGGGGTAAGCCAGGGGGGAAAAAATTTTTTTTAAGTCTTATCAGCTGCAGAAAGTGGTGTATTTTCTCCAGTCTGACACAGTGCTCTCTGCTGCCACCTCTGTCCATGTCAAGAACTGTTCAGAGCAGGCGAGGTTTTCTATAGTGATTTGCTACTGCTCTGGACAGTTCCTGTCATGGACAGAGATGACAGCAGAGAGCAGTGTGTCAGACTGGAAAGAATACAACACTTCCTGTAGAACATACAGCAGCTGATCAGTATTGGAAGACTTGGGAGTTTTAAATAGAAGTAATTTACAGATCTGTATAAATTTCTGACACCAGTTGATTTGAAAATAACAAAACAAACCCTAGACTCATAGAGATAGATACAGAAACTTTCCTGTGAGCTGTAATTGGTTACTGTGGGCAATTTACACCAGTGTATATTTTACTTCAATAAATCTCCCCTATATGTCTGTACATTTACACTACATCTATATATACACCAGCCAGATCACTGCTTTTAGGGCAGAGTAGTGATTGGCAGCTGAACAGCGTGACGGAGCGGTAAGATACAGAGCAAGGGAGGTAAGTGTCCTATCATATATTTAAACAAGCATATATTAAAAAAAGGCCCGTGTCTGGAGTACCCCTTTAACAATGTTAGATCAGATGCGAATTCCCCTTCAAGATATATTACATCCTAAACCTTTTCTTAGACACACTATAGGAAAACAGATTTCTCGTTTTTCCTGCACTCTATTGTTTTTACATTGGCACGCTTTACCATCTTCTCTCCTGTGTAATCAGAATTAGGTGAGAATGGTTTGTCAGAATGTAACAAGAACAATCTGATTGATCAGTCCAGGTCGCTCTAACTTACTGATATGCCCCTATTGCACAGGAGACACCGAGGAGGAAGGTATGTCTCTTACCTTCCTCATCAGTGCTGTTTCGGGGCAGTTAGCCGTGTGCTTCGCGGTCAGTGAGACCATTAGGACAACTGGGGGGGGGATTAGGTGCACTGTCTGCTGCCATTGCGCTGATTTAGCCTGCCCCCAACCGGCCCGCTCCATTTATTATCATTACAGTGCTATGGGGAACAGTGCTCCTAACCCTTCCAGTGCTCCTAACTTTCTCACTGACCATGGAGCACATGGATAACTGCACTGGAATGGCACCGAGGAAGAAGGTAAGAGATATACCTTCCTCCTTGGCATCTCCTGTGCAATAGGGACTAGAGATGAGCGAATAGTATTCGATCAAATAGCTATTCGATCGAATACTGCAGTATTCGAAAGTTTCGAGTTTGATCGAATATGTGATCGAATATTCGAAACTAAATTAACTTTACTAAAAACAGCTAAACAATTATTTAGCTGTTTTAATAAAGTTTACTGCTCCCTGGGAAAGCAGGGAAGCAATATTACAGGGATCGGAATTACCGAGGTTAGCGATCCCCGGCAATAATACTGATTCCTGTAAAAGTTCATATTAAATTAATAAAACAAAGTTTGGTTCTAAAAAAGTTATTTTCTTTGTTCAATAGCTTAATTAAAACGAATCCATGCTTTTGCAATTACATTTACTGTTAAAAAAATAAATATATAAATAAATATTATTTATTTCTGTAATACTGCTTCCCTGCTTTCCCAGATGCATTCCAGAGGTGTTTGCATCACTTTCTAAAGATGTCTTGGACTTGGTGACCTCTAATTGTCGAATCTTGATTTCCAGGTTCCAAGGATTTTTCTCCCATAGACTATAATGGGATTCGATATTTGATCGAATAGTCGAATATCGGGAGCTATTCAAATCGAATCCAATCCAATCCAATCGAATATTCGCTCATCTCTAATAGGGACATATCAGCAGGTAAGATTAGTCTAACCTGCTTATAGTTCCCCTTTAAGAATAAAGTTCAATACTTTGGTTTTTAAATATAGTTATTAATATTTTTGAGAAATGTAATATTGTTCCTCTTACACCTTATCATCATATTTCAATGTTATTGCCATATACTCTCCTGATATGTTAAAGCCAATAGACAAGCAAAGCTTTCACATTAAAAGTTACAGTAAACTGCTTTTAAGATACATAGAAGTGCTGTTCTAGCAATTTGGCACACATCCCATACTAAAGAATATCAGCAAGTCATTTGGCAAAGCCAACAAATATCATAATTCAGTGCATTGAATGTTGCAGCACAGACAAACCTATAAACCTTGACAAGCATAAAAGTATTAATAACACTCATCTTGACATTTGTTTTCATCTACATCCATTGATTTTAGCTTCCATTTTCAAGGTGTTTTTATCATTTTAAATTATATTGAAAGAAATTTCAATATTCTTGATGTGAAAAGGATGAAACGTTAGACCGCTAGAGAGAGAGAGTAAATGTTGTAGTGAGATAACCAGGTAGACATGCACCTGGTGTTCCATAGACTCTGTCACAAAACAAACAAGCTTGAATCTCCTTGTCATGGAAAATCGAACGTCCTTTATATTTGCACTTAGATTCTCATGTTTTGATGCAAATTTTATTAGTGATTTCTCCCTTCAAAAGACATATTTTCTCCAGTCTTTTTATACAGCATAAAAAGAGATTACAGTGATTACATTTCTGAACTGGTGTTTTGATGTCAGAAAGGTGAACTAGAGTCATGTTTGATGTGAGATTCTCTATCACTTTATAATTGACTGAGACGGGACAGCACAACAGCGAGGGATTGGCCAAGAGTGCATTGGCCAAGAGTGACAGCCCACTCAGCCAATCACAGGCTGCAGTGCTTTCCAGTCTCAGTCAGTCACTTATTGGCTGAGTGGGTCAGCCAATCAGCAACTGACTAAGACAGGACACAATTGCAGCCAAGCTGTCCTTCCTTAGTTTATCTATAACCTCAATGACCCAGGTAAAAAACAGGATTCTGCTGCAATTTATACAAAATAATAAAAAAGTCTTATATGACTTGAGCCCCATTTACTATCAGTTTTAAACACTTTTTCAACACTTTAGACATGTCCAAAAATGGGCGTGGCTTTGGTAATGGTAGTGTAACCTTGCTGTGTCAGTACAGTAGCGTGAATATTCAAAAAGCAACCAAATCCACTATGCTTAACTGAGCATGCTCTCTCGACACTAGATGTGACCAATAGTTGGCCTAAACTGAGACTAGGCAATTTTATAATACTTCAGGTTAATAAAACAGCCTTAGCCACTGTGATAAATCTACAACATTATCGAACTTACTTTTGAGTCTAAGTTTACACCGTCTAAAGCAGGGATGGGGAACCCTCAGCCCTCCAGCTGTTTCAAAACTACAATTCCCATCATGCCTGGACAGACGAAGCTAAAACTTTGGCTGTCTAGGCACGATGAAGATGTAGTTTGGCAACAGCTGGAGTGCCGAAGGTTCCCCATCCCTGGTCTAAGGATTAGGATCAGTATATCCTATGGAGATCTATGGTGTCAGAATTACTGTGTTTCACCAAAACATGGCTTTGTTACAACAAAAGTGTGCACTATGGGGGACATTTACAAAGGGTCTGGCAGCGGCATACAACAGGGAGAAGGCACAGATTCGCCCCTTCTCCCTGGTGTACGCCTGCCATATGTCCCACTCACCCAATGGGGGGGCTTGGGGGGGGGGCGCTGGTGTAAATCATAATCCAAATCTACACCTGCTTGAAATTTGGCCAGGATAGGTCCTAATTTAAGACCAGTGTACGAATATGCCAGTCTTCATAAATCCCCCCCTTTGATTCTCTATTTGTGAGCACCCCATGATTCAGTGCTCTGAACAAATTGTGATATTGTTTTAATTATAAGTTTTAATTTTTTTTAATTGAATCCTTAAAGAGAAATTAACAACAAGTTAGGGTGGGCATGTGTACTATTTAAACTGAGGAATTAAGTACACTAAAAACTAAACGTGCCTTATGAAATCTCCTGATGATTTTGTCAAAATAGAAAAAAACCTCTGCAGGTAAGCTGGGGAGGTAGGTCAGGAAAAAACTTTGTCCTCCAACCTCAATTATTTCAGAGGTTACACTGCCTATAATTGGTTTAGCTTAGAAGATTTCCCTGACACCAGACATTCACCCTCCTTCACTTTGTAATTTAATTCACCCATGACTTGATATGCCAGGCCAATCTGATTCACTTTATTGCTCCAGCTCTTTGCTGTACATGACCTGCTCCCTGGATCTGACAAAGCTTGTTCCCCTGACTCATTTTTTATTCGGCTACTAGGCTTTCTTGTTCTGTTTGTATTTTTCTTCTAATCTGTTCCTTAGATTTTTACTTTGGGCAATATCAATCCTGGCATCTGTTATGTCCGAACTGAAAAATAATATTTTAGGCTACTTTGGTCAGTGTTGTCCATAAATCAAAAGTAGAAATAGATCTGAAACATGGAATAAATGCGAATGTTTCCGTTATAGTTTTCCTGTGTAGGTTCCATACTAGTTTGGGCTTACAAACACACAAGTAAACAACTGGCCAAAACAGTTGACTATAATTAATGTGACTTTTTGTATTATCATACTGCCTTGTCACTAAATCTTTTACGCCTGCCATTGTAATGAGTTAGGCTGCCATTCAAAGCTACAGCAGCCTCCAATCTTTTGGGAAAGTTTTCCATAAGATTTTAAAGTGTGATTATGGAAGTTTGTGCCCATTTAGGCAAAAGATCATTTGTGACATTCCAATTCATCCCAAAAAGGGTTAATAGAGTTTGGCAGCTTAATCCTCCCTTCCCTATAGAGAATAAAGGAACACTCGGCATTTCGGGTGTATGAAGAGGACAGGAGAGATGAATGATGGCCAAACCTTCATCAGTTATTTAATGTGTATGAGGGCCTTAAAGGGGTAGTGCGGCGGTAAACAATTATTCACAGAATAACACACATTACAAAGTTATTCAACTTCCCCGTGTCCCACCACCCCCACCCGTGTACCCGGAAGTGTGGTGCGCTATACATACCTGTCACGTGCCGACTCGTCTCCGATCTTCAGTCAGCGATGTCGTCTTCGGACGGCCCGGCCGAATCCTTCCAAGCGTCCTGAGTGCCGGCCGCCCTCTTCAGCGTCATCAGATGCTCAGCTGCAATTGGCTGAGCACAGTTTGGCTCAGCCAATCACGGCTGAGCAGTTGATGACGCGGCCGCGTCATCGGCTGCTCAGCCGCGATTGGCTGAGCACAGTTATGCTCTCAGAGACGAGTCGGCACGTGACAGGTATGTATAGCGCACCACACTTCCGGGTACACAGGTGGGGGTGGTGGGACACGGGGAAGTTGTATAACTTTGTAATGTGTGTTATTCTGTGAATAATTGTTTACCGCCGCACTACCCCTTTAAGGCCCTCATACACATTAAATAACTGATGAAGGTTTGGCCATCATTCATCTCTCCTGTCCTCTTCATACACCCGAAATGCCGAGTGTTCCTTTATTCTCTATAGGGAAGGGAGGATTAAGCTGCCAAACTCTATTAACCCTCTTTGGGATGAATTGGAATGTCACAAATGATCTTTTGCCTAAATGGGCACAAACTTTCATAATCACACTTTAAAATCTTATGGAAAACTTTCCCAAAAGATTGGAGGCTGCTGTAGCTTTGAATGGCAGCCTAACTCATTAGGATTTAGTGACAAGTGATTTAGTGAAAGATTTAGTGACAAGGCAGTATGATAATACAAAAAGTCACATTAATTATAGTCAACTGTTTTGGCCAGTTGTATACTTGTGTGTTTGTAAGCCCAAACTAGTATGGAACCTACACAGGGAAACTATAACGAAAACATTCGCATTTATTTCATGTTTCAGATCTATTTCTACTTTTGATTTATGGACATCAACTGCTCAGCCGCGATTGGCTGAGCCAAACTGTGCTCAGCCAATTGCAGCTGAGCATCTGATGACGCTGAAGAGGGCGGCCGGCACACAGGACGCTTGGAAGGATTCGGCAGGGCCGTCCGAAGACGACATCGCTGACTGAAGATCGGAGACGAGTCGGCACGTGACAGGTATGTATAGCGCACCACACTTCCGCATACACAGGTGGGGGTGGTGGGACATGGGGAAGGGGGCCATTCACAGACATAACATACATTACAAAGTTGTATAACTTTGTAATGTGTGTTATTCTGTGAATAATTGTTTACCGCCGCACTACCCCTTTAAGTTATGCCAAAGTTATGAATAAAAGCCAATTCCTTTTTATTGTGCGTTATTGAGGTCTATATATTTCTTGTTCGGTGTTATTCTGGCTTTGTGGGTTTTTGTGTGTTAGTGCCTCCTGCATCTTCCTTTTTCATCGTTTTGTCTAGGCTTGTGCAGGAATATTACTGGGGAAGCTAATCAAGTCTCCAAGTTAGTTTAGGTTTGGAAAAATAGAGGTAAAGGTATGGAAAGTTAGATAGGTCAGTTTGGTGTTGTATTGGACATCTTCTGTTCCACTTATCTGTCATCTTTTGCACTGAATGAATATGAACTGTCATTGACATCTTCTCCTACAATTTAAGTCATGGGATGGTCAGTTGCCATTCTGTCCTTGTCACTTCTCATATTGATAAGTTGCTTTTATGTTATTCCTATTCTGCCCCACTACAAGCCCTAGACTATAGATGTGCTAAGCAAATCTTATGAACCGAGTTTCATTGCAAATTTTGCAAAAAGTCTGTAACAAGTTTGCAAAAATGGCGGCCACACAATTTACTACACATAAAAAACAAAAAAAGGGTGTGCAAATATTCAATTCAATGTCATCTTACAAATATTTTTCTTTCTACTTCGACGTACATTTTGTGTTAGAATTAGAAGTGTCACTACAAATGGTGATAGGCGAACCTGTCAAACTGTTTTGAGTTCGGCAACATTCTAAGACCCCAAACGCACAGCTTTAGATTCCCCACAGCTGAAGAAGTTGGATGCCGCCCTTGAGAGTCCTGGAAAACATAGATGCAGCCAATGCCTGCATCCATGTTTTCCTGTTGGCCCTAGGGCGGCATCCAACTTCTGCAGCCATGGTGAATTAATTGTTGAGCGTACAGGTTCAGAGAACATTGCTGAACGCAAACAGTTTGATAGAGCCACTAACCAATAACTACAAAGAATAATTGGTCCCACAAAAAAGTCCTCATATGACCCAGTTATGGCTTCTAAAACCAATGCACAAAAAAGCAAGCAAATACCAATAAGCACAGGCCTCATAAGTAAAATGATCATTTATTCAGGAGTCCATAAAAACAACGAGTTTCGGGGTCTTTGTTTCTTCCTCAGGTTGGTTACAGGACATAAAAGGATAATGCTGCGTCCACTGTTCGGTGTTTACTGAACAGCTAAAGATGACAGCCAAAACACAGAGCAGTGAACACTGAAAAGTGGACGTGGCATTATCATTTTCTGTCCTGTGACCTGAAGAAGAGGCATAGACCTCAAAACACGTTGAATAAATGTTGATTTTACTTATGAGGCCTGTGATTATCGGCATTTGCTTGCTTTTTTTTTGTGCATTGGATCTCATTGACTGGTTTACCGGTGGTATACAGATGAGCAATGTCCTAGCTGCGGCTGATGGTCTTCCTATCTACAAAAGTGCGTAATAAACTATTGTGGTTATGCACAACTGAATGCACAACTGAATCAGGTGAGTATGCAGCTATTGAACTGCTTTTACCGATGAGGTGCTTTACTTTTATCTTTTTCTTACATATCCCATGGCTTCTAGAAGGAAAGTAGGAAAAACTAAAAACTCAAAAATAAAAATTGGCTGCATCATTAGTGGGTTAAGTATTAGTTGACCAAAGATGCGCTTACACTGCTAACTAAACAATTCCTGACCATAGTCGCTGAGCAGAACATCATGTTCTTTGAGTTAATTTCTCATTCCCCTATAGATGTAATTGTGCGCTCATTGTCAGGATATTGGGATGCTAATGAGATATGCATTGTTATTAGAATTCTGTGAACATGTCCTATTGTGCATAAAATGATCCTAATGTAGGGTACAGTGGTAACACGCAAGCTGTGAGGTTTTTGAACATGAAAACAATTGTTATTTTCCCATATCAAACGAAAGCTTTGCAGAATGACACAGTAAATTGTCTTCATTAACATAAGCCATTTCATTTGCATATACCATTTCCTCTGCAATTCTATTTAAATGTTCAAATTAAGTGCAATTTAAATAATTGAAAATAAAATGTTGTTATATCTAATAAAAGATGCATTAGAAAAGAAAAGGCTTTTAACATGGAATTGATAAGCTAAAAGTTCTTAATTACCACTGAAGTGCTATACTTCTTGCTCTTATTATCCGGGTAATTTCATTTTTAAGTATTTTTAAGACTAATTAATGCAAAATAAAATCAGTAATTGCCAAGAGCTATCATGTTTATGGCCAAAGACATGGGGGCAAGGTTTTTTTAAACTTTTTTTGTAGCGTTTACTGATAATCTTCTGATATGGCAGATTGAATTCGATTACGCAAACTATACAATTTCACCACAAAGTATTTGGCTTTTAAAGCTGTTAGCCTTTTACCGGGGTTACTGAAGATTAGAAAAAATGGTCCTCGATTTGACTAAGGACCAACAAGCTGTCTGCTATTGTATCTGAATCCCATTCAAGGTAATGGGTCTGAGCTGCATTATTGAGATGGTGCTTTTTCCTGTCACATGTGTCTTTTTGGGCTTCAAGGGAAGACAAAGATCACCAAGAAATGCGCCATACAAACCAAATACTTTGCAAAAAGTGTTTTATATCTAGAGATGAGCGAACCTCAAGCATGTTTGAGTCCATCCGAACCCGAACATTAAGCATTTGATTAACGGTGGCTGCTGAAGTTGGATAAAGCACTAAGGCTATGTGGAAAACATGGATATAGTCATTGGCTGTATCCATGTTTTCCAGACAACCTTAGAGCTTTATCCATGTTCAGCAGCCCCAGCTAATCAAATACCGAACGTTCGGGTTCGGGTGGACTCGAACCCGAACCCGGTTTCGCTCATCTCTATTTATATCCATATACCTAATTATTATTTACCTAATAATTTATTGGAACATCTAGCCAAAAAAAAAAAAAAACATGAAAAAGATGGCGTTTTTCATTAAAATGTTTTTAATGGAACCAGTCTCAGGTTCAGACACAGTAAAATATTATCAAAATATGGTCATAAAATTGAGTGCAAAACATGACTGATTTCCAATGTAATAATTTGCTTAGACTATTGAAGTCTACGGTAAATTAGCCATTAGGGCACACTAAACATGAGTAAATCTCAAGCACATTCAGGTTTGTCCGAACCTGAATGATCTGCTTTTGAATTCCAGTGGCTTTATTAAGTTGGATGCAGCCAATTACACTATGTAACACAAGTTTTGTTCCCAGTTTTTAAATGTTATATTCCAAGTGCTTATGTCTAAAACAAATAAAAAAAATTGCTTACATTCATCATAAACTTCACTTTTGGGACCACGGCAACAAAAATTATGAATTTTTATTATGGAAACAGACGATTTTGCATCTTCTCATTTATACAGTCAGACTAAGAAGACTATAGGCATTGCAAATTTACACAGATTTCCAAAAACTGTTCAGAAGTGAGTGTTTTTCCGAGATTTATGACTATACTGCAAATCAGATTCACGAATCACTCCCCGAATATAGTGGCCCATCATGTTCTTGTTATATTGTCCTTGGCAACGGCATTCAAAGTTCATAATGTCCTGGTGGAAGCGCTCGCCTTGCTCCTCTGAAAAAGCTCCCATGTTCTCTTTGAACTTATCAAGATGAGCATCAAGGATATGAATTTTGAGTAAAAGAAATTTGAACAGCGCTCCATAGCACAGGTCAGGAGGATATGTGGTATATGAGAGAAATGAATGAAAAACTGTCACCTTGTGGGGTTGGGCAAGAGGAGGCACAACACTCAACAACCGCATGTGAAGGATCGCTGCCGATCCCAGGTAAACCATACAAGATGGATAGCAATAAAACAGACCTCCCTCCAACCAGGGTGTGTTTGGGCGCAGATCCAAAAGAGATGCAAAAAACGTAATTATTTAAAATTTATTAGGAATATAAAAATTCATGGCGACACAACGCGTTTCTAAACCATCTGATGACACTTGAGAAAGAAACCAGACCGGTTTAGAAACGCGTTGTGTCGCCATGAATTTTTATATTACTAATAAATTTTAAATAATTAAGTGTTTCGCATCTCTTCTGGATCTGCACCCGAACACACCCTGGTTGGAGGGAAGTCTGTTTTATTTATGGATTTTGAGTGACATCCTGTAGCCCATTGCAGTCTGGGCCAGTTGTACATAGTTTTCATCTTCATGATTGCCTAGGAAGCCGTGAACCACTGTGACAAAACTGTTCCAAGCCGCTCTCTCCTTCCTATTCAGCTTCTTGGAAAATTTACTGCACTCAATGATCTTCTTGATTTGTGGTCCGACGAAGACACCAGCTTTGATCTTTGCTTCAGACAGCTGGGGGGAAAGATCTTGGAGGTAATTGAAAGCTGTCGACTCCTTATCTAGAGCCCTGACAAATTGTTTTATGAGCCCCAACTTGATGTGTAGTGGTGGCATCACTATCTTGCGTGGGTCCACCAGTGGCTCCCACTATACATTGTTCTTCCCCACAGTGAACTCTGTCCGCTTAGACCAATCCCTCCTGTGGTAGTGCGCTTCAGTATCCTGGCTGTCCCAAAGGCAAAAAAAGCATGGATACTTAGTAAAACCACCTTGGAGGCCAATCAGGAATGACACCATTTTGAAATCTCCAACAACTTCCCAGCCGTACTCATCATACTTCAAGGCACCTAGCAACATCCTGACACTGGTGTATTCCTCTTTCAGGTGCACCAAGTGAGTTACAGGAAGAGATGGATACTTGTTCCCATTGTGAAGAAGTACGGCTTTGAGGCTCTTGCATGAGCTGTCTATGAAGAGACGCCACTCATTCGGGTTATAGGTGATACCTATAGCCTCGAATAGACCGGCCACATACATAGCAAAATGCGTCTGATGGATGTACAGTATGCAACCTCTTGATGCCATCTAAGGAAAAAGGATGTCTCTCCAAACTGCAAATAAAAATGTCCAGTCTTTATTCCATGCAGTATCAAAGTACAAGAGTGTACTGAGGATTCAGCAGAGCAAGACTGATCACCCGGTAGCAGAATAACACACAATATACATTTGAAAGTAGTGGTCCTTCCTAAGCTTCTTCTGTAATGGGTGTGGGGTGAAGTGTGAATATCATTATCAGAATCTGAATAGAGAATGAATTCACACCTGTCTAGGTCAATTCCCCTTTGCCTGTGATGGCTGTTGCCCACTTACTATGCAATCCCAATCAATTAGATCATGTCTCTCCGTTTCTTAGGAAGGGCTGAAGTGGCCCTATATAACTGTAGTTATTCAGCTACCAGTCCCAGAAAGTTCTAGATAATTCTGGACAGTTCTAGAAACTTCTTGATAGTTCTCACAATTTCAGAAGCTTCTTAAGTATCTTCAAATATGACGAATATCTTTAAAAATAGATCAATTTCAAAATATCATTTTGCTGACCACAAAAGCAAAGTTTACAGGGAATAATAAAAAAAAAATTCTATTCATTTAGGGTACAAACAATGAGGAAAACACACAACTGGGAACAAAACATTTTTGGAAAATTGTTACTCCGTAAACGAGCACCGATCTAGCAGTTTACAGTTTATGACTGGGCCGTCTAATAGGACCCTAAGGCTGTTTGAAAAACATGGATACTGCCATAGGCCCTAGACCATATGCTGTGTCCATGTTTTCCCAGGACTCCCTAGGGCTGCATCCAACTTCTCCAAGCACCAGTAATGAAATGGCAAGCCTTTGTGTTCGGGTTTGCATTGTATTTAGGTATATTTAAATAGTGGATTTTTCTCTCTTTGCTTATTATGAAGCACTATCATGGTTTGGGTCCCGTACCTAACATTAATCCATTCACCTCAGTCCTTGTCAGTGAAGCCCGCAATCTAAATTCCTACTAGACAAACATATATTATGCAGTCCGATACACATTCAAGACCCCGATTCTGCTGAGCTCAACTGCTTCTTACAATACAAATAATTCCTAATTACTTTTATCTTTATTGCATTGATTCTCCTATTTACTTAGCCCTGCCTGGATTTTCTGTTCTTTCCTCAAGGCCAGAACCCATTATGTTTTAGAAGGATTTGTCATTCTCTTTTTTTCAGCCACAGGAGGTAATACCTCTGGAGAACCTGCAAATCTATCATCAGTCACAGGCCAGTTCACTTTTTTATAACATCATTTAGCCCATTAATATCAGTAGTTCAGGATTCTGTAATCTACACGCTGTGTATTGCTGAGAGTGTTGCCAGGAATCCCAGTTTGTAGTCATGACAAAGTATTGCAGTATGGGCAAAGGACCAAGATCTATCTGTTTCTATTCATCCAAATATTTATTAGGTCATACACACATCTGCAGCACCTCTACAGGACAAATGAGGTATTACACAGAAACCATTGAAACCAAAGGTTTACTAGAAAGATATTCTTTGTAGTTGTTCTCTATTCTGGCTATTTGATAGAGGTCTAAGTTGTTAGGACTGACTGAGACCCAAAATGATGGACCTGTTGATACCAAATACTTTACCTGTGTGTGTATTTATAGAATAAAGATATATTACTGTTGGCTACTAATATCACCGAGTCATTAGTCATGGAGACAATGGTCCAATATGCAGCATAATAAAGAATTAAAATAGCCATATGATTTATAAATAATTAATATCACTTATTACAGCATACATTTATTATACTGCTACTTGTAATGCCTCCTGGCGTACCAACCTAGTTAGTTTAAATATATGTACATTGGGATTTCATTAAAGATGATACATAGTCAAAACAGAACTAAATCCTGAACCTGGGACCTGAGTATAACGTTGATTGTTCTACAGTGTCAATAACCAGAAAGACCAATGAATCGCTGGCCCAACACTGAGTCAGACGGGACTGGGATATCTCATCTGTTATTCCAGTTACTCAATAGAAACTTCTTTGTACTAATGCAGGCAATGGCAGAAAGGAAATGCAACTCAATTGAACTCACAGCTTAAAACACGGAACGGCCGGTCTTAGCCCGGATCATTGCGGCTGGTACTTAAGTACCGGCCGGGTGATCTTTCCGGCCATGGAGCGCTGATGCGGGCGCATCAGCACGCGCCCGCATCAGAGCTTCCCATAGCCCACAGTGAAGCAAGTGGCCAGAGCCGCTTGCTTCACTGTGTGCACTGACAGGTCTTTCTGCGTCCGGAATTCAGTGAATTCCGGACGCAGAAAACTGACCTGTCAGTTTTATTTGGCGCAGCACGGGATCCCGGCCGGAGCGTATACGATGTGTGTACGCTCCGGCTGGGATCCCATTCAAAATGAAGCTATGTCCCACCCCGCAAAACTACAGCCGTAGTTCTGCGGCGAGAACTACGGCCGTAGTTTTACGCAGTGTGAACATAGCCTAAATAAGCAAAAATAGTTAATAAAGGAAAAATGTATCTACATCTAATAAAACTCAGGTAATAGAGGCTGTGTTGAGCTGCAGCATGCATGCCTTCTCCCTCCCCTCCCTCAGAGCAAAATTGAAAGACAGATTATAAACTTGGAACTTTGGATAAAACATGGCTAGTGATGATTTAGTTCACATTATTGATTAGGATTCTTTCCTGTAAAAGCATTGATGAAAATCTCTACCTCATTATATTGCAATGAGATACCTTTGTTAAAAAATATAGTTACAGTTCTGGAGGCGGGATGTTAACCCAGGCATTAGTCTGATTGCCATATTTGGAGCCAGTAAGGAGTTTTCCTTTAGTATGGAACAACTGGCATTAACTTTTAAGACTTTTTTTTTTTTTTTTTTTAACTTTAACTTTACTAAGCAACTATATAATTATTAGAGATGAGCGAACCGGGTTCGGGTTCGAGTCGATCCGAACCCGAACGTTCGGTATTTGATTAGCTGGGGCTGCTGAACTTGGATAAAGCTCTAAGGTTGTCTGGAAAACATGGATACAGCCAATGACTATATCTATGTTTTCCACATAGCCTTAGGGCTTTATCCAACTTCAGCAGCCACCGCTAATCAAATGCCGAAAGTTCGGGTTTGGATCAACTCGAGCATGTTCCAGGTTCGCTCATCTCTAATAATTATGTATAGGGGTTGTAGCCTGAATCTTAGTACAACTTTATAGTTTTCTGGTGTATTGTTTTCTCTGTTGTTTTCTCTAACAATCTACAGTATTTGAAGGATTTATTGTGGTGTTTTGAAATAATTTATTTCCAAGATGCAAGATGTAAACATATAAATTAAATGTATTATATTAAATCGTAAAGTATCATCTACTGGTTAGTTGTTCTTTTAAATTTTAATTTGATGTTTTTATATGTGTCATGGCCATGACTAAGTAAGGATTTTTTATGATCCAAAAAAAGTCAGTGTGACAAACTTTTAATGCAGGACTTTGGGGGACATTAAGCGTTTTTTTGCGCCGGGCTTAAAAATGTGCCTGAGGCACCGATGCTTCCCGGAGTGTGCACACATAGGGAAATCTATGCCAGCTAAGACCTGGCATAGGTTTCCTTATCATTTTCAGCTTGTAAAATGATAAATTGAGCTGGCCCAGAGTCCGTGAACCCCGTTAAGACCCCTCTCCATCACCTACCCGCCCCTCTGGTGCAACGAGCATAGAGGGGCCCATTGCAAAAACTTATTTGCACAACAAGCATGTGCAAATAAATTTATTCACAAAATGCCCCACTACGCCAAAAAATACAACTTTTTTAGCGTAATAAAATGCCCCTCTTGATCTTTTATTTACTTCTGAGTTGTGAACCATTTTCTTCTGATAAAAGCACATAAACAAATCAAAGTCAACAGTAGTTAATTGTAGTAATATAATTGAGTAGTACTAGCAGCAGCAGTAGTAGTAGTCAATTGTAGTCTCATGTTCAATGAAAAATTTCCTAAACACATCAACAAATGAAATATTATTATTTCCATGCAGATATTTTCTATTCATGATTCAGAATGTTTCCAGCTTGCAGATTGCTGGCTTAGAAACATCCCTCATGTTATAGCAATTGTCTTCAAAGAGTCTATTTGTCTATTCCACCAAACAAAACCAAGTAAGTTGTGAGCAGCATTATTCCACGTTTCTGTAAGGCAAGTTGTAATTTTCACAGCTTTTGCTTTTTAGTTCTCTTATTTCGGCAGACATTCTTTATGTTCGAAGTTGGAAGGAGACAGAAAATGGTAGGAACATTGCAGACAAAAAAGATTTACTGCAAATAAACAGAAAAACACTGACCAATAAGGTCAATTAGGATCCTAGGATATGCTACAGGCTGGTAATTGGTTTCTGGTATAATAGTTAGCTTGGCCTGGGGTTCTTTAACCCAGATGTGCTACAATAATCAGGACAATCTGCTGCATAAAATAACAGGAGCTTCTAAATTAGTAGAAGGAACATCTGCAATGTACAACATTAACAACACACTAATTTTTGAGGTTTTATCTATATATATATATATATATATATATATATATATATATATATATATAGCCTTTCGTGGGGTGAAAGGGCCTCAGGATTTTGTTAAAACCATGAAAAATCCATACTCACCTGTCCTGATCCCCCACCAATCAGGCAGAGCTGATTCTCCCTGCAAAGCATTTCCTAGTCTCAGTCAACCACTGGCCACAATAGTGGCCCACGTCAATCACTGATTGACTAAATGGGCAACTTTTTGCATAGAGACTAAGACCAGGATGCGCTGTGCACATGAATAGGGATCCATCTTAATGGCAGTGGCGGGGAAAATGAGTGCAATATTTTTTACTGTCTTTACTGTGTTCTACTTTAAAAAGTATTTCCCAGACAACTCCAACCAAAGCTTACTTTCTGTGCAGCTCTGACCACCGGAAGTGTTGTACTTTTTGTAAGAATGCTTGCTTTACGGCCCACTGGCGCTCCAGCGCTGCCATTTTGTAAAGTAATATCAGATTGCAGTGGGTGTCTCTTCTTCCTGGACGTGCCACCCTCCTCTTCAGACACAGCGCTTGAGTACCATACTCTCACAATAAGTGGGAGTACAGTGGACAAAGCAGAGCCACTGTCTCCAAATCGCGCTGTGACGTTCATAGTTAGATTACATGATATTCCTGGATGCATGCTCTGTCTAAGCGTATCCAGGAACATCATGTGGCCTTAAACCTTCAAGAATTGACAGCCTAACGATCGTCTGACCAACAGTTATCCCTCCCGTCATCTCCATACACATAAACATTCGTCATGGCCGAATGTTAATGTGTTCATTTTGGCAGTTCTGTCTTTGCTTCTCCTAAAAAAAAAAAAAAAAAAAAGAAAAGAAAACGCATCTTTTTTTTTGTTTTCTTTTTTTTTTTAAATAATGAAAGTCAATGCAAAAACGCATCCAAACGGATTGCACACAATTGCTTCTATTTTTACAAAAGTTTTTTTCATCAGTTTTTTTTTTCTTTTGCCATAAAATGTATACATTAAACGGACTGCAAAAACGCAATGTGAACCCAGCCTTTTTCCTAAATCCTAGACAAACTTCTAAAATGAATAAACTGTAGGCTCAAAAGTAACAAGTAACAATCATTGTTCTTTTACAACCTCTTCTATAGAAGTTAATGAAGTCCCAAAAAATGGCAGTATCCAAATTCTGCGTGATATAACATATTAATATTAAATAGTGTTCAATTTTTATGACAAGTAAAGCTACAGTAGCCTCAATAACCCCAAAGCTTGTCACTTACAATACATCCAACATGACAAACACAAGTAGGACTCGGAGGCCTGTGAACACAGGTGCCAACACAATCACTTCTTTTTTTGTCGACTAACTATTGGCTAATATGTGGAATGGCCAAACAGGAAAACATATTCAAATTACAAAGATTGCAGGTGATATATGTTTACAGCCAAAAAGTACAGCTTTGGCTGTCCAGGCATGATGGGAATTGTAGTTTTGCAACAGCTGGAGGGCCGAAGGTTCCCCCTCACTGACATATATAAACACATCTCCAACATTTGCTATAATCTATACAAGCTACTTCAGCTCCTCAAAAATTCCCAGACACATGAAAACTGGAAAGTTTTCCTCTATCTTTTATGGACTGTCCAGGAATTTACAGATGATTGGCCACCTGCCTATATGGTGGCTGAGAGAGTCATTTGCAATTATTTTTTGTCTCCTAAGGCCTCTATGGGTATTTAACATGCTACATACTATATAGGCAAAACTACAGAAATATTGGGGGAGATTTATCAAACTGGTGTAAAGTGAAACTGGCTCAGTTGCCCCTAGCAACCAATCAGATTCCACCTTTCATTCCTCACAGACTCTTTGGAAAATGAAAGGTGGAATCTGATTGGTTGCTAGGGGCAACTGAGCCAGTTTCACTTTACACTATGTTTGATAAATCTCCCCCCATTGTTTCTGCTTGTTAGAGAGGATTTTACACATTGTGGTTATTGTACAAAATAATTTTCAATTCATAATAATTTATTTTGAATGACATAAAGTATAGTTTATTTTTACTGGTACTATGCCATATGGTTAAAGTTTAAATTATCATGATTTCTGTTTTTCTCTATTTGCTGAGCACTAAGATAATAGGCACAACCAGAGGGTGTAACCTGGAGAAGTGATTCCAAGTCCAAATGAATGTACATGAGGACAGAGCTATTATAACTGGGGTTTCTCTTTGTCGTTTTTGGTTCATTATGTAGTAGTGGAGGATCCATCTTGCTCAGTACTGTAGACAGGACTTGCTTTTTCCTTTGTGACCGCACAGCAGTGAACAGATGACTGTGCTGTCTCCTATCGGCTTACTATTTTATTTTTCTGCCCATTTTTATAACCCGCTGCCCTTATAGTATAATCCACCTGCGACTAAAGTGCCGTAATCCCTGACACGCACATGTAGGGGATCCTATTGTATCAGTATAGTTCAAGTCTAAATTTATTCCATAGTTCCAAATGCCGCTTAAACCTAATATTTAAAAAAAAAAATTCTTAGATCTTAAAATCTTAGATTTTATTCTCTTCTTTCGCTTTACCTGAAGACACCTTAGGATTTAGTAATGTCAATTTCTGGAATGACACTGACAGCTGTAGTGGACTGAATGTAACAGCGGGACATCCTGAATGTGTAGCCATTTAGAATGACCTTTATAATCTATTCTTCAAGTTTTATGATGAAATCTCATCTTTTTGCAAAAGTGAAACTTTATCTTAAAGTGATTCTTCACATGTTATCCCAGGTTGGCTTCTGCTTTCAAAGTTCATTAATTTTGTTATTATCATTACTAGTCAGAGCTCCATTTTTTATACAGAGCTCAATCCTGTGTTACTATTATATCTAATCTATACCAGTATGCATCTTATCTTTTGAATCAGGGAATGTAGAGCTCCGTATCAGAAATAGAGAGCTCTGCCTACTATATGCTTATAATAAGACGTTAATTAGTATAGACTTTTCGGCCTAAAACTTGATGTTCCAGGATGATTTTTTTTTTTTTAAGGGAAATTAGGGAAAGTGAAATTTGCGCCTGTTCAAATGAACAAAATAAAGTGCTATAAAAGTTCTTTATGAAAATAAATAAATAAATAAATCTGACCAATGTTCATCTGTATGTCCCCCTAATATTCACAGTACAGTAAGCGTATACCTTCTATATTGTATCCTATTTTAAGTGGTGAATTTTTTTTTTTAATTAAATTTAACCCTTAGGGGACACAGCCAGTTTTCATTTTTGCGTTTTCGTTTTTCCCTCCTCGTGTATATAAGGCCATAGCGCCTGCATTTTTCCACCTAGAGACCCAAATGAGCCCTTATTTTTTGCGCAACTAATTGTACTTTGCTATGGCAGATGTAATTTTTGCCTAAAATGTGCCGGGAAACCAGAAAAAAATTATATGTGTGGTGAAATTGAAAAAAAAAATGTTTTTTTTTTTATTTGGGGGGGGGTGGTTTTTACTTTGTTCGCCCTGAGGTAAAACTGACTCGTTATATATGTTCCTTAAGTTGTTACGATTACAACGATACGTAACATGTATAACTTTTTTTTTATTTGATGGCTTGTAAAAAATTAAAACCTTTTAAAGAAAATATATGTTCCTTAAAATCGCTCCATTCCCAGGCTTATAGCGCTTTTATCCTTTGGTCTCTGGGTCTGTGTCAGGTGTCATTTTTTGCGCCATGATGTGATCTTTCTATCGGTACCTTGATTGCGCATATATGACTTTTTGATCGCTTTTTATTACAATTATTCTGGATTTGATGCGACCAAAAATGCGCAATTTTGCACGTTGGGATTTTTTTGCGCTGACGCCGTTTACCGTGTGAGATCAGGAATGTGATTAATTAATAGTTCGGGCGATTACGCACGCGGCGATAGCAAACATGTTTGTTTATTAATTTATTTATTTATTTTTATTTATAAAATGGGGAAAGGGGGGTGATTCAGACTTTTATTAGGGGAGGGGATTTTGTGTTATTAAAAATACATTTTTCTTTTACTTTACACATATACTAGAAGCCCCCCTGGGGGACTTCTAGTATATGCACTCTGATCTCTCATAGAGATCCATGCAGTATAGTTATACTGCATGAATCCATGAGATCGGTGTTCTATTACTTTTGGCTGCTGCAGCCAAAAGCAATAGAATGCCGAGCCGGGATCAGCGCCATTACGGAGCAGACCCCGGCCCGGTATGGATGCAGGGATCGCCCCCCCGCAATCGCGCCGCAGGGGGGCGATCCCCCCACTAGACCACCAGGGATGTATAACAGCAAGTATTTAGAAGCAGCTGTCAACTTTGACAGCTGCTTCTAAGTACTTAATTAGCGGGCACGGCGATCGGACCGTGCCCGCTAATAGCCGCGAGCCCGGGCTACATGCGGCACCCGGGATCGCGGCAGTTCAGGGGGGGTCGCGCGGCGACCCCCCTCTGAACTCCCATAGCGGCACGAGGACGTTCAATAACGTCCTGGTGCAGCTATGGGTTAAAACTATAATTGGGCAATGCCCATCACATTGATGGAAGTTGACATCCGGAAACTGGCATACATTTTCGCTAAAATCGAAACCAGTACCTAGCATAGATTTCAGTCAGTTGCATACAATAATCTGAGGCAATTGTGCACGTTAGTTATTATTGGGCATCACAGCAGTTCAATATAATTGTAAATGATCAATTAGACCAGACAAAGAATCAATGATCTTTCTTGGAATGTTCTGGAAAAAAAAGGGGGTGATAAAAAAAAAAAGTCCAGTTTAACATCTCTGCTCACGAGAGCTTTAGTGCCAGCCTGTGATGTGTGTTGACCTTGATTGTGTTTGTGTACTGTTTATTGTGTTGCACTGTCTATACACTAGGTAGTAGGTAGGGACAGTTTTGGGGGCCTAGATATATAAGGCTCACTGTTGTATGTACGGTCCCGACATCTAGTTTTAATTTAGACTAGATATTCTAAGAGTGCACCAGATATATAACAGTATCTCAGGCTATTTATAAAGGCTGGCACCTCTTTAATACCGTCTACTTTATGTTTTCGACCACCTCTTAATTGGCTCACTTTTAAGCAAAATATGTGTGCCATAAAAGCGGTGCATTACAACCATGCTCAGAAAACGATACCAATTTCTCCAATTTTTCTCCATGCCATGCCTCCTTTTCAAACATCGCACAAACCTCAATTCTTGTTGACTAGTCAGTCTTATAATATGTATGCCTCCTGCAGGGACCCACAGCAATCATCTGGAATCTGTGGATACTTGTCCAGTGCTATAATTCAAGTTATTTACCTTACTTTACTTATTGGTTTGTGAAGCATCCTTGGGCAGGTTTAATTGTTTAAATGACAGTTCTTGTTGATGCATTTTGGGGAACCCATAAAAAGGTCTCAAGGAACTGTGGTGTATATGCTGGTTGGGAAACACTTGTTTGTTACGTACTTGATATGGTGCCACTTACTGTTACATTTGACTTCCTCTTGGAGCGTCCAACTAATGTGTCTAGTATTGTTGAGAAGACACCACTTTAAGTATACTAATTCCTATTAGTTGGCATGTGCAAAACCAGGATTTACACCCCAACTTGTGTTCAAGGGGATCAGGTTGCTAATACTAAGATACTGAGCATGTGTGACCACTGGCACTAGACACATTAGTGGATATTCTGAGAAGGAATCAAATCCAGGGGGCACCAAAACAAGATACATATAGGCGCAGGAGCCTGTTTCTTTAAATGATTTCAGTTGAAAATTTGTTGTGTTGCATGATCTAACAGAGTAAACTTATATTTATTCATGAGACAAGTCCTTTAAGGTCTCATGCCATGTCAATTTAAAGTGATTCAGACATGATGCATATAAAAAGGGCCATGTAAAAAAAAATACTTAAATATTTATATCAGGATGTATCCAATTTCTATAAGTTTTTATGAATATTTTACATACTGCAGAAAGATTAAAGTGTACCTGTTATTTACATATACAAAAAGGCAGAAATTCTTTGCGAAGAGTTTATGGAACATGAAAGACAGAAATTGCAGGACCTGGTTACATAGTTACATAGTTGGTACAGTTGAAAAAAGCACATGTCCATCAAGTTCAACCAAGGAGGGGATGGATACAGGGAAGGGGGAGGGGTGATAGGTTCTATACATATGCATTAATGTTATTTTGGTCTAAGAACTTGTCTAAGCCTGTTTTGAAGCCCTACTGTTCTTGCTGTGACCAGATCACCATGGTAAAGAAGGCTTGTCGCCTCCAGAGATTGAACCTTTTTTTCTCCAGGCGGAGGCAATGCCCCTTGTCCTTTGAGGGGGTTTTGCCTAGAACATCTTTTCCCCATATTTCTTGTAGGGGTCATTTATATATTTAAATAAATAAATCATATCTTCCCTTAAACGTCTCTACTGAAGAGGAGACTACATGGTCACAAAATTGTA
Source organism: Dendropsophus ebraccatus (assembly GCF_027789765.1). Taxonomy (NCBI): domain Eukaryota; kingdom Metazoa; phylum Chordata; class Amphibia; order Anura; family Hylidae; genus Dendropsophus; species Dendropsophus ebraccatus. Next base: position 41,424,607 of record NC_091462.1, on the reverse strand, counting down.
ACCGTAATGTTATTCTCGAGGTGATGGTAAGCACTTCAATCTTCCACCAATAAGCACAATCCAGCCAAGGGCTTAAAGTAGGGTCGTCAGAGCAATGGTAAGCACTCTAATATTCCACCAATAAGCACAATCCAGCCAAGGGCTTAATGTAGGGTCGTCAGAGTCTTGGAGGAAGGAAAACCTCTTTCTAGCTAATGTAAAGCTCTTAAAAGAGAAAATTGCCTAAAAAAGTTTGGTGATTTAAATGTAGGCTTTGACTTTTGCTGATGCAATGTCTGTACTTCAACCCTTTTTTTTTTTTTTAAATCAATCAACCTGAGAGAATTAAAATTAAGCCATTGTGGTCCTGTATGGTCTGTCCGCACCTGGACTTGTCTATTGTAACTAGTGCCTTCCATGATTCCATTCACTCCTGGCTGATCAACTTTGCCCTATTACATAAGATAATGTCAATCGGCCAGGAGTGGGTGTGTTTAGACAAGTTCCCTTTAACAAAAGCCTTTGTCGTTGTCTCTTTAAATGGAATCTGTCACCAGGTTTATACTGCCTTTAAAAGAGGGACGCATAAACTAGTGAAATACTGAAGAGATTGGTGTATGACTTACATCATTCTATTCAAAAAAGCGCTGCGGAATCTGTTGGCGCTATACATATAAATATTAATATTATTATTCAGCCGTTCTCCTAATATGCAGGAGAATTAAATTTTTGCCGCACCCCTCCCCCGCCCGCCCTCCAGCTGCTGATTGACAGTTAACTGCCTATACATAGCATGGATAGATAACTGCCAATCAGCAGCTGGTGTGTGGCGTTTTCTGCTTCTAATGAATATTAAGGTCTACTGAGCAGATGCACATAACGGAGAAGACTACTTATTATCCATGTTATTCAGGAGGATATCTCCGAATCAGCTGCACAGAACAGTGTGATACATCATTCTGTTCAGCTTCTCTGTCACTAGTTTATGCTACCCTTAAATAGGACAGCAGAAACCTACTGACAGAGTCTCTTTAAAGTGAGCTTTGTAGTTGTCAAACTGTAGGCCTGGCAGCAGTTCATAATTGCTCTGTAACAGTCTATGAAGTGTAGGTTAGGTGACAATCGCTCACAGACTTGTAATGTAGTTTCTGTAATATTGTTGGGCACTGACAGTGTCTGGCCCACCACTGACTTTAACCCAGCCCTCTGTGTCATCTGTCCTGACACAGCAATGTGATGTACTATGTGGAGCTTACACAGCAATGTGATGTACTATGTGGAGCTTAATGCAAATCTGACTGTGTTATATTGCAATGCATTCCTTTGCAAGTGAAATGGAGTGCACTGCAGTATCAGACATAGCCTTTGGATAAGTCTAGGGCAACACAGTGAGTCCTGGTCACATGAGCACTTTAACTTCAGTATAAGAGGCTTAATAAAAAGCATCATTTACTGTACATGTCCGGAATATTCTGAACAGCCGTTTCGCTATTAGCTATATTTTGGCCCATTTAAATATTTTGTCTGCTGTCCCTTTCAGACATATTTAAAAAATATCATTACCAGAATGTGAAGAGTCAGTAATTTTATCCATTAAATCTGGTGATTCAAAATATTTATGAGCAAAAAAGTAAAAAGCTGTTGAACCAGGTCAAGCATCCTAATGATTTAAGTCAGTTTAAATGTCAAACTCTTACTTACTGTGCAGGGAATTTTTATTCCTTACTCTGCCAAATGAATTAGTTATGATGCACACTAAACCTTAAAACTGTAAAGATGAATGTAATATAACCGTTTCTCTACATTTGTACTCATCAGTGGTAAGGAGCTGGAACAAGCGCTTTCTGCATATAGCAGCATACCAGCTCTGGCTGCAATAAGTAATATAAAGTTCAATGAGTAACACAAACATCAAACATTCTATTGAACCCCTCCCCTAATAACACTTGGTTAAAGCTCTGCAGTTCAAACATCTCAAGTCAAATATTTGCACTTTCATATTTTTTTCTCCTTAACTTCTAAGAACTTTTGACAAGTCATAGAGACATGTCAAAAAATGTGATCGGTCCGGGTCTGAGTGTTCAGACCTGTACTGATCAGGAGAACGAGCAGGAGAGGTTGTGTCCACACTCTGTTCTATGTCACGTAAAATCAGTCAAGCTCCATAGACTTACATAGGCAATCAGTCGGAGCCCAAATGATCATGTGACACAGACCCAGGAGAGGATCGTACTAAGACCCGGATCAACCAAAACTTTTGACACGTCTCAATGACATGCCAAAAGTTTTCCCAAAGGACAGTGACACTTTAAATCCTATTTTTCCACCAGCCATATGATAACTTGTGTTTTTCAGGACCAGTTGTACTTTGTAAAGACACCTTTTATTTTACCATAAAATGTACAGCAGAGAAACCTACAAAATGCAATTATTATTTTTTTAGGGGGGGGGGGGGTGTTCCTTTATACACAGTTATCTTTATACTTTAATAATAGTGTTTATACTAATACTTTAATAATAGTGTTTTGGGGTAGATAAGATTGACATAGATTTTATGCTTACCATCCCTCCTGAGTTGATCTCCGTTGGAATCTCCTGCTGGCCACGGTCCCCAGCAACTCCGGTTGGCATCTTAACTTGTCCTTCACTTCCTGGTTCTTCCTTCCCATTATCCACAGCTGCTCCTGTAACCCCAGAAGCCAGCCCCTTGCACAAGCTCCACCCCCTTCTATTTATTTAGCTCCTCTTCTACACTACTATTTCTCTCTCCATACACGTCCCCAAAACACAGGCTCGCAACCTTACAGCTGTCCACAGTATAACTTTCACTTGACAGTGTACTTAGGGGGAGATTTATCAAACTAGTGTAAAGTAGAACTGGCTCAGTTGCCCCTAGCAACCAATCAGATTTCACCTTTCATTTTTTAAAGAATTTGTGAGGAATGAAAAGTGGAATCTGATTGGTTGCTAGGGGAAACTGAGACAATTCTACTTTACACTACTCGGGGGAAACGTATGCAAATGGGTTAGTAACTGGTTGTGTGACAGAAAACAGAGGGTGGTCATTGATGGAACATATTCAGATTGGGTTTTAGTTACTAGTGGGGTACCACAGGGGTCAGTGTTGGGTCCACTTCTTTTTAATATTTTTATTAATGATCTTGTAGAGGGGCTACAGAGCAGAATCTCCATTTTTGCAGATGATACTAAACTGGGTAGAGTAATCAGCACAGAGGAGGATAATATCATATTACAGAGGGATTTGGAGAAGCTAGAGGCTTGGGCGGTGAAATGGCAAATAAAGTTTAATGTGAATAAACGTAAGGTTATGCATTTGGGCCGTAGAAATAATAAGTACTTTTATGTGCTAAATAATAAAACACTGGGTAAAACTACTTCCGAAAAGGACCTGGGGGTATTGGTGGACAGTAAACTCAACTTTAGTGATCAGTGCCAGGTGGCAGCTGCCAAGGCTAATAACATAATGGGATGCATCAAAAGAGGTATAGATGCTAAAGATAAGAACATAGTTTTGCCTCTTTATAAATCACTGGTCAGACCACATATTGAATACTGCGTACAGTTTTGGGCACCGGTATATAAGAAGGACACAGCTGAACTGGAGTGGGTGCAGAGAAGGGCAACAAAGGTCATTAAGGGAATGGGTGGGTTACAGTACCAAGACAGGTTATCAAGCTAGAAAAAAGACGTCTTAGGGGCGATCTGATCACAATGTACAAATATTTGAATGGACAGTACAGAGATCTTTGTACTGGTCTTTTAACTCCAAGGTCTGTAACGATGACAAGGAGGCATCCTCTACGTCTAGAGGAAAGAAGATTTCACCATCAGCATTGACTCTGGTTCTTTACTGTACAACAGGTAAGACTGTGGAACTCTCTGCCACATGATGCTGTCATGGCTGATTCATTAAAAGTTCAAGGGAGGCCTGGATGCTTTTCTTGAAAAATATAATATTACATTTTATGGGCATTAGATTTCCGGTGATACGTTGATCCAGGGATTGTTCTGATTGCCATTGGAGTCGGGAGGAAGTTTTCTCCCTGTGATGGGGCAGTTGTCATCTTCCTCATAGGGGTTTCTGCCTACCCCTGGATTAACACAGTAGGGTTTCCCTAAGTTGAACCTGATGGACTCTTGTCTTCTTTCAACCTTATTTACTACAGTATGTTACTACGTTACCAGTTTGATAAATCTCCCCCTAAGTGTACATTGCAAAGTGAAACCTGCAGGATCGTATAGGTATAGGAGATGCTGGGAAGATTTGGTAGTAAATAACTAAAAGACACAAGCTGTTTTCTAAAATTTTTATTTAAGGTGTTTCCCTATAACCTGGGCTTGTTAAACACATTAGGAAGCCCACCTCAATAAAAACGTGATAGGATTTGCTGTTCCTGCACTATACATGCAAGCACAGAACAGCAAATCTGTACAGTGAATGGGGATGAAAAGACGGCTTTCTCAATGGCTTCTTTCTCAGCCAATTGCAGCTGAGCAAGTGAGTAATCGGATAACGTGCTGAAGGAGGGCCTGCATGAGGGAGGGTCGGAACAGTTAGACTGCCTTCCTAAAGAGTGAGACCATCGGCACATGATGGTGCCTAGAGAACATATTGTGGTCGACAGTTATTATGTAAGTATACAATATTACACTTGGGGCAAGTGTGTGTGTGTGTTGGGGGGGGGCATGGGGAAGGGGAGCATACAGATAAATAATACACATTACAATGTTATATAACTGTGATGTGTGTTATTAAGAGAAATAAAGAAATAAAGATATTCACTGGAGTTGTCCTTTAATTTTTTTTCCTGATATATCATATTCTGGCATTTTTGTTTGTTCGTTTATGCTGTTCCCCATGTAGGATCAGTAACATCCTATTTCAACATTTATTATTATTAATAATATTTTTAAATATTGTAAAAGGGAGTCATTTTAAACCTCTTAAGTCTTCCTAGGGGTCTTACAAGCAATAATTAAATTGCTTATACTGATCAATGCTATGTTATTATGTTATTATGTGACACTCTGCCTGTAGACCATGCTGTGACCAGCACAAAGAATTTTAAAAGGCCTCTGGCTGCCATGAAAACCAAATAGAAATCCACAGTATTACTGTGGGAGTTCCAATCGGACACCTGACAGGCTCTGTACCTGTCAATGAAACACCTAAAAAAGGTAATCCAGGATTAGAAAAAAACACAACTACTTTCTTCCAAAAAACAGCACCACCCCTGTCCTTCTGCGTGATTGCTGATGTCAGTCATTAACAGTGAGTGTTGGCTGCTGATAGCAACCAACACCCACCATCTATGTAGTGAGCTCAGCTCCTGAGCTTGCTTCCTAGTCTAATAGCAAAAGCATGCCGTGTTGTTCCGTAAAGTAATGCCTCAGTACAGAGATAATAAATGCAGAAGGGTCACAGTAATGGCATAATACATACAGTGAGGTCACAATACAGAGATTACAATACAGAAATGTGACACTTAAGGGATAAAAAATACAGAGATGTCACAATACACTAATAACAATTCATGTGTGATACTACAGGGAAGACAAATACAGTGATCATAAAAGATGTCACAGTGCATGAATACACATCATCATCATGGTCACAGCGTATCACCATACAGACAATGCAGGAATAAGTAACACATGGTTACAGAATGTCACAGTACATGGATAGCAAATACTGTAGGGGGGTGTTTATTTAGTTCCAATATATTGTGTGTAATTTATAGCAAAGTTGCACTGTCACAGTAAAGTAGAAAGGCCACAAAAAAAAGTTACGAACAAATTCACCTCTAACTGACTAATTTTTGGGTCAATACTCAAAGATTACTCAAGATTTTTTTTAAAAAAAAAGTTGCATCTAAAAAATATTTGCCTGTCGAATACTGGTTCACACATAGAACTAAATATGAGTGAAAAATCCAATTGTTCACCTAAGGCCATGTTCCTACTACGTAAGTTCCGTAGTGATCACGGCCGTTGTAACAATGGCCGTGATTACTATGGAAACTTACGTAGTACTGCCTTCTAAGGAATCCTGGCCAGAGTGTATATACATGGTATACACTCTGTCCGGGATCCCTAGCGGCGCCGCAAGAAACTGACATTCAATGAATGCGGCCACAGAAAACCCTGTGAGTGTACACAATGGAGAGTGCGCATCCGAATTCAGCGGCGGTAAAGATCATCTGGCCAGTACTGCAGTACCAGCCGGGATGATCTTTTCTGACACCGGCCGTCCTGTAATCTTGTGTGTGTGTGTATATATATACTGTGTATATATATATATATATATATATATATATATATACACACCCACACACAGTATATGTATCAATTACACAGGTAAAATGAATGCTAATTTTACGATTATTCTCAATTTTCTAGATCGCTTATTTTCTTCATAATTTGGAAGTAAAAAGAATGTATAGAGAAGGTTTTTGTCTAGATTTCTCCCAGTATATATTTTACACGGCTGTTGTTTCAGAGAAGTAGTGCATATAATTCATGTCAATGCTCCTCTGTTAATTTCTAGCAGCAAACATATCTGGACAGATGGACCATCTAGTAAGTCAACTAATTTCACTTTGGGCACAATCCAGATTTTTTAGGTTGAGTGATGTTTAACCCTTATTACTAATCCAAACATTAAATCCGCATAATCTCTTTCTGTACCGGAAAAATTCATGCATCTGTTTGGTACAGGCTTTTTCATTAACATAATATTTGTGCCAAATGCTTCAATTCAGTAAGCACAGCTTTGCTTTTGGCTCGCCCCCAAGTATGCAGAACATCAATTCAAAAAGTCTACATTAAAAATTCTTAAAAAAATGAAGTTGACAAAACAAACGCAAATATTTTCGGTAATATAAATTCCACTTAAAAGCATAACTGTAGATGTTCCTGGAAAAAGTCATTCTTTAATAGCACTGTACCTAATAAAACCACTATAATATCATTTATCATTATTATTACTGGTATAATTAATACTATACTGCGCTAATGTAGATAGCAAACTAGATTGAACTCATCATAAATAGGAATTCATTTAGTGGGGAAAATATTTTATATGGCATAATGTTAAAGCTGTTTATGAAAAAAATAGAAGAAAGAAAACCAACTCCATTAGAAAATTGAGTTGACTATACTAATTCTTGTAGATTCATTGGACTTCTTTATTATGTAAAAAAAACTAACAATCCTCCTGATGTATGGTACTGATGACCGGTCTGTGTTTGTGTAGGTTATGTTGTAGGTTTTAGGTTTTTAGTTCCCTCAGCATCTTAAAGGAGAAGTCAGGCGGCTTCGAAAATACAGCAGTCGTCGGGGCAAAGGGAAAATCGATTTCAAGTACTAACTTACCTCTCCCTGTGCCCACGGTGAGCAATGGGACTGGCCTGGGGAACCCTGCTGGGCTCTGGGATGTCCGGAGGGGACACGTCACAACCCGACGGATGGACTGGCCGCTCAGCCAGTCAGTGACTGGGGTGGGATGGCGCTCCAGTCACTGATTGGCTAAGCAGCGAGCCCATCAACTAGGACAGGACTCCCCTCCCCCTGAGATGCGACATCATCACAACTCGGGGAAAATGCCTTCTGGCGGGGTTCCGGAGGCCAGTCCAGCTGCTCACTGGGGGCATAGGGAGAGGTGAAATCCCCCTGACCTTGCCAGCTGCTGGATTTTATTAACCGCCTTACTGCTCCTTCAAATTTATAACTCTATATTCTCCAACATATTGCCTGCTGCAAAATTTGATGTCTTATAATTCTTTATGTCATGGTAAGACCATAAAAACTAGAGTACGTTCAGGACCACCTAAAACTAGTGAACAGTGCATCAGGTTTTTTAATCTATCTGCCATTATTCTCATTGAAGGAGAAAAATGACCAAGTCAGTACAAAACAAGTCATGCAACTTTGTGTGTTTTACTAAGAAATATTCCGCTATGCAGACTTGTGTATCGATACGGTTACAGACTACAAAGAAACTCCAGTCATCAGCCTATATCTTCATCCTAGCAACAGCATAATTAGTCAATTAGCCTTTTGAGGTCTGCAAACACCGATCAGTGCTAGAATATCTTTAAGGGTTTCCTCGCTTTACACAGTCTCTACTACTATTGGAAAATAAGGGCCCTATTCCACGGAATGTTTATTATTCGAAAAATCGTTAGATCATTCGTAATCGAACAACAATCGTTTTGTGTAATAGCAGACAACAATTACATTACCCAAGAGAAGTTCTGGGTCGTTCAATATAATTTGGACCTATTTTTATTGTTGATTGTTTGCAAATCGTTCACAAATCCTTCAGTGTAATAAGACATTGTTCGGTCGTTCACAGTAGCAACAACAGGCCGTCCACAAGAACGATCATAAGTAACGATTATCATTCTGTTTAATTGGGTGAACGATTTCAGGTCGTTCGCCATAGAGTTCGTTTGAGATCGTTTATCATTAATCATGAATCGTTGAAAAATCGCTTCGTGGAATACGACCCTAAGATCTCACACTGTCCTGCTGTGGAAACTCCCAGCAGTCAGCTGTAATCTGTAGGGAAACCTGGCTGTTAGTGTTCAGTTTCTATGCAGCACCACCATAGGACATATACGGTATAAAATTGTCAGGACAGGGGAGGCAGGGACAAGACACGACAGTGAGCCCTGATACTGAGCTCACCCAATGTCCCTACCTACTCGCCTCAGACGGCCCTAGGTAGCCGCAGACAACCACGAAGGCGGTCCCTGCACTTGTATAGGTGTAAACACGGAACAATACAGACGAACAAACACAAAGGGAAAGTCGACAAGCCAAAGTTTAAACCAAACGGGCAATGCGGTACAAAGTCAGGTAACAATCGGATTGTCAGAGGTCATGCGGAGGGTCAGATAACAGGTCAAAACGAGCAGAGGGGAGCTGGGATCAGGGTATGAACCTAAATAGCCAGCGCTGTGAGACTGGCTCAGCTTTCTTTTATGAGGATCAAGAGCACGGTCTGGATCCCCATTGGACCAACGCTCTGATCCTCCAGGTTGCAGACAGGCAGAGAAGAACATCAATCAAACAGACTTGCTCAGCTGCGGCAATCAAGGCTGGGAGAGTTCAGTGGTAACTCTTGCATTGCCGGAAGCTGAGAAGTAATCGGGTATGTCATACAGAAGTTAAAAACCAGGCCTAGTTCTCACCAGGCTACTGCATATTCTTGACATACACATTGTCCATTCCCATTAATTGGCTTTCTGTGTTATGCAGGATAGGATGGGTCATGCAGATTAACTGGGTGCATTTTGTAGCCACAGGGATAAGGACCCTGATCAGAGGATCCTCTGACCTCAGTGCCTATTGGTTGATTGAAATCGCTAAAAAATTTCCTGACCAATGAGCATTTGAATCCTGCTGCCTGAGGATAGTGGATGCAGCCGGAGGACTACCTGGAAAACATGGGTCAGATATGGTAATTATATGAGGATGATGATTAGCACCTTATATGAAGGCCACACAGCTAGAAATGTATCCAGCTAGAGAACAGTGTGCACTGCAGCATAGTATACAGCCTATGAGAATGGTACTATACAATTTCCACAGGATGCATATTCTACCAACAGTATATATCACTATTGTATGCAAATTAGCCCATGGAAATGGTATAACATGCATAAAGCTTTGCAATCTGTGACAACTGTATAGTATAGTATGGCATGGTAAGGGTATAACATCTGGGGATATCTGGCAGGGTGTACTGTATATTTGTAAAAAAAAATATTTGCTGTCCATGATCATTGGTGCAGCTGGCAGGCCTGACAATGAGCGATGGACGGCGCTGCGGAATATGCTGCCTCTATGTAAGCGAATATATAAAATAAAATATTTTAAAGAAAAGGAAAAAATAAAGAATATATATATTTTTAAACAACATGTGGTGCAGCGCCTAAGACTTGTACACGTGAGACAGACGGATATAGCGCGGTGAAGTATGGTAATTAGTCGTTTCATTGCAGTGGTTAATGACTGCTAAATAAAAGCCAGCAAAACAAGTTTATAGTGATGGTGTCAGACTTCTTCCTATTTAAGAAGCTGAGCATCTGCCTTGATGTAATTGCTGAACTAACAGAAACAATTTACTTTGCTGTCTGGAACAGTAGACACTACTTATTGCCTATGGTATTTTGGTGAACTGTACAGTGATCTTTTTCATTACTTGGAAAACTGTGTGACATTTTCCGGTCCATGAGACGACATTTATGCCACAGTAGGAATGCTCATTTCTGGCCACTAATGTAATTCTTATATTATCCACTTGTTTCAATACGGATAAGAAATGGCAATGATTTCTTTTTTCTTTAGGTCTGATTCTAAGGTGCAAATATCCAAGAAGCACCATGGGGGACATTTACTAACGCGTCTAATGTGTTCAACTAGTCTAATGAGGATTGGTGTATATCTTGGTAATAGCTCCAGGTGTCACATTTACCACCAGCATACCAGACCTGACTAGGGATGGTCCGAACCGAGTTCGGTTTGGGTTTGTACGAACCCGAACTCTCGGGAATGATTCCAGCTGTCTGCCCGCTCCGTGGAGAGGGTGGATACAGCGGGAGGACCGCCTGGAAAACTGGGATACAGCCATAGCCATAGGCTGTATACCAGTTTTCCAGGTGGTCCTCCCGCTGTATCCACATGCTGCACGGAGCGGGCAGACAGCGGGAATCTCATGCCGAGCGTTCGGGTTCATACGAACTCGAACCCTCGGTAGTTTCGGACCATCCCTAGACTTGAACAATACCGCCATACTGTTACTAGATAACACCGCCATACCAGACTTGACCAATACCGCCATACTGTGACTGGATAACACCACCATACCAGACCTGACCAAATCTGCCATACTGTTACTGGATAACACCGCCATACCAGACCTGACCAATACCACCATACTGTAACTGGATAACACTGCCATACCAGACCTGACCAATACCGCCATACTGTTACTGGATAACACCGCCATACCAGACTTGACCAATACCGCCATACTGTGACTGGATAACACCACCATACCAGACCTGACCAATACCGACATACTGTGACTGGATAACACTGCCATACCAGACCTGACCAATACCGCCATACTGTGACTGGATAACACCAACACACCAGACCTGACCAATACCGCCATACTGTGACTGGATAACACCACCATACCAGACCTGATCAATACCGCCATACTGTAACTGGATACCACCTCCACACCAGACCTGACCAATACCACCATACTGTGACTGGATAACACCACCATACCAGACCTGACCAATACCACCATACTGTGACTGGATAAATAAGACCCTGCCCGGCTATATCTTCCTATCACTGGGGTCTCAGCAGTGGGACCCGCTGTGATCAATAACTTTGACATGCCTGATGACATATCAAAGATATTTTTCATGACAGGCGCTCTTTAAACAATTGAACTAACAAGTGAGCCGATGCTGTAGAGACACACATGTACCTATAGGTCATATTCACCGTCTCATGCTCCATATGTTAAGTGAGATGCTACATTTGCATGCTATATTTATAAACACATTTGCATATCAAATACCATTTCAAAGTCAGTTTATTGATTTCCAAAGGTTATCTTTACAAAAGGCTAGTGCTGCAGTAGCCGGATCTAGGATTTCATTATACAGTTAAATTTATTCATAGTCCATGTGTAACATCTGTGTTGCTGACAAGGTTAAAGGCAGCGTATGTTCACCATTGAAGAACATTTTACGCTCTACATATAACTATATTCTTCATTGAAGAAAGTTGCAGATAATTCCTTTACTGTACTCATCCTGTCCGTCCGTCCAAATCTGCTGGCGTCTGACCTAAAATCTCGCAGCAATCTCTGCTTGCTCAGTGTCTGTACAGGTTCACTCTGGTTGTTTGTTTGATCCCTTCAGGCAAGTGCACTATCCTATGAACAGTTATTTGATGTCGACAATGCTGGTTTTCCCAGAATCCAGTGCAGTGCAGAGTTTTATAGAAGCTTAAGTTAGGCTTTGTTCACAGCTGCGTCAAAGCTTCCGTTTCTGACTTTCTTTGATGGATCTGTTTTTTAAAGAGGACTTGCCAATTCTCCTGACGCATCTGCTTTAGAATATGCCTGTATTCCCCACAGTGTTGGACTGTATTTTTTGAATTCTTCTTTGTGCTGTTTCTATATTACCTTTGCACTTAAAAAGCCAACTATGAGATCCAAACATATTAACATATTTAAAAAAAATAATATTTAGTAATCGGTAACTTACAATGCAGTAACTTATATAATGGGCAGATATAGTGCCGTTCCTCATGTACACACACAGCAGTTTATCCTGAAAACTCACCAAAAACAACAGGTATCCTTTAAGTTCTGTATTGTTAGCCCAAGTCATTCCTACTTAAGCCTTTTTGGTCCTCGTATGAACTGTTCATCACAATGTAGGAAACATGTTGGGACTTTTGTATGCTTTTTTGTATGGGAATGTATAGGAATACATTCTGAGCTTGGGTACCTCACTGGACTATTAACCCTTAGAGGACCGGGCTAATTTAAATTTTTTGTTTTTGTTTTTTCCTCCTCCTTTTTTCATCTAGAAACCCACATGAGCCCTTATTTTTTGCGCCACTATTTGTACTTTGCAATGACAGGCTGAATTTTTTCATAAAGTACACTGCGAAACCAGGAAAAAATTCAATGTGTGGTGAAATTGAAAAAAAAATAATCCATTTATTTGGAGGTTTTTTGTTTTTATGCCGCTTGCCCTGGGGTAAAACTGTCTTGTTATATATGTTCCTCAAGTTGAACATGTATAACTTTTATATTATCTGATGGCCTGTAAAAAATTCAAACCATTGTTAACAAATATATGTTCCGTAAAATTTCTCTATTCCCAGGCTTATGGCGCTTTTATCCTTTGGTCTATGGGACTGTGTCAGGTGTCATTTTTTGCACCATGATCTTTACTTTCTATCGGTACCTTGATTGCGCATATGCGACTTTTTGATTGTTTTTTATTACACATTTTCTGGATTTGGTGCGACCAAAAATGCGCAATTTTGCACTTTGGGATTTTTTGCGCTTACGCCGTTTACCGTGCAAGATCAGGAATGAAATTAATTAATAGCTCGGGCGATTACGCATGCGGCAATAACAAACATGTTTATTTTTTTTATTTTTTTTATTTATAACATGGGGAAAGGGAGGTGATTCAAACTTTTATTAGGGGAGGGGTTTTTTTAAATTAATAATGACACTTTTTTTTTTACGCTTATACTAGAAGCCTCCCTAGTATATGCACACTGATCTCTCATTGAGATCTATGCTGTATTGTTATACAGCACAGATCAATGAGATAGGCACTCGATTGCTTCCAGTTGCTGCATCATCATTACGGAGCAGACCCCAGCCCGAGCCGGATGTGTGGATCGCTCCTCAGGGACAACGTCCGGGGGGGGCGTTCCACCCCACTAGACACCAGGGATGGGCTGCTGTAAGTAATGGGATGCAGCTGTCAACTTTGACAGCTGCATCCGATTACTTAATTAGCGGGCACAGCGATCGGACTGTGCCCTCTAATAGCCACAGTCCCGGGCTACAAGCGGCACCCGGGACCGCAGCGGTTCAGAGCTGGGCCACCGTACAGCACGCTCTGAACATCCCTAGGCAGCCTAGGACGTACGGGTACACCCAGGGTCGCCTAGGGTAAATGAATGTGTCCCTTTTTTTATTTGGTTTATATTTTAATTTTGATACATTTTAATCTAATCTAATAAAGGTTATCTCTTAATTATTCAACATTTAAGTGATATATAACTTCCCCGGAAGAATGGATATGCAAAATAGCTCTGTCATGCCACCTTGGGAAGGTAATTCCCAGTGGAGCAGGAATGGCCTTTACGTCTCCAGACGTCTTTATGACACTCTCCTCAAGGAGAATCAGTATCCCTTTGTTCCTATAATTATCCACTAAGCCTTGAAAGAATATTTAGTATAGAATCAGCATTTCAGTCTGTATTTACCAATTGTTTCCTCCAAGATAGACAACCATGTATCCCATCAGTATTCCTATTCAGTTTTACATAAAACTTCCCCCCAACCTGACTAAATTGTTTTCCCACATTTTTCACCCCATCTCCAGGACCCTTTCTATGCCTCTTTCCCCTTTAGCCTATGTTCACACTACATATATTTTTGTAAAACTATGGCCGTTGTGATTAATACGAAAATATATGTTACATTGCCGTCTATGGAATCCCGGCCGGAGTGTATACACATGGTATACACTCTGGCCGGGATCCCTAGCGTCGCAGTGAGAAACTGACATGTCAGTTTTCTGCGGTTGATATTCAATGAGTAGCCGCCGCAGAAAACCCTGTCAGTGGCGGCCGTTATAATCTTTTCTGAGACCCGGCTGGGTCAAGGAATGTCCGGTCTCTTACGAGGTCTGAACATGGCCTTTATTTGCAGTATATTTTCTAATCTACTACTAAAAAATTTGCATTAGATTTTATCTCCCACAGACATCAATAAAAATAATAATTATGTAAAATAATATTTAAATATAAAATGACAGATTTCTTTAAGAAAACAACACGAATATTGACTGACTCATCTACTCCCTCTATTAGGATCCATTTTTGCATTTACAGCATCTCTCAGTCCAACACTGGCAGAATTATTACACTTTCCCTTTGGACAGAACTTTGTCTAGAATTAGTGAAATTAATGTTGTCAATTATAAAATTTAATTTCATTACAGGAAAATAAAAAGAAAACTTTTTCAAAACAAGCAATCCATTAAGAAATGGAGAGTCTCCAAGGTTTTAAATGTTTTCAGAAATAGCATCTATCCCATAGTAAAGCCTGGTGCTGGTTCAAGTCCATTGCTTGTTGCTTACAGATTTAGTTTACTAGTAGTGATAGATAGACTTAAATACTAGAGATCAACCAACCTCGGGCATGCTCGGTTTCATCCAAACCCAAATGCTCTGCATTTAATTCCTGGTGGCTGAAGAAGTTGGATGCAGCCCTAGGGAGTCTTGGAAATCATGGATAGAGCATAGTGCCTATGGCTGTATCCATGTTTTCCAGACAGCCTTGGGGGTGCAGCCAACTTCTTCAGCCACAGGTAATCAAATGCAGAGAGTTCAGGTTCTGGCAGACCCGAACGTGCTTAAAATTCGCTATTATTTATTAAAAACGTAATTTCATCACACAGTCATAAGACATTGGTCATGCTTGTTGTTTTTTCATCATAGTGCTATATAAAAAATGAGAAGTAATAGATTCGTTATTGGATGGATTCAATATGGTCTTTATAGCAGAGTTTACAAAATGTTAACCTAGTCAATGGCTGGACTCAAACAGCTGTAATACATCGGCATTCTACACCCCCCCCCCATATTTCCTCTCACTCCCCTATTCTGTAGAACTAAACGTAACTTACCATAGACTGCCATGGATGTTGAGGTGAAGCCATAATATAATATGAGCATTTGCCATCAATTATAATTATATTGTATGTAGCAAAAGGCAAACCATTCTCGGACATCTATTCGTTTACTTCTAGAGAAAATATTGTGCTTTTTTTTCTTCCTTAAAATAATATTTCATCAGAGAACTAAATCCCCACCGTCAGTGATATGATAGAACATGTCTATTAACAGCAAGGGTTCCAACGCATTGCAAAATTCTATTCTAAACATTGTTTGGCTCTATTAAAAGTAGCAGTGGTAACAGGAAGTATAATGCTTTCAGTAAATTGTCTGCAAATAAGTAGAAAATATACCATGCCCTTCAGTATAAAACAAAGTAATGTATATATAAAATAACATAACTGCACATTTATATCAGTGTAACCTACAATTGTAGACCCCAGTTAAGGCCATTCTAAAATAAACTCCTATAATGATTTGCACACAGTTCAGCATAACCACAGGCATTCACTGGGGTCTAGAGACTGTAATACTGTACATATAAAATATGAATATGTTGAAATAAATGTTTCCCTTTCATTAAAAAAAAGCTGCTCGGCAAAGCGTTTCACTCTGCTTCACTGCGACCTCTATCTTGTTGCAGGAGATGGTCTTCATAGACTTACAATGGAGACGGTCTCCTGCAACGAGATGGAAAAGGCACTTCTTCCATCTATATAATTATAGTTGTAGATCTGAGCAACCAGACCCCGACCATTGACCAATCAAAACTTTTGAAATATACCTATGATAGGGCAGACATTTTTTAGGCTATGTTCACACTAAGTAATGTTTTTTACGGCAATGATATGTATTGAAGTCAATTAAACAACTACCGTTGTTCTCACACAATGTACAGTGGTGCCTTGGATTACAAGCATAATTTGTTACGGGACCGTGTTTGTAATCCAAATCACTCTTGAACCAAAGCAAATTTTCTCATAAGAAACCATTGAAAGGCAGACAGTTGGTTCCACACCCCAAAAATAATATTTTTTTATTTGGAATACAAATAAAACAAACATTTAGAAACAGCTGAATGTATCATATTATAAGTTACTGTACAGTATAGCAATCAGCATGTTGAGTATAATGTATAGTAAGTGCATAAACCTCAAATGCAGCAGTTTGTAGATACAGGAAGGAGCTGTAAATCCTCATAATGCAGTAGCGTAGTACAACAGGCTGGAATAGAGGAGCAGGGCTCCTGTCAGAGGTCTGTGTGGCCACATGACAGCGATGAGGAAGAGGTGTGTTTAGCATGGACCAATCAGGAAGTGAGAATCACAGAGCTGTGCAGGAGGACATTGACAGAAACTTTTCTATACAGCAGTGTGAATGGCTGAGTGTAAGTGTAGACATATTATAGCAGGAATGGAGTGGATGGGAAACCCAAGGACTGACAGAGATTGCAGGGAGCATGAAGAAATGAGCAGTGCATATGTTGGCACATAAATGCTGCACTCTCTGTCCAGGGAGAAAGTTGTTACAGCTATGGAGAGATTACCTCCACAGTTCTGTCCCTTGATGAAAGCCCCAGCCTGAAGTAGATCTGCCAAGATTTGGAAGGTGAGGGAGACCTCCTGAATCAAAGAACAGTGCTGTAGACCCCGCTGTGCAGACCATGCCCCTCCCCCGCCCACGCACCCAGTACAAGGTGCTCTTAAACCATAGCAATGCTCTTAATCCAAGTTACAATTTTGAAAAACTGTGAGCTCTTCTTCTAAACGATCTCAATCCTAGTTACTCTTAAACCAAGGTACCACTGCATTGAACAACTGTTTTGAGTGCCAAATATCGGCTATTGTTTTAATGGAAAACAGCGGCCGTTCATTTAAAAAATATTACTTTGTGTGAACATAGCCTTAAACTGACAGAAACACATTCACTTAATAATATATCTGATGCTGGACCTAGGATAAAGAAAAATAAAAGAAAACTGTTGCTTATGGTGTCTCATCCCTTGGCTTAGTGGGTAGCCATTGCTCTAACATCTTTTATTGGAAACAGGGAAAAGAGCAGCAGTGGTGGACCAGAAGGAGCTGCAACTGGTGTGGATCTGGGGTGAGTAAGAATTTTTTTTTTCTTTTTAGCCACAACCCAGTAAAGTATAATTCTTTTTTTAAACCAGGATAACCCATTATTGTAAAGAAAGCATCCATGACTAGAGAAGGGGGCTGCTTACTGTCCTGCCTACATGTATGTTTATTGTGCAGTAGGGGAAATGTCTGCTCAGTTCCTTTTGCTTGGCCGCCGTACTCTGTCTAGATAAGGCTGACCGTGGATGTCCTGTCTGTATCAGTAGCATCCATACTTTCTCACAGCTCTTACATCTGTCACCGCATAATATCTCGCATCTCAGCTTCTCAGCTCATCTCAATTTCCCTAATCTCTCATGACTGTAGCACTGTGTTTCAGTGATGCTTTTAGATTTATAGCGTGATACTAATAAAGTGTCTGACCCTTACTAAGAAGTCTTTATGTTGAAGAATTTAACAATAATGTACATTGCTATGCCTCCAGGTGTGTTACAGCCATTTACATACATTGCATCAATACTGTTATTTACTGTTATGTTAGTATAAATTAAACTACAAAAATTCTGTTTTTATACACAAAACTTTTAAATATTTGATGTAAAAAAATCTAGTGCCGCATAAATGGTAGTTTAAACCAGGTTGTAATATGTACGCCTACTTTTCATCAGGGACTCTGGGTTGCATATTTTGCATGAGCCCAAAAGTAAGGGTCAATATTCCATATGGATAACTCTAAAGTTTTTGAATATTAGTTGCTCACCATATGTTTATCACCACTGAAAGTTTTCTATTCATGTAGAAACTCCACGATTATTTTGTTTCCAGAAAATCTGCTGTATAAGTCAAAGTTAAAGTGGAGCAACATATTAAAAAATTGAATTTGAAACTTTTTTAACAATTTTTTGCATAAATTAGTTGCATAAGAGAACATAAAAAAAAACTTTATAATGTGGCTTTTAGGAGAAAAATGCCACTTTGACACTTGTGCGATACTTCTCAATTGCCCCTATGCCCTGCACTGATCATTCTTTCCCAATTCACTGCTAAATCTCTAGAGAGGAGAGTAATGATTGCATAGGCATGGACTTCTGAAGATGTCCTGCGGTATCTGCCACCAATATACTAACACAGGATCCTTTGGGGTCTTTAAATTGTGAGGTGGGGCCTCCGTGAATTGGACCCATTATTCTACCGCACAGAACCTCAATTAGTTTTATGGCCCTATTACACGGGACGATTATCGTGCGAAAAATCGTTATATCGTTCGAATGTAAACGATAATCGTACTGTGTAATTGCAGGCAACGATCGAAAAATCGTTCGTATGTCGATGATCGTTGATTTAGATATGAACCTAAAATTATCGTTAATCGTTCACTAATCATTTGCCGTAAAAACGATCGTATCTAACGACCATCGCTCTGTGTAATATGGTGAACAATTTCAGGTTAACGATAAACAATCTCGTTTGCGATTGTTTATCGTTAGTCATTAATCGTTAAAAATCGCTCCGTGTAAGAGGGCAAAAATTTATTCGGCTGAAAGATGGTATTGCCAATATGCATGACAAAGTGTACTTAGTCTGCAATAACGTACAGGTTAGTGCTAAGTAACATCCACATGAATGCCAGGTCCCAGGGTTTCCCAGCAGAACATTTCCGCTGCCAGCTTGTCTTGTTCGAATCCTAATGGCACACCCACAGCAATCCACATCAGATCAGGTCACATTCTTACGTTGCTCTGTGGTCCTGTTCTGATCCTCAGGTCACTACTGTAGGCATTTTTTGTGGTGGGCTGACTGGTACTCTGGCTGTTCTGCAGCTACGTAATCTCATGGGGGCTGGGTTCACACTATGTATATTTCAGGCTGTAACCAAAACCAGGAGTGGATTGAAAACCCAGAAAGGATCTGTTCACACAATGTTGAAATTGAGTGGATGGCCACCATATAACGGTAAATAACTTCCATTATTTCAATATAACAGCCGTTGTTTTAAAATAACAGCAAATATTTGCCATTAAATGACGGCCATCCACTCAATTACAACATTATGTGAACATAGCCTTTCTGTGTTTTTAATCCACTCCTGGTTTTGGTTGCTATACAGCCTCAAACATACAGCCTCAAATATACTTAGTGTGAACCCAGTTATGGTGCAATGTAATGCACCATGTGTTCTGATGCCTTTCTTTTATATCCAGCATGATCTTTTTTAGTAATGGGCTACCCTGGACTTCCACTGAGCATCCATGAGGTACCTGTCCCCAGTTTATCAACTGTCCTTCCTTGGATCACTTTCAGTAGTTGTTGTACAAGATTTTCTGCCCCAGTCATCTAGTCATCACAATTCAACCCTTGTCAAAGGAATCTGCTTAGATCCTTACAATTTTTTAATTTTCACTTTTTCCACTTTTCCTTCTTTCAACACAACAACTTTAAGAATCGGCTGTTTACCTGCTGCTTTATATATCCTGTTAACGGTCATATTGTGACCAAAAAAAAAGTTTACACAGCCATTAATGGAGGCTGGTCACCTGATTACAATGTCAAGTAATCCTCTAAAATCCCTGTCCGTTTTTTCCCTCCTCAATTTTTTTAGGGACACAACTTAATTTATCATTGATTGTGTCATTAGAGGAGCAAAATATCGGAGGGAGTAATAATTCTTCTTGCAGGGACCACTAGCTGGTTTAGTGTGTTATATTGAGTAAGCAATGCTCCAATGTAGTAAGACTGTATTACTTGCTAGCTGCCATCAATGTTAACATATACACATGGCTCACAGGTGCTGTAGAGTACAACAGTAATAGGGTTGCATGACTGGTGCATTGCTGTCTACTACAACAGTATAATAAGAAGATAACCAGTACTCCAGTCTTTTTAGCAAAATATAGTCAGAACCATGAGTAAGCCTCCCAGAGTGAGAAACATGTTGGAGTGTTCACTTGTTCCAACTATTACATGCATATACTACCCCATCAGCTACAAATTTTTAAAGCTTGTCCATAAAGTTCTGCTGATATTTTACCAAGAATTACACCATTCTAATACTGGGTAAAACTGCCCTAGAACATCTGATTAATGTTGACGTGACAAGTTCTTGCAAGTATTGCACGTTTGTCCGCTGTGCATTCATGTTGAGAATCTTCAATTTTGGCCCATCAAAGTAATAGCAATTGAGGCACACTAAACTGAACATTGTGATGTTGGTTTTGTGACAAACTGTGCTATCCTTCAGGAAGCTGCCATTAGGAGATAATAGACTATGGCCCTGAAGGAATGCACATAAGAAGCTCCTGCGATATAAGAAGCTGTGATATTTAAACAATGCAGTTTCTTAGTTTTCCAGAGTGTCCCTTTTACCATTAGTTTGATAAAACTGAAACCATCCATAGTGTCTACAGCATAACATCCCTTTATCTGGGAACGATTTATCTGCGTTGCGGTGGTAACAGCTGTGGCTACAGCGCCCGGCAGAATTCAAGCATCTATTTAACCCTTGGCATAAGATGAGGTCCAGTGGCTCATCCGGCTACCTGAACTTTATAGTTCCGCTCCGCTGGTAGCCTTGAAGGCTCAATCAATCATTCTTGTTGTATCGCACATGATGATCTGTAACATGGTACTACTGCACAGCACCGTGTCCACTCACCCACATCCACATCACTAGCTTTCTAATAAAGAGAAACTCTTTCTTTCAGTAACACAATGGAGGAGATTTATTCTTATGGTGCATTATTAGCTTTCCCCGTGCGGCGTGCACCAGATTGGTCAGCAGGATGCAGGTTAGAAAGTGGAGGAAAAAGCTCATAAATGAGTGATAATCATGGGGGCGCTGAAAGAACTAAGTACTTTTGGGTCCAGGATGCTTTCATAAAAAGTATCTATATACTGATTGATCTAATATAAAACCTAGCTTTATTCTTGCTGTCAAATACTCGATCGGCTTAGTGAACTGTAAATTAAAATGTAAACTATTTGGCCTCGTCTCTCGTCGCTGTAAAAACTTAAAGTGTTCAAATATCTCTGCCAAATACATTTGTAAGAATCCAGATATTCAGCGATTCTCCTGCCTCCCCTTACAGGAATAAAAGAAGATTATTTAAGAGCCTTTAAAGATTTGCCAGCATCAGCATATGCTACATTGCATTTGTTATATAATACATTTTGCACAAAGCTTAATTTCTTAATTGAGAATCTGGAATGAGAAATGTGTCCATTTTCATTATTTATATTTTAATAAGGCCTTTTTTTTCATCCATTCATTTTATGCCATCAACAGCAACAATAATTAGCTCTCCAGTGTGCGCTATACAAATACTATTTGCAATGTATTATGCTAATGCACTTTGCCTGTAACCATGAAAATGCATCAAACTTCAAAACGGCCTTTGGAATTTTTTTTTTTTTTTAGCTTAATTACAAATACACACAAGATTCATTTTTCTAACAACTGCAAATACTTAGTGTTTGTATTTTTGCTTTTAATAATGGGCCTGAATCTACACTCTATATGGCGCATACCAAATCCTAAAGAAAAATATATCCCATAACATCAAAGAGGTTTTCTAAGGCTTTATTTCCACGTTCCGTGTATCACAGACGACATGGACGTGAAAGGCCTGTAGTGAAATCCCCACTTCCCCCCCACACGACAGCATCTCCAATATGATGCTGGGAGTGGGAAAACTGTTTGAATATGCGGATGTGTCATTACAGCACCACACAAATTCAAACAGTTTCCCTGCTCCCAGAATCATATTGGAGATGCTGCCATGCCTTTTGCGTGGGGGGAAGGGGTGTAACACTACATCCTTCCACGTCCGTGTCGTCCGTAAAACACGGAACGTAGGAATACAGCCTTAGACGTCACAATATTGGTCTGCTGATTCTGCCACAGATCAGCAGAATGAAGACACACCATTTCAATAACTATACAAGTATGGCTTTGCCCTGTACTGAAGCTAAACCATGTCTTTCTCCATTTACTAGAACTGTCCACTAGTGATGAGCGAATAGTGAGATATTCGAATATTCAATATTCGTACGCATATCCAGCGAATATTCGATCGAATATTCGATCCCATTAAAGTCTATGGGAACAAGTATTCAAGTAGTGAAAAACATCTATTTCACCATTTGGAGGGTGAAACCGGAAGCTGGGGGATTTGAACGCTTATCGAATATTTATCGAATATTCGCGGTATATTCATTCGAATATCTCACTATTCGATCGAATATCTATTCGATCGAACAGTATTCGACCATCACTACTGTCTACACAAAATTACCAGTTAGAGCCATGTTCAAATACTACTATGCAGAGTGCTGACCTTTTGTCCTGCTAAGCAGGTGTGACCCTATTGATCGTACACCGATGTCTTATCCTGAACATTGGTCACCTAATGTAATATTCTAGAAAACATGAAATTATAATTACTACTACAAATAATATTTATTTGTATAGCACCAACAGATTCTGCTGCGATTATATAATTAAATGATATAGGTATAAATGTAAATATTTACACGTCTTTTCTCAAAGCTAAATATTTATTAAAAATGTCAGCCAATAGCTGCAGTTACTTCTTGGACCCTAGACCCTCCTCTGCTATAGGTGGGCATTACCAATATAAATCTGCATAGCTAAGAAATATTACTAAATGGGCATTCAGATGTCATTGAAAGTCTGAAGTTATGGAATTAGTAACCTATGGGCATTCGAATAGTTTTTGCCTTTGGAAATCGTTTATGTGAAAAAGTAGTAAATAAACTTATAAAATCAAAGATCAAAGCACCAAAGCTCATTGATAGCATGGGCATGTAATGATATTTGTAGTGTAGTAGATCTAATCTTCTCATTTTGTACATTTGTAGCCATGATAATAAAACTATGGATATTACACCATACAACATACATATGTTCCACACAGGGTAACACTGGTCTGCCATGATATTAGGGGATCTACTGGTGGGCACTGTCTTCGACACTGTGAATGATCAAGCTAAAAAAAAAGACCCAATGGAGCCAATTTTGGAGTTAATTAGTTGTCACTCGGGATCATATATACATAACCTATTAAATATTATTCATTATATATGCTGTGTAATAATAATGGTTACATGCAATTAAAAGTAGACATGAGTGCATAGTGGGGGCCCTCAGGACCATCTCTTCGGGAAACCCAGTCCGATGCTAGTTCCACACAATCAAATTCATCCAAGTACATACTAATGTATGACATATAACTGTAAGGACAGCATCAAGTGTTAAAACTCACAAAATCATGTTTTACCAGCTGAACACAGGAGAATTTCATATTAGGTCTGTGTATTCTGCCCCTGGCAGTTTCTGCAGTCAATTGACAGGAAAACAGGGGAAACTCTGCTTCTGACTTGATCATTACAGCCGAGCCTAGGACAGGACCAATGTGTATTGAGGACGATAATCAATGGTAAAATTTCAGGATTCTAACACTGGAAGCAGCAAAAGTTTCTTTAACATCATCATAAATATAGTGTCTACTTCCCACAAGAAGATCTTTGAGAATTTCTCATTACTATTGAGGGCACTGAAAAAAAGAATAATGTATGAATATATATATATATATATATATATATATATATATATATATATATATATATATAATATATATATATATATATATATATATATATATTTATATATCATCTCTGACTCATCGAACATTGATTACACAAGTCCAGCAGATTTTTAATTCCAGTGAAGTTCTGTACTTGTTTTCCAGCACATCCCACATGTACTCGATCAGATTGGGATCTGTGGAATTTGGAGGTCATGTCATCACCTTGAACTTCTTGTCATTTTCCTCAAACTATTCTTGAAAAATCTTTTCTAACATAACATTGCCCAGAGCATCACACTGCCTCTGCTGGCTTACCTTCTTTCCATAATGCATCCTGTTTCCATCTTATCCTCTAGACCTCAATGTAAAATAAAATGGGACCAATTCTTCCAATGTTCCATAGTCTAGTTCTGATGCCCATGTGCCCATTGTTGGCACTTTCTAGCACTGGCCATGGTTCAGAAGGGGTAGCAGTCTGTGGCAGTCAGTAATTGAGATCACAGCATACTTGGTTCTGTAGTTAGAATCCCTATGAAACTGAAAGAAGCTCTGTACCATGAAGTGCAGTGGAAGGAAGACAGAATATTATGAGACATGTTTTGGACCCTATTTGTCTCTTTACATCAGGTCCAGGATGAGGACCTGATAAAAGGACCAATCCAGACCCAAAACCCATTGGGGGAAATTTATCAAGGGCTTTGCGCCTATTTTTAGGTGAATAATTAGATTTTTGGTCTACGTTTGGTCCATTTTTGGCGCATATTTTTTAGACTTTCTTTATCTGCCTGTTTTGAGTATTTACCCAAAAATTTGCATTATCCGGCATTTGTGCCCAATTTATTATTTGCGACTTTTTAAGAAGTCAAAATACTGGTGCAGGCCTAGATGTGGTCAGTACCAGGTGAATTTGTTTGTGACTTTTTTACTTAGACGGATTTACTGTGACAGTGCCACTTTTCCATAAATCATACACAATATATTAGAACAAAACAAACACTAACCCACATTAGAATAGCCCTTTAATTAGACTCCTTAGTAAATGTCCCCCATTGTCCTACAATAAAGTTCTTCTTTCCATAAGACTATGTGATATAGCATTTCTTTCAATCAGTCGTGTAGGATTCTACTTTGTCAAGACTGCTCAGATCCTTACAATTTTCTACATATGAACTTCAAGAACTGACTGTTCATCTTCTGCTTAGTTTATAACATATACAGTAAA
Source organism: Dendropsophus ebraccatus (assembly GCF_027789765.1). Taxonomy (NCBI): domain Eukaryota; kingdom Metazoa; phylum Chordata; class Amphibia; order Anura; family Hylidae; genus Dendropsophus; species Dendropsophus ebraccatus. The sequence continues at coordinate 41,399,231 of NC_091462.1, read as the reverse complement.
TATGGAAGTTTTTACTACTTAGAGGATATCGTTATGATTGCATATATGTTTCTTGCTCAAGATGTTGGGACCCTGGTTGGGTACTCTAAATGTAATGCCACCTTGGCTTGTGTCAAAGAGATGGGAGCATATTTAAAATCAATGTACAGTAGCTGTAAACAAAAGTAGCTTCAGATGAACTAGTCCAGAGATAGTTAAAGTCACAGGGGCAAAGTGCTTAGAAGAGTGCCATAACCTAATAATAGCATTCACGTGGCAGTCTTTCTATAAAGATAGTGTGTGGCCATTAAGGCTCTACTTTTACCATGGATGTTGGTGAAAAACCTTACCTTAGTGGAGATGTATTAAAAATCTCCTGAACTTTGTGTAATAATGCTGACAGGTTCCTGGACTGAAGAACTAGACTTCACCTTTAGCAGTCCACCGTCAGGGCCCAGAAATGTCAGAAACAATGCAATAACACACAATGGTAGTTCACCATTAAATGAAAGGAACTGACGGTAATGGACTGCATGATGGGTCAGATGAAGGACAAACATCACACAGGGATAGAAAATGACAGAGCGACAGGACAACAGGACTGAGAACAAGCTGAGAACCCTGAGATCCAGGGAAACTCAATAAAAGCAAAAACTCTGACACTCACCAGAAGAAGTCTCTTAGCAGAGATGAACCTCTCCCGAATACCAAATCAGGAGGTGTATAAAGAAGCAACATGAAGTAGACAGAAAGTCAATAGTGACATACATGAAGCAGAAATATAAACCTCAATGAATATATAAAACCAGCAAACCCGGTCACTTCATGTCCAGGAGAAAATTGTCACTTTAGAAATGCCCGCAAAACATAATTCTGGATGAAAATACTTGAAATGGCAAACTCTCAGAGGGTGCTTAGAGTTTCACGTAACTTTATGTCAATTTTATTTTTTTGCAACTTCCAAAAGAAATAGGGTGAAGGATGTGACAAGATAATGATCATATGAGATACTGATCTTACTGGAAACTTATTGAAGTAATCTGCTCTATGGATTATATAGATTATTCCTGTATGAGATATAGCAATCTGGCATAGTATGTCACTGCCATAAAGTCTCCGGATTAGTCCTGCATTAGGGCAATAAAAACTCTAAGACTATATTGATGGTGTAATGCCAAGACTATAATCTTAATGATACAAGGATAAACTAGAAACAGATAGAGAGATAGATACCGTCTGATTGTAGACTTTATAGTAAAAGCCCCACAGATCCCCTATGTTTGCTGACATATGGAACCTACAATACAGGTGTTGTTCCCTATAAGCATGGTATACAGACTGTTATGGTTGTCATTTATTAGAGATGAGCAAACCTCAAGTACGTTTGGGTGCGCCCAAACCCAAATTCTCAGCATTTAACCCCTTCACGTCAGCAATACATAGATATACATTCCGGCTGCACATGCTAAGTGCAGCAGGAACGTATATGCACGTTTCTGACACAGAAGGGGTGTGATGTGTGCGGGGCCACTGCAGTGAGAGCGGTTCCGCACAGATCAGTGTCCGGGGAGCTGAGGGTAATGAGAGGCAGCTGTGATTCCACAGCCGCATCTCATTAACCCTTTAAAAGCCATGATCTATAGCGATCACGGCGTTTAAGGTACTCAGTGACAGAACAAGCATCTGTAACTGAGTGATCGGGACCCCCGCAGCCATGCTGCGGCGGTCCCGATCGCATGTCCCGATGGGCGGTACCAACGGGCTTTTACCTCCGTCCTGTCGGTTCGGCATTCTGTGCATAGAGTCTGCTCTAAGACAGGGTCTATACATAGATGGCTGATAACACTGATCTATGCTATGCTATAGCATAGCATAGATCAGTACATGCAATCTAATGATTGCATGTTTTACTGTGAAAAAAGTGTAAAAAAAAAAAAGTTTAGTAAAAAAAGTTTTTAAAAGGATTAAAAAAACCCTTATAAACCCCCAAGTTAAAGTTTAATATACCCCATGTTGCCCAAACTCTGCCTGCCCTCAGCCTGATCTTCTATGTATTATGTCTGCTCGTACAATATAGCACTTGGATATATCAACCATTGATATTGGAAGCTACTCTGCATGTAGCAATCTGGGAGATCCAAGAACAAGCGAGTGTTGGATTTCAGGGGACACCTCAAACGGTGCTCTTCAATTTAACCCTACTCCGAATCTAAACCAACTAGGGATGGTCCGAACCTGCCGAGGTTCGGGTTCGTATGAACCCGAACGCTCGGCAGCAGATTCCCGCTGTCTGCCCGCTCCGTGGAGCCGGCGGATACTGCAGGAGTAACGCCTGGAAAACTGGGATACAGCCTATGGCTGTGGCTGTATCCCAGTTTTCCAGGCGGTCCTCCCGCTGGATCCGCCCACTCCACGGAGCAAGCAGACAGCAGGAATCATTACCGAGGGTTCGAGTTTGTACGAACCCGAACCGAACTCGGTTCGGACCATCCCTAAAACTAACCCATCAAATTTAGATACATTCATACTGTAATTGTGCCTGGATACATCCTGTCAAATGGGATACTTGAACTGCTTGAACGTAGTCAGCCAGTGACTACATTATAATGATTTTTTTGAACGTTCAGAAACTGCTAATATATATATATATATATATATATATAGGCCGAAGTAATTGTGCCATTGAAGGTGCAATCTTAATAGGAGCTTACCCTTACTTACTAATAAATATATATATATATATATATATATATATATATATATATATATATATTCATATGTATATTCATATGTATATGTATATACAGTTAATTACATAATTACCTGTATAACATATATTTTCAGGTATAGTAACTTGTTACTTTGTCAGCAGTCACTTGTGCCTATTGCATTGCAAAATATACATTTGTGTCTGGAACGAATAACTGAATGCAACTAAATAATATTGCAATGCCCAAAGCACATTTTATACTAAACTAATATTATCCTGACACCTGCTACATAGAATATGGAGTAAAATATGTAGCCATCCCACAATCATTCCCTTTCATGTGCATAGGAGACAGTCACTGGAATCAGGAATCACAGAGCTGACACTGTGTTTGACAGCAGTCTCAGGAAATGCCATGGGCACTGACATTTAGAAACTCTGAATAGCTGGTCTGAAATGTATAAATAATGGAAAGTATACACTGTTATAAGGCTTTCAATATTGTATCATAGAAATAAAGTGAGAACATTTCCCTGAATTATGGGGTGGGGTGTAAATTATTAAAGCATAGAATTCAGGGCTATAAAGCAAAACCAAGCATTTTAATAAATAACATTTCTTGATGCAGACAATTTGCTTGTCTGGCTGTAAATTGGGAGTAAGTTATATACCATGAAACTTGTTGTGATCAGGAAATAAGATAATAAGTAGAAATATGTATGATGCTGCTGGATGATGACAATGGTCAAGACACCGTCTCCCCCAGCTACTGGCTACTGTCGCACACAATTGATACAATTGATGAGATTGGTCTTATGAAATTTCTTTGTATTGTTCAAAGAGATAAAAGTCACAGGAAACAATGAGATTTTATGTATGGATGAGAACTGGGAAAATGTGCAGTAAAAAGCAAACCTTAGAGATTTTCACAGTCTATTACCTCTCCATTTTAATGCATCTTTATGCTTTCCAATGGATATAGTGCATAAGCAGCCTAACCGCTCTTTACAACCACAAGTAGATGCAGATCATACAGTTTAAGACTTCCTTTGTGCACACTTTTTCAGCACATTCAGCACATTCTAACTATCTTATTATAATTTTAATATTCCTCCTAAAAAGGTCAGGTTTTTAATTGGTGATTTTAAATTTATGTAGATTTAGTTGGTATATAACTCAGGTGCCCGAAATGGTTATACAATTTCCCTCCATGTGGTAGCCTATGAGATTTCTAACATATTTGTCAATTACTTCCTTTACCAAAAATGATTCCTTATCCTAGAACAGAGATGTCAATCTCAGGCCCTCCAGCTGTTGCAAAACTACAATTCCCATCATGCCTGGACAACTAAAGCTTTGGCTGTTCAGGCATGATAAGAATTGCAGTTTTGTAACAGCTGGATGGCCTGAGATTGACACCCTGTCCTAGAAAAAAAAAGTTCTAAAGTCTTGGCCAAGAGGTGTCCCACTTCCCTGCAATTTATTGTTCACTGTCTGTTGTTAGGTTTAATCTGTCTTTAACAAAACATAGTAATCACTGAACTCAAGGAGAACAGCAAAAAAAACTCCAATGAAGTACTCAATCAAGAGTCTCCACTGATGCCCCTCAAAATTTAAATATGCAAAACAAGAGTCCGTGGAGTCTCAGTTACGAGTCTCAAAACACGGGATAGCTAGATATCTCTAGCCTTTTGCTTGGGGTGCCTCCATGATGGGAAGAGCACCACACGACCCTGATAAATAACCCCTTAGGTCCCACTCAGTTGCGAGTATTGGAACACAAACAGGGAAATACCAGGGTGGCCCCTTTTTGTCAATGTCTAACTCAAGGTACGAGTATTGCGATCATGACAAGGGCTTGCCAGGGCAGGCCTCCATCCACAGACAGCCGTTTCGGGGTATTTGCCCCTCGTCAGTGTGGAGTAGGATTCTGGCTAGTACCTTGAGTTAGACATTGACTAAAAGGGGCCATCCTGGTATTTCCCTGTTTGTGTTCCAATACTCGCAATTGAGTGGGACCTAAGGGGCTATTTATCAGGGTGGTGTGGTGCTCTCCCCATCATGAAAGCACCCCGTGGAAACAGGCTAGAGATATCTAGAGATGGCTATCCCGTGTTTTGAGACTCGCAACCGAGACTCCACGGACTCTTGTTTTGCATATTTAAATTTTTGGGGGCATCAGTGGAGACTCTTGATTGAGTACTTCATTGGAGTTTTTTTCACTGTTCTCCTTGAGTTCAGTGATTACTGTGTTTTGTTGGTTGATTCGTTATTGCCCCAACTAGCCAGAATCCTACTCCACACTGACGAGGGGAAAATACCCCCAAACAGCTGTCTGTGGATGGAGGCCTGCCTTGGCAAGCCCTTGTCATGATCGCAATACTCGTACCTTGAGTTAGACATTGACAAAAAGGGGCCACCCTGGTATTTCCCTGTTTGTGTTCCAATACTCGCAACCGAGTGGGACCTAAGGGGCTATTTATCAGGGTGGTGTGGTTCTCTCCCCATCATGGAGGCACCCCGTGGCAACAGGCTAGAGATATCTAGCTATCCCGTGTTTTGAGACTCGCAACCGAGACTCCACGGGCTCAATCTGTCTTTAGAAACAAAGACACCAATAGATCAAAGGAAGCGGGGGAGCAGAAGAGAGGGCTAGAGCTTGGGCTGTGTACCTGCCTGCAATATGTAAGCCTGTGTTCCTTATTTAAAAAGTCCACATTTTGCCTAAAGCTCCATAGAGCGCTTCAGAGGAGCAAGCGAGCGTGGACCTGTCAGGCCAGCGCTCACTTGCTCCTTGTTCCCTGCTCGCTGCCTCCGCTCCTATTACACAGGGCGACGACAGCAGATCGCTGCTATTGTTATCATTGATTTTTCAAGATGTTGAAAGACATTGTTTTCCTTTAAATCTTGGCAAATACCTATAAATGTACAACATTGGTTGGTCCTTGAAGGACAACTTTCCTAAAATCTATTTTAAATATGTTCGTCAGGTTGTGGACCCGAGACCCTCCATTGCTGGTTCACAGGTTTGTGGCAGGGAATGTGTGATAGGTGTACTGGTGCCTTACTGTCAACCCCCCTGTTCTTGTCATGTTGCTTACGGTATGTGTGTTTCCCCCCTTCAAGTTACTGCCTATTGGTTGTATTAACCATTCCACTTGAGCCCTGTTACATGGTTTGAGCACTTGTGTGTCCGTTTGGAATTAATTCTTTCCATGTGACATCACACAGACCCCAGTGTTGTTGCCTGTGTGAGTGTTTGTTTTTTATATTTTTTTAAACAATAAAGATCATTCATATTTTCCCTAAAAACGCTTTCCCTTTTGTTTGTATATCACGTAAGCAAAGTTAGACAAATTCCTAATGTACACTATTTATGGGAAATGCACATATAGTTTATAATTTAGTAGATCAGGCAGGCTTCAAGTTTTCTAAAAAAAAATGTGACATCACGACCCGTTCTATACCTGAAGGGTCCAGCAGGGGAGCAGTATATATAGAAATGACAGAAAATAATTATAACAGGGCCCTTCCTGCACTTTCTGGTGCACGGCCAGGAGCAGGACTTTGTGGTAGTCCTGAACCTGAACAATTACTGCAGCGGGAGAGAGACGGCAGGGACGGTGATAGAGGATGGTAGCTAAGGGGCGTTTACCCCACTGCATGAGATGGCGCTATTGGCTCAGGTATGATCGGGTGGCCCCGGGGGAGGAGGCATGTTGCACTACCACTCCTGTCACCGTTCCTGGCCGTGCAGTAGAAACCGCAGGAAGGGTCCAGTTACCATTTCTTACATGTAATTTTTACATATACTGCACCCCCTACTGGATCCTTCAGGTATAGACGCGGTCATGACGTCACTTTTTTAGAGAAATTGAAGCCTGTCTGATATACTTAATTGAGAGAAATAGCACTATATGTGCATTTCCCATAATTAGCGTACATAATTAGTGTACATAATTAAAGGAATCCACCATTTGAGGGGTTAGGTATCCAGCGAGCAATGGTCATGTTCAGGAGAAGTAAAAAATTTGGCTGACACCCAAATTGAAAGAAAAAAATTAAACATGGCTAAAAAAAGGAAATAGGTAATTTGAAGTGCGGTATCTGTAATTGGTGTCCACAATTCTTACCTTTGTACAGTTAATATTAGAGGTGAAACTGTAAGAATAAAATGCTTCATTTGTTTTACAATCAATTATGTAGTTTACAAAATTGTGTGTTGTTGTGAGCAGTTCTATATAGGTAGCACTATACACTCCAGGAATATAAGGTTTAGAGAACATCCACTAGATGACATCCATTACAACTAGTGTAAGCTGCACCTCATGGAACATATGTAACAAATGCATGGGGCTGAAGGTGCAGAATACGTACTATGTAATATTATTTGTCCCACATGTAAGATAGAATGGGATAGTGCTTCTAAAATGTAACTTTTATAATATTGATTATAATACACCAATTATAGTGTTCCCAATAACAAAAAGAAATTGTAAGCTATATACAAAGTTCTGAGTCCCTGCAATATTGGATGTGGCAGGGCCAGATTGGCTTGTCCAGAATGTTGACCACCAAGACACTATACAAAGGTTGTGTGTGTGTTGTATCTTGGGAGGATGCACGTGAACACCCAACCTTTCTATAGAGCCATGGTGGTCTATACCTGATTGTTATTCCTACCCCCGTTGCTGTACCTGATCGTTGAAAGTGGACACAATGTTGTTAGTGTTCACCCACGGTTGTGTTTTTGTTTTTTTCCTGACAAACCACCAAAATATTCTATTCTTTGGAGGCATATATTAGTCTCATCTTTACAATCTAGTGGTTCATCTAGGTATTTGCCTGGCTTGTAATGTGTATAAAATACTTTTGTGCCACAGTTATATGTTGTCCTGTTAAATCAGGAATCCAATCATAAAACAGTATTACAGTGACCACACTGACTTTCTAGTCTGTACAGATTATTTCTTAGCAGTGCCCTCCTTACCATCACAATAAGGAGCACAGTGACAGGCGACACCAGTATAAAGATTTTTTTATTTTTTTTTTAAAGGTGCACACAATAGCTACTGCTCACAACTCAGCATCCCCCTCCCTGTACAATGACATCTATAGAGGTCACTGAGCATGCCAAGGAACCTTCCTAATTCATATGAATAGGACAGGTCCTGTCTATTGTATGTATGACCTACAGGGCTTGCTGTAAGGCATATAGTAGCCCCCATAATAATGTACAAAACATAAAATAATAAGAATAATTGTATTTAGAAAATTGAAATACAGTAGTACCTCGGTTCTCGAACTTAATTGGTTCAAGAAGGCAGTCTGAGAACGAGCAGTGTCTTCCCATAGGAAATAATGTAAATGTGTTTAATTGGTTCCAGCACCCACCAATAATTACCTACAGTACCCATATATTACATTGTATAGTGCCCAGTATAATCACTACAGTACATTACAGAACAGCACTATACTGTCCAGTACATTACAGAGAAGTGTTATACTGTATAGTACATTATACACAAGAAACTTTCAACAAATCCAGCAAATATATTACAGTAGCCACTAACTCCTCACTCACCCTTTACTGTATAGTGCCCCCCCCCCCCCCATCCCAGCACTGTAGGGGATGATGGGAGATGATGGCGCACTGACTGTACCACTACTATACTGTATATGCACTCCAGCAGTCTTATACAGTACTGTATGGGAGATGGTGGTGCACTGACTTTACTACTACTGTACCGTATAGGCATTTCAGCAGTCTTATACAGTACTGTATGGGAGATGGTGGTGTACTGACTGTACTACTACTGTGCTGTATATGCACTCCAGCAGTCTTATACAGTACAGGGTGGGAGATGGTGGTGCACTGACTGTACTACTACTGTACTGTATGTGCACTCCAGCAGTCTTGTACAGTACAGGATGGTGGTGCACTGACTCTACTACTACTGTACTATATATGCACTCCAGCCTTCTTATACAGTACTGTATGTGAAGCCTCACCAGCGCTTAGATCACCAGGTACAACCCACCATCCACGCTCACAAAAACGTTAAAATACCAAACTGCAACACTGGGGACCCAAAAAGTGTTTGAGAACCGAGCAAGAGTTTGAGAACCGAAGCAAACTTCTCTTAAAAATACAGTTTGAGTTCCAAGCAGTTTGGGAACCGAGGTGCCACTGTGTATTAGGAATAAAAGAGCTTGTTCCAGTATCTACTTCTGATGAGTCAAAAAATATCCTTATTCCCTCTAAGGTAGTAGATGAAGAACATGGCAAAGATTGAACAGTGAAAACCTGTCACAGTAATGCAGCGTTTACACGGAACGATTATCGTTCGAATTTTCGCTATAACGATCGCATTTGAGCGATAATCGTTCCATGTAAACACAGCCAACGATCAAGCAACGAGTGAAAAATCGTTCATTTTGATCTTTCAACATGTTCACAAATCGTCGTTCATCGTTTGCTAAAAATTCGCAGATCGCTTTGTGTAAACAGTCTTTCAAAGATTAACCCTATGTGAAAGATGGGATTAAGCGATCTTAAAATCGATCGCAATAACGATTTTCCTTACGAATTTTCTTACGATTTTTCTAACGATTTATTCGTCTAAACGCTGATCGTTATAAAAACCAAATTGTTGCTTTAAAATCGTTAAACGATCGATTGGGCGAATCATCGCTTCGTGTAAACGCAGCATAAGTTAGACTAGTTCAACCAGAGATGATAATTACTTTGGCATTATCCCTTGCCTCCACGTAGTCATCTAGAGTAAGCATGCCTCATTGCATGATACCATACAGTAATACTCCTCTTACAATTTTACTGTTTTCTAAAGTCATCAACGCCACTAGTGAAACTACTCAAATCTCCAAAACTTTCCAGCCTTGCCTAGAAAAAACAGGGGGCGAAATTACATTCTCCTGGGTAATACAGAGTTCTGTGATTTATTATAACACATTGAAAGGCTGGCATATACGATGCTGAAATATAATTAAAAAATAGAATTAAAATCTAATTTCCTATGATGTAAATCTCCCATATCCTGTATACCAAGTCATTTTCATTTCACACACAATGCAGCAGGCCTATTTTGTTGCCCAGACAAGCAGTCTAACACATAGCAAGTCAAAGGGTCCCTGCTGAAAACTATGTTAATTTAACAAATGGAACACTACCAAGGCTTTGACAAGTGTGAAAATTATAAAAGGCTAAAGTGTGAAAATCATTCTGGAAAATGTTCAGGCGTACAAGGCTGAAAAGGAAATTCTTCAAATTCCACGTGTGCATTGTCTTAATGTAAGTCGGGCTTTTATTTTTTTTTATTTTTTCTTCTTCCATTCTAGTATTCCTGGATTCAGTGTGATTGGAGATAATTAAAAGCCTTCGCTTCTACAGTAATTAAAATAAAATCTCATTAGGAGTAAATTAATGATAAAAACAGCTGGAAAATCGCCTTCTTTTTTTTTTGCATGGCTTTTTAAATGAAGTCACATGTCTATTTCTTTGTTGTGCATGGTATAGAGGCGTTTAGCGAAGCCGGCTATGAAGGTATAGATGAAGTTTTTAGAAGCAACCATGATTGCAACTGATTGTATCCATGTAATGTTGGGGTCAGGGAGCATCACCAAATAACAAGACATTGTATCGGTGCATGGTCATCTATCATATAAGTGTTATATGCCTTGAAGAGGTTCTATAGGGTGTAGTACATACATATATAAAAAAAAATTTTAAAGTATCTTGAAATATATATATATATATATATATATATATATATATATATATATATATGGCATGCCAGATACAGTACCCAACAGTAGGCCACTGAGGTTACCCCTGCTGTTAGCAAGAATCAATTGTATTAAGGCCTTAGGCTACTTCTCTTGACTTTCACTCTTATAAAGCTTAGGCCACTCTCATATGTAGAGTGTATCATATGTGTATCATATGTAGACTGCTCCAGCCGCACGCTCCATCTTGTGCAGCAGGGAATTTGGATGCGGGCGCACATGGATGCGCCCACATCCGAATTCAGCAGAAGTGAAGATCATCCAGCTGGTACAGCAGTACCGGCCGGGATGATCTTTAGTAACACTGGCCATCCTGTGACCCGGCCGGGTCAGAGAATGGCCAGTGTTATACGTAATGTGAACATGGCCCTATAGAGGTTAGCTAACAAGTATTTGGGAGAAATCTGACTGTGGACCCTTGTAAACTTGAGAATGGTTAGAGTGGCAGAAGTGTGCATGTGTGTTACCTTTCCATTCTTTCTCTATGGGAGTCAAATAGACAGCTATATACTGTATTCATCAATCTCTGACAGATCTGAATATAGCAGCAGCACTCTGTTTTAATCTAAAGATTGTATGGGGTCTAAATGTTTTTAATCTAAAGATTGTATGGAGTCCCAGTGGTCTCATTTTTCACAAACAAATAGTTAACCCCTAACTTGGCAAGTTACAAAAATCCCTTTAAATGCATCACAGTAAGTACAAAGCAGTCAAGTTGCCTCAGCCCTGTTAAGAAATATTGTCTTATTTTGAGATGAGTACAACATGTAGCACTCTAAAGTCTAGGGAAGAGTAAAATGCAAAACATTTATTCCAAAACTTTTAAAAACAGCAACATGTTAAATGTTGTGAAATACATTTTTTTGCATTTTTGTCAGATATTGTGGTGCTGGTCATACTATACAGGAAATATGCTATATACCCTTATAAGCCACCAGTGAGTGGACACCTTTCTCTATGAAGCAAAACTTGTACACTTAATATGTGTTTAGTGAGATCATCACAACTGGTGAACCACAAGGATTATACTGGATACTACAGGAAAATAAAGTATGTCCCTGATGGAATAATACAGGTTTATCAAGCTCTATTGAGTTATATGAGTTAAATTACATATTTCTTTAGCAAGTATGAATACAAAAGTGCCCAATACCCGGGCTTATCATCATCAATGACTAGTAAAAAACATCCTACAATAGCGACTTGCTTCTTACAACTTTATAATTTCTAGTATGAATTGGTCCCTTTCTTGCATTGTAACCTAAAAAAATACCCCAGATTATATCCCATTACAGAGGACTCATAGTTTGGAAGAAACAACAGATAAGTACAGTACATAGGTTAGGAATTAAATGGGTATTCTGGCAGTACAGCAGTGTAGCATAAAGCATTATCCAGACACAATATTAACCCTTCTACCCACAATGCCTTTCTACAATATGCTGCATAATACATCATAATGTAGGCACCTTTCAATTAGTTTGCTTGCAGAATAACCGTTCTTCAGATTTTATGACTTGGCCTTTGTACAAAGTAGTCACTCTAGCATTAGCCGGGAAAAAGCATGAAAGATTGAAACAAGTGACAGAAATATGTTTTTTTTTTATTTTCATTTATTCTCGCATTTTTATTTCTTGTATATACTGTAAGCTGCACTATTTCTGCTTGTTTTCACTCCAAGGACAATGTATATCATTCAATGGGGCTTAAAAAGATATCAAACTTCCTGTACCCAAAAGTATGTATTATAGTGTATGAGCCAAGCCTACAATAGCTAAAGGATATGCCATAAATATCTGATGGATGTGGGTCTCTTTTCTCCACAATAGGGGGCCCTAAAACACTAGAAATGGGTTGTACCAGTTTGGCAAACCCTTATTTAAAAGGGTTTTGCAGCACAGTTCCATTGAAGTGAATAGAGTTGGACTGTAATACTACACAGGACAGGGAGGGTGCTGTTTTTCTAATCCTATAATAAAGCAGATTCCCTGCAACTAGTTGATTGTAAAGGTGTATACCTGTTGGGATTCAAATATGAAAAATGTAAAAAAAATATTGCTTGATTAGACAAAGCCAGGACAAATATTGTAGCTGTTGGCTCATTGAGACAGCGGCTGTTACATGACCCACCCGGGTCACGGAACCGCCGGTGTCAGATAAGATCATCCCGGCCGGTACTGCAATACAGGGTTTTCTGCGGCCGCTATTCATTGAATAGCGGCCGCAGAAAACTGACATGCTAGTTTCCCAGCCGGAGTATATACTACAGTATGTGTATACACTCCAGCCGGGATTCCCTCAGCCTTAAGTACAATGTAAGTCCTGTACTAATCACGGCCGTTGCAACAACGGCCATGATTACTACGGAACTTACGTTGTGTGAACATAGCCTAAAGATGCATTGGGATTCTGTTTTTTTTTCTTAGTAAAAGAAAGTGGTACAGACACTTTTAAAGTGTCACTGTCGTTACAACTTTCAAAATCTAAATCAACAGTAGATGTGATATAAAGCAAGTTTGCAATTTGCATTCATTGTTTTTTTTGTAGTTATCATGCTGTAAAACAAAGCTGAACTTACCAGAAATCCAGGTCCAGTCTCCTAAAGGCAGATTTTCTGACGTATGCTGGTTGAGGCTATGTTCACACTACGTAAAACTATGGCCGTAGTTCTTGCCGCAGAACTACGGCCGTAGTTTTGCGGTGTGTAACAAAGCCTTATGTGCAATGGGATCCCGGGCGAAGCGTACACACATCGTATGCACTCTGGCCGGGATCCAATACGGCACCAGAAAAAACTGACAGGTCAGTTTTCTGCGGCCGGAGTTCAGTGAATTCCAGCCGCAAAAAGACCTGTCAGTTCACGCAGTGAAGCGAGCGGCTCCGGCCGCTTGCTTCACTGTGGGCTATGGGAAGCTCTGATGCGGGCGCACGCTGATGCGCCCGCATCAGAGCTCCGCGGCCGGAAGGATCATCCAGCCGGTACTTAAGTACCGGCCAGGATGATCCGGGCTAAGACCGGCCGTTCCATGACCCGGCCGGGGTCACGGAACGGCCGGTTGTTCACGTAGTGTGAACATAGCCTGAAAAAAAACAGACTAAACACAGGAATTCCGGCCAGTACAGAGAGTCACGGCTCAGTGTGTCCATCAGTCACATGACTGCCTTCTCTCTGTGAGTGCTCAGATGGCTGGGGATACTGTCAGGACTGTACGCTGGCGCTTCTCGGTTTGGGCTGTGCAGCCGAGAAGGCGCTGAGTTGGTGCAGTTCCAGAACCCTGTCTGAACACAGGTTTTTTTTAGGTTTGTTCAGCCCCAACCATCTTGCTTGTTATGCCTTGGCAGCTTGAGTGTTACCTGCTGCTGTGCAGGTGAGCTACGTGGAGGATCAGGGGCCGGTCCAATCAGCTGGTGGGCTGAGTTCCTGATCCTCCATAAATAGTGTGTAAGCCCAGCAGACAGTGCTGACTATTAGTGTTCCTGCTAGGCTTAGCGTATTCTTGCTGTGACTTGTAGTTCTCCTGACCTTTTTGCTCATTCTTTGACTTCTCTATCTGCCTCCTGCCTTGACTTTTCTGCCTTGACTTCCTTTGCCTGACGATTTTATACCTTTGCTGCCCACCGTTGCTGACCCGGACTGTTGACCCCGAATTATTGTGTTTGTTTGTCTTTCTTTGTTTTGTCTTTTCACTTGTTACAGAGCAGGGACCGCCTTTGTGGTTGTCCACAGCCGCCTAGGGCTGTCGGTGGCAAGTAGACAGGGACAGTGGGCGGGAACAGCCAGGGCTCACTGTCTGTGTGTATCTGTCTTACTGACCTTGCCACCATCCAGTGATAACAGATACACTGGACTTCCTGATTTCTGACTGTTTCCTGTTTTTTGAGAAAATATCAGTCAGAAAACAGGAAGTGCTGTGTTTTCCATGTTAACTAAAAAAGAATAATGAATGTAAATTGCAAACTTGCTTTATATTACATCTACTGTTGAGTTAGATTTTAAAAGTTATAACGACAATGACACTTTGAGGATAAATTAATCCAAAAAATTTTACCTGTATTATCCATCAACCAAACATTTGATTGGTCTCATATCTGTGATCCTGTGTTTCAGTGGATCACAGCTTAAAGGGGTTGGCCACTTTATAGTAAAATAGGTCAGTACAAAGTATTAGTAAGTGTACTCCCTCTGTCCCTCTGTACCTCATAGAGGTAAAATCAGGCTCCCCTCCTCCAGGCTGTGCTGTCCTGCCCTGTTTTGTTTCTGTCCATAAGATGGCTGACATTGAGGAGCGTGTGACCATGCCCCGCCCCCTGTGTCCTCCATAGACATATACAGGCTCAGTGGGGAACACTGGGGGGCGGGGCATGGTCACATGCTCTTTCATGTCAGCAATCTTATGGACCAAAACACTACAGGGCAGGGCAGCTCAGCCTGGAGGAGGGGAGTCTGATATTAGCTCTATGAAGTAAACAGGGAGCTGCTGTCAGTAAGTACAGTGAGTACAGTTTCTTATACTATACTCTGACCTATTTTACTATAAAGTGGCCAACCCCTTTAAATATAATCATGCAGGTGTCATCTTTTATTTGTAACTAGCTACACTGCTCAACACCATTGCTGGCCCTGTCAATAATTGGGGCTGCAGTGGGTCAGGAGGGAGGGTTAACTAAAGAAGGAAACATCAGTGCGAATTTGGATCATCGACAGAGAAATAGGTTTCAAGTTAAAGGGTAACTTTTACTTTAAAAAACATGTCATTGTCATTGTGACAGAAGTTTTGATTGGTGCTTATATCTCCACAGAAGGACTCAGCTCAGCTCTGTTTGGAGAACAGTATCAGTGGTGTACATGTCAGAAGTTTTATAAAGTGACACTTTCCCCTTAAATAGGTTGTCTCAGCATAACAATTCCTGTCATATAGAGGGAGCTACCTAGTACAGTGCCCACCCAGTGTCCAAAAAACTACGTTCACAAAGATCTCACTTTCCTCCCAAAAAGAATTATAATCACCCCAGCACATGATGGGGGTTACTCTGCAGTGCCCATAAGGGCAGTCAATGGGGACCATACTTTGTCAAATTTATGCAGGCACTTCCTACTTAGATAAAGCAACCAGTATAAAGGTACTTATGTATTAACTAGTGCCCTCCAAGTGAGGGGGGGGGCTATCTTCTCAGTGGAAGCTAGGCATTTTCTGAGCACAATAGAGTAAGGGCCCTATTCCACAGGATTGAAAATCAGCCGATTCAGCCCCATTCGGCCCGATTCGGCCAATTATCGCTCGGTGGAATAGAGAGAACGATCAGCCGATGATCGTGTCATCGGCTGATCGTTCATTTAGGGCCAGACCTAAAATCATCATTCCCCCACCGCGCATTGCTACGGTGGAATAGCGGTGTGCGGCGGGCTACCCACGGTTTGAGATGCACAATACATTACCTGCATGGCTTCTCCTCTGTCCTCCACCCCGGGTCCCGCACGCTCTAGCTTCAGAGTGGCCTGTCAGCTGATGGAGCGCTCAGCCAATCACAGGCCGGGACCGCAGCGGCCTGTAATTGGCTGAGTGGCCTTTCAGCTGACAGGCCATTCTGAAGCTAGAGCGCGCGGGACCAGGGGAGGAAGACAGAGCGGAGGAGAAGACCTGACAGGTATTGTATGCTGCAAGCGCTGCAAGGACATCGGTAACGATGTCCCTGCAGCCCTCGCTCAACGATCATCGGGCCGTGGAATGGGCCCAGTAAACGAGCGGTGATCTAGCAGATTGGCGCTCGTTTACATCGTTGATCGGGCCCTGCTTGGCCCGTGGAATAGGGCCCTAAGAATCTTAAAGGGGACCTGTCACCCTGGCTTCCGGGGTGAAGCCCGCCCGACCCCTCTGGTGAGGGCCCTTATACTTATCCCCCTCTCGAAGTCCTGGTCCCAGACCCCATCCCCGTCAGAGAAATCCCCATCGGAAGCCATGTGCGCGTTCACCAGAGATGAGTACGACGCCCATAGAGAATGACTGGAGCCGTCATTCCCTATGGACTTTGGGCTCATCTCTGGTGAGCGTGCACATGGCTTTTAATGGGGGTTTCTCGGCAGCGGGAAGCGGTCCGGGCCTTCGAGGAAGGGGAAAGTATAAAGGGCTCCACCGGGGGGTCGAGTGGGTTTCACCCGGCAGCTGGGGTGACAGGTCCCCTTTAACAGTATTTTATTTTTATTAGACAGCCAGTATGACACGGAGGCTGGCGGTATTCCGCAATGGAGAATTCCACTACGTGTGAACTCGCCTTTGGGCAGACTTGGGGCTTAGGATTCCAGGTAAGGAGAAATGTAGAGTAAGAAAGTGCAGCTAGACGTGAGCGTAACTCGAGCAGCCTATGGTTGTATCAATGTTTTCTCAGTCTTCCTACTTCTCCAACTTCTTCAGCTACTGGTAGTCATATGCCGAACGATCAGACTCGAACATGCTCAAGTTGCCCTCATCTCTAACTCCAGCACATCAGACCAAAAATGTTACTTTATGACTCCTTTAAGTCCAATTTAACAAGGTCTAACACATGATCTCCATGTTCTGTATCAGTTCATTGAATTTTTTAAATAAAATACTAAAATCTAATAAATAAAAAATGGTATAGAATCTTCAGAGCAGATGCACAATAACTCAGAATATCATTACATAGTAGCTCACGCTGTCTTACTATATCAAACTGTTCGCCTTGATATAAGCTAATAAAATACCCCTGTGACCTTTTAAAAGTAATCTATTTTGCAACATAAGGAAATAAAAAAAAAATAACCACAAAGGGTGAATATTTTTGCAGTCTTCCCTCTTTTAATATGATTTATATGTTGATTTACCTCTGATGTTTTATTTACCATACGGTCTCTGTATAATTTGATTCAAACACTTGGTAGAGGAAAGGAACATTACTTTATGCTGGATTCCCCGGATAATAGTAGAACTGTGTTGGAAACACAAATATATAACTTGCTGCAGATTGAATTATAACACATGAACGTTCCCTTTGTACTTAGCCAGGCAACCATGTTGCTGCCCTTCTTTAATTCTCCAAACAGTTTGATCACTCCTGAAAAAAAATCACCAAAATGTTTCAGATCTTGTTACAGGATCGACTTTAATTGAATGATTGATCTGATGTGCAATACAATAGACCAATGCTAATACCCTTTGCATTCAGATACCTCCATTAGAAGACCTTTAATATTGCAGTAAGATAGTGTAGACTTTTTTCAATAATGAGGATGATCATAAACGCTGAATATTAATTTAATCATTACATGACCATTCATCTCATCAACTTTCAGGACTGGTAAAATCTTTTATAGAGACAAAAACAGAAGTCTCATGGCAGAAAGAGACCACATGGTCCTCTAGTCTGTCCTTATAATCATGACTTCTTATATCCATAATGTGAGAATACAATAGATATATGTCCTTCCCACTTACTGTACATTTACTGTTGATTTTCCAACCATGTGTTCTGGAAGTTTGTTCTAAGCACCTACCACTCTTTTGGTAAGAACATTAGGTTTTCCAACTTTTCCAACTTCATAAACACTGCTAGTATATGCCATCACTTTCTATCCTGTGGGACCCCCACCAATCATGGGAATGAGGTGGTAGCCGTGCAGGGAACATAAGACCCCATTTATTGAACAGCTAAGATGCCCAGGACACTGTGCATGGAAAAAACATAAGAGGCAAAGTAACTCTACATAAGTAAAGGAGGCCCCAGAGTTCAGATCCCATGGTGACATATTTCATTGCTTATGAAAAATCCTATAATTGATTATTAATAGGTAAACGGTAACACACATGGTATAACATAACATACAACATAAAGTAAATTAACAGGTAAAAGTATAACCTAAAAGTTAGGCAGTGTTCCCACGCCATCTTTTTTCATCCACTTGATGATCATCTTTTAGGAAGGCTGGCATTTGTGGAAAAATAACAGCTATCATTGTACAATTAACTAAAAGACGTCCATCAAACGGCCATAAAAAGATGGTGTGTGAACGTAACCTTACAATGGATGGGAATATACTGTACGCTAAAAACAATAAGGAGATTAAGTTTCTTTCGAATTACATTTCAAATATTCTTTAAGGGTAGCTTCACACGTACTGCGTCGCAGCAGAGTTGACTAAATGAATTAACACAGCATCAAATTCGCACTGTAAAATCTGCTGCAGATCCGCAGCAGATTTGATGCTGTGTTCAATCATTTAGTCAATTCTGCTGCGGATCTGCTGCGGATCCGCAGCAGACAATCCACTGCGATGCGGTACGTGTGAAGTTAAGTTAAAGGTGGCAGCATTTGGCTCATGCAGAGGATACGAAAAGTTTCTCAAACATTCTTTTTTTTCCTAATCTTGTTCTATTTTCTGCTTTTAATTTTTTTCAATTTCCTTTTGTGTACATTATTATGGGGGCAGCCGTCTTGCCTGGGTTGTTTTTAATAGTAGTCCTATCCTTTACAGCACAACCCATGGACATAGACAACCAGACCTGTCCCATTGACATCAATGGGAAACATTACTGAGAATAATCTGTGATCTTTGAGGGCAGACATCACAGACAGAACATGAGGTCTCAGCTTTTAGGTGAAAGTGAAACTGCAAGATTTCTTTAAAAAATGTTTTACATAAAGATTTGATTTAAAAATAGGTAATTTGCTGATTAGACATTCCCTTTATTTAATTTTGATTTTGGTAACATGGACTTTCCTTGATCCCTAACCGCTAATATCGTAGTGCACTCCAACTCAAAACCACAAGGGCTTCGAATATGTTTGTGATAAGGGAACCTGTTTTACCAGAATTTTCAGTTTTGAATTTTAAATAATTTTATTTTATTTTAAATGTTTCTCACAGCTTCACACTTAAAGGGGTTGGCCACTTTATACTAAAATTGCTCAGTGTACAGTATTAGTAAGTGTGCTCACTGTATATACTGATAGCAGCTCCCTGTGTACCTCATAGAGCTAATATCAGACTCCCCTCCTCCAGGCTGTGCTGCCCTGCTCTGTCGTGTTTTGGTCCATAAGATTGCTGACATGGAGGAGCATGTGACCATGCCCCGCCCCTAAGTGTCCACCACTGAGCCTGTATATGTCTATGGAGAACACAGTGGACAGGGCATGGTCACATGCTCCTCCATGTCAGCCATTTTGTGGACTGAAACAAAACAGAGCAGGGCAGCCCAGCCTGGTGAAGGGGAGTCTGATTTTAGCTCTATAAGGTACAGAGGGAGCTGCTGTCAGTATATACAGTGACTAAACTTACTAATACTTTGTACTGGCCTATTTTACTATAAAGTGGCCAACCCCTTTAAGTGTGAAATGTCCATACTGGTTCATTATGCTCTAAGCTCATCCACTCGAGTTGAATATTTTTGATACCCATTAAAGTAACGTTTAAACTTTTGATTAATTCTCGGGTCAGAAAAATTGAATTCTACCTGCCAGAACAACGCATTAAAGATTTATTAAAAAAAGAAATATATATTGTTCTGGTAGGTAGAACTCCTTTTTCTGACCCAAAGTACCATAGAGTAAAATTATACATTTCTGGCAGCCTGCAGCCACCAGCAGGAGGAGCTTTGAAGCTCACTGCAGACTGTACATTGAACTCAATAATAGGTATGCAGTAAGTTCCTTAGCTCCCCTAATGGAGGCTTCAAAATGCAAGTTAAGATTTACCTGTGTTGGTTTTTTGTTATTTGGCAATGGAGCTTTGCCCTCTATAAAGGATATATTAAGAACTAATAAGAAATGAAGCAAGGCAGAATGTTTGACCTATGCTGCAGAGAATCAATGATAAGAAGTTGGTCACAGAAAAATTTAACCATCACATATACTTAAGTATATTCAAGAAACTGATGGTTGACCTCAGGGAGATCAACCAAAACACCGATTCCCATTAGTGAATCTAGGAACATTGCCCTCTGGGAAATCAAACACGCAAAAGTACCATCACGTTTTTCTCAGTCAGTGAGCTAGTCAGACCTTCCTCCGCAAAGGAACAACCAAACTAAGGGGGATCTCCAGTCAAGGAAACCACCTTCCAACAAGCCACAATAAAAAAAAATTACAGGTCTTGTAAAATACCTTAGCAAGGTATCCATCCACAGACAGCTGTTTTGGGGTATTTGTCCCTCATCTTTGTAGAGTAGGATTCTGGCTAGTGGGAGCAAAGGCTTACTGGGCTAGGCTATTTTGATTGTGGCTTGTTGGAAGGTGGTTTCTTTGACTGGAGATCCCCCTTGGCTTGGTTGTTCCTTTTTGGAGGAAGGTCTAGATAGCTCAATAATGTTGAGAAACACGTGATGGTGTCTCCGCAGTACTTTTGCATATACTTGGGTATAAACTATACGTATAAACTCATAAAAATGGGGCAACAACCATCCAAAAGTAAAGTTAATTAGTCTTTATGACAATATTTCAGATCTTACCAGATCACCATGCCCGCTAATTAGCCTTTTAAATGCAGCTGTCAAAGTTGACAGCTGCCTTTAAAATGCTGCTTTGTCCCTTCCCTGGTGTCTAGCAGGGGGGATCGTCCCCCCGCAACATGGTCACAGAGGAGTGATCCCTGCATCTGTTACAGGCCAGGGTCTGCATCTTAATGGCTCTGATCCTGGCCCTGCTGCAGCAGCCGAAAGCAATAGAATGCCAATCTCATGGATCTGTGCTGTATATCTATACTGCATAGATCTCAATGAGAGATCAGAATAGTAATACTAGAAGTCCCCAGGGGGCTTAATAAAAAATCCTCTCCCCTAATAAAGGTTTGCATCATCCCTTTTTCGCCATTTTATAAATAAATAAATAAATAAACATATTTGGTATCGCCCTGTGTATAATTGCCCAAACCATCAATTTGCGCGTAAGCGGGAAAAAAAAATCCAAAGTGCAAAATTGCGCATTTTTGGTCGCATCAAATCCAGAAAAATTGTAATAATAAGCTATCAAAAAGTGTGCAATCAATGTACCGATAGAAAGTACAGATCCTGGCACAAAAAAATGACACCTCAGACAGCCCCATAGACCAAAGGATAAAAGCCCTATAAGCATGGTAAAAGAGCGATTTTAAGGAACATTTATTTTTTAAAAAAGGCTTTAATTTTTTAAAAGCAGTCAAACAAAATATAAGTTACACAAGTCACATATCGTTGTAATTTTTTTTTTCTTTCAATTTCATCACACATTGAATTTGTTTCTGGTTTTGCAGCATATTTTATGCAAAAATTAAGCCTGCCATTGCAAAGTACAATCAGTGGCACAAAAAATAAGGGCTCATGTGGGTCTGTAGGTGAAAAAATGCAAGCCTTATGGCCTTTTAAACACGAGGAGGAAAAAATTAAAGCGCAAAAATTAAAATTAGTCCGGTCCTGAAGGGGTTAAAAGTCTCAGGTCACATATCCAGCCATAGCTTTAGTAGGACATAACAAGCATGTAAAGCACTGCAAGCATGCAAGCCGCACAGAAAGAGAATAAAGTAATCTAATCTAGAATTGAGTTTGTTCTAGAATTGTTTAGGATTTGCTTAGTCAGACATGATAACACAATTCTTCAGGCTGGAAACACTGTTCTATAGTTATCCAACAAAACAACCGGACGACCACATTCTCACTCCCGGCTGTATGAATAAATCAAATGGATAATTAACCACAATATCCCACTGACCAAATGCAAAGCACTTTTGTCAAACATTTGCCTGAAAGTAATGCACCACAGCAAGTCATAAGAAGGAAATAGCACCCGCCAACTCTAATGGCAACATTGTATAGAGTTTAGTGTTAAATGAGTGAACATAACACTTTAGCCCTTTGAGAGCAACCCCAAGACCGAGCAGATGCATTATTTAGCAGTCATTAGGGGAACAAAGGGAAGCACGGAAAACTAAAATGTTAACTCAAAAGGATATTTCTTGGTAGCAGGTGCGTAATAGGTAATAACTGAGCATACAACCATATTTACAATGACCCCTGTCTGACTCCTGTGGTCCCTGCTGATCATTAGTATTAAGGAGCTCAGGTGCTAGGAAAGAAGCCATTGACTATAATGGGCCCACTATGTGGCTACGGGTAAGTCCAGAGCTGGAATGAGTTAGTGGCATAGTGCTGTCCTAGTATTCCACGGAGGTCACTTCAGCACATAACACATCAGTGGTATTTCCTAGCAAAATAACAGAATGTGTCACCTAAACTTTTTTTTTTTTTTTTTTTTTTTTTTATAATTACAGCCAGATACTGGAACATGGAACACTACACATAACAATTGAGAGAGCTAATGCATGTAAAAACTACCAAGGGATGCTCCCATTGCTCCAACACAGAACATGTATACCTAAGAAAAGCAAGATTTTGGGGCACCCACAATAATAAAGAATAACTTACATGGTATATCAAAAATCTATCTATCACATCTAGTGGATATACATAAAAAAAACACTTAAAAAACCACGAGGGACATTTACTAAGGAGTCTTGAATTAGAATGTGTGCAACTATTCTAATGGGGATTGGTGTGTATTTTGTTCCAATATTTTGTGACTGATTTATTAACATGTAGCAAAAAGTCGCACAAAAAGCTGCACAAAAGGAAAAATTGCGCAAACATATTCACCTGATATTGACCAAACGTAGCCCTGCACCTGTTTGTGCGACTTTATAAAAATTTGCAAATGTTACATTGGGCGATAATACCGGATTATGCAAATTTTTGGGTGAATACTCAAAAAAGGCAGATTAAAAAAAAGTTGCATCTAAGAAATATTCGCCTGTCGAATACTGGTTCATAAATAGAACTTAGACCGAAACTGGGTGAAAAATCCAATTTTTCACCTAAAAATAGGCGCAAAGCTCTTGATAAATTTCCCCCCAAGTGTTTTTAGATGTATGTCCACTAGATGTGATAGATGTGAAGTTCAATAAAGAATGTAATTTTTAATATACTATCTAATTTATTCTTTATTATTGTGGCTGCCCCAAAATATTGCTTTTCTTTTCTTGGGTATACAGATACTTGAACATGTTCTTTTTTATATCATATTATAAGAGCAGTCATTTTTCCTGAGCTATTTTGAACAGCATTCAGAGTTATGCATTACAGACATAGACACAAACTGACCAATACCCTATTCACATGAAGGAAATATTTTTTGGGTATGCTCTGTGACCTGTGCAGGAAGGGGGAGGTTGACGTCTGAGTTTAGCTATAATCTTATCTATCTACTGATTTTGCCTTTCACTAAACCTGCATATTATTTCATAATGCAGACTGTAAAATAATAATAAAAAAAAAAATCTTAAAAAACATGTTTAACATAAAAACTTGATTTAAACAATAGGTTGTGTTTTCATGATACATGCTGTTTCTAGTTTAACCAGTGCAGGCTGAACTCCTCTATTTTCCAAAGCCCTTTTTGAAGTGAAAGGAGTCCTGGCCATGCATGCAAGGTGCACTCTAATTATTCCAGGGGACATTTTGCCTCTGTTTTCATGATAGAAGTGGATCCTGTTAGTTGGACCCCCACTGGTCAGCTACAGTAGTTATCCCCTATACTATAAATAGCAGATAACCCCATTAAAGCAAATGTGTCCTGACCACCTACCAACAGCCTTTGTCTGTGTTTGTTATTTCATACGCCCATACGCCCCTTTCATACGCCCCTTTGCGTATTCACAGTGCTAGGGTCCCGGAAATGCTAGGCCCCACCTCTGACACTTTCATGGCCCAAATAAAAGCATTTTCAATGTAAATACAAACACAGACACATGCAACAAAGGTATCCCCTGAATGCTTTTATTGCTATCTATCCAGTGCCAAGCTCTGTAGGCAGTTAGTGACAGATTCACTTTAAAAAGACATTTCACATGTCACATCAGTTTTCCAGCAGCTCAAAACCACTCAACATTTTCATCCCAACCCAGCTCCCTCCCCTCATCCTTTTGTCAATCGGTATAGCATAAAGCCTACTAAATGCTTTACACTGGTATTTTTATCCTATTGACCCACGACTAGAGATGAGCGAACCGGGTTCGGGTTTGAGTTGATCCGAACCCGAACGTTTGGTATTTGATTATTTGGGGCTGCTGAACTTGGATAAAGCTCTAAGGTTGTCTGGAAAACATGGATACAGCCAATGACTATATCCATGTTTTCCACATAGCCTTAGGGCTTTATCCAACTTCAGCAGCCACCGCTAATCATATGTCGAAAGTTTGGGTTCGGATCGACTCGAGCATGCTCAAGGTTCGCTCATCTCTACCCACGACCAATGAGACTGGTATTAAGAATAGAGAAAGTAACTATTTGATCCATGTAGCAGGTGCTGTAGAATTCGGAGAGTCTCATCATGGGTCCAAATGTAAGTTAGTGTCACTGTCATTATAACTTTTAAAATCTAAATCAAGAGTAGATGTGAAATAAAGCAAGTTTGCCATATACATTCATTATTTTTGTTGTTGTTATCATGCTGTAAAACAAAGCTGAACCAGAAATCCAGGTCCAGTCTCCTGAAGGTAGATTTTCTGACTTGCTGGTTGAAAAAAACAGACTAAACACAGGAATTCCGGCCAGTCCATCAGTCACATGACTGCCTTCTCTCTGCGAGTGCTCAGATGGCCTGGGATACACAGGACTTCCTGTTTTCTGGCTCTTTATAGAAAAAAAAGAGTCAGAAAACAGGAAGTGCCGTGTTCTCCATGATAACTAAAAGAAAATTAACGTAAATTGCAAATTTGCTTCATATCACATCTACTTTTGGTTTATGTTTTGAAAGTTATAACGACCGTGACACTTTAAAAATCAAGTATAAAGCACTTATTTATGTGGGAGCAGTGCTTCTTTAAAGGCATCTCATATAACAATACGATGGCATAGGTATTACATAGTACTCGCCAATAATAAGCACTTCAGTAAATTCCATTAAAAGTCCACTAAGGCTGAAACACAAGTTGGCTTTTCATGTTAACAACATTTAGAAAGCTTCTATTATCTGAGATAACACTGTGGATGTGAAGGGCAATGTCAGATTCCATTACAGCAGTAGCTGGAAACTGCATTCAGCAAGTTCTAATCCCACTTTATAGGCAGAATATGTGACCATTATTGCTGAGGCTGGTCACTTTCAGACTATATAGTGGCTTGTCCTGCACTTTGCAGTATGTATAAAGAGAAAGGACTTAAATGTTGGGGTCAGGACACCTTTAAAGAGTACCGTGGCACTGTAGCTCTCCTTCTATTGCAGCACTACAACTCCCAGCTGTTAACCAGTCACAGGGTAGAGACCATGGCTACAGAATATAGAAACATCATTCCTTTCAGTGCCTTTCCATACCATTGATACACAGCAGCCGCTATTTCTAACATATATTGAGTGAAAAGAAATGTTCCACAGGTCAATTATATTTCAGTAATGAACTCTGCTCAATCCATAATACTTGACTGTGGATTCTGATGGGTTGATAGATGTATTCTCCAAATGCATGTGAAACAGCAAATCAGCTTCACAATGCCCACAGTCAATGAATGCAAAGTAAAATGTAATATTTCTAATTCAGCCGATACATTTGATTTGTCAGCTCTCACACAATGGGAAGATGTATTAATATAGCCAAACCTTAGACTGGCATAAGGCAGGTTTCATAGAGTGCAGTTATGGTGCATATTCATCTAGCTACAAAGAGAGACAAAAGCTTTATACTTTTTTCTTTTAGATTTAGTACTGTGTGAAGCCCTAAAGTTTTCTTATTTTAATAAGTAACAGCATATTTCTTGCATATGCCATAACTTGCTGATTCTAATAAGTTACAGCATATTGCTCAGATGTGCCTTAACTTGCTGATCCCAACTGCAAAGATCCCCAGGGATCACAAAAACAAAGGGGCCAAAGCCTCTCTTTACAGCATCAAGTCCAGGTGCTGTATGGGAAATTACAACTCAACCCTGTTGATGGGAGATGCAGTGAAAATATCAGGAAGCCCCTTGTGGGCGGTCCCAACAGTTGGACCTCCCCCGATCAGTAAGTGATGGCATTTTCTGGTAAATTATTATAACTTAAGAGGAAAACCCTCTTTGTGACACTCTATCTTTTATACCTACTCAGTGCTATGTGGACTAAATCTAAGAATTCAACCCTGTTCATGTGAGCTGCAGTGAAAATATCAGGAAGCCCCTCGGGGGCGGTCCCAGCTGTTGGACCTCTCCCGATCAGTAAGTGATATTGGTATTTCCTGGTTATTTGTTATAACATTTTAAGAGAAAAAACCCTCTTTGTGACACACTATGTTTTATACCTACTTCGTGCTATGTGGACTAATTCTAAGAAGGATTTTTAAAAAACTTTTGCAGATGGTTTGTACTATTTATGTCAAACAGTTTAGACAATTTTAGGTTGAAGCCACACAAGTCACGGTCTTATGAAGAGAAGTATTTCATCCTAGTCTCTGATTAAACTTCTGTCCGTAGTGGAAACCATGATGCATTGTCAGATCTGTCAAACAACAGATGCCAAAAGTACCCGACAAGAACCCACAGATTGGCATTTATCATGAGCTATGAGGCATCTTACAGAATACATCACAGCCATCACTGATATTAATGGGATTCTCTGTACTTGATTGGGATAAATGATTGCACATGGTAATCTACTTGAAATATTTTAAAAACCATATGAACCAGAGAAGGATGTTAACCATTTAAGGGCTACTTGCCACAAATTAACTGGAGCCGGTCCCATTTTTTTTATTCCACCCCCAGCTGCAGGCTGGTGAATATATTTACCATTGATGATCGGTGTCCCGCACCATGGCATCATTATAGTCCTACAGCGCAGCTCAGATTCCACCGGCAGATACGTCACATCTTATCTGACACCTCTTCTTTCTCCAGGGCTATTGAAGGCCTGAAGTCAGGGTCTCCAATACATCTCTATGAGAGTGCACTGAAGACCCTGACGCCTGTCCTCCTTAGCTGCAGGCCAATGGCCAAGAGGTCACGAGGTTACCCGCATGATTTCAACAGCACTGTAGGACCGGAATGAGGCTACGGCGCAGGGCATCGATCATCAATGGTAAGTATATGTGCCAGTGTTCATGCATTTTATTGGTCATGTGACTGATAACATAATTGTTGTGATATTAGTAGTACCAGTAGGAAGAAGTGAGAAACTAGACTCAGCTCAATGTTTTATATTCTGTATCAATAAAGAATTATTTGTAACTTATTTGGAGTTATGTAACACTTAAAAAGTGGTTTTCCCTCAGCTTAACCTCAATATGTCCTCATTTCTGACCTTTAGGGAATAAATATAATAAAATAAAAAGATAAATACTATCAAGTGTAGCAATTGCTATGGGGCCCTTGGAGAGAAGAGGCACAGCCTTGGTTAGTCCTATTCTTTTTGTTACTGTGTAACATCCTTACCTCCTCAAACTCCAGCAATGTCTGGCTGAATGCCACCGGTGTGTGTCCCTGTTCTCTGAGCCAGGGCCGTCTGCCCAGTGACATCACGGAAACCACAACGTCCCTGGTAACGTGAGGGGCTGCAGGCCCACGTCACCCAGCGGGAGGTTTAAATATTGTAGCAGCGCCACAGTATACCGAATGACTGGCAGGTCTCAAAGTACAAAGTGCTCAAGCTGCAAGTGTGCAAGATGAGGATCCGGGGGCCGGTCCTATGAAGTTCTAGACCGGACCTATTTAAACCTCCCCCAGTCTCCTAGTACTCACTGGCTATTGCACTAGCGTGCGCTGTGTTCTCGTTCTATTTTCTGCTGTGTTATCTGTTTTTTTCTCTGTTTTGGTACTTTGCTGCTCGTTTGGTTTGACCACGGCCTGATTGACTACCCCTTATTTGTAAGTTCGTCTTGTCTGTGTTTTCATGTATATAATAAGTTGTGGTCGCCCAGTTGCCTGCAGTTACTTAGGTTCACTGCTGTTAATAGTATTAAATGGGCACTATTGTTATAACTTGATCAGTCCGGGTCTAAGTATTCAGACTCGTACCAATCATCAGAATGAGCATAAGAGGACAGCGCTGTGCCAGCATAATCACTCAGGCTCCATAGACTTACATTATGAGCCTGACTAATCACGTGACACAGAGCCAGGAGAGGACCGTGCTTAGTGTGATCAGTATAGCTCTGAACACTCATTTTAATAGCCCAGCAAATAAAAAAATATATATAAATGTACAACTGATACATACTAGATGGCTTAAAAGTGTCTATGCCTGTACATTTTATACCAGAAATACACACTTGCCATGATTTTAAAAAGTTAAAATCGGGACATCAAAAGGGTTTGCCATGTAAAACAGATTGATGGCCTATCTACAGGATAGGTTATCAATCACTGAACGCCAGGTTGCTGACATCCAGCACCTCCACCAATCAGCTGCTTAGCCCCACACTACCTAGTGAATGGCCCGATTCACAATTGTAGCTGTTGAGTGTAGCGGCCGGACCTGTAACTGCAACTCAGGTGTCATTCACTTTGATGGGAGCTGAACTGCAGTTACATGTAGTCCCACAGTGAACCAAGACAAACTTCCTCTATCCCTGCTCACTGTATAATGCAGGTGCTGAGCAGCTGATTGGTGGGGGTTCTTAGGAAACTCCTCTAAGTCTTCCCCTGGGAATGGCTGAGAACAATGCAAAGTTGTGCAATTGCCCTTTCAGTCTGTTACTATTTGCATAACCATCTCTACAAATTCAAAAGTTACCAATTATGCTATTAAATATGGTATCCCACCCATATTAGAAATACCATTACCCTGTGATTCCAAACCATGTGACCATGTCCACTACACATTGTTTCTGACTTTGTGCCCGCCTCTACCAGCTTCACTCAACAGACTTACACCAACAAGTACTTTCCTTAGGATGGATGCTCTATTGTATTCCTCCTAAAACTATCACTGTATTCTTACTTCATGATGCTTGGTCTCCCAATATTCAGGTGAGTAGCGTTCAGGTATCTTTCCCAATATAATATAGGCAGATTTCATAACACAGTTATAGATTTAAGGTGACTGCTATAGTATAATCACCACCTTTAAGGGGAAAAGTTCTGTGACAGTCACAAGAACTCCGATGCCAGATTCCACCCATGGCTTCTCACCCCCGTAGAGAAATATCGAGGTCAGATGATGGTTGCCATAAAGTACTATTTTACCTCGGCAGGAGTTTCTATGAAGCCCTAGGCTCCTTCTTAACTATATCAGGAGAAACTTCTTACAATAAGATGTAACATACTTCGAGCATGTTCCCTAACTTATAAGTGAAATGAATCTAAAGTTACTTAAACATTATAAAACATTGCATTGCAGATACAAATTCTGGCAGTAAGTAAAGTAAAATAAAAGAAACCTGACATATAATAAGATTATTATATCACTCAGTGATCAGGATGACACGAGGATCTAACAGCACATGGTGATGAGATAGTAGGAACATACTGAGCATGTACAGTACCATAGCAGTCACTATGTACAGTAGAAACAATGTGCATTCTGACAAACTTCTCAAAGGGGATTGTTCTGCACTAGACAGACTGGTGGTCATACCACAAGCACTATATAAATAGTCCCATGTATAATATAATAATATAATAAAATATATTATATTATATAAAGTAAACACAAACATGAGATTTAATAAATAGAAGCTTTAAATACTATATACAGTATATAATATTCATCAATACGTCTCGCCATGCAAAGATGCTAAATATAGTAACAAATCCAAGTATCAAAGGTAAGTAATATCTAAAAATATGACGTCTTCTTGTATTTAATTAAACTTAACATAATAATATGTGATATTGTGTGATTAACTAAGATACTCTATGAACAATGAAGATACAGATATTGCAAGAATCATGCTCCTCACCAGAGTTGTGCTGCTAGTGAGGGGTCCTCGGAAAACTCCTTTGACGTTACGGAAGTGTCCGTTGCTCAGGTGCGAGGAGCTGATGACAATGTAGTAGCACTCCATCCCTCCATTACATGCGATACGATGTTCAGCGTGAGCTGCCGGGCAGCGGTGTCCTGACTAATAATGCAGAGTGAGATGATCTGCGGGGAGAGTGGAGGAAAGTGTGTGCAGCTGCCTGAGGATCTCTCGTATCTCTCTGATGGGCTGTGAGCTCCAGTATTACTGCTGCCTGACAAACACTGTTATTATTATACGGGAGGGCTATGTCGCTCCATTAAACTGAGCCAATGGAAGGGAGGCGCCTAAGCTAAAACACACAGAGCTGTCAGGAGAAAGCTTATGTCACATGCTGCTCTGATCTGCTCTATGGAAGGCGCTGTATATTGTCGCTGCACTTACAATGCGTTCAGCAGACTGCTCACTTACTGACTATAGAGCGGCTACATGCCAAGATCTAGTAGAAAGGAAGGAGGAGTGCTACTGTGTGTAATGTGGCAGCTAAAAGAGCTCATAATAAACTCATCAACTACTTTTGCTTAGTATGCAAAGACATGAAAGATGCATTACGTTACGTATATAATTTTACATAGGATAGACACTATGGTAAGAAGGAAAAGCATCACTGGAGCAATGTATAACAATAATGAAATGGGTGCAGGTCCTATGACACTCACTGTGTCTCATAACAATAGTAGGAAGTACAGTGGGGCTTTGGAATTCAAGCATAACTCGTGTGGGACTGTGCGTACAATCCAAATCACTCTTAAACCAAAGCAAATTTTCCCATAAGAAATCACTGAAATGCAGACAATTGGTTCCACACCCCCAAAAATAATGATTTTTAAAAATTCTGAATAACGTGTAAAACAAATAAAACAAACGTTTAGAAACAGCTAAATGTTTCATATTATAAGTTACTGTACAGTATAGCAATCAGCATGTGGAGTATATACACACTATGTGCATAAGAATGGAAAAAAAAATCGCAGTTTGTAGATACAGGATTAGGCTATGTTCACACTACGTATATGTCCGTCCGTAGTTCGTACGTGGCCGGACATGTGCGGCTGAAACTACGGCCGTGTGAAAAATAGACATGCAGGCGAATTGCGAACATACGCCCGTAGTATAGTTATGCTTCCTAGCTTGTTTCGAAGCGGTCTGAAGCAGGTCATTTACTTGGAAATCTTCGCCCAGCCCAGTAAACCACACAGAACCTTTTAATATAAAAATCAAGTTCGATTTGGCTGAAATAAGTGCTCCGTACAGGGCCGCATTGAAATCCACGGCCGTGAGATGGAACAGTTCCAGCCTCAAACAATGGTCTTGTTCTTTTTTCACGGCGCCGTATATGATCCGTAGCTCATACGTAGTGTGCATTGTGTGGCCGTATATCGTATACTTTCCAGGGTACGCATCAACCTCATAACTGCGGGCGTATATTCGCGGTTCGCACTACGGCCGGAAACATACATAGTGTGAATATAGCCTAAACCTGCAGATCCCCATAATGCAGTAGTGTAGTACAACAGGCTAGAATAGAGAAGCAGGGCTGCTGTCAGAGGTCTGTGTGGTCACATGACAGCAATGGGGAAGGGGTGTGTGTTCAGCATGGACCAATCAGCAAGCGAGAATCATAGAACTGTGCAGGAGGACAGTGATAGAAACTTCTCTATACAGAAGTGTGTATGGCTGAGTGCAAGTGCAGGCACATTATAGCAGCAGTGTGTATAGTTGAGTGCAAGTGCAATAGCAACAGTGTGCATAGCTGAGTGTGAGTGCAGCCACATTATAACAGTAATGGAGAGGATGGGAAACACAAGGGCTGACAGAGACTGCAGGGAGCATAAAGAAATGAGCAGAGCAGATGTGTCTATATAAATGCAGCACTCTCTGTCCAGGGAAAGAGGGGTAACAGCTATAAAGAGATAATATCCACAGTCCTGTCTCCTCATGCAAGTTAAAGTTAAAGTTGAGCCAAGAGCCACCGTGCGTATATTGGAATACTAAGGTCAGGGGCCGAATGTCTGTCGGCTGTTTAACAGACCATTAAATTAAATAACTTAAATGATAAGAGAGCAATAATTTAGTAATGCCAGAACTGATAATGGATGAGCCTCATGCAGACTTAGAACTAGTGCCCAGAGGCATAAAGACTAGAGATGAGTGAACCTTGAGCACGCTTTGGTTTTTCTGAACCCAAGCACTTTGTATTTGATTACCAGTGGCTGAGAAAGTTGGATGCAGCCCTAGATGTCTCAATGGAAGCCAGCCTAATGATCAGCTGATCACTGACAGACCCTCTAACAGCCAGGAGGAGTTTCTGTCACAGAATCCATAAAAATCCTGGACAAATAGGGAAGCTTATAGGGTTATTTTGTGCTTAGATGCAGGACAGAACATTACCAGACCCCATTGAAGTCTGTGGGCTCCAGTGGGCAAGCAATGCAGGTGGTCACCCACATTGGCATATTGTCACTCCTGGCACTTACAGCCTTCCCTGCTCTCTCTTCCTAGCTACAGCCAGGCTGCTTTCTCTCCTGATGTTTCTGGTCTAACCTATATGGGATGCACACACTGCAAATCTGTCCATGACATATCCCTGCCCAGCACTACCTATTTGTAAGGGTTTTTTTAGGATTAGAAACTTTAAAAAGCAGTGACACCCCTTGTGATCAGGTTGTATGTGGTATTAAATACAGCACAGCTTTATTCATTTCAATAGAAATTACTGTAGCTCCAATCAATACCATACACATACTGGGGGCAAAAGTTAAAGGAGTTATCCAGTGCTATAAAAAATGTCCACTTTCTTCCAGAGACAGCACCACTCTTGTCTCTAGTTCAGGTGTGGGTTGTAATTAATCTCCATTTACTTCAATGGAACTGAATTGCAAAACCCCATCCAAACAGAGGACAAGAGTCATGCTTTATATTCCTATAATAACCCCATAAATAATCCACAAAAAATTCTTTATAAATCCAAATTAATTTTTATTAAATCACAACAACCCGTAGTCCTATAAAAAAAAAAAAACATACACACACAGACAAGTTAAAAACCGGAGCGAAAAGCAGCGGCGAAACGTGTTGGGGTGTGGAGTGGAGGAGTCGGGACATATAGACTGAGTGAGTGTATTAGTCCCTATATACTATTTGATGGTTACTAGAGGGCAACACTGATCCTGCAGTGTGGCATTTGGTATACACACTTAATTGTGCATAGGGATATGTTAATTACATGGGTGTTTGCATCCTTACAGGGAGGCAATACATATATTCATGATTAGGATTTCTGTGCAATAGGTGTATGCTGCTATTCTTTTCCTGATGCAATGTACAGTGGTTGTGTTATACATTTTTTATAT
The DNA here is from genome assembly GCF_027789765.1 of Dendropsophus ebraccatus. Taxonomy (NCBI): domain Eukaryota; kingdom Metazoa; phylum Chordata; class Amphibia; order Anura; family Hylidae; genus Dendropsophus; species Dendropsophus ebraccatus. The sequence continues at coordinate 41,365,417 of NC_091462.1, read as the reverse complement.
AATGTTTTTTGTGCAATAAATATCTGCTGCTACTTGGGGTTTAGTGCAATATACAATTGCTATGACAATTTCAGTTCGTGCAATGCGCAGATGCTGCCATATATAGTGTGAATACTGTTATAATAATTTGGGATAGTTGTGCCATACTATAGAACTTTTTGATTAATCATGTATGACCTTTATCCTGACTCCTCCTGTTTTTAACTTGTCTGTGTGTGTGATATGTTTTTTATGTGACTACAGGTTGTTGTGATTTAATAAAAATTAATTTGGATTTATAAAGATTTTTTGTGGATTATTTATGGGGTTTTTATAGGAATATAAGTTGAGGTGGACCCTATATATGTTTTCTTTGATTTAAACCAAGTTCTGATGCTCTAATATAGGTTATATAAGAGTGGTGCTGTCTCTGGAGAAAAGTGGCCATTTTTTGGAATGCTGGATAACCCCTTTAATCCTGCTTCCTGTTTCTACGCTATGCTATTTACCTGTGAAACACTACTTTCCCTTGTCTCACCCCTTGGTGCCTCCCACAAAATGTCTTCTTGCCATATGGTCCAGCTCCTTCCCACACTGGGGCTACTTTTGGGAAGCGACCTGGTACCCTCTACCAGCAAAGCCCATCATGGAATAAGATAAAGGGAGAAAAAAATTTTGCTCCTTAGTTTGGCCCAAGTTCAACTGGTTGGGCAGCAAAACACTAGTTGCTATTACATTGCACTATTGATGCAATGTAAGTTATCCTATGATGGTGGCGGGGGCATACCCCTACATAGTACTGATTAAGTGGCTGTTCATGTACAACCCTATGTTCATCAAAGCAGCTCTCCAGTCCGGCTCATAGAACAGCATGTATACACTCACCGGCCACTTTATTAGGTACACCATGCTAGTAACGGGTTGGACCCCCTTTTGCCTTCAGAACTGCCTCAATTCTTCGTGGCATAGATTCAACAAGGTGCTGGAAGCATTCCTCAGAGATTTTGGTCCATATTGACATGATGGCATCACACAGTTGCCGCAGATTTGTCGGCTGCACATCCATGATGCGAATCTCCCGTTCCACCACATCCCAAAAATGCTCTATTGGATTGAGATCTGGTGACTGTGGAGGCCTTTGAGTACAGTGAACTCATTGTCATGTTCAAGAAACCAGTCTGAGATGATTCTAGCTTTATGACATGGCGCATTATCCTGCTGAAAGTAGCCATCAGATGTTGGGTACATTGTGGTCATAAAGGGATGGACATGGTCAGCAACAATACTCAGGTAGGCTGTGGCGTTGCAACGATGCTCAATTGGTACCAAGGGGCCCAAAGAGTGCCAAGAAAATATTCCCCACACCATGACATCACCACCACCAGCCTGAACCGTTGATACAAGGCAGGATGGATCCATGCTTTCATGTTGTTGACGCCAATTTCTGACCCTACCATCCGAATGTCGCAGCAGAAATCGAGACTCATCAGACCAGGCAACGTTTTTCCAATCTTCTACTGTCCAATTTCGATGAGCTTGTGCAAATTGTAGCCTCAGTTTCCTGTTCTTAGCTGAAAGGAGTGGCACCCGGTGTGGTCTTCTGCTGCTGTAGCCCATCTGCCTCAAAGTTCGACGTACTGTGCGTTCAGAGATGCTCTTCTGCCTACCTTGGTTGTAATGGTTGGCTATTTGAGTCACTGTTGCCTTTCTATCAGCTCGAACCAGTCTGCCCATTCTCCTCTGACCTCTGGCATCAACAAGGCATTTCCGCCCACAGAACTGCCGCTCACTGGATGTTTTTTCTTTTTCGGACCATTCTCTGAAAACCCTAGAGATGGTTGTGCGTGAAAATCCCAGTAGATCAGCAGTTTCTGAAATACTCAGACCAGCCCTTCTGGCACCAACAACCATGCCACGTTCAAAGGCACTCAAATCACCTTTCTTCCCCATACTGATGCTCGGTTTGAACTGCAGGAGATTGTCTTGACCATGTCTACATGCCTAAATGCACTGAGTTGCCGCCATGTGATTGGCTGATTAGAAATTAAGTGGTAACGTGCAGTTGGTCAGGTGTACCTAATAAAGTGGCCAGTGAGTGTATATTCTAATGGGGCATATGACCAAGGTTTGTCTTTGTGATGCTACACCCTGAAACCAAGGGTGACAAAGGAAATAAACAGAAAATAAAACTGCTGTAAAAAATGTTTTCCATCTAGATTTGCAGTCATGCATCATTACATTAAAGGGCATATTCTCATGGTTAGGACTAGGCAAAACCTCTGTGGGTTCAGAATATAATATACCATAGAATCTATAGCTAAAAGAATAGGATTCACATGTATTTAGCTGCAGCTTTTCAACACTGAATCCGTATCAATTAGGAACATGTTGCAAAATCTGCAGCATGGTCACTAGTTCACACAGATATTTTCATGTGGTCATATGCATTGCTGGTGATATAGTTGGTGCTCTCTGGACATAGGTGTGAAGTATGACCATGGCTGTTACCTAAGGTCCATTTATGTTTGCAGACCCATGCCTGTTACCATTGGTGACCTAGTAGGTTGGGGCTTGTTTAATAACTCAAATGACTCGAAGGTTGTGCAGCCAGATGATCTGTGCATCTCTTCAATTACATCAATGTCACCCGTACATCCTGGTTACACATTGAGATGTAAGGCCTTAGGCCAACCAACAATAATTTTCATGGTCACATTTGTTGCAGCACAAATGAACACAGAGGGACCAACAATGAACAAGCTCCCACAAAAAGTGGAAACCAATCCGCCACCTGTCTGATGGTAGAAGACTGTAGGACTGAGGAGAACAAAAACGATTCTATTTGTAAGACCTTATGTCATCGTAGACAAAATACAGTACTTCTATAAAGTTATATGTGAGTATTTGTAACAAATTAAAGTAGATTGTACCTTCTGTACAGAACAGGACTGGTAAATTGTTACAACATCCAAAAGACGTTCAGGGTCACAGAAGGCATACTAGTAGCCCCAGTACTTACTGAGACCGAAGATTAATCCATAAATTGGTTATACAAGGTTTCAGAAAAGAAGATGGAAAGATGAAATTCACATCAGGATGGTGAGATTGTAATAATCTTATTCTATCAGCATGCACGCACTCTCCCAGTACGACAACCATCACAGTCTTCTAAGGGAAACCTCCAAAAAATCAGCCAAAGAAGACAGGTCTGGTGGGAAGTGGGAAGGAGGGAGATGTATGAAGGGTTATTAGAGCTATGAGGGGGGTTGGTGGGATTATAATACTAAAAGGGGGGAATTAGGATTCAATCAGTTGTTGTTTAAAAGATGAAGACGAGGATGCTGCAGTAACACAGATAGGCAAGACTGGATTTAAAGAATTTGGGGCAGGTTTGAAATTTCACATACTTGCAGGAAGTGGTGTCTGACACAGTGCTCTCTGCTGCCACCTCTGTCCATTACAGGAACTGTCCAGGGCAGTAGCAAATCCCCATAGAAAACTTTTCCTGCTCTGGACAGTTCCTGTCAGGGAAAGAGGTGGCAGCAGAGAGCACCATGTTAGAGTGGAAAGAATACACCACTTCCTGCAGGACATACATCAGCTGATAAATACTGGAAGACTTGAGATTTTAAAATAGAAGTAAATGACAAATCTGTATTTCTGACACCAGTTGATTTAAAAGAATTTTTTTTTTTGCCGCAGTACCCCTTTAATTAAATTATTGGTATACATAACTACTCCAATTCCTCTTTCTACCATCCCATTCAGGTTAATTCTTGTACCATCAGAAAAGATGTGTGTGTGTGTAGGGGGGGGGGGGCACTTTGCAGTCTCCACAAGTATAACATGCTTTCAAACCACTATTTTAAAATCCATTTCTTTGCATTCTAGAAATTTCTCACATTCTCAAAAAGGAAATAAAAAACTTATAGTAGTTAAGTTAGGATATGCAAATAACTCTCACACCACTTAGGTAAAGTGCTGTCCCTTCATGTGTTTCATTTCATCTGGGATCCCTAGAACATTGACTGGGAATATTATGCCAAGCCAAAAATCTCTCCAAAAGAAAATACTGGCTATCTACCCAGTTGTTTCAGGGTGTTGGCTGAGTAGTAAGAGGCTTATCGATGTGGGTCAAAGGGAGGCTAGGAGAACAAGTATCCTTTTGACCGGAGTAGTTAAAGGGGTTATCCGGTGCTACAAAAACACGGCCACTTTCTTTCAGAGACAGCACAACTCTTGTCTCCAGTTCAGGTCCGGTTTGCAGTTAAGCTCCATTCACTTCAATGGAACTGAGCAGCAAAACTCCACCCAAAGTGATTACAAGAGTGGGGCTGTCTCTGGAGGAAAGTGGCCATGTTTTTGTAGTGCTGGATAACCCCTTTAAGTTAGAAACCTGGTCTATTCCTTACTGATATTCTTACAAAAAGCTTAGCAGATTTCACTTTGTTTTTTGCCATTGACTTGGTACAAAGTTGTTGAATAAGGTTGGTACAAGGTTGTGAATAATAAAAAATTTTGACGTCCTAGGGACATGTAAAAAGTTTTTATCGGCCAGGGTGTAAGTGTTCAGACTCTGACTGATCAGTAGAGTGAGAGGAGGCGACCATGCTGCCGCACACTCCTCTCCCCGTTCTGTGTCTATGAGACCTGGACTGTGCTTTTGACTTACATTGGGAGTCCATCCTGGTCATATGACAAAGTCAAAAGTGAACGCATTAAGCACATAATTCTCCTGGTCATGATCTGAACACCAACCAACACCAACCAAACAAAATCTTTGATATGTTTCTCTGACATGTCCAAAGTCTAAGCTAATACCAAGTAATTTTTAAGTTATCCCTTAAAAACAATGGCAAACTGGACAAACTACAAAGTCACACATGTACCATAGCACAAAGAGTATATATAGTTACCAGGTTGGGTTGTCAGAAGCACATACTGTATGAAATCAGAAGTATAGTATAAGAGTCAAGATAGCTTACAGGCACAACTAACAGCATGGGAACATGGTAACAGACATACCTTCATCCTCAGCGCCTCAGGCCCACTAGGAACCTGTCAGCAGGTTACATTCGTCTGACCTGCTAATAGTTCCCCTTTAACTCTTGACATTTGAATCTTGCCCAGTGACATAAAGCGCATCTGACAGTAGCAGTGAATCTGTTGGGTTATTTAAAGGGAGATGGTATTTACTGTAGCCAGCATTTTGTATTACAGACCTTTAGGGGGGAAACTATCAGCAGGTTAGTTGAATCTAACCTGCTGATAGTTCCCCTTTAAAGGTCTGTAATACAATGTGCTGGCTACAGTAAATACCATCCTCCTTTAAATTTCAGTACCTGTCATCTAAAGTGGATAATAAATTAGCTCATTGTGCATTTCTGCATTTGAACCTGACATCTATGTGAACTGCCATAGGCAAAGGCCACCCACACAAGAGAGTTGAAGGCCTGAAGTCATTTGTTGCATCAAGCGGCAAGACAAAGCAAACAAGATCAAAATGCAGCTTGCGTCAATGATGGCTGCCCCTGCCCCATGGCTATGTTCTCAGTGCCAGCTGCTGATGTTGCAGTAGTAATACTGCTTCTGGGGCTACATCTGGCTATATCAGCTAAGCAAGCATAGACCAGACCGGAAAACTTTAAAGGTGTCTTTCAATTACATAAAAAGGGGGACAATAATTTTAATATTAGATAGTGGTGATTTATTAATGTTAGAGGCCTAATTTCTGCTCCAACCCAATAATCCTCCCTATAGTAAATCACAATGTATCTGACATCTGTTATCTGTCTTTTCTGATTTTAAATCTCTCTGTTACCTCGGCTCAGAATAATCCCCCAAACCTCACAATCTGATCATAATACGGCATTAACTGGCTAAAACATTGCAGGAGAGGATGAAACTACAGAACTGGCTACATAGAAGATGAGAACCACAGGAAAATGACGCTGACTTATTACCTATTTACTACCCAGGGGTATTTCTCTTTTCTTATAGACTGTTGTCTAGATACATCTTATGGAAGGAAATCATTTATTTGAAATGTAAAGCAATGAATAGCAGTATATTACAGTTGCATATTACATATTGCATTATATTGCAGTTATAATTTTATTCCTATTACAACTATGTTCTTCTATTTTGTACTCATTTTAAAGGTTTGTTGTATCAACATTTTTTTTTTTTTTTTTTTTGAATCAACATTATTTTTATTGAACATTTTCTAGAAACAAGTTTTCTTCCAAAATGAACAAAAATCCCCAGTAGGGCATACCCTCCAACCCACATCCACCCTAACCCCCCCACCCCTCCCCAGCACCCCTCCCCAGCACCCCTCCCCCCAATTTTTCCCCCATTTCACCATCCAGATAACTACATAGAAAGTGCAAGAGTCCATAGATCATAACAATACTTTTACGGCATGAGTGTTCACGAGCAGTAATCCTAAAATAAAAAGGTCTAGTAGGCCAGACAAGCCCACATGTATCGCATGTCTACTGGCAGGTGATGAAAGTAACACAAGAGTAAAAAAACAGGTTATTCTACACACTTATGCGCCTCTTAGCTCAACCTATGTGCGGAAACCCGCGGGCGCAAGCTCAGGAGTAGCCATCCACCTTCCCCACAACTTTTCTTTTCTCGTATGCATACCTTTCTATACCAATTAGCCAGTTTACCCTTTCCACAAACTCCAACACTGAGGGGGGGGCCTCATCCAGTCAATGCTGTGCAATTAGTTTACGCGCCATAAACAAGATGCGCGCCACTGCTGTCTGCTCCACCACACTTATGGCCAAGTCATCCACATACCCCAATATATAGACCAAAGGAGATTGCTGCAGTTACACCGCATAGGCTTTATGTATAGCCGACTTTACCCCTCCCCAGTAGCGGAACAGCTTTGGACAACGCCAGAACATACAGTATGTAGGAGGCCTCCTTCATGAACATGACATCGGGGACACATGGGTGTATCCCTGGCTTGTATACGGAAAAGGAATTGTGGCGTGCGGTATACCCGGTGCAACAAATATAGGTGCGAGAGATGATGTTGCTCTCCCAGGGACAATTTGGGTGTCATCTCTAATATCTCCTTCCATTGACCTTCTTCTATGGGACCAACATCTGCCTCCCATTTTCCCTCAACGTGAGTGGGAATCTGTCCAAGTACTTAGAAACAATGTGTCTATAAAGACAGGAAATAAGTCCCTTGGTAGATTCAGAGTCTCCCACAATATTTATGGGCGGCAGATATTGCACCCCCGACACTTTGTACCAACATTCAATCAGTTTGAGTAAGGGATGGATTATACATTTGAATAAATATAAATGTATATATATATATATATATATATATGTAGTTATGTACAAGTATAATAAGGAGGTATGGTGAGTAGAAATTACAGTGTACAGTCACATGGGCATGCTCAGGATATTGTGAAGGGGTCAGACCTCAGTCACATGTCCACAAAATTTGTCCTTAATTTCAGATCTGCAATTACATCAAATTTAGGACCCATAGGTTTCTATGTGCCTATTCATACATTTCCAATTTTTGTAGATCTGTGAATAGGCTGTGATCCGCTCCGCAATGAAATAGAGCATGTCATAGTGCAGACACATAATTGCAGAACAGGTCAGTATTTAAAATGTAGCGACCTGTGAATTGCGGACCACTACCAAAGCAGTTGCGGACTGCACTATGGACATGTGAACATATCCTTAGGTTCCCTATATGGCGTATTAATATTTCAGCAGCAGCCTCAGAAATCTATAACCGCTCTGGGTTGGTGTAGAATTTCACTACTATAGGCATAAATTGTAAATAAAAAAAATTGGGCTGGTGGGGGGGTGGGGTTGGGAGTTATGCGGGGGAGCAGCAAAAGTCACTAACATTTGCGTAAGTGCATTGGTTGAGCAGAAACATGCAGTTCCTCACTGGGTCTGTGCCTGACATGGCCTTGATGAATTACCCCCATAGTTCCTATACAGTGCCAGCAACAGAGTTAGCAGAGTATGTGTGAGCCGATGGCTTTTGACCAAATGATTGCTGAATAAAGTGCCGCAGGCTGTCAAGCAGGAATCCTAGTGTCTTTACAGGAAATCCTAGAATTTTGTTGGAATATTCCACAAAAACCTGCTTATTTACCCTAAGCCTTGCTGGGTGAAGGGTGTGATCCAAGGCGAGGTTCTCACAACAATTCTACCGTCCAATGCAGGGGAACAATGGCACCCTGTGAGAATCAGGCCCCCAAGCATCTGTGTACATACTCTATTGACTTCTATGGCAGAAATGTGGTCAGATCATTTCCTGGATGTATACCAGTTTTCACTCTCAAAAGGTGTGTGGTTTGCTGCTGAGTGAAAACTGCTACATGTGCAGGAGATGACCAATTGTAGTCAGTCGCCGACTATGTTTAGATTATGGGTGCATGCACACTACGGAATCCACATGTATAAACTGTAACGGATTCAGTCGCTTGCTCGCGCTCGTGCCTGCGCGCGTCTCCGCCTGTGCCATAGACTACATTCTATTGACAAGCAGATTCTGCCATCCGCCGAAAGAATTGACTGGCCCTAAGGGTGGTATTACACGGGCTGATGGGGGCCCGATAATACTTGTAAACGATTAGTGATCTGCTAGATCGCCGCTCGTTTACTGGGCCTATTATACGGCCCAATAATCGTTAAACAAGGGCTGCAAGGACATCGTTACTGATGTCCTTGCAGCTTTTGCATAACTATATATATATATTACCTATCCACGTTCCAGGGCTGCTGCTGCTGCGGTCTTCTTCTCCCCGACAGCTGACAGGCCACTCTGACGTTACAGCGCACGGACCCGGGGAGAAGAAGACCGCAGCAGCAGCCCTGAAACGTGGATGGGTAATGTAGATCGTTAGTCGTCGCCTGTACACCGCTATTACACGTAGCGGTTGGCGCCCAACAAAAATAGGTCAGAACCTATATCAACAATCAGCCGATGATCGTTGTCATCGGCTGATCGTTGTATTTATTACATGGAACGATAATCGGCCGAATTGGGCCGATTCGGCCGATTATCGTTCTGTGTAATAGTACCCTAATGCTAACACTCAAGGCTGGCAGGGCATTAAGAAGCCATCAGTAGTGGAACTATGGACTTTTCACTTAGGCAGCACAATAATGGTTCCTGGGCCTCCTCTTCTTTCTTTTAACCATATAGATATAGATAATTCCATGCATGGAAAACAGAACAGGCAAACTGAATGGCTTCAAGCAAACCACTCTTTCATTATCACCCCTCCCATTGGTTTTTATCATGCCTGATCTATTGTTCCTTTCAGAGACAGGCCTCTGCAAGGGGTCTGGTAACAATAATCAGGCTTATCTAGGATACGTGTGCCTGTCTATAGGATGGCAGGAAGTATAGAGACACGATGGCCCAGATTTATCAGTCTGTCTCAGATTGGCTGTGTCTGGTTTATATCTCAGGCCGATAGAGACCAATCACTGATCACCTCTCATTATACCAGAGCAATTTAAGATATGAAAGCTGAGCCGGGATTGGTTACAAGAAACAGACACATATTTGTCTTAGACAGATTGATAAATCTGGACCATTACAGTATCTTCAGAAAGAAAACTCAATAAACTTATTTTTGTGACATCATCATATTAGAACACTGCCAAGGAATAGAGACACATACTATATACTAAGAATAGAACAAAACTTTGGAAAAAAAACAGAGCATCATTAAAATATAACTCTGCCTAGAAGAAACAATAAGCACAACTACGACACCATCAGAATAGAAAACAATGAGTAACATGAACACAGAGACATATGCAGTATGAGGCTATGTGCACACTACGTAAAAGTGTACGGTGTGGAACACTGCTTTTACTGCTATGGGATTCCAGCCGGAGCGTATCCCGGCCGGGATCCCATACGGCGCTGCTTGTCAGTTTTCTGTGGCCGCAAATCAGTGAATTGCAGCCGCAGAAAGACCTGTTAGTTCACACAATGAAGCGAGCGGCTCCGGCCCCTTACTTCATTGTGTGCTGTGTGAAGTTCTGAAGCGGGCGCGCGCTGATGCGCCCGTATCAGAACACTGCGGCCGAAAAGATCATCCGGCCAGGAGTTAAGTATTGGCCGGAATGATCTGTGCAGAGATCGGCCGCTCCATGACCCAGCCGGGTCACGGAACAGCCGGTCTCTCACGTAGTGTGCACATAGCCTTACTATGTAATACAGTCCAATAATGAAAGGTAAACACTATTAGGGTATAAACCCACACACCGTATACACAGCGTATTTACTGCTGCGATACGCAGCGAATACGCAGCAAAAACGCAACAAATACGCAGCAAAAACGCAGCAGATTAGATCTAAATAACTGAACTCAGCATTAAATCTTCACCATCAAACTGCTGCGTATTTGCTGCGTATTTGTTGCGTATTTGTTGCGTATTTGCTGCGTATACGGTGTGTGGGTTTGTACCCTTACATCACTATAATAGAAATTAAACAAAAACATGATTATGGCCTCATCGCAACATTTACGGTAACCCTTTCACTGCTAAGGTCAGGTGTAATATGTCATGATTTTAAGGGGTACTCCAGCGAAAATCTTTTTCTTTCAAATTAACTGGTTTCAGAAAGTTATTTAGGTTTTTAATTTACTTTTGTTGAAAAGAAATCTCAAGTCTTCCACTACTTATCAGCTGCTGTATGTCCTACAGGAAATGGTGTTTTATTTTCAGTCAGACACAGTGCTCTCTGCTGCCACCTCTGTCCGAGACAGGAACTGTCCAGAGCAGGAGAGGTTTTCTCTTGGGATTTGCTACTGCTCTGGACAGTTCCTGTCTCGGACAGAGGTAGCAGCAGAGTGCACTGTTTCAGACTGAAAAGGAAACAACATTTCCTGCAAGACATACAGCAGCTGATGAGTATGGGAAGACTTGAGATTTTTAAATAGAATTAAATTACATATCTATATAACTTTCTGAAACCAGTTGATCTGAAAGAAAAAGATTTTCGCTGGAGTACCCCTTTAACTCCTACCTAACATTGAACATGTATGTACATCAAATGTCCACTTAGGTAATATGGCCCAGGAGCTGACAACCACAGTCTGCTGCTGGGGTTGGAGACAATTCTGAATGTTTCACTCCCTAAAGCCTGCAGCCAGCAGCAATCACAGACTATATATCTAAATAGTTAAAGGTATATAATCAGGACGTCCATAGATACGAACCTGTTGATGTGTACCTTTAGGGGAAGTGATGCTGATTCCAGAGGTGATCTTCCTATTTTCCTTCATGGCGCCGTTTGTCAGCATTTTGGTCAAAAGCAAATATGCAAATTAGCCTGTTTGGTGCACTGAAGGCATCCCCAGACCCTCAGTGCACTGCCCCGCCCATCAGCTCATATGGCACCTCCTACTTATGCATATTAGTAGATGTATGAGGAGTCATGTCTCTTTGCTCTCACATACTCAGTACCAGCTTCATGTACTGTGTCAGGCTGCTGCACTAGATCTGGTGAGAGCAAAGAGACGTGACTACTTATATATCTGTATAAATTTAGGCTATGTTCACACTACGTAAGTCTCCGGACGTAGCGCGTTCCGTGAATAAGCGGCCGGAGACTTACGTAGTTTGCGTACAATGGAAAGTATACGATGTACGGCTGCACAGTTCACACTACGTACGAACTTACGCCCGGACCGTACGCGGCGCCGTAAAAAATGAACCAGACCATTGTTTGAGGACGAAAATGCCGTAATTTACGCCCGTAGCGTAACATGCGGTCCCGTACGTAGTGGTGATTTCTTCATTTTGCAAGCTTTTTGTGCCGATCCAAAAGGTTCTGTGGGGTGTCCGGGGCTAGGCGAAGATATCCCAGTAAAAGACCGCTGTCAGATCGCTACGTAGGGCGCTCGGGAAGCGTAAGTAGACTACGGGCGTAAGTTTGCGGTCCGTACGTATCCGGCCACAACTTGCGTAAATTCCCGGCCGGAGTTTAACACGTATATGTTCAGCCACGAAAATATGCGGCCGGACATATACGTAGTGTGAACATAGCCTCAATATGCATAAGTAGGAGGGGACATTTAAGCCGGCAGGGGAGCAGGATTGGGGAACATCTCCAGTGCACAGTGTGCACTGACATGTCAGTTGTTTGCGGCGTCGTGAGAGATCCCGGCCGGAGCGTATACTATGTGTATACGCTCCGGCCGGGATCCCATAGAGGCATAGGCAACATAGGTTTTCATGAAAAGTACAGCCACTGTTGCCAATTACAACTGCCATACTTTTATGAAAACATATGTTGTGTGAACATAGCCTTAAAGTGTGCCTGACAGTAAAAATAACTTTTGACATGTCATCAGACATCACAGTGGGTCTCACTGGGGCATCAGGAGATATAGCCAGGAAAGAGAGCGCAGCAGCACAATCCACTGCCTGGCTGCATCTCCATAATGGCTAATTCCAACCCTGTAAGTCTTCAGAAATCCACAGAAAAAAAATACTTTTGGGAGCAGCGTCATCCTTTTACTGTGAAAACATACTTCAACACTATCCACTTACACTTGATGAGAGATCCCTCACCACTCCTCAATATACAACACCCAAATAATACCGGTCAGGCTCTCTGCAAGCCCTCCGGGGTCATCCACTGACCTCAAAGTAAATAAAGAAAAAGAAAAAAAATGGAGAGCAAACTTTTTGTCCAGTTTATAGGTAAATATCATTATTCAGATACAGGACTGAAGACAGGACTTGTACTCACTCTTAGCAGGGGAGTTTACAAACTACTCTCTACGCCAGGATCGCACTCCTTTATATATGCTGTTTATGCCCTATCGTGTAGATACTGTGAATATTGCATAACACTTCTAGATGGGAATACCCCTTTAAATAAGACCTGTCAGTTTTCTGAACATGTCCTAATAAATACTTGCTTACAAACTAAGGCTATGTTCACACTACGTAAGAGACCGGCCGTTCCGTGACCCCGGCTGGGTCACGGAACGGCCGGTCTCTGGCCGGATCATAAGTACCGGCCGGATGATCCTTCTGGCCGCAGAGCTCTGATGCGCGCCCGCATCAGAGCTTCCCATAGCCCTCAGTGAAGCAAGCGGCCGGAGCCGCTCGCTTCACTGTGTGAACTGACAGGTCTTTCTGCGGCCGGAATTCACTAAATTCCGGCCGCAGAAAACTGACATGTCAGTTGTTTGCGGCGGCGTATGGGATCCCGGCCGGAGCGCACACGATGTGTGTACGCTCCGGCGGGGATCCCATAGAACAACAGGAATTGTTCCACCGCGGTAAAAGTACGGCCGTTGTTGCCATCAGCAACAACGGCCGTACTTTTACGTAGTGTGAGCATAGCCTAAAAGTCATGGATCGTTTACATTTTGCCATTCCTTTCCAAAGGAATATGTTTGAATACATTGACAACTACATCTTACCATCCCCTTTGTCAATGCTAGGTTTCTGTATTCAGTCTAAAGCTGTCCAATTAGTGTTGACAGTGTAAGAGTGCATAGGGACAAGCAAGAGGACTGATAACAAGAGCTTGTTAATTTATTCTTACATTTCCAAGAGGGGCTACAAAGGACGGGCACAACGCCATCCTTAAAAAGATGTCTGAATTGTTAGTTCATGGGAAATACAAGTATTTCCTAAGCCAGACATGTAAGGCGATATTGTAAGTATTCTTAGTAATTAGGTGGCATCATTTTTAGGTGTCTCAACATACAGGATAGAGGTGTAGCAGTAGCAAGGGTTGCAGCTGTGATGGGGTCCATAAATCAGAGGGGCCCAGAGAACTCTCACCGCATTAAGGTGGACCACTTATGTCTGACCTACTAAAACTTAGCTCCAATGCTGGGCAGTATATGGAGATCTGTGCAGCAGGACTGACAGGAGCAGAGGTATCACGTAGGTTAGAGAAGAAAAGCCATAAGGGTACAAACACACACACCGTATACGCAGCGGACACGCAACAAATACGCAGCAGATTTGATGGTGAAGATTTGATACTGTGTTCAGTTATTTAGGTCTAATCTGCTGCGTATTTGCTGCGTATTTGCTGTGTATTTGCTGCGTATCGCAGCAGTAAATACGCTGCGTATACGGTGTGTGTGTTTATACCCTTAAACAAGAGACAAGTAAAAGGAGAAGAGAAGAACTACCACCTATGGTATCTGCCTATGCTGTTCAACAACAAAGATTACAAATAAATCATTTTCAATTCTTTGGTATATAGATTGGCTCTACTAATCATTGCTATGGCCAGGAACAGATTAGCATTAGAGCTATGGACCTTCAGCTTTCCTGTAGCCCTGGGGTGGAATAGCTTTAGTATGTTACTATAGAAAAGAGTGGTGGCTGCAGCAGGGGCCACCACTGGTACATAGGTCTACAGCTAGATGAGATAGATGGGGGCCAAGCTGAGCTTCTGCATTGGGGTCCATGACTCCTTAGCAACACCCCTTACACCGGCATTGCTCAGCCATTCACAGCCTAAGGTGGTGACCATTGATTGGATGAGAGGACATGTGTTAAAACAGCAATAGGTAAAAGGGATCAGCAGAGACCCAGCGTGCAAAAGAACGGCAGCGGCAAGGAATCGAGGAAATGAGTAATACTTAATTTATTTTTTATTTTGACATTTAAAGGGGTTGTCCGGGAAAAATTCATATTTAGCTATGCTGCCGGAGCTGCAGGGCACATGTCAGTATTATTTACTTACCTGTCCTGCTCCTCCATTGCTGTCGGCTCCTGGGAAGCCCCCTCTGCGCCATTGTCAGTGTTTTCATAACATCCGATAACGTCTCATTCCACTAGGAAATGGATGGTCAGCATAATGCTGAGCAGCCATTTCCAGTGGGAACGGCATTTTATTGGATGTTATCAAAATGCTGACAGCAGCACCAAACAGCAGGCCCGGGAACCAGCAGCAGCGGAGGAGCGGGACAGGTAAGTAAACAAAGCCCAAAGCCCCGGCAGCATGGCTAAGAATCTTTCCCAGACAACTCCTTTAATATAAGACTCCTATACAACAATAAGGGCCACTTATAAAAAAGCAGGTCATGATAATGAGCACTGGTCTCATAGTACAGCACTTGTTTGTGAGCCTTGATATGGCCAGTCATTGTGCAGGAGGGACAAGTTGTAGGAAGGTCATTGCAGCTTTTTACTATCATCGTTGTCACATATCCCCCATTTACGCTCACATGTTTTCTCATTGGTCACATTGGTCTCATTTATCGCATATGACTATTTCTATGAATGCTCATTTGCCCAATAATCAGCCCATGTAAATAGACCTTGAAACCATGGCTAAGAAGTGATGAGTAGAGATGAATGCAACTCAACTTCACTATTCACTGCCGAATGATCGGACTTGAGTTGCTCTTATCTTTAGTTATTAGCGAATTCAGTTGAATCCCTATGGATGGGTTCCCACTATCCAAACAAGATACAGGGTACGATGTCTGAAAATGGCTAATCCATACCTGTTCTTATTAATTTAGTATTACGACATATCATAGGCTTTGAATTGGCTTAATTTAATTTAATTTCCCAATGCTTTACTTAATCATGATCATCTTTTATTCATTTATAGACTAATCCATCCATAGAGATGGAGCTGAAGCAACAGTTCATGCCATTGATTGCCGTGAATCTCCATGAAATGAATTGTGCAACAAATGACAAACTAAATCTAGAAGGAAAAAAACAATGGCCCTGGCATGTACGGCGATTAAATCCGCTGGATGCTCATTCCATTAGTGACAGTGGGTATTCTCCACTACAATCCTCCAGAATGAAAAAGCAGTGTGGTGTAAAGTGAAAGACAGAGAAACATCATTCAAGGAAGCTCGGAGAATAGATCTGCTTTAGAAATGAACCAGCCAAAAATGCACGAAAAATAGACTTCACTCCTTTGGATTATTATCTGCCTTATTTCTAGTGTTTGTTTGTTTCACTTCCTTTTATTGACCTTATTTCACCCAACACAAATTATTTTAGCTATTGCATCAAATGGATTAGATGTATATGCATTTGTGATAAAAATCTGCCATACAATGAAGCACAATAAGTTGAAAGGCTCTAAGAAGAATAGCAAATCAATAAGCTTTTTGCCAAGTCATTGGTTTCACAGTTACTATTATTTTCATTGCTTGCCAAGTAAATTCCTTACTGCCAGCTACAAACTTAACCCCTTTGGTGCTTTTGCTAAATCCTCCTTAAAATAATCCTGCTATGAATAAGCAAACTAAAGCAATTATACATAAAAGCAGAAGGGATCTGCTGACATAACAAAGCATTACTGCCTGCATTGTATCCGCCTGCATTGTATTCCTCAGCCGCTTGTTTGAAGCTCTTGTGCCCTGTTACGAAGACTTTAGCCATCCCCAACACCTAGCCGACTACAACTCTTGTGGTTATAACAGCTGTGTGAGATCAATACCATATACAATATAAAACTCGAGTATTCCATTATAGTTACATAGCATTGTATAACGTAATTGATAATTGTAACTCTAAGGGCAAATGCCTAGTGTAAAGGCGCATGCATGCATTACCCACAGCGGATTCCGCCGCCCGCCCCTACACGCATCTCTGCTCGTACCATAAATCCATTCTATGCACAGGCGGATTCTGCTGTCCACCCAAAGGATTGACAAGCCAAGCAGAATTCGCCTTTGCATAGAATGGAGTTTACGGCACAGGCAGAGATGCGTGCGGGCGCGAGCTGGGGTGAGATTATCTGCGTGGATTCCGTAGTGTGCACGCACTCCAAGCGAGCAAGTTTTCTTCTCGCTTCTGCCCGCAGCCGCAGCTGGAACTTCAAAGCTGGTCTCTGAAGTGACATCCCGCTAAGCCAATCACTGGCTGCAGTGGCCCCATCTTGCCCAGTGATTGGCTGAGTAACTTGTCACTTCAAAGACCAGCTCTGAAGTTCCAGGGGTGGCTGCCTTGATGGGGCAGAAGTGAGAAGAACACCAGGCAGCATGAACAGGTATGTGTAAACTAAATTTTTTTCCTGTTCAAAATCATCAGCCCATGGCCCCACATCACTTTCACATGCAAAGATGCGAAGGTCAATAATTTTTTAGCAGGTTGAAAGACAACGATCAGCTAATGATTGTTTCTTCATCTGATCGTTGCCTTTATTACACAGAGCAATAATCTGCCAAATCAGCCTGATTGGGCCGATTTTTGCTCCATGTAATAGGGCCTTTAAGCAGTATAAACTACAACAACCCAAAGGCTGTACTGGGTAATGTAAATGAGTGCCCATCTCCTAGATCTACAGAGTCTATTACATGGCAATCAATGATCATGTGTTCTATAGCAGACAATTTTTTCGGCATGTTCTAATTAAGTAATCAGTTATTTTCCTGTTCACATCACATAGGGTATCTACCTGATTCGACAGATAATTGTCCTGGTGCACAGTGGTGCATTGTAAGCCACGTTTAAGACAGTCTATGAATGCTCCAGATCTATCATAAGAGAAACAGATCGCTGATCTCAGGGAGACCAGCCAAACAACAACACTGCCGGCTGCTAGTGAAAGCGCTCAATGCAGTGAAGTCCTAGGTGCATTGCCCCCTGGGAAACATGAATATGCAAAAGAAGAGCCCGCGGAGCCTCATCAAAGAGTCTCGAAACACAGGACTAGCCATATATCCCTCTAGAAAGGACCCAGCCAAGGGGTGGCTCCTGTAAGGAAACCACCAAATCTGGCTAGTCCTGTGTTTCGAGACTCTTTGATGAGGCTCCACGGGCTCCTTTTTTCCAGATCCATCATACTCGTTCAGGTTGTTTAAAAAGTCATAGCCCATCTCCTATTAAAGGGGTTGCCTGGGGAGCAGTAGATAGGTGAAACCTTTTGCCCCCCCCCCCCCCACCTTTCCCCAGCACGTACCTAATTCCATTCCACATCTTAAAAGTATCCCTTCTGAGACATGGAGGGACATGTCTAAGGGCGGGTGAAACCACACGCACACAATGTCCAATAGCTGCAGAGTGTCTCTAATGTTGTGGTTACACTGTGCAGCAACTAGACATTGTGCGTAGGTGTAACATGCCCCCACATGATTATCAGGAGTTAGGGCCGTATTACACGGCCCGATGACTTGATGTAAGTGAGCACCGATCTAGCTTACTGAGCCCATACACTGCTTGATAATTGTGCAGCAAGGGCTGCACAGACATCGTAAGCGGTGTCCTTGCAGCCCTTGCCTAAGAAGTGTAAAATACACAGAGTGATTATTACCACTACATGTAATAGGTCCTTAGACCTGTCCCTCCATGACTTCTACTCCCCGGACAAGTTTAAGCCATGCATGCCCCTGTATCAGACAAGGTGTATAAATGTCTAGTACACATACAAAATGTGGTGCAAGTCATGTAAGCCATTGTCTCCACAATTGCATTTATCTCTCCCACGGTATCGTAGCACATAGACTGTTGCTGTTCTTTTTTGTCATTGCCAAGGAACACTGAAAAGGACACTCCAAGAAAAGTCTTTTGAGCAGAATAAATACTTACACCCTTACTTTATAGTACTTCTTACAGGTCATGTCAGGTCCCAGGCCAAGTGCGGATGACCCACCTAAGAATCTGCACAGGAAGTTTTTCTTCTCATTAGTAAAAGGAAAACTTATGATGTGGTTTAGATAACAGAGAGAGGTCCATGCTTAGTATCCACCTGTATTACCTAAATCCGAGTACCAGCTGTTTCCAGAAAAGTTCTTAGCACTAAAGGATTGAAACTTCACCTACTGCAAAGTTTAATATGCAAATCTGCTTTTTCTTAGTCTTATCAGCAGAGGAACAGCTGGGAAATTTCCGCCCTGCCAGCTGATTGGACAGCTGGAATTTTTAATGAAGTTTGGAAGGTATACAGCTCCCCCCCTTGACTCCATTTTTTGAGTATTGATAAGCAATATTTTATTAACAGTCTGACTTATAAAAAGTAGGGAGCCTTGTACTTGGACAGGACTAAAGAAAAGTAGATTTACATATTATATCTAAATTTAGTTCTCTTTCTGAAAAAACGAAATCCATAGGAAACGACCCTTGTATGGATTTCTGGATCGATCTTAAATATGGGTCTCCAAACTGCGGCCCTCCAGCTGTTGCAATACTAGATTTCCCATCATGTCTGGACAGCCAAATCCAAAGCTTTAGCTGTCCGGGCATGATGGAAATTGTGGTTTTGCAACAGCTGGAGGGTCACAGTTTGGAGACCCATGATCCAAAACTTGGTGGCAGCCAAAAATGGTTTCTGATGCTTAGAATGTAGCACTGCAAATATGATCAACTCACAGGGAGGAACACTCCACCAAACTTATGGACAATACTCTAGTACAATGTTCTCTCTGAAGTCTTATAAAAGTTGGTTTTGATAAACAACCTTTATAAAAAAAAAATATATAACATTTTCATCTCTTCTGAAGGAGCTTCGATCTTGACAGGTATACCAACAATGGACCATATCCAAAGAAATTCACAGTGATCAAATTAAAATGTTAGTCAATGTTATTATAGCAAGGTAAGGAACCAGTTTTTATCTTCGGGTGGAATTCTAATCCTTATTATTCCCAGATGGATGCCAGACAGTAACTTTTCCCATATGCCCTTTAGGATGTGGTGTTCCTAGCACAAAACCATTAGGTGACTATTACTACCTATATAGCTAATGTACTGTGAAACTGGTACTGGTAAACTTGCAATTTCCTATGTGCACACTCTCAGTTTTTTCTAGCTTCTACTTATATTGAGTCTAGAAGCAGCCATCGTAAATCTCTTTATCAGTGGATCCGGAAATAGGTGAAATCTAAAAGAAGAAGATAATTCTCCAAGCTGGAAAATGGAATGAAAACAGGAGGATGACAGAAGAGCATCTTTGATGGATCAAGCTACTTCATTCCTTAGTGTATCTAATCCTGTACCTCCACGCTCATTTATATAGGAGGCTGCTGTAGTGTTGCTGATTAGAACCTGGCAGATTTGTTGCAGAAGTTTCAGCTCTTCGGTTTATCTTCGGCAATTGCTTCGGCAGCAAGAAAATAGAAAATAGTCGCAAAAATGTCTGCAATAATTCTGCCACATGTAAATGTGCTCTAATGGCTTTATCCTTAGAAAAATAAGTGAATTGTACTTGGATTTCTGGAATTATAAGATGTGGCACTATTGAGGATGGAGCTACATCTGGAAGAATGAATCTAGTAGCCTACTTGAAAAGTAGCAGCTGCAGTGGTCAAGGTGATTCTGGCGATGGACGGGTTTGTCTTTGTATGACTCAATGGTTGCTTTGCTTTCCTCACACTCCTAAACCTTGCAGCTACTAACACTTTCTACAGAAAGTCTGACATTCAAAGTTGTTTCTGGTTAGGCTGGTTGAGACTCTTTAATTTATCCCTGGTAGCTTTTTGTACCCTTCTTCGTAGTTATGACATCTCAACCGTTGATTTACACCCTTTGTCTATGATCCCTTGTATCAGAACCATTGGACTTCTATCTTGATTTCTGGCCACCATTGCCAGGGCCGTCCTAACAGCATTATAGGCCCCTGTGCAGAGCTGTGAACTGCCCTCTCCTCCAAAGCACCAATACCCCCCCAACCATGCAACCCCTTCTGCCTTCCCAGCCACATCCAAAGCCACCCCACTCCTAGGCTATACTCTCTCACTGCTTTTAAGGTCCAGGCACACACACAATGATTATGATGGTGTAATCCTGAGGT
This sequence comes from Dendropsophus ebraccatus, assembly GCF_027789765.1. NCBI lineage: Eukaryota > Metazoa > Chordata > Amphibia > Anura > Hylidae > Dendropsophus > Dendropsophus ebraccatus. The sequence continues at coordinate 41,344,674 of NC_091462.1, read as the reverse complement.
GCGTGGGGCTGTTGGCCTCTCGTCACAGGGATATGTTAAGCGCAGCCAGTTCCCTGCAGTGTGGTCTGTGACCCCGTTCTTACAAGAGAGAATGACATAGACACACAGAGGAGCGTACAGTGACAAGTCCATACGACTTGAATAACATCATTAATCCAGTCACTGTGCCTCTGAATAAGCAATACAGGCCTTATTTCATCTTCATTAAAGCAAATTCTTCAGCTCATCAAGGTCGCATCATTAAGGAACGGCTGCTTGAGACTCAAATAGACTGGCCTGCCCTTTCTTCAGACCTAAATCCCATAGAAAACCTATGGCACACGCTGAGTTGCCATGTAAGAACTCTGTACCGCAGAACTTCAATGACCTGAAGGCCACCCTTCTAGAAGAGGGAGATGCCATGCCTCAGAAGACAATAATTCGACTTGTGAACAACAACATCGTTGTAATTGATGTTCAAGGCCACATAACAATTTATTGAGACATTGACATTTTTGTTAGGGGTATGTCCACCACTATTGGCTGTTGCTTCAACAAATTATTTGTAGGAAATTTGTGAGGAAATTGCATGCTTCTACTTAAATGCCCTACTTTTCTGATATAATATCACTGTAGGGTGAGTTTGGATAGCATTTTCTTTCAAAAACTTCTCACAATAGGAAAAATTCTACTTTAGCAGTAATAATACAATACATATTTTTCACAAAGCTCCTCATTTAAATAGAGTCACGAAATTTCTTTTCATAGAAAGTGTATTTATTTCTGCTGAAAGATCATTTTGACCTCAAACATAATGATGTGAAGTTGAGGTTAAAAGATGCTAAAACCGACCTTTGTGATAATAATTTAATATGCCTGAGGATGGTATTAAAGATTCTTTTGGAATGCAGTACAGTTAACATCTTTAAGTAGATCTGAATAAAGTTGTCACTGTGTGGGGGAGGATTAGTTCTCAAGGCGAAGGGTAATCCATGACAAGTTTTCCTTGAGGAACTCTATTGATTCTTGATTTGAAAGGAACACTAAATTGGTGTTAAACTTTGTCAAAACTGTTCACATTAAAACTTGCTACAGAATTTTTGTTAGAACTCAACAACTATTCTCTCCAGCTCCAGTTCAACAATCTCAAATCTTTATTTTCATGATTAAAATACCAACGCGTTTCGGACCACCTGGTACTTAGTAATGATTCTGTTGTATTCAATTCCTGATATTCATGGCATAAAATGTTGTCCAAAGGCTACACCACATTATGGGCTTTGCAAGAGGCTCACTGAATTGCTAATGCACTAGACATGCTCATAGTAGCAGCATGAATTCAGCGACCCCCTTGCAAAGCCCATAATGTGATGTAGCCTTTGGGCACTACCAAATTCCAACATTTTATGCTATGTATTTTATGATCTGAATACAACCAAATCATGACTAAAGACCAGATGGTCCAAAACGCATCTGTATTTTAATCATGAAAATAAAGATTTGAGATTGTTCAATAGCAGCTAGAGCGAATCCTTTTGAGTTATTTCATACACTGTGCATGCTTTGAACCTTGGCATAGTCCAGAAGGCACACAAGATGGGTGAATAATAAGGAGTGCTGACCTTCATGTCAAATTCTACAGAATTTAAGCTTGCCAACAGTTAAAGGGGTTTCCTGGGCAAAAATAACTTTTCCCCTATCCTGTGTATTGTAAGAGATGGTGGGGGGTCTGACTCGTTACCTACAGCACCTGACCTGCAGTCTAATCATTCCTATGGAGGTGCCGGAGGGAGCCGAGTACAGCGCTATTCTGGCTTACTCAGCTCTTTCCAGCAGCTCCATAGGAAAGAATATAGTCACGGGTCACATGCCATACCCGTGGTTCTATTCATAACAGAGAGGCCGGAGCCCAATATGGAGATCGGCAGGCGGTTTGGAGCTCGGACCCCTGTGATCTCTTATTTTTCCCCTATTCTGTGGATAGGGGACAAGTGGATTTTGTCCAGACAACCTCATTAATAATTGTGAATATTACAATATGTCAAATCATCCCTTAGGTTAAATTAAATCTGTTGGACACATTGACTTATCAAAAAAGCTTTCTGTATTAAGTCATTGTTTCAATAGTAACTGCTATGCAGGTACAATACTGCAGCACAAGAAAAAAAATGGCTGCCCCATTTATGATTTGCACAAAACAAGAGCAGCCTGCAGTCATTTGTGTTTTGTTTTTTTTGTGGTCTGAGGGTGTGCCTGGTGCTGAAATTTAGCGGAAATTTTGTGCATAGTATGGAGAAAGTGTTTTCTCACCAAAAAAAAAAACAAAAAACTGTGCATGGATAGAGAAGTTCATTGAAGGTAGCCCAGGCGTCAACCACCAAGAAGTAAGCAGACGGCATCTACATCTATGGAACATCCACAATCGCTGACCAAAAAAAAAGCTAAAAAGTCAACCATCAGCTGGAAAATTGATGTTTACAGTTTTATGGGATTCTCAGGATTGGAACATTAACGGGAAAAAAAGGTTCAACAACAATGAAATGCTTACTGAGGGACACTGCTGTAGTGCATTGTGTTGTTGCATCACAATGCATTCCTGCACACCGCTACCCAGACTGTCCACACTCTCTAAAAGCCTTGTTTTGAGGTGTTATTGCACATTGCACCCTCCCTATAGTCCTGATCTTTCCTTATTGGACTAGTACCCGTTTTTGTCCCCTGAAAGAAACCATAAGAGGAAAGAGATTGCAGTCTAATGAAGAGGTGAAGACAGTGGTGCATTCATAGCTTACAGCTCAGCCAAAAACATGTTTAATGTGGGAATAAGAAAACATATTAATAGATGGACAAAGTGTATTGAAAAGAAAGAGATTATGTAAAAAAAAATATCATTGTATTTTCTGAAAACTGTTCAAAAAATTCTACAACCAAAGAGAAGATATTATTTGACCCACATCTGATGCAAAATGTATACAGAACTTCTACCCGCTGTAATGTCCCCATTTTAAACAGGGCATATAAAGCAGAAAAAGAGGCATAACATAGAGTTACTACAGGGTGTATAGCAGGGTGTATAGACATGTATATATGTATAGGGTGTTTGTGCTATTGGCTTTCCACAGGAGTCTGGCATTTTTGTATCCCTTAAAGGGAATCAATCAGCCCAATTGGACTGATTTGGTTCCCTGCATCACTATATAAAGCTCCTGTGCAGCTCGCCCTCTTTGGCTACACTGTTCTTGTTACACTCATGTTCCATAAGTCAAACCTTAAAAGGGTAGAAGTATATGGAATTCTAGAATCGATGATCCACCTTCTCTGAAGGTGTTTTCTCAAGAACGTGCTCATATGAGTTTTTCGCCACTCTGGGGTTACGTGTAGAATTTCTATACACGGAAGCTCCAATTATTAAAAAATAAATAAAAAATTTTTAAAAAGTGACCGTTCAGAGCTTACATAAAACATACAGTACTTGCCCTTTATTTAAAGGGAATGTGTCCACTGATGGTTATTTGGCATTTATTACAGGTAACACAATCTACCCATAAAAATATTCAGTGCATGTGAAGTATAAACACTGTCACCTATACACACCATCATCCAGCCTCATGTCAAAAGGCAAAATTCCAATTTCATGCTCAACAAGATGTCAGTGCTGCAGCGAGAAACAAACAGTGATGTTACATTTGCTTCAGATGTTTCTGAAATAAAACATCACGGCTGGGTGTACATATGAAATCTAAGCATGGCTATCCATAATGTTATCACTGCTATGACACCACTTCATAAGTCTGCACATGTCGCTTGCCAATATTTTAGTGCTAATTGAAATATTCCTATTCTATTTTTTTTTTCACCTGTTCACTGTTTCAGTAAATTACTAAAAAGTAATGTCTGGAAAATGATCCATACTGGTCATAAGTGGAAGATGTGAGCCTTAGGATGGAACAGAGCCTAGCACACTACAACATGACTTGCATAGGGCAATAATGCATGGGGGCTACACGTAGGTCTCTCCAGGCCTGAAGTTACAATAGAAGAACAGGCAGTGTCGGAATGGGGTATCTGGGGCCCACCAGAGAAAATGATCCTGGGAGCCCACCAATAAAGAACCAGTGAGAAATGACATGTCAGTCAGTGTTAGTGCAGGTTCTAAAGCTGGGGCCCACCGGAGCATCATCCGTCGGGCCAGTCCAACACTAAGTAAAGACATGTAGTTCTCATTTTTGGCTGCACTTTGAAGTAACTTTCTATGAACCTTCATTTCTCCCCTTACACATAAGCCACTCTTGTCCCCAGCCGAAACTCACATACCAAAATGGATAAGCCCAGGCCTTTAACTTCGTTTAGGACACGGTAAGTTCTTTAGGTATCTAACACACCCATTCTGGTGTCAAAACACTACAATATATTAGCATCTGCTAGCCCTCTCCTACCAGTGTGATGGTGGTGATAAGAGATTTTCTAAGCAAATCTGACGGATTACAATTTGCAGCGAAACAAGCGTTTAATTCGCCTCATTGCGATTCGTGAATTCGTGAACCGCACATGTTAGCTTTTACTTACACAGTTGCGTACAATACTCAGTTGCGAAAATTACGCAAATATTTTCGAAAATGATTGTTATAACCATTCCGATTATCGAACAAATTGTTCGTATCGGCGAACATGAGCAATTAGCAGCATGTTCATACGAACATACAAACATGTTCGCTCGCTACTATTTTTTATGAAATTTGTTTGTATTCGTTTTGCAAAGTTCACTAATATTCGCACAAATTCGCGAACTTTGCAAAACAAATTTCCGAGTGATTCGCTCATCTCTAGTGGTGATGCTCCCATCTATGTAACCATTAGCTGTTCCTGTTATTCAGTGCTCAAGGTGCTCTGGCAGACAGACCAAAGACACAGTGTCAGGACTGGTCAGAGTACACACAGAAAACACTTGATGAGACAAGTGCAACCGTGATACTGTCCCAAACCCACTGTCTCTGCCTACTTTCCAGACTGGGGTATCTGGGGCCCACCAGAGGAAATTATCCTGGGAGCCCACCAATGAAGAACCGGTGAGAAAAGACATGGCAGTAAGTGTTAGTGCAGGTTCTAAAGATGGGGGTCCACCTCTGGTGGGCCAGTCCGACACTGGACAACTTGGAGGCGTTCCCTGCACTAAAATAGGTGGAACAGGACACAAGACAAATTTGAGACAATTACAAGACAAATACAAGACAAGGAGAAAAATACACAATGGCGTGTGGAAAGCAAGCTAGGGCCAAACCAGAAGAAGCAGAAACTAGTACAAAGTTGCTGGGAAATAAACAGCGTCAATGAGGCAAACCAGTCAGAAAAAACCTGAGGACTAAAATATAGACCGGATCAGAAGGCGAACACATAGTCAGGGAAACAAGCCAAAGTCCAATAAGACCAATAAGTCAGGATAGGTAGCACAGAATGAGAAGCAAGCATAGGAACACAAGGTGAACGCTATAGCAGGCATCAGGCACAGTAACTGAGTCTTAAAGGAAGTCAGGTCCCAGTCTCAGAGGTGATCGGGGCAAACAGACAAGAACTAAGACAGGAGGAAAGGGCGGTCAATCCAATAAGGGGTTGCGTGCATTACGGTCTCATTGCATGTTGGTATCCAAGGATACCCAAACTTACGGTTCAAGGCTGGGTTTACACTACGTATATTTCAGTCAGTATTGTGGTCCTCATATTGCAACCAAAACCAGGAGTGGATTAAAAACACAGAAAGGCTCTGTTCACACAATGTTGAAATTGAGTGGATGGCCGCCATATAACAGTAAATAACGGCCATTATTTCAATATAACAGCCGTTGTTTTATAATAACAGCAAATATTTGCCATTAAATGGCGGCCATCCACTCAATTTCAACATTGTGTGAACAGATCCTTTCTGTGTTTTTAATCCACTCCTGGTTTTGGTTGCAATATGAGGACCACAATACTGACTGAAATATACGTAGTGTAAACCCAGCCTAACAGAGGAACTCGCCGCTGATCCAGCACAGGGCAGGCATGACAGGTACACTTTATAGTACAATTTTGAGTTTTCTTTTCTGCAGGTACAATAGTTGAAAAAAACAGTAATAAATGTAAATGCACAATAAAAACCAAATTGTTAGAAACAAAAACTGGTATATTATCTTGCAAGTAAAGCTAGAAGTGTTTACAAGTCATATCATCCGAATTGTGGGATCATTTATTAATGTGTGAGTGGTTTGCTTTCTAGCAGAAATGCTAAATATATGGCCCTTCCACAAATCTAAACCTGATAATATTCATAAGGAGAATCCAGGCTTAAAAGATTATTATTACTAAATGATGTGATTATCAGATTCTTCAGGGTGAAATGAACAAGGAGACTGGCATTGAGAATATTAATGCATATGCATTTCTGATATGTAAATAAAAAAGAGATTAACTGGGAAGTTTTCACTTAATATATGTGACACTGCTATGTCATATACTTGGAAATAAAGCTAAAGTCTGTGATAGTGTATGCCCTTCCTTGTACGCCATCTTATAGTTTAGGCCAAAGTCGTATAAGTTTGATACAAGTACATTTTTATATCTGTATTATAGCCACAGCCTGACCGCAGGTCTAATGACGTGAACTGACAGCCAACCCCTATATAAAAATATAGGGGGAGAGTTATCAAACATGGTGTAAAGAGAAACTGGCTCAGTTGCCCCTAGTAACCAATCAGATTCCAATTTTCATTCCTCACAGACTCTTTGGAAAATATAAGGTTTTTGTTATTGTTATTTATTGCAGTTACAGACTATATTCACACTACGTAAAAATACGGCCGTTGTTGCCATTGGCAACAACTGCCGTAATTTCTGCGGAGTGGAACACTGCCTCTGCTTCAATGGGATCACGGCCGGAGCGTATACACATCGTATACGCTCTGGTCGGGATCCTGTGCGGTGCCGTAAAGAACTGACATGTCAGTTTTCTGCGGCTCACTTCACTGTGTGCTATGGGAAGCTCTGATGCGGGCGCGCGCTGATGGGCCCACATCAGAGCTCTGCGGCCAGGATGATCCGGGCAGAGACTGGCCGTTCCGTGACTCGGCCTGGGCCGGTCTTATACGTAGTGTGAACAGTGGTTCATCCTCTATCCTGCGCCAGGATGTGGAAGCTGGAGTTCTGTTGCTAAAGGGTACCAGGTTGTTGCCCAAGCATGGCCCCAGGGTACTGGCTGGCCCAGCAGATGAGATGGTGCCATAGTCATCAGTCTAGGACAAACACTGGAGAGGAGCTTTGGCACACCGGGATCAGCCAGAGGCTAAGTCAAGAACAGACAAGAGGGATGAGGTAAGTTCTGGAGAGATCAGGGACAAGGGACTGGTCCTGATGACCATGAGTGACAGGGCTACAGAAATGAAGGTGGGATATGATGAAGGACTGATGCATTTCAGAATTAAAGTAATGATATAGGCCCTAATCAGAGTCAGAGATTAAGGGGTTAACCCCGAAAGATATAAGGAAGGCTTTCATCATGTCCTATGAATTAGTGATAAATTATGGCTAATGCATGACAAATATAATTAGCAGTTCAATGACTACATTGAAGAATATATATCTGCAAAGTTTTTAGTCTTCTTAAGGTTCTGTCCTGTATTGTGGCTTCCTTCTATAATGGTAGCCACAAGACTGTGCTAGATTCAGTACATGAAGAACACTATTGATGCCTAACAGATTCTATGAACTATATATTATATTATTGACTTTAAACTATTATTCTCATATTGACTCATAAGGTCCATTGAGTTCTGCTGAGGCGTCTGTCATTTTAAGGAAAATAGGCACTTTACGGCCAACGGAGCCTTCAGCACAGATGTGAACATCACTGCATACATACGTCTCTTTGTTCTCCTATCGTCACCATCTACTACGGTTGATAAAAAATGTCATCTCATGGGTTTCTTATACAAACACTATTACACTCAATGCAGAAGCGGCAATAATTCATGTTTTTAGTACCTGCAGCACCTTAAGATTTATCACTGTACATAACGGAAGGCTCTTAAGAAAGTGAAATTGATGACTGAAACTTTACAGTGAGAGGTTCTTGTAGTACAAACCGCTAGATGGATGTGCTGGAAAGGTGCCACAATATAGCACTAATACACAAAACCTATATGCTATGACTTAATTACATAATTATTAAAATTTTAATTAAAAAAACCCACCACTGGGCCTGATTTATGAAACCACTGAAAAAAGTGGCCTTGTTGCCCAAATCAACCAGAGTTTGTCCGTCATGTCTTAAACCACTCAAAAAGATTACTGCTAATAATGTTTGTGGTGAATACATCTCTACAGCAAAAGGACACAGCCTTGGTTTTTGCAAACTCTAGACATTTGGGGGAAAAATGCAATTCTGAAAGTTTTTACATGTAAAGGTTTTGCATGTAGTAAAACTAACATTTTAGCTTTATTCTGCAGGTCAGTACAGTTACAGCAATACCCAATTTATAAAGTTTTTGTTAGGTTTCACTAGTTTAAAAAAAAAAAGTAAACTAAAAAATAAATTACAATATTCTGACCCCAATTGTTTTTTTCCCCATCTCTGGTGTTGTGTAAGGTACCATGTTGTGGGGGATGCTATTTTTTTTTTACTTTTTATGTCATGTATCCCTCCACAAGGTCCTGGGTGCCATGATAGGAGCCCTACTAGTGAGGCATGGTGGAAAACAATCAGATAGTGGAAGTAACTGACATGTCTTTAAACTGGCTAGGTGCCACAGTCATCATTGACTGTCTTGGGGTGTAGATAACTGGCACCATAGCTAGCACCAGTTGGTGATCACAACTGTTAGGGCCTGATCACACTACGAAATCGGCGTTGAGTTTCCGTGTGGGTGGGGGGTCCGCATGAAATATCGGCGCCAATCCCATAGTGTGAACGGGCCTTAGCTGCTGATAGCAGTGCCCTTACCTCCTAAGCCCACTTCATACATTACTAATGCCTTCATGATGAGCATGTTGTGGGTCTTTAGCAGCTAAAAGAGGGTTTCTGGGCAAATATATTACTCTAGTATCTGCCTCCCTGTCCATCAACAAAAAAGCCACCATACTTACCGTACCTCCCCTGCTGCTGCCATTACCCCTGCCGTCCGATGTTCAAATGGTGATCCTGTTGTTCCTGATTCGAATGTGATTTCCCACAGCAAATTCATGTTTAACCAAGTTTATATTTAAATATTAAAAGGGTTATCCAAGGACATAGGAGATTCCCAAGATTCACCAGATGTAATAGGGCCAGCCATCAGCCAATGAATGAGCAAACACTTGCTTGTAGGCTGATTGCTCAATTCTGACTTGTTAGAAAATAATCCGCCATCGCCGCACATCTACTCATGTAATAGTGATGTTTGATTAATGCTATGGCCAAATGAACAATCTACCAGACGTTTGTCCAGCCCGGACCACGCAAGTATTAAAACAAGTATTAAAGCTCTATAAGCGACAACCAATCTAGGAGATCAGCACCTGTATATAGCGCTGGTCGGGCCATTTAACACAACCTCGACTTGCAACGTTATCTTTTAGCTGTCTCTCTCTCTGCAGTGTGTTCCAAGGAACTCCTCCCTTCTCCATAGACTTGTATTGCTTGTAATCTGTTCCCTTAGCTGCTAATTGCTAAACTGATTTTTCAGAGAAGATGACAATTCAGCAGGGAAAGGGGGACAGGGAAGTTGCTTAATAACAGGAGAATAAAGTATTTTTGTCTCATAGTTTCTTACATTCGCTTGTACTCTTGATCTATATATATCTGCAGTTTGTTGAAACAACAGTAGCCCTTTAAGACAAGGAGTCAAATGAGTACAAGTGTCTGTGTAGCTATTGTACCGTGCTCATTTCTGAATAGAGAAAGTCTGGGGTTATAATGGAGAATGTGCATCTATTAATGTGAACAGATTAGGGACTAAAAATAAAAAAATAAAAAAAAACACTTCATTACATGCAGTATAAGCCACACATCACAAATGCATAAGTTTTTCTCTCCTCTAGATGTGGAAAAAACATAATTGTATTTGGCTTATTATGCTGTATATCACATATTCAGTGCCTTGATATGGTTTGAAAGGTGAACAGATGGCATTTTATTTTTAGATCACATTAACACAGACCATCGAATGCTCACTTGACTGATATACCATAGTAATGTACTGAAACAAAAAGCAGATTTCTAACTCTGGCATGCAATATTGTGTAGTGTTGTAATAATTTAATACAACAAGGTTATGTCCTCTCAGAACCCTACAATGTTTTTTAATCCATACTGCAAGGCGCTAGAACTTATGGTTTTATTTCTTTTATACTTTCACTCTTTCATATAATTTTGTCTTTTTTTATATATATCTAAATAGGTTAAAAAGTTTTTAATGTATCTCTGTTGGTTGAAGCTTTAATTTTCTCTGCATTAACACAGTTTTAAAAGACCTCGCTGCATGTTGAACTGAAGCAAAGCACTGTATGCAGTAAGCTCACATGGTCCCTCTAGTGGTGGCTGTAAGCAGCCAGCATTTTATCTTTTCTATGTCCGTAGAGGGGGCTTGGGGTTTTGTACTAAAAAAAATGCTTCATTTCACCAGCAGTGGTGCTGCAGGAAACATTAACACTTACTGCCATCTTTCCCTCCAGAACACAGCTGACTGCTGACAATCCCACCATGGGAGCAATTTGAATTTGTTTAGGGACCTTTCCTAAGAAAGTTGGGATTGTCCAAAGCCACGCACCCCTTTAAGGCATTATAAAATATAATTATTTGTAACCCACTGTGTATGTTTTTTAAGAAATTATCCCTGATTTAGTCACATCATAGCATTTAAATAGTTTTAAATCCGCTTCATGTAACGTTAACACTGCAAATGTAGAATAATTACCAGCATGGGCTGCCTCACAAACACATAATGAACAGCATGGGTTGTTGCTTCTCAGCTGATCATAAACAGGTAATGGGTGTAACTGTGCATGTGGCATAATGATAATCTCATTACATTTCCACAGCATTTCTAATTTTGTATTACAGTAATCACATCACAATAATGGAAGTCTGTGTTGATTAAGTCTCCGATAACTTACATACAGCATTGCAGCTTGGCCAGAAATAGCCCTGTGCTAAGGCTACATAGTGTTACCTGTGATAACAAGCGACAACTCCACGCTAGTTATGTTTAGCTTTTAGAAAAGTGCAAAAGTAAGAGAAACGTATGGATTTACTTACAGCTAATGGCTGAGCTTGTGTTTTGAGGTTTAACATAAAGTTAACCCTTTGCAGACCAGATCAATTTTCATTTTTGCGCTCCCCCCCCCTCATTCTTAAAGGCCATAGCGCTTGTATTTTCTCACCTAGAGACCTACATGAGCCCTTATTTTTTTGCGCCACTAATTGTACTTTGTAATGACAGACTTATTGCATAAATTGCAGGATTTTTGCATAAAATGCTGCAAAACCAGAAAAAATTATGTGTGTGGTGAAATTGAAAATAAAACACTTTTTTATTTTTATTTGGGGGGGGGGGAGTGTTTATGCTGTTTGCTCTATAGTAAAACTGATTTTAAAATGTTCCTTAAAATTGCTCTATTACCATGCTTATAGCGCTTTTATTGTTTTGTCTATGGGTCTATGTGAGGTGTCATTTTTGCGCCATGATCTGTTCCTTCTATCGGTAGCTTGTTTGCGTATTTGCGACTTTTTCAAAATCCCTGGGGCACTTTTAGTATTACTACACTGATCTTTCATTGAGATCTATTGCTCTCACCTGCTGCAGCCGAGAAATATAGATTGCCGAGCCGGGATCAGCGCGCTTACGGCGCAGACCCCCGGCCGGACCAGATGAAGGGACAGCGTCACGTGAGGGGGGGATCCCGCCACTAGACAACCAGGAAAGACAGCCATTTAAATGCATTTAAACTTTGACAGCTGCATTTGAATGGCTAATTATCGGGCACGGCGATTGAACCGTGCCCACTAATTGCTGTGGTCCCGGGCTACATATATATCGCCAACTGTTAAACTAGGGTTTGACATTGGTAATATTGTTATCCACTTTAAGGTGCTCACATAACCTTGAGACTAGGTTTCCACACAGTATTTTGCCCAGTATTTTTGCAACTTAAGGCTATGTTCACACTACGGATGAGACCGGCCGTTCCTTAACTCCAGCCGGGTCACGGAACGGCCGGTCTCAGCCTGGATCATCACGGCCGGTACTTCATTGAACTCCGCCCGCAAATAATGGACCTGTCAGTTGTTTGCGGCGCCGCATGGGAACCGGCCGGAGCATAGAGTATGTGTACGATCCGGCCGGGATCCCATAGCAAACAATGCTATATTCCACCCTGCAAAACTACGGCTGTAGTTCTGTGGCGAGAACTACGGCCGTAGATTTACGTAGTGTGAACATAGCCTAAGGCTATGTTCACACAACGTGAACACCTGGCCGTTCCGTGACCCCGGCCGGGTCACGGAACGGCCGGTCTCAGCCCGGATCATCCCGTACCGGCCGGGGGATCTTTCCGGCCGTGGAGCTCTGATGCGGGCACATCAGCACGCGCCCCCATCAGAGCTTCCCATAGCCCACAGTGAAGCAAGCGGCTGGACAGGTCTTTCTGCGGCCGGAATTCACTGAATTCTGGCCGCAGAAAACTGACATGTTAGTTGATTTGCGGCGCCGCACGGAATCCCGGCCGGAGCGCATACGATGTGTGTACGCTCCGGCCGGGATCCCATTGAAAATAAGGCTATGTTCCACCCCTCAAAACTACGGCCGTAGTTCTGCGACGAGAACTACAGCCGTAGTTTTACGTAGTGTGAACATAGCCTAAACCAGGAGTAGATTTAAAACACAAAAGCTATGTTTACACACTGTTGAAATATAGTGGATGCCCATCATTTAACGGCAAATAACGGCAGTTGTTTTAAAGTAACAGCAATTATTTGCAGTTAAATTGCGGCCATCCACTAAATTTTAACAATGTGTGAACATAATCTTTTCATAATTATTTTCAATTCACTCCTGGTTTTGGTTGCAAAATACTGAGCAAAAATACTGTGTGGGAACATAGCCTAATACTATTTTAAATATTAACTTTGGTAAGCTATATAAAAATAGGACCAAAATAGGTTGGAAAAAACAGATATTAGATATATATATCAATAGATAATAATAGATATGATTTAATTAAAAGGGAAAGAAGAAGGAAAAGAGAAAAGTAAAAAAAAATGGAGGGAACGGAGTGTATTAAGGAAGTGCGTGAGTGACTTTCATATAAGGCAACTGCGTGGTCGGAGGTGGTCTCAAGATGTTTTAGATACATTATAGAACAGTCAAAAACATTACGAGGTAATGACTCTGAGGGTATCTTCCTGAGAGGGGGAACCAAGAGGGGGGAAAAGCCTCAACGAGGTTGGACCATAATTAAATGTGACCAAGATAGAAGCTGTAATTGCCTTCTCTGTTCCTTGTCCTGGAAAGCATATGCGGAAATCATTTAGTGGTTTCAGTGAGGGTAAAGGAAGAAGAGGGTTGTGGTCTCGGCATAATAGATAGTTCGTATGTGTAAAGTGTAAGAGTGGATAAGAAGAGGGTTAAGGATAAGCACAATGGGAGGTGGAAGAGTAGTACTTACTTTAATAATGTTGCCCAGGTTGATTTGCCCTGCTTGTCCGCATCTGCCCTTTCGGAAAGGAAATAGTATGGAGAGATGGGGGGAGAGGGCAGACTGAGACCTTTCTTTTGAGTTTAATGGTGTCCTTTCTTACTCCTATGGCCTGTTGTTTTTGTTTATAAACTGTATATTGTTATAAAATAGTATATGTGCTGTAACAATCATAAAGTATGTTTTTAAAATGTTGTTTTTTATTTGGTAGGAATTATTTTAAATGTATTTAAGAAGTATTTAAAAAAATACTGAAATCTTCCTGCTATTATCTCTTCTTCTATACCTTTTTACCTTTTTTTTTTTTTTTTTAAGGGAAAGCTGGTAGGTACCACTGGGGGCGTTCCTTGGCACCACCCTGCCCGTCGGCTCCAAGTCCTGTGCAACTTATGTATATTAACCCTTTCAAGCAAAAGTCAGTACATTTACTGACCTGCTTCAGATGCTCGCTGTTTAGAAAAACAGTGATCGGGAGCCGCAACTAAACTTTCAGCTGATAGCTGACAGTTTAGTGTAACCGCCACTGGACCCCCAAAGGGGATCCAGCATCGGCAATTGCTGGCTTTGGTGGATCAGTAACGGTAATTGGTTTTGTAAAAAACACATAGGATTACATTGGAATCTCTGGAAAGAAAATGCTAATTTTAACTTTTCACTCTTACTTTGCAGTTATTCCTGTGAAATGCAGAAAGGGTTAAATAACTGAATGAATGTAAATTTAAATACTTGAAAGAGTGAAGATTTCAAAATGGGTTGAATTGTGGGGGGTTTTAGTATACAGGCCTCTAAAATATACTCCAAAACTGAACTGGTGCCTAAAGAATTTCTGAGTTTGAAATTTTCACTAACATTTTGAAAATTGCTACTAAACATTTACGGCCTCCAACATCCTAAATAAGTCAAAGCATGTTCACCAAATGCTTTTAAAGTAAAGTAGACATGTTATAGATATGAATTAATAAATAATGAATGTAGTATTACTATTTTCCTTATTGGCAGAGACTTTCAAATGTAGAGAATGCGCTTTTTTTACATTTTTAACAACATTTTGGAGTTATTCACAAAAAAACTCTAAAGCTATCAACTCAAATTTACCACTAACATAAAGTAGAATATGTAACAAAAAAACAATCTTGGAATCAGAAGAATTGGTAAAAGCATTCCCAAGTTATTGATGAATAAAGTGACACAGGTCATATTCATAAAATTTGCCTTGGTCCTGAAAGGGTATATGCTGCGGAATCTGTAGGCCCTTAGTCTGTCTTGTTGCAAGTTTCAATGTTTTTGCTTTTGGACAGTTTGGGCTCTAGAAATTGTTTTTACTTCTTTGGGTAGTTTATAGTCTAGGGCTATATCTGGGACATTTCAGGGTAGAAGTCATATTACACGGCACAATAGTAAGGGGTAAACAAGTGCTAAACTTTTAGCTTGTTGATCGCTTTCAGCTTGTCCCCTGCTAGCTGCTTGAACTATTACAAAGACAGCGAGTGGAGAACAGCATGAGGGGCTGCCCGAAACATCCATAGATTGATCGGCAGCCTACTGAAGTCAGCGGCGGTCTGCTGCCACCGCTCCTATTACACAGAACAATGTGCAGCAGACTGTTGCTGCTGCAATGCTGGCTGATCGTGACCTTTCAACATGTCCTATTACACGAAACTATTATTGGCCAAAACGTTCAGTAATTGTCCAAGAAGGGCCAATAATCCTTTCATGTAATAGGGCCTTAATTGTGGCTTAGTGGCATCTGGTCTTTGCTTAGAGTTTAGGGAGGGATAAAAGATAGTTAGGTCAGTCCATGTACTGTTTGTCATATTCTACTACTTTTCTGGCTGCCGTCATTAACTTTTTGTTCAATGGTCAGTCGTCGGCCTCGTATTGTTATTACACATAGCTATAACACGTAGTGATACGCGGTCAGCAGCCGATGATTTTACGTCTGGACCTAAAGAAACGGGTAAAGAGTGGGTAAAGCACTGTGGCAAATACTCCCTGACATAGCGCCAATTTCTATGCTACAACACACTATCTTATCACATTTTTTTTTTTTTTTTTTAGGATTATCCAAAACAACCCTTTTATGCACTATATATCCCTAAATATGTCATGGATGTCTCATACTAAAAGTAGTGAAAGGTGGAGATGTGCTTCAAATGAGAAGGCGATTTACTTTATAGGTCCATATGAGCTTGACAGAGAGATAAAAAAAAACATAAAATAATAAATAAAACATTAAAAAAACTCTGCAGGAGAACTCCTTAAAGCCGTACTAGGCTTAGACACTAGATATTTGCCATAAAGTCATAGATCCTCAGTTTTAGAGCTGCATTATTTTTTATCTGACTCTTTAAGAGCCTGTCATCCCAGCTTATTCACTTACCAGGCACCATCTTTCTGGTTTATATCTATACCGAAGCTACTGTGTTTATGGTATGATAGTATGGCCAACAATATATACAGGATCAAATAAGGGTGGGTTCACACTGCGTTTTTGCAATCCGTTTAACGGATTCCTTTTTTTTAACAGTCAAAAAAGTAGTGTCAACAGTACTTTATTGTGCATAAAAAAAAATCGGATCCATTTTGATCCGTTTTTTTTAATGGAAGTCAATGGAAAAACGGATCAAAAACGGATGCACACAAATGCATCCGTTTTTTGCAATCCGTTTTTTGCAAAAAACGGATCCGTTAAACAGATGCTGAAGACGCAGTGTGAAACTAGCCTAAGGGAAGATTTTTGTGCAAAATTTCAAATCTTTTATTTATGTTCATGTTCCATTAAGGAAGTCTATAAGGGTTACCTTTACTTATGACATCAAGAATAACTCAACTTGTGCCGTCAAAATTAGGGAATCCTAATAAGCCCATGTGGTCTGTCGGGTACTGATCAGATCATCGTGCTTGGGATCTGGGCTACTGCTATAGCTTACGTTATAGACCAAAAAAACCATAGTGCGGATGTGAATGGAGCCGTAACTGTATTAAGAATCTTGTATTTTGTCTATAGCTACTTGGTAAAAGCTTCTAAATATTATCTTATGGGAACAAATAAAGACTGCAGCTATTCTAAGAAATACACAAAAGTTCAGAGCGCCACTTAAAACTGTCCATGTCACTCCTTCCCTTTTCATCAACATTAGCACAGTAGGGCCCCCTCAATAATGTATGTACACTATAAATGTCAATGAAAAAAATGCAATTTTCATCCAGTAACCTTTATATCATGACGCTGTGTGTATTGAACTTAGTGTACCATAGCTAACCAAATTATCGGCTTAGCAATTTTCTATTAGTCCTGTGGGTTGTGCAAATCACTTTAAATATTCTCTGAAATACTGCATAACAATACCAATAAAACAGAACAAAAATAAGCTGGGATCTAAAACTATTTTTTCGCCAGGAAACTATACTGTACATTGTAAATGTCATGGCTTATTAAGGAATAAAATACAGAAGTTATACAGAAGTTTTAATTGCATTATGAACAGGGAACACAATGATTAAAAAATACATAGCATTAAGAATAGAAATTGGGTCTCAGTTTCTGTAAAGACGGGTTTAGTCTGTACCTACCTGTTAATAAATGTTCTGCGTTGGATCTATGGGGTAGACGAAGATTATTGTCTATTAGGTAATGACAGTGTCGCTGTCATTTTATACAACTTCATTTAACGTCCTATGTGATTTCTAACATATTTGTAAGTCTCACTTCCCTGAAAACTACTGTCCACTGCCTGTTGTTAGGGAAGTTCCATCTCTAGCAGCAGAAAGTGGCGGTACCAAACAAATGGAGGCAAGGCTTAGCTAGTGCAGGTTAAGTGCCATGATGAAGACTGTGTGGGGAACGACTGGGTGACAAAGGGGGTCGTATATATTTCTCTTTTTAACTGTTGTAGTTGATGTTGACTGCAGCTTTTTTTTTGATGGGGGAGAGGTTAAAGCGACTCTGTACCCACAATCTGTCCCCCCCCCCAAACCACTTGTACCTTCGGATAGTGGCTTTTATTCCATGATCTGTCCTGGGGTCCATTCCGCAGGTGATGCAGTTATTGTACTGAAAAACAACTTTTAAACTTGCAGCCCTGTGTCAAACTGGTGTGGCCTAGAGTGTCTGTGCATTAGGCTGGCACAACCTCTCTGTCCCTCCTCCCCGCCCTCTTCATCATTAGGAAAGCTCCATGCAGGTATTCTCCTATTCCTCACCTGTCTAAACACTACACAGGTACCTTAACAATCCAGCCCATGTGCTGTGCTCACACAGGTGATGAATAGTAGAAAATCTGCCTGGAGCATTCCTAATGATGAAGAGGATGGGGAGGAGGGACAGAGAGGTTGTGCCAGCCTAATGCACAGACACTCTAGGCCACGCCAGTTTGACACAGGACTGCAAGTCTAAAAGTTGTTTTTTTACAGGACAATAACTGCATCACCTGCCGAACAGACTCCAGGACAGATCTTGGATTAAAAACAGCTATCCGAAGGTACAAGCAGTTTGGGGTGGGCAGATTGTGGGTACAGAGTCACTTTAAACTTCTGGGATTGGTCTTATCCATTAATGGTGAGTCAGCTGTAGATATCAATTCGTTAGTTGATACCCATAATGTGCAAAATATGCGGAGCTCCTGTGTCTGTCCGATACTTCCTGATCTGACATCTTGGCAAACATATATGTCCAACCTAGGGAAGTTGTTAATAACCGTTCCTTAGTTCTAGGTTGCTGCTTTCTTCTTAAAGGGAATCGGTCACTAGATTTATGACACCTTAAATGAGGGCAGCATAAACTAGTGAAAGAAATGCTGAACAGATCGGTATATTACATACATCATTCTGTTCAGCAGTTGTGCTAATATGCAGGAGAATAGGATTCTTGCCGCACCACTCTCCCCAGCTGCTGATTGACAGTTGACTGCCTATATACAGCCTGGATAGATAACCGCCAATCAGCAGCTTTTCTGCTTCTCATAAATATTGAGGACTTCTGGGCTCATGCACATAATAGAAAGGACTACTTATTGTCCATGTTAGTCTGGAGCATATCTCTGGATCAGCTGCACAGAACAATGTAAGTGATACTGTAAGTGATACAATGTAAGTGGAGTAACCCGCTGGGGAGGTAGATGTTAGCGGTACCCGGGCTGCCACTGTCAGATGTTATGGTCACGGTATTGACACAAGGGTGCAGGGCTAGACCACGGGAACTTGAGCAAGCGGGACCCCAGGACAATTCTTCATTGCCCTTAGTCAAGGCACCAATAACTAGACCGATGCCAGGGTTCAGAAACAACGGGAGTTGTACGTTTATTAACACGGAGGTTGTCAATAGTAACAGTCTCTCTGGATGCAACCAGTGATAGACAGACTTGGATACAACTGAGCAAATGGTTGATGTTGCAACAGGCCATAGTGTGATAGCGTTACTTTGGGTGAGAGGGGTCTTAACGGAGCATGAGGGTAGTAGTTTCCTGAGAATGATGCTGGGTGGAATGATACTGAAGAGAATACTTGT
Source organism: Dendropsophus ebraccatus (assembly GCF_027789765.1). Taxonomy (NCBI): domain Eukaryota; kingdom Metazoa; phylum Chordata; class Amphibia; order Anura; family Hylidae; genus Dendropsophus; species Dendropsophus ebraccatus. The sequence goes on along the minus strand of NC_091462.1, from coordinate 41,325,488 downwards.
TTAGGACGAGAAGAAGATAGCGACTGGAGAACGGCACCCAGATCTTGAATAGAAGGGAGAATCTTGAGAATGAGACTGGTCAGGACTGGACCGGAATCTGTCTCTGAGATAGTGGAGAGGATCACACTAGGTTGCGGCCTTTCTTGAGGAGCAGCAGAGAACACGTCCTTCCCTCTTGAAGGTAGCGGGAGAACAACCAACTTGAAGGGGAGTGACCAACTGACCCCAGCCAAAAGCTTGATGGCTATTGGGGTTACTATGGCAGCCAGGGAAAAGTCACGTGACACTAGGCCGTTTGCATCACCACACCATGTGACATGGACACATATGCAAATCAATGTACATAAGAGAATTTGAGGAACACAGAGAATAATACCAAACTTGAACACTGGGGGGCGCAACATAAGCGGAGCTCTTTGCAGTGATCATTAACCCTTTTCAGTACTATAATATATAGAACCTTTCCTGTACTGGGACACTGCAATACCTCATTCTGTTCAGCTTCTCTGTCACAATTTTATGCTGTCCTTACATGAACCTGCTATCAGAGACTCTTTAAAACCTCTCTGATTTCTATTAGTGACAACTGCTTGCCCACTTCCACAGGGCCCTATTAAACAGACAGACACTCCTATGCACAGGGATCCCTGACTAGCCAAAAATCACTTTTGAAATCTTTTTTCCTCATGGCAACATGCCGTTTAATCACAATCCCTTGTACCATAAGCTTAGCTGCCATTTCTAACAACTTTTCAGAAATCAATAGTACAAGCAAATATAAGGAACTCTGCAATATTTCTTGTTAGGCAGCAGAACTTCCTTCTGTACTCACAAGGCTGTTTTCTTATGACCCCCCCTCACTTCTTATTTGCTGATCACCATCTTTAGCAGAGTGAAGCAGAGTGAGGATGGGTTTACAAAGCCTATGGAGGGGGGAGGGGGAAAGTGAGATGAGTAAGCTAAATTTCCAGGATTTCTGAACAGAGTAAATTTTGGGTCAGACAGCTCAGTACTGGTCTGGGAACTTCTAAAGGTTTGCTACAGTGAGGTAGGTTCGCAGGATGTGTATAGTGTATAGGGTATAGGAGGCAGCAGAGAGGCTAGTCTGCATCCACACCAGGCCCGGACTGGTAATCTGGCAAGGCAGGCAAATGCCCACTGGGCTGGCCAGATTACCAGTCCGTGAGCCGCCCGGGCTGTATAATGGAAAAAAAAAAATCCCCGCTGCGGCTCGCTCCTGACATGCTCCTCCAATCCAATCAACGTGGGGCCGATGCGGCCGGCCGCATCGGCCCCTCGTTGATTGGCGGAGCACGTCAGGAGCGGGCCAGCCGGGCCGAAGTGAGCGGGCTGTGGTGGCGGGAGGGGGCTGCGGTGGCGTGTCTCCGCTTCGTTGTTCCCCCCCAAGTGCCGAGGGCCGCAGACGTGCCGCGCGCAGGCACATCTGCAGCCACCTCCACCAGGCCCCCAGCGGTGACGTCACTTCCCTGACGCGCCGCTGAGGACCTGGAGGAGAGAGAGGAGAGCCGCCGCGGTGGACCGAAGATCCAGCCGAGGAAGAAGCTGCTGGGAGCGAGGTGAGGTGAGAATGTTTTTTTTTTTTAACCCCTTCACATGTGGCCATGCAGGGGGGCTATTCTATATGGGAGGGGGATGCAGGGGGCTATTCTATATGGGAGGGGGTGCAGGGGGCTATTCTATATGGGAGTGGGTGCAGGGGGGGGCTATTCTATATAGGAGGAGGATGCAGGGGGGCTATTCTATATGGGAGGCGGTGCAGGGGGGGGCTATTCTATATAGGAGGAGGATGCAGGGGGGCTATTCTATATGGAAGGATGCAGGGGGGCTATTTTATATGGGGGGATGCAGGGGGCTATTCTATATAGGAGGAGGATGCAGGGGGGCTATTCTATATGGGAGGGGGTGCAGGGGGCTATTCTATATGGGAGGGGTGCAGGGGGGGCTATTCTATATAGGAGGAGGATGCAGGGGGGCTATTCTATATGGGGGGATGCAGGGGGCTATTCTATATGGGAGGGGGATGCAGGGGGCTATTCTATATAGGAGGGGGATGCAGTGAGCTATTCTATATAGGAGGGGGATGCAGGGGGCTATTCTATATAGGAGGGGGATGCAGGGGGGCTATTCTATATGGGAGGGGGATGCAGGGGGGGCTATTCTATATGGGAGGGGGATGCAGGGGGGCTATTCTATATAGGGGGATGTACAGCAGGGGGCTATTCTATATGGGGGGATGTACAGCAGGGGGGCTATTCTATATGGGGGATGTACAGCGGGGGGGGGGTTATTCTATATGGGGGGGATGTATAGATGAGGATGTTGCTGGAGCATGAAACCTAGTATGTCTGTCTGGCAGATCCCGTGGAGAGGAGTCATGGCCAGAGAAGCCCTCATAATGGCGGAGCCAGATGGAGAAGAAAAGGAAAAGTGGACGTCTCGTCATGCAGAGAAGACGCCTACTGTGAGTGACAGGATGTAATTGCACTATAATCACTTATCAGGTCTTCAGAACCTTTATACAGCTGGGATCTACCTCAGTATCAGGGGTGTCACACTCCAGCCCTCCAGTTGTTGCAAAACTACAATTCCCGTCATGCTTTAGCTGTCCAGTCATGATGGGATTTGTAGTTCTGTAACAGCTGGAGGGACAGAGTGTAACACCTGTGTTCTATTGTCACTGCTTTGGGAGAATATTGGTCTTTATATAGTGGCTGTTATTTGGTGCCAGTATAGTGGTATTATCCAGTCACCGTATGCTGAGAGTAGTGGGCATGGTGTGATGGTATAGGGGTATTATCCAGTCACCATATGGTGAGAGTAGTGGGCATGGTGTGATGGTATAGTGGTATTATCCAGTCACTGTATGCTGAGGGCAGTGGGCATGGTGTGATGGTATAGGGGTATTATCCAGTCACCGTATGCTGAGAGTAGTGGGCATGGTGTGATGGTATAGTGGTATTATCCAGTCACCGTATGCTGAGGGTAGTGGGCATGGTGTGATTGTATTACTCGTATTATTGGAAATATTAGTGTTTTATATAGTGGATTGTATTCAGTCACAGTATAGCGGTATTAGTCATTATGTGGTGGTAATGGCCGTGTTCATGGTGTGGTGATATTATTTGTTACTTATATACTGGTAGTATTGGCAATATTGGTGGATTTGCTTGGTAAGAGTATGGCAGTAACGTGTACAGTATGGGGATAATATTTGCTTCCTGGTGTTATTAACTATGACAGTATTATCATGCACAGAAAATTCTTACCTATGTTACCATTATATATCCTAAAATTTGTCCTGGGGCCCTACGGATGGATGGATGGATATCCAGTAGGAAATGGCTATCTAGCAGCTTATTATGTAGCTTTGACCGCCATTATATGGTGTGCAAACATAGTCAGGATAAAAGGGATTTAAAAAATATAGTAACTTTTGTCCAAAAACAGCACCACCCTGTCCTCAGTGTATGGTTATTACAACTTGGCTTCATTCACTTCAATGGAACTGAGTTGCAATACCTCACACAAACTGAAGAAGAGTGTGGCGCTGTTTCTGGAAGAAGGTGGCCATGTTTTTCTCCTATAAAGGGAATCTGTGAGGTCCCTACCAGGACTAGGGCTGTAGATCTTAGCAGACAGGTGTGAGGGAGATATCACTGACCTTTAGTCCAGTGTAAACTTATATAATTGTCCTTTTCATTTCCAACTAAAGTTTCACAACAGCAGCCGCAGCAGCACCACCCTATACGTCCATCAGTCAGAGCAGGAAGGGACGGGGGCAGAAAGTGCTGCTGTGGCTCCACGTCTCTGACACTTCAGCTGGTAATGAAAAGAATGATTATAGAGGCTTACACTGGACTAAAGATCCGGTCCCTGACCTGTACGCTGAGATCTACAGCTGTGTACCTGGTATAGACCCCACAGGTTCCCTTTAAGGGCACGTTCATACCTAATCCAATGCGGATTTGATGCTTCTGATTTAATCAATTGAAATGAATGCATAAATATGCCACATCAAATCCACAGCAGATCATGTTATAGCATTATTTTTAGGTGCTGATGGTGGGGTTCACATGTTTAAGGGAGCAGTGGGGGACATGGCTAAATGAAGCAGAATTTGCTACAGCTCGTATTTTACATGGCTATCCATGATATATAGGGAAGGATATGGTATGTGGGCTGCTGGGGTTTGATTGCCAGGGCTGATTTTAAGTCCCAGTCCGGCCCTGATCCACACCACGGCTGAGACAGGGAAAGCAGACAGAGATAGAGTTTGCAAGATGGTAACCAGAGTGGCAAATGGCGTATACTAATGATAGAATGGACAGATATATACACAGGACAGCGCATACTGGAAAGTCAGTTGAAGAAACAAGTACACTTTTAATCCCCTTTACATATTCGGATGGAAGGGTGATCATTTTTGTCTATGCATTTTATTATAAACCATACAACCCAGCCAGCCAGCAATACAGCACTATACCTCTAAGATGATGTGAAGATGTTGAAACAAGATGGAACATTTATCCGACTGTTTCTCTCCAAGCACTGCGGCATAAATGCAAAAAGCTTGCATCCGGGTTACAAATATTTCCTATCTTCCTCCTTTCTATCATTGGCCTTCTTGTCAGACTTAAACACTTTTTCCATAGATGATGGGAGCAGTGACAGGAAATCAATAAATCCGTTTTGCCATATCTTCCCTTTTAACACAACAGGCAGATGATATCCCAAAGGCGAAACCTCACAGGTCACGGCCTCCTTATCACATAGCTCAGAAGCTCTAACACTCTTCTCAGTAACAGGTCTCATAGCATCACAACCAGAGCGCCCTGATAATTGTACATTATTAACATTACAGAAAGGAAGCTCCAGAGTGCTGCTCCCAGCTAACATGTCATCTAAAGGAGTGGCCGTATTCCTAGACACAATGCCAGGCCTATGTTTCTTATATGTATGAAATAACACAGCATTATCATTATTATCAGACACATTTTGTCTCACAAAGCGCTCCCTGCTTATTCAGGGCTGTTGTGGCTATCCTATGCTTCTATAGGGGCCCTATTACACGGAACGATAATCGGTCAAATCGCCCATGAAGTGCTAGATTTGTAAGTTACTTCTATTATAAAATCTCAAGTCTTCTTGTACTTGTCAGCTGCTGTATGTCCTACAGGAAGTGGTGTATTCTTTCTACTCTGACACAGTGCTCTCTGCTGCCACCTCTGTCCGCGTCAGGGACTGTCCATAACGGTAGCAAATCCCTATAGAAATCCTCTCCTGCTTTGCACAGTTCCTGTCACAGACAGTGGTGGCAGCAGAGAGCACTGTGTCAGACTGGAAAGAATACACCACTTCCTGCAGGACATACAGAAGCTGATAAGTACTGGAAGGCTTGAGATTTTTAAATAAAAGTAATCTACAAATCTGAATAACTTTTTGACACTAGTTGATTTGAAAACATTTTATTCACCGGAGTATTGCTTTAACTCTTTTCAGCCATAATAAAAACCTGTATCCTGAAACTGGGGAATATTTTATACAGTTCTTGATCCTATAATCTATGACACTGTAAGCAGATTCCAGTTTCAGAAAAAATGAAAGCAGATTTATCTTTCTGAATTTCAGATTGATCAAGAAGATAATTCCAGTCCTGTTTTGTTACAATTAGAAGACAAGATGTAGAGAATACAGAGTGGTGTGAACAGAGGCTTAGTGGTCTGGAATAATAAACGCGGCGGTGGTATAGTTTGTACATAAAAGAATCGCCATTTTGTCCCATTCATTGCATTTACACATTTGAATTTCATGGTAATATGAGGCGACAGATCCCGACACACTGACAATGTAGGCTTATACATCACTGTCAAAAAGTCCAAGCGCTAAAGTATAGGTCATTCTCCTTCATAGTGAGAATGGATGAGTGGCAAGCAACAAAGATAAAGTTGGTAGATCGGGTAATGATGTCTTAAGTATGTTTTATTGTTGTCAGCAATTATTTTTCTTTCTTGTGATTTATTACTTGCTTCTGAAATAAAGAAAAATTGTGATAATTTTTTTTTTCCGTAACAAACTGACTTGTTGATCAGGGAGCTTGTTACCGTCCTTGAGCGTATGCTTGTTATCGTCCCGAAGAATAAACACGGTTGCACGGGTAAAGCTTATTAAATGGTTATGCATGATTGGGCGGCAAGTATTCTTAGGAAACAGGAGAACAGACATTATCTGCGATACAACTGGCTGTACTGTACGTGGAATACAGAAAACGGAGATCAGAATAAAGTCCTCTGCACTTTCATCTTGTTTTTTTGAGGTAGTTTGTGACAGATTCTGCTTATTACTTTTCAGTGTTAGTAATTGGATACCAAGTAGTTGTTTAGAAGTAAATGGTGAACAGTAACACATTGGAAGGTTAGGATGGTCAGCGACTACAGAATCGGACTGCCAAATCAGCATGAGGAGTCTATGGACCCTCCCATTCTTCATCATTGACCCCCCCTAAAGGATATACTCCAATTATACTGGTAGGTTACGTATTCATCGATTGGTCAACGATGCAGCCACCAACATAGACCACTAGGTGTTTGTTCCCCTGATCGGTTTCTATAGAGTTGGGATTAAGGGGCCTCCTTGCAAGGAGACATAAGGGGTGCATCTGTGACCATAAGGGGGTTGCTAGGGGCATGTTAAGATAGGAAGTAGGGGGCAAATTTTGTTACATGGAGAGAGAATTCATAGGTGCAGTGTAGGTAAAATGGCCACTGGAGGGGAGATAGTGTATAGTAAAGGGCTTTGTATGGAAACATAGGGATTAGTTATGCGGTGGAAATACCCGGGGCAGGTGTTAGGTGAACAAAGGGGATGGGGTTTAAGGTATTAAAGGGTCAGGTAAGCCAGGTCAGGGACAAAGCATTGGTTCAGATGTAGACCGCCCTCCGGTATGATCTTTTTTGTTTGAGCATGAAGGGTCGTGAAGGGTCGTGATTTGCATCGTTCCCTGGTTTGAATTTACAAGGTGTTGCTGCAAATTCTTCTGCCAAGAATTTTTTTGGTCTTTATTTGGGATTGTTATGGACAGGGGCTGATTAACTTTATTATAGGCCCCGGGCTGTTCACCAAGACTGGGCCCCCCCGATCTCACTGTAACTATGACAGGACTAGCGTGGTGCTCATAGCACAGGATAGATAATGTCATAATGCCCTGATTTGTGCAAAATTGTGGTAAAAAAGCAGAGATTTTTTGCAAATCATGGCAGAACTGTATCCCGGAGACAATACACCACTGAAAGTATACGTTTTTTTGGGTGGCCATGGGCCCCCCAAGAGCTCAGGGCCCCGGGCTGCCGTCCAAAAACGACCAATTATAATCTGCTACTGGTTATGGGGTTTGGAGTTGGGTTATTTTTGGGAGTGGAATTAGCAGGTTCGCCCCTTAGCAGACAGTATGAGCACAATGTAAGGTAACAGAGCAGCCGAGGACTTTTCAGATCACTCAAATCAACAGATAGAGGAGCATGGTAGACAGCAGCTCCATGTAGAAAAATCAAGCATTAGTGATTAACATCTAATCTAAAGAAGGGATAGGTTTAAGCCTTGAAACAAATTATTATTTGGATGTGCATAAAGGTCTGGTTTTAACCTGGAGGTTACACGCGGGGTGCTTGATTTTTGTACATTGAGCTGCTGTCTAAGGTCGATAACAGACAGTTTACGGGTACAAACACACACACCGTATACGCAGCAGATGCGCAACAAATACGCAGCAGATTTATTTGGTGCAGATTTGATGCTGTGTTCAGTTATTTAGATCTAATCTGCTGTGTATCTGCTGCGTATTTGCTGCGTATCGCTGCAGTAAATACGCTGCGTATATGGTGTGTGGGTTTATACCCAAAGAGAATAAAGCTGATAGCCTCATTCACTTTGAGGTGTAATACTACATACAAACTGAAGACACAAATGGTGCTGTTTCTGAAAGAAAACAACTTTAAGGGACATTTACTAAGGAGTCTAATAAGTGCAACTATTCTAATGGGGATTGGTGTGTATTTTGCTCTAATATCTTGTGACTGATTCATTAAAATGGATCACTGCCATAGCAAAGGCATCTAAATAAAAAGGCGCAAAAAAGGCGCAACTATGAAAAAATTGCCCAGTTTTATTGACCTGGTTCTGACCAGACGTAAGGCGCTAATCCCGGATTATGCGAACTTTTTGGTGAATACTTAAACAGGCAGATTAAAAAAAAAGTTGCATCTAAAAATATTCACCTGTCGATTACTGGTTCATAAATAAAACTTAGACCAAAAATGGGTGAAAAATGCAATTATTCACCAAAAATTAGGCACAAACCCCTTGATAAATGTCCCCCTTATACAGTTGGGTAACCCTTTAGGCTAAAATTCAGGAAAGGTCTGAAAAGAAAGTGAGCATTTGAATAAGCCCCCCATGGTAATGCCATTGCGCCACTATGAGAGTGGAGTGTAGAGAGGAGCTGGCCAAGAAAAGACCATGTGAGGTTATTAACTTTAAGGTTGACTCCTTCCTACTTCACCTCTAGTAAGTTGTCCAAGCCCAGAGGCAATATTCTCCTACCATCTCACTACTGCCAAGACCAATCTAGTCTAATGGCTCCATTGTCTCAAATATCTTGCAAATAATGCAGATGTTTATTCTGTAAAGAGATTGCGTTGATGCATTGATCACATTCCTGGTTTTCCATGAACTCTTCTCAGCTAATGCTGGATAAGGTGTCTTGGATGTTTATCTTGGGACTTTGTGGCTTCCTAGAGAAGTTATTACTGTGACTTCAGAGTGGTATAGCTACCATGGAGGCAAAGCCTGCAACTGTTACAAGGCCGTGCGGCAGGGGGCCCGCACTAGTGAAGTGTGGTCTGCCTCCATGGTACTAGCTACGGCTGCTACTGGGCAGTGGCTCACACCAGCACCCACTAGCACCCCCACCAGACCAGCATACATATACTCACCTGGCCCGGCGTAGTTCCCTGGCGTTTGGTCTCCTAGCTCCCCAGCAAGTGAGTGACGTCACTTGTGCGTCAGGGAATGGGGAGAATAAAGGAACGCCGGGGCACTGCATCTAGATCAATTCTAGATCAAGGCAGTGCTGAGCCACAGAATGCATGTCTCGTCCCTCCCCCACTCCTCTTCACCGATTGACCTGCTGAAAGTTACATCAATCAGTCAAGTCAAGGTGGTGTGGGGGAGCAGGTGTGCATGCTACGGCTCAGCTCTGCCTCATTGACATTGATCAAGCTCTGAGCATGATCTAGAGCTGACAGATTTCATTTTATATAAGCATGGATAACTCTGGGAAGACGTGAGCATTTCCGCACTTTATTCTGTCACTTTGGGAGATTGATTTCAGTTAAATGAAGCACAGTTGTATTACAATTTCATATTTTATTCAGTAAGACCTTAAGTAGCGGCATTCCACTAAGCAGCATTGGGTAACTGTAGACATTGAGAATGCACCATGCTTGCTTTAAGATTGATTAGTGGAAATAACTGAGATGTTTATATTGCACAGAGCTCCATCTAAGTGCTGCTTTTTACTCACCTGCAGCTCAGCTAATAAAATGAGACATAGATCGAGCATGGGCTAGTGCTGGGAATGGGCTCCTAACTGCTGTAAAGTGACAATAATAAAAAAGGACTTAAAGACAATGACACTGACAATGATGACGGATGAAAAACAGCTGCCATTTTCCTGGTTACATGAGCAGGTGACTCATTTATTCTTCAAGCCTTCAATGCTGCAACTTTCCCTTAGTATTATATAAAGTATAAAGTGGAATGTGACTATAAGGCGATATTCACATGTGGCTACAGATTATAGTACTGGGCAAAAGGATAGAATTTCACAATTTTTTTAAAGAATCCCTCGCAATGCTTGTCAGTAATAGGGGTTGGCCAAGGTGACATTTTGTCACAGGTTACAACAACTTGCATATGTCTTCAATTTTAATCAATGGAAATGCAAGATCCTAGGAACCTTAAGATTGTAAAGAAAAAAATTGAGCCCTAGTCAAATTCTTGGTCGATGGAAACGTAATTATCTATAAGGAAACAATGAACTAAGTAGTAAAGACAAAAAGAAAACAGTACTCCAATAGAATATGTAAAGTAGCTCTCTAGTAGTTGTAGCTTTATTAATACTATTTTGTAATTAATTTAGAGATGAGCGAATACGATTCGAGTAGGTATTCGATCAAATATTGTGGTATTCGTAAGAATCGAATTCAATCGAGTAGTGAGGTGAATACGCGGGAAACATTTGAAAGCCCTCCCATCGCAGTTGGCGCTTTTTTTTAATCCAATGACCATGCAGGGAGGCCGTGAGGGACCCTGGGAGTACGCAGCGCGAAAATGGCGTCTACCCTCATTGGATGGCTGAACTACATGACCTCGAATCTTAAATACTTGGCTCCCGCCTCTTGACCGCAGATGCGCTTTCAACCTAGTCAGGGAAAGATCTTGCAGCAGGGAGAGATAGGTTTTAGTAGCGTTTTGGTTAGGCAGGCTTACTACAGAACCCAAAAGTCCTTTTCAGGGCTAAGATACAGCGAAAAGTCATCTCTGAATCCAAAGCACTTCTCAGTGCAAAGACATAGATGATATAGTAGTAGCATCAGCAGGTGTATTCATTCCAGTAGCCTGTGTGTACAAGTGACTTATAGTGTCCCTGTTTAACACCACTAAGGGCACGTTATACATACTGTTCCAGTAGCGCACTAAGGGCACCTGATATATACTGTTTCAGTAGCCCAGTAAAAGGCACCTGATACATATTGTTCCAGTAGCACAGAAAAAGGCACGTCATACATACTGTTCCAGTAACGTTCATACAGCATTACGCATGATAAACGTGAAAAACATGACGCTCTGTGGACGCACAGTGGAATCATGTATGTAACACTGAGCAAGAAATACGAACGAAATGTGTGAACATTGCCATCAATGTTTGTAAAGCGTTCGCAAATATTTTTCCTTCGCAACTGCAGAGAGTGGCATTATACTGCTATTTTGGGGTGTTGGGTTCACCCAGGCATGCTCCCCCTAATGTCCCAGTGTCATTCCGGAGGTGTTTGCATCATTTAGGGAGGTTTCATGGGAGACTTGGTGACCTCCAAGTGGTCGAATTTTGATTTCCAGGTGCCGCAAATTTTTTTCCCATAGACTAGAATGGGATCGAATACTCGTTCGAATAGTCGAATATCGGTGCCTATTCGATTCAGATTCTCGAAAGTCGAATATTTCACTACTCGCTCATCTCTATTTAAATCGTATTTATTAATTCACTAATAACTGTAGCCTCTAAAGCTTTAGTGTAATATATATATAAACATTTGACATGTTTCCCAGACATGTCAAACCTTTAAATCACAGCAGGTCGCAGTCCTGACACCTACTGCAATTCTTGTAACCTGGGGAGGCACGCAGCACATCGCTCCCTGGACTGCCGCCTGTAATGGTACCGACCCATATGGGATGGATTGGAGGCTTCTCTGATGCTGGCCATTACAGTGGGAGCTCATCTATCATTTATCATAGGGTTTCTATTGTTGATCCTTCTGAGGTCATGGAGCCTTTAGGAAATGCAATCCATGACATACTGTACATTATCATCATTAAGCTGTAATAATAAAACCCATAACTCATTATATTACCATAATGATATCCCTTATTTTTAATTATGTCTCAAGATGCGTCATTTTCAGTTGTTATTCTAGACATCTGCGCCACACTGGTTGTTGCTTAGCTGTCCCAAGACGGCACCTGGAAACTGACGGCGGTATAGAGAATGGTAATTACAGCTACATTATAGGAAAAACTGATGTATTATGATATGCCCGATGCAGGAGCGGAGGAAGCTGTGCATGTTACAAGAATTGGCTTGTGTCATGCATCTTCTCCTGGCTTAAGACTAGGCCAAACATATGCTATACCTGGGGTGGTCCGTTAGGACAGTAACATCTTATTGACAATATCATAATGTCTTGCATGGTTATTGAACTGATGAGAAAACATTCCAAAGAAATAACTGCATTAAAGGGGTTGTGCAGTGAAAATCTTTTCTTTCAAATCAACTGTCAGAGAGTTATACAGATTTGTAATTTACTTCTATTAAAAAAACACTTCCCATACTTAGCTGCTGTATGTCCTGCAGGAAATGTTTTCTTTTCAGTCTGACACAGCGCTCTCTGCTGCCACCCCTGTCCGAGACAGGAACTGAAAAGGAGCTGGAAAGGTTTTCTATGGGGATTTGCTGTTGCTCTGGACAGTTCCTGTCTCGGCCAGAGATGTCAGAAGAGAGCACTGTGTCAGACTAAAAAGAAAACATTTCCTGCAGGACATACAGCAGCAGATAAGTATGGGAAGACTTGAGATTTTTTAATAGAACTAAATTACAAATCTATATAGATTTCTGACACCAGTTGATTTGAAAGAAAAAGATTTTTGCTGGATAACCCCTTTAAGGAACATCTACCATACTAAACTGATAAACTGAAGCTAAAGGGGTACTCCGGAAAAAAAATGTTTTTAAATCAATTGGTGATTTGCAAATTACTTCTTTTTAAAATACTCAAGTCTTCCAGTACTTATCAGCTATTGTACGTCCTGCAGGAAGTGGTGTATTCTTACCAGTCTGACACAGTGCTCTCTGCTGCCACCTCAGTCCATGTCAGGAACTGCACAGAGCAGTAGCAAATCCCATAGAAAACTCCTACAACTCTGGACAGTTCTTGACACAGAGATAGTTGGCAGCAGAGAGCACTGTGTCAGACTGGAAAGAATACACTACTTCATGTAGGGCATACAGCAGCTGATAAGTATTGGAAGGCTTAAGTTTTTTAAATAGAAGTAATTATTAAATTTGTATAAAATTCTGACAGCAGTTGACTTTGTGGAGTACCCCTTTAATGTATTGAAACCAATACAGCTTTCCATTTGTACCCCCCCCCCCAAGCTGGAATGAAATTGGTTCCATAAGTAACACTAGTGCTTTTATTTACAGTCCTTTCTATCATTTCATTCATGTCACTTTTAATTTTCTTGACGCATTTCAAGCAATTACAACAAATGGTCAGAGTCCAGTGGAATTCTGAAACGATAGAAGACAACGCCAATCCATTCCTCTCCTGTCTTTCTGTTCTATTTTGAATTCCAATATTTTTAGCTCTGAAATCCTCTCGCTCAGGTTAATATATAAAAGAAGGTATTAACTTAATTTATGTAGATGTTCTTGCATCGATATGCTTAATTAATTAGATGGAATTAATTTCATTTGCATATTTAGTGCATCTTATATTTGTGTATAATTTTCCTCATTAAGTACAGCATAAGTAATTACGCAGAAGGGGAATTGACAACAAATTACTGCGCTCAGAATTGTCTTGCTTGTACGTCTTCTAAATATATGTTGACAATTTAATGAGGATTGATTAGGCAATGTTCCAGTTGTGATTCCTTGGCAAAAATGATGTGTAACAGCTACAGGAGAGGCCGTCGTCTCCTTATGGCCGCTAATGCATCAACACAATGAAGGACATCATTCCTGAAGAGTGACTCTTTTTGGAAATGAAATTCAAAATTAATTCGAGTCAGCAGCAGTTTCGGAGGTCTGATTATTTGATATACCGGCGCTACGGACACTGATAATAATTCTACAACATGACAGGAGCTTCACATTACTGCGCAGATTCCCACCTTCTCTACCATCTCTCATTCATTCTAATTATCATGAAACCTCCCCTGTTATAATAAGTCCTAGTCTTACTAATATTACCAGACAAGCCAATTGTTACTCCCACCTACTATAAAACAGAATGTGGAGAGGAACAAATGTATTGCCTTGTCAGCATTTTGCTTATATGCAAATGTTCTATGATCAAATCATCGATAAGTGAACAGAAGCTAAAGTACTTGAATAAAGATCTGTATTTCTTCTTCTATTACGTTATAGGCTACAAATATGGCTCCTCTTAAGCCATTGGTTGAAGGCTTGGCTGCAGAATTTGGCTGGGTCCTAACAATAGTAACCAGTACTCAGATACCCCCAAGAATTATAGTAGGGCAGAATATGATGACCAGCAAGCAGTCACAAGAACTAGCTTTTATGACTGAAACTGGATGGTTTGAATGATGAATCGAATGGATGAATAGACTAATACTAATGTAACAGAAGTTAACAGGACAACAGTAACAGGACCTATCACACCTTTTTTTCCCTCTTCTCCTAACCTAAACTTACAAGAAAACTATGCTAGCTGCCCCTGTAATATCCCTGCACTAGCCCTAGATTAAACTATATAAAAGAAACAAGAAGAAGGCTCTACAAGTAAAAGTCCGGAAAACTAATCAGCAATGTTTAGAAGGCCCCTTTCTCACATGAGGAAATCTATCTGGATTTCTTGTCTGGAAATCTGTAGGTGCTCCTAACTCAGAATGCATACAGTTAAATACAGTGCTGTGTTCAATGACCCTGTTAGTCACTTTTTTGGCCGGAGCCAGTATTATTTTTCAGACCACTAGAGGCCACTTTCTCTCCCCCCAGAGTTGCGGCACACATATGACATCACTCATGCCCTCTCAAAGCCTGAAGACAGAGGAATAAGCCAGAGGAGATCAACGCTGCAGCCTGTTTTTATGATCAGGAAATACTTATAGTTTCCTGAAGCCCCCTGAAAGGCTTCCTGATCAGTTTTTCTTGACCATAAAAATGGCCACGGACATGGGATGGGGGCCTTAGAAAGTAACTTGTATTTTGTTTTACTATTAGGTTTAACAACAACAACAACACAAAAAGTTTTAAAACCCTAAACTACATTAAAGTGATTATTAAAGGAGATGTCCGGTGGATTATAAAATCCAGCAGCTGGCAGGGGGGGAAATTAATTACAAGTACTAACTTACCTCTGTCCGGACCCCACCGCAAGGCCTTTTCCCCAAAGTTGTGATGACGCTACGACTCAGAGGAAAAGCCTTGTCTCGGCTGATGGACTAGCCACTCAGCCCATCAGTGACTGGAGAGGGGTCCCTCCCCAATGACTGACTTGCTGAGTGGCCAGTCCATTAGGCAGGTCGTGTTGTGTAAGCTCTGAAGATCCTGCGGCAAGTCTCTCCGCTCACCGCAGGCACGTGGTGAGATAAGTTTTTCCCCCCTGCCAGCTGCCAGGTTTTATATTCAATCTGACTTCTCCTTTAACTATAGATTAATACATTAATTTTATTAGAAGAAAGCATCTTCTCTGTGTCCCAAGCAGGCGTAAAAACAGTCTTCTCCATGGCGCTGATCTAAAAAAAAAAAAAAAAGCACAATATTACAGGGAAGCCTTGTATTTCCTTTTTTAATCTTGGTGACTGCACTTGAGTTCACAATGTAATAACCAGTAAAGTGTTTCAGTGCTGTGTTTTTCAGTTTAATAACTTCTACATGAAGGGCAAATATTTCAGTGATATACCAAAATATCCTCCATGAATACAAATGCTTCCTATTATCAGGAAACAAATGGATGACAGAATGTCGCCAGATAAAAATGTAATTATATACCGATAACAGTCATTATCATAACTCATAGTTCATGGCGGACAAATGCTCTTATAGTACATAAGTGTCATTCCCAGGCAATGGCTTTTATTTTCTTGTAGCATATTGTAATATAACTTAATACAGCTAGCAATCCCCTGAAACAAGCAAGGCACGGAGCGTAATGTGTAAATCACCTACTGTGATGGGAAGGCATTAGAAGATAGTGTAAGCCGTGAACGATTTAGTGAAGTTTAAGATGAAGATTCATCAATTGAAAGTTTTGCTTGTGCTGAAATCATCTTTTCAAGTAGAATAAAAATAGTTTTTCATTGTTAGATTTTTAAGGAAGAACTCCATTATAATGTGATTATTTTCCCCAGACAAAGACTCTGCAGGCATTTAGAAAAAGTTCCCTCTAGGCTATGAGAACTACGAAGTTTAAGATTGAGTTATCCAAGTTTCCAAGTTTTAAAGTTGTCACTTGCACAGAAACCTAATATCGAGTCTACAAGACGATTATGAGAATGTGAGATTCCCCGCAGCCCTTTGTGTTACTATCTGTTCCCGCTTCGGTTATATCACTGCTCTGTGCATTTTTTTTACCACATTACGTAAACAAGAATTAAAAAAATCCTGTTCACTATACAAATGGGGAAAAAAGTGAACAACTAACATTTGTCTATATGCTGTCTATTGTTTATTGTATATCTTGTCGCTATACAAAGCCAAATAACAGCGCTATTTAGTTTCTCTAACTGATCAATGTTTCAGTCAACAAAGCCCCAGTCAGTCCATGTGTTTGGCGTGTTTCATCTCAATCACACCTGATACAACTAATGAAGCCCTTTATGCTTGAAATATCATGTGATCTGCACATAAAATATTCTCTCCTATGAAGGATTTTATTCAGGGAATTGAGTAATTCTGAAACTGCATTACCATTAAGGGTCAGTTCACACGTGCAGACTCGCAGCGTAAATGTTGCTGTGAGTCTGTCAGGTCCTGGCAGTTCACTGTCACGCTGTCTGAACGACCGCTGCGTGTATGTAATTCTGCCGGCTCCTTAACCCCTTCAGCTGCCGCCCGGATCCTGCGGGGACCCCGTGCAGCGAGGACAGGTAATGTATACAGAGCGGGAGCCAGGCGGCAGCAGAAGGTGTTAAGGGGCCGGCAGGATTACATACACTTAGCGGTCATTCAGACAGCAGTGAGTATGTAGTGACAGTGAACTGCCAGGACGTGACAAACTCGCAGCAAGATTTACGCTGCGATTCTGTACGTGTGAACTGACCCTTAGGGTGCCTTCACACATACCTGTTCCGCAGCAGATTTCAGGCTGCGGGTTTACAGCAAAATCCGCTGCGGATCCATGTAGTGTGAAGGTCTATGGGTTACATATCCGCAGCGGAGCATACATTACCTGCTCTGTGCGGCGGCTATGTGAAGCTCCCGGCTCCCCTCCCTCCTCATCAGCCAATCATTGCACAGCAGCACTGATTGGCTGATGAGGAACGAGGGGAGCCGGGAGCCTAACACACAGCTGCTGATGTCTCTCCTACTTGACAAAGGGGCAATTTATGCCTCGAAACGTGTTGTTTATGAGACCATTAAAATTCATCGTTTTACTTCATTAAACCTGAAGCCGTGAAGCGCCGTCATTCTGGCTCCTGTGGTCCCCGCCTACCCCGAGGATCCGACACTTCATCTACCATTCTCCATTCCCTGATCTCCTGGCTTGGGATCTCGGCATCTACCCTTGGAGCCTGGCTGCTACGGCTACTACCTCTCTCTTCACTGATAGAACATACAGGTGTTGTGTTCTTAGCACAACACCATCAGGTGAGCAGTTTTATTATCAGCTTGTTCGACCTACAATCTGTTGTTTACGTTATCACCCTATGGCGCCCTTTCCACTTTTTTAGCCCTACTCTTAACACACAGCTGCGGCAGGTAATGTATGCTCCTGGCTGGGGCTGCGGGCGGGGTGTGTCTGGGGGTTAAAGGGGCCGGGTCACATATCTGCAGCGGAATGAAAATTCTGCTGCGGATATGTAACCCCATAGGCCTTCCCTATCAAACTCACAGCGTGAAATCCGCTGCGGATCTGGTACGTGTAAAGACACCCTTAATGTTGGATTTAGGCCCTCTGCACACATTGTGTGCCTCCATAATTTGCCTCCATAGTGCATGGTCCATAATTGAGGATGGCCCACTCTGGCCAAATGAATAGGCTGTGGTGTGCAGATTGGCTCATATATGACAATGGGTCAGCATTAATTGCAAGGTCCATTAGGAAATGCTAAAAGGGTAGACTAGATGGACCAGGTCGTCTTCTTCCTTTGCCGACTATCTTCTATGTTTCTATGACCATGTCTATTAAGTTATCGCTTCACCTCCTTTGAATCTACGTAGACTGGATGTTTTCAGTGTTTGCAGCCCTATGTGTTGGAAGAATATATGGCATTTTTACAATAAATACAGGAAAGCACCATTTCTAAAAACATTTTTCAAGAATTCAAGACCCAGTTCCCATTCACAATTTATACCATTCTGCATTTATAGTACTAAATAGAGTAACATAAAGTAATTTACAATATTCTACAAAGATTCCACACTTTACATAGGCTGACTATAAAGGACACGGGTGAAGTGAAACTTTATAGTAGTTTATGTCTATCTGGCGGAAAATGGTTGTGGTCAGGAAATGGTTAACCACTTTAGTATTGCATTATTCTATCTTTGTACTTATTGATTCAATATTTAACATTATTATAGTAAACTCGATGAGATGTAAATCTGTATCCTTCTGGAATGTACTGTTGCATTGACAGGAGAAAACCTCCACTACAAGGCATCAGACAAAGTTGCCTCATTGTATCACGTGGAATGTCCATACATGCGTAGTACAGTTCTTTAGAGACTTCTTGAACTACATGGGTTTTGTTTAGAGCTGAGTGAACCTGGAGCATGCTCGAGTCGATCCGAACCCGAACGTTCATTATTTGATTAGCGGTGGCTGCTGAACTTGGATAAAGCTCTAAGGCTATGTGGAAAACATGGATATAGTCATTGGCTGTATCCATGTTTTCCAGACAACCTTAGAGCTTTTTCCAAGTTCAGCAGCCACCGCTAATCAAATACTGAACGTTCGGGTTCGGATCGACTCGAACCCGGTTCGCTAATCTCTAGTTTTGTTACATCCTGAATATTGGACATGTTTAAGTGGTTTTTGGACTGAAGAGCTATTCACAGGGTAGCTTATCAGCAGATAGCTCATCAGGCCATTTTACTCAGAAAACACCTTTAAATGCATGCACGAGTTCAAAAGGTTAGCTATGTTGTGTATTCCATTGAAAACAATAGGATTCATAATATACATAGCTTTCACACATAGGGTGGGTTCACATTGAGGAATTCTCGCAGATAAACTCCCTGGAATTTCGCCGCCTGTACGCGCTCACGGACGTGCCTTTCCGCCGGCTCCATAGACACCATTCTTTGGGCTGGCTGATTCCGCATTCCGCAATCAGCCGACCCATAGAATGGTGTCTATGGAGCCAGCGTAAAGGCGCGCGTCCGTGAGCGCGTACAGCCGACGGAATTCTGCGGTGTTTATCTGCGAATTCCTCAGTGTAAACCCACCCATGTTCAGAAATACACTTGAAAAATACACTGTGTGAACCTCAACTAAGGCTGATTGCACACAGGAGTAAGATGGCTGCAGCCCAACCCCAGTTCTGATTACCCAAACTAACAGCTGTCAGGTCAGGGCTGGTGGTCATGACACAGATGCAAAAATTAAGCCTTTATACTCCTGTGTGACTATATATTTATTTCCTTTTTTTTTTCTGATCAGGGCCAGGTACTGTAACATGTTTCTCCTTTTTAGTCTGTTTCTATTCTCTGCTTGTAATTTTTTAAAATTATATTTGTACATTATTATGGGGGCTTCCATTTTGCCTGAGCTGTTTAACAGCATTGAGCGAGATCCTTTACAACAAGCCCCATGAACCATTGGCAACAATAGACAGGCGGAAAATTTCACAAAAGAGGACAATTCCGAGACTTTTTACTGGAGTGTTTGAGTTTTGACGGAAATTTCTTTAAAGGGCACTTCCCTCAGTCATGATGCATTCATACAGTAAGACGCATGTGATCTGCAAGCCACGTGGATCAGCAGTAATTGCCTGTCTTTCTAGTTACAGGACATAAACTAGCCCCAGGTATGATAATCTGGCTTCAAACAAACCTTCATTTAGACTTGCAAATTGTTGAGATTTTCTTTCATATTCAGATGCAGCCCCATTCATTCATCATATTACAGTATAATTAAACATTTACATGGCATAGCCCACTTACATAAATTCATGGTATAAAAATGCATCTTTCAGGCTCCCATTTATACATTTTCTTTTATGTCGGATTCATCCCAAATCCGTCTTATGATAAACTAACAAGATATCCAGCGAGTGGAAATTTTAATTATATGCAACTCAATCAGTCAGCAGAATCAGATGGTGTCACACAGCTGCACTCTGAAAGGCAGATTCATTAGATCCACTGTTGACACATTAAGAAAATGCTCGTAGTCATTGGCGAGGCTGGAACACAATGGCCTCTATTTTTGTCCCTCATCCAGCTGTGTAAATCTGTTAAATATGGTGCCGGCATTTTTATTGGCTTTGGCACAAATAATTTAGCAGATGAAAAAAAAAACATGGCGGAGGTCCAAATATAGATCGGCTTTTATTTTTGAAAGTTTACTTTTCTTGAAAATGGGCCAGCATCTAAAAATGTAAGCGTATGCTGAAACGTTAACAGTTAGGATAATAGTTAGGATAAAGCATCAATATAGGATTGTAGGGGGACAACCTATGGCACCCCACTGATCAGCTTTTTGAAAGGGTGAGCTGCCTGTCCAATTTACCTAAATAGAACAAAGATGTAGTAAACTGCGATAACGGGAAGGCATCTATAGTAGTGTTGAGCAAGCATGCCCAGGTAAAGGCGGCCATACACCTTGAAAAACTGACGGCCGAAAGATTGTTCGGCCGTCAGTTATATCTCTCGCTCGCTGCAGTAAACTATTGCATTTTTTTGCTCTAATTTTTGTATATTTTATCCTTTGAAGTGATGTTTAACCCCTTCATGACAAAGCCCAATATGCCCTTTATTTTTGCATTTTAATTTTTTCCTCCTCGCCTTCTTAGAGCCATAACTCTTTTATTTCTCCATTTACAGGGCCATGTAATGGCTTGTTTTTCTTTTTTTCAGGAATAAGTGTACTATGTAATGGTGTCTTTCAATCTGCAATAAAATGTATAACGGAACCCCCAAAATATTCTTTATAGGGTGATATTGGAAAAAATGCAGCTTTCTAACTTTTGGGGGGTTCCGGTGTCTACGTAATGCACTTTACGGTAAAACTGAGATCATATATTTATTCTATAGGTTATTCTGAATATGATAGTCATGTTTTCATAGCTTTTCTAATGTTTTGCAATTTTTTCTAAAGTAAAACTTTTTTTTTTTTGCAAATAATTAAAATTGCCCTACAGTTATTTTTTTCACCTATGGTGCTGTATAGGGTGTCATTTTTTTGCACTATGATCATTTTTCTTATGTCCTATTTCTGTAGTTTGGATGTTTTGGTCACTTTTTATAATTTAACAAAAAAATCAGCAATACTGGCATTTTTTTCCCTCTATTTTTTTACGCTGTTCACTGTGCGGGAACAATACTTTAATAGATTGGACAATTGCGCACACTACAATATATAATATGTTTATTTATTTATTTTTATTTGTTTTATTTGTATAATGGTAAAGCAGGGTGACTTCAACTTTTATTGTGGGAGGGGCTGGGTCAAATTTTAAAAAAAAACTTTTTGTTTTATACTTTTTAAGTCCTACTATTACATGCAATCATTGGATTGCATATACTGTTCATTGCTATGCCATTGCATAGCATTGAACAGTATTATCGGCGCTCTTTTCATAGAGCCTGCTTAAGGCAGACTCTATCAGAGGATCAACGATTGGACTGGGTGGAGCTAAGTGTTACTCCTCCAGTGGTCAGGCAAAACGTCCAGGACCCCCACAATCTTACTGTGGGGGTCCCAATCAGTAAGTGACAGGAGCTGCTCCTGTCACTTACACTTGAACACTGCGATCATGTTTAAGGGTTTAATGACAGGCAGTTAGATCGCTTGAGATCGTCTGTCATTAATGGTGAGGGCCCGGCGGCTGACCAGACGGTCCTCACCGCTATGAGCTCTCTGTATAGCTTCCTAGCACATAATGGCATATGGGTACGGCATGGGTCACACACACATAGGTCATCTAAGGGTAAAACAAAATTTTCAAAAATTAGACTGGAAAAAATGCAATAGATTAATCAGGCACCTTCTGCACTGCTGAGCAGGGGGAACCTTGCTAAAGGCTCACGTCCTCCATTAATTTCAAGGATGTTTGTTACTCTAATAATGAGCACTCAAGCATTTTAGTGTTCCTTCAACACTAATCAGTTAATGGTCCTTTTACACAGAGTGAATATTGTTTGAATTTTCACAATAACGATCTCATTTGAGCGATAATCGGCTTGTGTAAACACAGCAAACGATCAAGCAAAGAGCAAGAAATCGTTCATCTTGATCTTTCAACATGTTCTCAAATCATCTTTGGTCGTTCGCTGAAAATTCTCAGATCGCTTTGTGTAAACAGTCTTTCACAGATTCACCCTATGTGTGAGATGGACTTAAGCGATCTTAAAACGATAGCAATAACAATTTCAAAAAGTATGCCGGCCTTATATTAAGCCCCTTTTTGCGGCTTACGCCTCTTAGTGAATCCGGCCAGCCGGGCGCCCGAATCTGCACACGGCGTAGCAAATCTACACCTGCTTCCTGCAGGTGTAGATTTGCGTCATGATCACGATTTGCGTCATGATCACGCCCCCACAAGCTGCGGCCAGCCTGCCATCGGGCAAGCCGGGCAAACGGGAGGCGTACGCCAGGGAGAAGGGGCGAATCTGCACCTTCTCCCTGGCGTACGCCTCTGGCGTATCCTTTGTAAATTCACCCCCTTTGTGTTTTTGGGACAACTTCTGCTTTTAGGCTTCTATCTCCCGAAATATGGCACCAAAATTGTCTACATGAGCATGGCTTTATATTGAAGTCTGGTTAAAATGGTCTGAAATGTACAAGCTCTCAGCTTACAGGAGTAAAGTAACAACCACCACAGACAGTCAAACTATAAAAATTGTAACTTCTTAACCATCAGCCCTGCACTCTGATCTCTATATACTATATACAGCTTGTGGTGCCATTTACACAATGTTAAATAACAATTGTTAAGAAAGTTGTTTTTAAACCTTTTTTAAATTCTTCAAAATTTATCTCCCTCTCAGACTTGAAATCCCAGCTTAACCTCCCCACTATGCTCTTCTTTTAATATTTGCAAGTGCGACAAGTGGTGTGGGCTGAACTTGGTTCCTCCCCAATTACGGTTTCTTCTTCTTCCCTTGAAACCTTGTTTCATACTGAGGACCTAGATAAACCTCTCACTAATACTTATGCCCTCCTTTAGTTGGCCTCTCAGAGTGCCTTTGACAAAGCTCAAACCAAGTGGCTGACTGACACCCCTGAATTGTCATCAGATGATTGGGATTGGATTATTTCTTCTCAACAGTAGTTAGTGCATGTGATCTACTCATTTAATACAAATTCCTCCCTAGGGTATATTTTACCCCCACCTGTTTGAGGGTGTCATACGGATGAGGGCACCTTCTTACACGCGGTCTTCTCCTGCTGTAAGGTCTTGCCCTTTTGGTCTTAAGTCCTCCTCTTCCTAAATCAATACTTTGACTTTCCCAGAGTACTGTCCCCTCAGGTGTGCCTCTTGGGGATCATTGGCACCTTGGTCTTTGGCACATATAGAAGGCTCTTTTTCCGCATCTTTTGTGCCAGGAAAATGCTAATAATGGCATGGAAATCCACTGAGGTGACCTCACTCTCAAAGTAAAAAATCTAGTTAATAGTTATATCCTTGCCTATAAAGCCCTATATTTGCAAAGAAATTGCCCAAAAAATTTGATAAGCCTGCTTCAGCTTCTGCAGGGACTAATTGAGTACAGCATATCTCATGTCTCCGGGAGAGAGGCCTGGGGTCTGTAAGTAAATGGATGTTCGGCCAGAAGATTTTGCTATTAAACTTTTTATGATTTTGTGTAGGTTGGTTGCCAGAGTTGTCCCCTTTGCTATGTAATATCCACAGTACGATTGTACCTGTATCATGCCTCCAGATCAATAATGCCCTTTTTTTTTGTCTTTTCTTTTTTTGCCTTGTTATTACTTTGACGCTCTATGTTTGAGCTATGGCCTTATTGTGTATTGTTTAAATGTTTTTGTAAAATAATAAAAACAACCTTTAAAAAAAAAACTATAATGCTTTCCTTCTGCTTCTGGTGTAAACTGCCGGCCTTGTTGCCTTTATTTCCAGACTTCCTTTCTATTAGTATACATCCTGTAATGGACTTCCTGTTCCGGCTGTACACTCTAGCTAGGAATCTAACTCCATCTTCTTCCCTTTATACCTTTTTGCATATAACCCCAACCACTGCAGCCACAAGGGCCTCCTACAAAAAACTTTTAATTTTCATTTTCTTAGACACTGGAAAATACTTTTATCGATAGATGTCAATATAATTTTGCTATAGTAAATAATAAAAGTTGTGTGTATATGCCTAAAAGATGACTAAATAAATAGCATATGCTAAGACTTTGCTGGATGCTTTCTACGTGTTCATTCATATGTACGGCACGTATATTCCTTTCAACAGCATCCACTTTCAAATAAAGACATCAATAATTTGACTTGATTACAGTATAATTATTCAAATGGCTTTAATTGTACGCTCTGAACTCATTTCCATACTTGTTGTTATCATTAAAAGAAATTGTTACAGATAATGTACCCAAAAAAAACAATCCTTAATTGAAAAATGCAATTCTCCAACAATAACAGATAACGTAATAACAATAACCCAGTATAAAGGCTGTGTTCATGGCATGACTATAATTATCTTGTGTCTCCAACACATGAGCTAGAAGCGGCAGCTGTCATTAAAGCTGGAGGAGCGGGACGTCCACACTGATAAGTCTTATAGTTCTAAATTATAGGATTTTATGTTTTGACCATATTTCTTATTTATGGATGGTAAAAAGTGTATGTTCATTTATGATTATCATGTTACAGCTTATATAATATTATTATGCTATTATATACTACTATTAATAAATAAAAATGTATTAGTTACATCAGGTGAAAGCTTGAAGGGCTTATCCAGCGTTAAAAAAACACGGCCGCTTTTTTCCAGAGACAACAGGACTCTTGTCTCCAGTTCAGGTGTGGTGTGCAATTAAGCTCCATTCACTTCAATGGAACCGAGTTGCAAAACCTGCACCCAAACTGGAGACATGTGGTGTTATCTCTGAAAGAAAGTGCCCATTGGCTGGATAACCCCTTTAAAGGGCTATTTTCTCTCTGACTTGTTTATGGCTGACAGAGGTGGATGAAAATAGATGTAGTTTGATTCATTTTCCTTAAAGGGGTTGGCCACTTTATAGTAAAATTGCTCAGTGTACAGTATTAGTAAGTGTACTCACTGCACTTACTGACAGTAGTTCCCCATGTACCTCATAGAGCTAAAATTACACTCCCCTCCTCCAGGCTGTGCTGCCCTGCTCTATGGTGTTTTGGTCCATAAGATTGCTAACATGGAGGAGCATGTGACCATGCCCCGCCCCCCAGTGTCCACCACTGAGCCTGTATATGTCTATGGAGAACACAGTGGACAGGGCCTGGTCACATGCTCCTCCATGTCAGCCATTTTGTGGACAGAAACAAAACAGAGCAGGGCACCACAGCCTGGTGAAGGGGAGTCTGATTTTGGCGCTATGAGGTACAGAGCGAGCTGCTGTCAGTATATACAGTGAGTACACTTACTAATACTTTGTACTGACCTATTTTACTATAAAATAGCCAACCCCTTTAAATTTAAAAGGGTTATCCAGGATTAGAAAAACATGGCTGCTCTTGTGTGTAGTAGTACACCTTGGCTCCAACCACTTCAATGAAGTCAAGCTGCAATACCACACACAAACTGAGGACTTGAGTGGTTCTGTTTCTGGAAGTCAGCAGCCATGTTTTTCTGGTTCTAGAGAATCTCTTTAATGGGAGTTGTGTATGTAGTGTATCACTATGAGATATATTATTTACTTAGCTAAGCACATAGCATAGCTTGGGGTGCTACACTGTGTATGCAGCTCCCACTGGAGTCAACGGGAGTTATGTAAACTTCATAAAACAGCTTCCTACCACCTCCGACTGCAGCAAACTGGACAGAGGGGGCAAGGAAAATGTCTCAATGAGATGGGAACACCCCTTTAAGAGATGAAATCTCCTGGCTGATAACTTGTTAGATTAATGTTTCTGTAGAGCGTGTGAACTACGGTAAGGCCACAGGGGCCCCTGTGAGAAGGGCCCCCACTTCTCGTTTAAATAAATAATGTTTAAGTCTATAATGTGGTATGGCACATGGTATTATATAGGTACTATTATATAGGTATTATTAGAGCACTATAAGGCTATGTTCACACATTGTAAGTTTCGCAGTAATCACAGCCGTTGCCGCATGCTCCATTGTGTGCAGTGGAGAGTTCTGATGCGGGCGCGCACAGATGTGCCCGCATCAGAAGTCAGCGGCGCTAAGTACTGCAGTAACGGCCAGGATAATCTTTTCTGAGACTGGCCATTCTGTGACCCCGCCAGGCCACAGAACGGACGGTCTCTTACAAGGTATGAACATAGCCTAAGGTTGTATTAGTTAAAGGAGAAGTCCGTTGGGGGACTTCTCCTTTAAGAACTCTGTTGGCAGGACCATTAAATATTATGGAAAGAATAGCTTAGCCTCTCTATCTGGAAAGACCAACACAATGGGTCCTATTATCAGTCAGTGGGGTCACCTGAGCACTGTTGGTGTCCAGGTATTACAGATACGGCACTGCCATCATGGTGTGAACCCAGCCTTTGGGTATTAGCTGTGAACGGCTTGAAATCTTCCAGTGAAATTTCATATTTGAAATAGTTACAAGTCTATTTTAGAACCAGCACTTAACAGATGACATGGTCCGATTTAGTGGAAACAGTGGTGAAGCAGATTTTCAATTATTCGCTCATCTCTAATCACTATAATTATTTACTTATGTCAACGGGAAGCCTGCAGACTTTTTAAACTTGCTTCACTGTTATGTTTTTTTCTTTTTTCTTTTTTTTTTTTAAATATGAATTCTGTGCAGATAAAACTGCAAACAAAGTATTGTGCTCATCACTGCCTAAATGTGGAGAAAAAAATGTGAGTGCCTTTGCATTTTTATATTTGGTGGCTTTCTATTTATTCCCACTTGTCTTGTATAATTGCTTGCTCTGGGGGTTTAGGTCAGCTGAAGGTTTGCTTAATCCCCTTCTTTTGATTTTAGCTTGACTGCGATTTCTTAGTCCTCATTTGTGGTTTGTTAGTATGCAAACACATGCACTCTTATACAGTTCAGAGGAGCGCGGGGAAGCTCGACTCTGTGCTGGAATGGCATTCACTATCCTTTTACAATGAAGCCGTCACATTTTTGGAGTTATTTTCTGATAACTGGATAGGATCTGGTCTTGAAAGGCATTAGTATGGCTGAATGGCTGAGGCTGTTCATCGATGATGTCATAGGTGCACTCTATTTGTGGTAGGCAAGGTAGGGAAATTCCAATCTACATCTGGGATGTGCACATCCATACAGCACTATATTTAGGATATAGGATAGACCCTGACTCCCAAAATAAAAAAGAAAGTACAAAAACATAAAAGAACATATGCATTTATATAACTATTAAATGTTATGACACCGGCCGTTCTATGACACGGGCGTGTCACAGAATGGCTGGTGCCAGTTAAGTTCATCCAGTACTGGCGGGATGAACCTTATTTCATTTTAATTGGGATTCAGGCCCATTCGGATGTGCCCGCGTTCCAATTTACCATAGCTGACAATGTAAAGTGCGGCCGGAGCAGCACTTTACATTGTGTGCTTTGTCAGTCTTGTGCGGCCACTATTCAATGAATAGCGGTCACACAAAACTGACATGTCAGTTTTCAGTGCGTCCGCAAGGAATCCGGGCAGGAGTGTATACAGAGTGTATACACTCCAGTCGGAATTCCAAGTAAATGCAATGTATTTATTCAATTAATAATGGGCGTTTTTTTCAATCTGTCTTCCTCCCCGGGTCCCGCACGCTCTAGCTTCAGAGTGGCCTGTCAGCTGACTGAGCGCTCAGCCAATCACAGGCCGGGACTGCCGCGGCCTGTGATTAACTGAGTGGCTTGTCAGCTGACAGGCCATTCTGAAGCTAGAGAGCGCGGGACCCGGGGGTGGAAGACAGAGCGGAGGAGAAGCCCTGCAGGTAATGTATGCTGCAAGGGCTGCAAGGACATCGGTAACGATGTCCCTGCAGCCCTCGCTCAACGATCATCGGGCCGTGGAATAGGCCCAGTAAACGAGCGTCGATCTAGCAGATCGGCGCTCGTTTACATCGTTGATCGGGCCCTGATCGGCCCGTGGAATAGGGCCCTAAACCACTGCCAATCATAATGATATGGGGTATCCCCATGATATGCCATAACATGCTGCTTGCTTTCTAGCCAGTACACCTAATAACATGAATACTGAAGATCCCTACAATAAAAGGAAACTTGTCACTACCTTTTGGGAAGTAGTCATGCACAATGAAGCTGAGGACCAGGGTCGGCTACAGGTTTTTGCAGGTGACAGAGCATCAGTGGGCCCTTTATCCATCCACTATGCAGAATCACTTAAGACACCACTAACACTTGCCTGAGTAAGCCCTGTGCTGACGCCTGCCCTGCTGAGAACATTAATACCCACCTAACCAATCATGTGCAATAAAGCAGAGGACAGTAATACTCCACCACACCAATCATTTAAAGAATACAGGAATACTGTCCTTCATTGGTAAAACGACTCAAGCCATTGCAGGTAAGTCCTGGATCCATTTTCAGTAAAGTTAATGAGGCCAAGGTAAGGCTATAGCAAACGCAGAGTTAATGTAGACAATGAGATAATAAACTCACAGCTGCAGAAAGACATGCTGGTGGTTTACTGCCCGGAGACCTGTTCTGAGTAAGTTAATTATATCTATCACTACATCCTTCAGGTTATACTGGTTTCACACCACAATTTGCCGACACATTGCACATATAGGTTGACATCCTATCAAAATGTGATACGAATGTATAAGTGCACAGACACGTACAGGCCTCATTGACTTCAATAGCCTGAATGTAGTCAGCTAGTAATTTTTTGAGTATAGATGCATTACTGTTCGGATACTAAAGTTTAGCGAACCATGCTATAGAGTCATGTATGTGTTCAGAAAATGATCCAAACGTAGTCACTAGCTGACTACTTTCAGGCCATTGAATTCAATAGGGCCCATGCATGTATATGTCAGTATCCCATGTTGACAGCATGCCGACATGTATATGCAACGTAACGACGAATTGTGTTGCAAAAACAGCCATACCAATTGCAAAGCTCACCCTTTAACCCCCATACAGTTCAATAGCCTATGTTGTTCAAGCCTTTATATCTTTCACAATCCAATGCAGTGCATGCAAAAAGGACACAAAGAAGAACATACAAAGAAGCCACTACTTGAACAGTGCAGCCTAGGAAGGTACATCCAGATTCAGCCCAATCTGTACAGCACATAAAGTAAAGTATCTATGAAGGATGAGCATGAGTCAGACCATACAACCCAATATTTGAATTGATCCAAACCATTACAGTAAAAAACTGATTTTTCTAGACGGACATTATTTTGAAGCTTTTTTGGGTGTTATCCAGTCATTTAGTCTTTTTTTTTTCCTGATGAGCTCAGCATACTTTATTTGAATTGTGTCCTGCTGGACCCTGCCAGAACGAATATTTCACATGAGAGCAGAGCAGAGTCAGCATTATAGCAAGATAAATGGGGTCTGTGGAGTAAGCGTGCTTCTTATTTAGCTGGAATTAATTTTAAGGGTTTTTTTTACAAGGGAGTTAATTGTGTTATGTAATATGCATTTTTAAATTACACCATGAGCAGGAAATGATGTCTCTTATATTTGCATTAAAGACCAAGCCACCCTTTAAGAAAAGTTAAGCTGTCACCCACACTGTGATACTAATATCTTTCCTTTGTCCAACCTGCACTGGTAAAAAAAAATTACCTCCATTGTCTTTAACAATTAACTCTGCAGCGTTAATTGCCGAGCTGTATTTTTCAAATACGTTTTATGTGCTAATAACTTTGTTAAACTTAAAGGGGATATCCAGTTAGGTAAAATATACTCATCCCCCCTCCTGGAGACTAATAATTCATTCCATACATGTCATTACCTTTTGGTCTCCCTACCGCAATTTTGAACCTGCTTTCTGCTGAAGACATAGAAAACTGTATCTGAGTTGTTCAGTCACCCCTGCTCTTAACCCCCTCCTTTCCCCTCCCTTCTGAGACGGCTGTAAACAAGTCCCTATCTGCAACTTAGTAATGCCGGAGGGATAATCCCATTTCATCAGCAACTTGACCTCAGATTAACTATCCCAGCAATACAAAGAAGCTACAAAGTTGGAGATAGAGACTTATTTACATGAGCTGTCTTGGAAAGGAGGGAGGAGGAGGAGGAGAACTGAGTGGATGAGACTGAAAATATATTGACATGTATGGCATGAATTGTTAGTCTCCAGGGTAGATGATTCAAAAAGTAACATAGTAACATAGTAAATAAGGTTGAAAGAAGACAAGAGTCCATCAGGTTCAACCTAGGGAAACCCTACTGTGTTGATCCATGGAAGGCAAAAACCCCTGTGAGGCAGACGACAATTGCCCCATCAGAGGGAGAAAACTCCTCCCCGACTCCAATGGCAACCAGAACAATCCCTGGATCAACGTATCACCGGAAATCTAATGCCCATAACTTGTAGTATTATATTGTTCAAGAAAAGCATCCAGGCCTCCCTTAAACTTATTTAATGAATCGGCCATGACAACCTTATGTGGCAAAGAGTTCCACAGTCTTACCGCTCGTACAGTAAAGAACCCGCGTCGATGCTGATGGTGAAATCTTCTTTCCTCTAGACGTAGAGGATGCCTCCTTGTCATCGTTACAGACCTAGGAGTAAAAAGACCACTTCAAAGATCTCTGTACTGTCCATTCATATATTTGTACATTGTGATCAGATCGCCCCTAAGACGTCTTTTTTCTAGCTTGATAACCTGTTTTGGTACTGTACCCCACCCATTCCCTTAATGACCTTTGTTGCCCTCCTCTGCACCCGCTCCAGTTCACCTATGTCCTTCTTATATACCGGTGCCCAAAACTGTACACAGTATTCCCTGTGTGGTCTGATCAGTGATTTATAAAGAGGCAAAACTATGTTCTCATCTTTAGCATCTATACCTCTTTTGATGCATCCCATTATTTTATTAGCCTTGGCAGCTGCTGCCTGGCACTGATCACTAAAGTTGAGTTTACTGTCCACCAATACCCCCAGGCCCTTTTCGGAAGTAGTGTTACCCAGTGTTTTATTATTTAGCACATAACTGTATTTATTATTTCTATGGCCCAAGTGCATAACCTTACATTTATCCACATTAAACTTCATTTGCCAAACTTCATTTGCCAAGTATTTTCCCTGACCGTATAACTCCTTTAAACTGATCCAAGTGATTTTCCAAATCTCATGTACAGTAACAGCGCAACAACTGGGTACAGTAACAGGAGCAATGATCACATACACTAACAGCAGCAACAGTCATGTTCCCTAACAGGTGCAATGATTAGGTACAGCAACAAGGGACAGGGTAGAATATCAGGAACAGCAAACGGGGAGACTATTAGGTACAGCAACAGGGGAGACTATTAGGTACAGCAACAGGGGTCAGGGGTGACTATTAGATACAGCAACAGTGGACAAGGCAATCATCAGGGTAGGAGGGAGTTAATGTGTGTCATACATTACTGCATTATATCAGCTCTACTGCTATCTCTTTTCTCTGAACTCGTTCCTGTCTGAAGCTGGCCCATATGTAAAGACGAACCAATCCCAGCTCTCCCGGCCGAGACGAGTGATGTTAGGTCCCTGGTTGGATGCTGGGACCTTTCACCATTCAAAATTAAACTGTGACTGCACAATTTTGTGCAACAACCCCAGACATACATGTATGTAAAAATGTATTATAGAGATGTATGAACCTGGAAAATGGTACAAAAACATTGCTAAAACCCTGGATGATAAACCTGTGGTTAGAAAATTGTCAACAAATGGAGAAAATTCAGGACTTCTGCAACTCACCCTAGGACTGAGTGTTTTGCTAAAGCGGTATTCCAGTATCTGAAAACTATAATAAAACTGTGCACACGTAGACAAGAAGCGACAATCACCATCTTGCTGATATAAAAATACTTGCTTTATTCCATGCAAAGTGGGGCATAGACACTGGCAAGTCAAGGCTACAGCCGTTCCGCGCGCTAGCGCAGCATGCTTCCTCTGGCCCTCAGACAGGCTGAAAACGCCAACAATCAGCCTTTTAACAATCTGCTGTTGTCGCACCCTGTAAGAGGAGCAGAGGCAGCAGACCGCCACTATCTCCTATAGGCTGCCCGGACGATCTGACGATCGCCCCTGCGCAACCCCTGGCTCTTACCCACTCCTCCTCGCACATGTAATAACGCTGGCAGTAGACGGGGGACCAAAGAGCAAGCAAGTGCTGACCTGAAAGGTGGGCGCTCGCTTGCTCTCCATATCGCCCCATGTAATAGGGGCTTTACTGTAGTTCTTTACTTCCTCCCTGCTGACAGAATTAGCTAAAATAACTTGAATGTCCTACACAACCATACACAGCCTAAAATTGTCCCATAAGAAGACCCTTACAAGCATTGGGAAGGGGAGGCACTACAGAAGTCTAATAATAGTAAAGGAGTAGAAAATAAAATATTAGCTAACAGGCTTATAAAGACTAAGTATACTGACACTGTAACGGAATCTATCATTTGGCAGAAAATGAGGAAAACTTCACAAAAGGTGCAGAACAGCGGATCAGAGATCACTATGGCTCACATTAATCTTCTCTTTTCCGTAAATAATTTAGCATTTTGACTTCACTGAGATCTCTTCTAACCTCTAATTAAAACGATTGAACCTTCTGTCATCAGGAAATTATCAGACTTGGCATCTTTAGTGATTTTATTTTATTATTTGTAGTTTTTCTTAAAATTAAAATAATAATCAGATAATCAAAACTGTCTGCACCAAAATTTGTGCCAAAAATACAAGCGTACATTCCTTGCACCACATTTTCAATGTGTTCTTGACACGTATGCACCTTGCTCGACGAGGAAGCATAGCTTAGGGAAATATGGGGGTGACTTAGTTAAAGGGGTGTGGCTTAAAGGGGCTATCCAGCGATAGAAAAACATGGCAACATTCTTACAGAGACAATAACATGACTCCAGTTCAGGTGTGGTTTGCAATTGAGCTCCATTGACTTCAATGGAACTGAGAAGCAAAACCTACACACAAACTGGAGACAAGGGTGGTGCTGTCTCTGGAAGAAAGTGTCCATGTTTTTCTAATGCTGGAAAACCCCTTTAAACACATCACATAAGGTTCTACCTTTTGGTGCCCAATTTTTGGATAAAACTAAACCAATTCATAGGGTAAACATGGACTAGACAGTATAATGTCAGATACCAAGAGTCACTGCAAAAGTCATGAAGCCGATTTATTGGCTGAAGGAGAGTTCCCAATAATTGACCTGTGCATTGACTATGTTCACACATTGCTGTTTCTGTGGAGTACTGTTGTAGCACTGCATCAGTTCAATGAAAATGATGCAGTACCATGGCAGTACTGCAATGAAGCTGCAATGTTTGTGAACACAGCCAAAGGATCCAGCGATCACCTCGTAGTAGAGATAACACTCATTTGTCGCTGGTCCCATCTCTTGAGCTCCTATTTAAAGGGGTACTTCAGCAAAAAATGTTCTTTCAAATCAACTGGTTCCAGAAAGTGCCAGAGATTTGTAACTTACTTCTATTAAAACAATCTCAAATCTTCTAGTACTTATCAGTTGCTGTATGTCCTGCAGGAAGTGGTGTATGGATTTTCTATGGGTACTGGCTACTGCTCTGGACAGTTCCTGTCATGGACAGAGGTGGCAGCAAAGAGCACTGTGTCAGATTGGAAAGAATACGCCACTTTCTTACACCAGTTGATTTGAAAGAATTTTTTTGTTGATGTTGGAGTACCCCTTTAAATCATGGTTTTGGCCCTGTACAAAACGGGAGATGTACACATAACAATAATGAAATTAAAGGGCTGCACAAACCATCCAGAAACCACTTGTACAGCCCGGCCTTCAATTGATTAAGCTGTGTAAAAGCTCATTAAACAATCTCATTGATTGGCGTTCATCCCCGCGCAGCCCTCGGCCCACGTAAAAGGACCTTGAGTTTGCACTAAGAATTACCCAGTTCTTTATTACCTCCAGCAATGTCCTTTACGTTATCAATGTTCAGCCCATTCCAGCTACACGAGCCATAGAAACACTTGGTCTAACCTCTGATTTATAGACTTGTGTTCCTTGCTATCTCACTATATAAAGACTATTGAACCTGCACTAAATGAATATAATCTTTACTCCATTCTCTTAATCTATATAATAAAGAATAAAGTGACATCATTGTTTTAAATCAAAGAAATAAAAATGGACAAGTTATCAGGTTATTGATCCCGGTAACATGTCACCATGTCATGTGGCCTAGAATGATACCCATAGGTCTTACAATGGAATTTAGCCGGAATAAACAACTTCTTATTGTATTTCATCTGAAAATCTCATTACTGATGTTGGGAAGTATGTACAGCATACATATTATTGTGCTGGGAAGATAATGACTTCCACTTCTCTTTGGATTGTCCTCCCCCCCCCCCCCATCTATATAACCCCTAGTGCAAACCATTGGATCAGTCCTGACAGGGGCTTCTGAATGTAACGCTGGGGCAGCCCAGGTATTCCTGCTATGGTAGACTTTCAAAGCCGCTCTTTTTTTCCATAGTGACTTTATGATGTTAGAAGCTGACAGTATTGTTTATTTCATCTGCTATGCTAGAAATACAATTTGTCAAGAAAATTGTGGAGACAAAATGATGTCTTTATTACTTACGACATCTTGCCTTTTGAAGTTCCATTTTCTCGACAAATGTATCACCTACAGTTTGTCAGATTTTGTTCTCAGGCTGAGGTAGCAACCTTATATGCTGTCTGGAAAACATTCAGGAGATGCTGCATTCGGTACGTCAGGAGAATCTTCACACAGTCAGCAGTGATAAACAACCCGCTGCATGCTCATTTGTAAATCAGAGAATTAAAATTACTCAATTTATTCTGCTTAGCACTTAAAAGAGAAACTGTCGGCTGTATTTGCTGCATACAACAATGGATAGCTATTAAGGGAAGAAAAAACTAAACAGTACCTCTTGTGGAGAAATCCTGCCTGGGACTTTCTTAATGTTGATAGGGTGGGGAGGAGGGACGGAGGGGCAGTGCAAGCCTAGGGCACAGACACTCTAGGCCAGTGATTTTCAACCTTTTTTGAGCTGCGGCACACTTTTTATACTTAAAAAATATCGGGGCACGCCACCAACCAAAATGGCACAAAATGACACTAAAACAGTACATATTATACATATAGTTAATAATATAGATTCTAAATGTATTTATACTCAGTGTGAAACCTGGGCCTGTTTTCTTCTCCCCCCTGTGCTTCTCTCCTGTGCTTCTCTCCACCATACTTCTCCCCCCTACTTCTCTCCTGTGCTTCTCTCCACCATACTTCTCCCCCCTGCTTCTCTCCACCATACTTCTCCCCCCTGCTTCTCTCCTGTGCTTCTCTCCCCCCTGCTTCTCTCCTGTGCTTCTC
The DNA here is from genome assembly GCF_027789765.1 of Dendropsophus ebraccatus. Lineage (NCBI taxonomy): Eukaryota > Metazoa > Chordata > Amphibia > Anura > Hylidae > Dendropsophus > Dendropsophus ebraccatus. Next base: position 41,289,832 of record NC_091462.1, on the reverse strand, counting down.
TCCCCCATGCTTCTCTCCTGTGCTTCTCTCCACCATACTTCTCTCCCCCCTGCTTCTCTCCACCATACTTCTCCCCCCTGCTTCTCTCCACCATACTTCCCCCCCCCTGCTTCTCTCCTGTGCTTCTCTCCCCCATGCTTCTCTCCTGTGCTTCTCTCCACCATACTTCTCTCCCCCCTGCTTCTCTCCACCATACTTCTCCCCCCTGCTTCTCTCCACCATACTTCCCCCCCCTGCTTCTCTCCTGTGCTTCTCTCCCCCATGCTTCTCTCCTGTGCTTCTCTCCACCATACTTCTCTCCCCCCTGCTTCTCTCCACCATACTTCTCCCCCCTGCTTCTCTCCACCATACTTCTCCCCCCTGCCTCTCTCCTGTGCTTCTCTTCACCATACTTCTCTCCCCCCTGCTTCTCTCCACCAAACTTCTCTCCCCCCTGCTTCTCTCTGCTGTTTCTCTCCCCATCCCCATGTTTCTCTCCCCCCTGCTTCTCTCCCCTGTTTCTCCCCCATCCCCAGGTTTCCCCATTGTTTTCTCCTGTTTTACAGGGGCACCATAGTTTGGGGAACTTTCCCCGCGGCACACCCGACCATGTGTCGCGGCACTCTAGTGTGTCGCGGCACTCTAGTGTGCCACGGCACACTGGTTGAAAATCACTGCTCTAGGCCACAACAATTTGGCACAGGGCTGCAAGTTTAAAACTGTTTTTTAGGACAATAACTGCATCACCTGCCGAACGGACCGCAGGACAGATCTTGGATTAAAAGCAGCTATCTGAAGGTACAAGCAGTTGGGGAGGGAGGCAGATTGTGGGTACAGAGTCGCTTTACGGAAGTCTTAGGCCGCATTCACATGTTCTAAGTTCTACGCAGAACACAGACTTGGAATGCCTGTAACGAACTCCCCCTCCGCTGCTGCCCGGGCAGAGGGGGAGTCTGTTACATGCATTCCACATCCGTGTGAATACGGCCTTACAGAGATCCTGACAGCAAAATAATGATAGAAGGTGAGAGAGAAGAGCAATTGCTCTAATTGGCAATATTACAGATGTAATAGTTTCATACATTGCATTCACATGGAAAAAACAATTGGGCCTCATTTACTAACAATGTGTAAATTTTAGGCCGTAATGCTGTCAATTATGTCTGTTTTGTGTGTGCCAAATTCATTAAGCGACTCTGTACCCACAATCTGACCCCCCCAAACAACTTGTACCAACGGATAGCTGCTTTTAATACAAGATCTGTCCTGGGGTCCGTTCAGCAGGTGATGCAGTTATTGTCCTAAAAAATTACTTTTAAACTTGCAGCCCCGTGCCCAACGGCCGGGGCTTGGAGTATATGTGCCCTAACTTTGCACCACCCCTCCGCCCCTCCTCCCCACCCTCTTCATGATTAGGAATGCCCCTAGAACATTTTCTCCTGTCTGAACATTGCACAGGTGCCTTGACGATCCAGCCCATGTTCAGTATTCACACAGCTGAGGAATAGGAGTTAATCTGCCTGGAGCATTCCTAATGATGAGGAGGGTGGCGAGGAGGGACAGAGAGGTTGTGCCAGCCTAATGCATACACAATCTAAGCCCCAGCCATTGGTCACAGGGCTGCCAGTTTAAAAGTTGTTTTTTAGGACAATAACTGTATCGCCTGCTGAACGGACCCCAGGACAGATCTTGGATTAAAAGCAGCTATCCAAAGGTACAAGCGATTTGGGGCGGTCAGATTGTGGGTACAGAGTCACTTATTATATAGTAAAAATAGTTATACATAAAAAAAGCTGGAAGGTTTTTTTTACAGGTCAAAACTAAAACCTGACCATCCCGCCGCACTAGAAATGGCTGTGTTTTTTTTAGAGTAGAAAACCTGTCAAAAAACGACTGTTTGCTTAGTAGATCTGTCAGTTGTGGCGGATGTTAGAGGACACACACACTTTGAACAAAAATGAAGGGTTTGTCGGGTTTTTAGTAAATGTGTTGGAACGCTAAACTGATAGGGAAAATTGACAAAAAACTGACAATTTTGCTGCTGGTAAGTAAATCAGCCCCAATAGGTTTACACTTAAATCCTTAATGACCCATGAAGTTTATTTTCAGCATGGGGCCATTAATTGTCTATGGACAAGGCTTAGGAGCCGAGCCCACCCCATGCCCAGAGGGTGCCAGTTGCTTTCAGCAGTGTCTTTCTGTCTAGTCCAGGATAAAATACTCATAAACACATTAAAAGCATAAACCATACAAATACATAAGCCCCGGGGCCATTATAGTACAATAGATGAACACAGATACACTTGCTATACTGTGAATTATTTATTATACCATATAGCCATCCTCTGTCAGTGTGACCCCGGAGAAGAGGCAGATCCTGTATGGGTGAGCGGTGCACATGCACCAAACTATGTGAATGTGTATAAATCCTCCCCTATGACAACAAACAGTGATAGAGCCAGAGAGATCCAGTGCTTGCAGTACATCACAGACAGAACACCAGGGATCAGTGATATCTATTATACTGGTCTAATAACTATACACTCCACACAAGGAGTTCATTTACTTTGGATCGTAATCTACAAACAAACTGACTTTTGAATTTTAACAACAAAGTGGGATCAGTCCAGTGAGCCAGGACTACTACCCCCATCTGCCTGCTTTCACTGTGTGATTCTACTGCAAGTCAGTGAGAGGATGATGGGAGTCCCCCTCTTGGTCTGAACCAAAAGACCAGTTCTACCACTTTTTGTGCTGATTATATATTTGAAGCATTGCAGTACAACGACTATATGGCTATTTATATACGTTTCTAGTTGTTTTATACACTTTTACACCTTTATGTTTTGTTGTGTTTTCTTTTTTCTTCCATTTGTTTTCATATGCTTTTGTACCGCATTCCCTAACCCTCCAGCTGTTGCAAAACTACAATTCCCATCATGCATGAACAGCCAAAGAGCCAATGCTAAAGTTTTAGCTGTCTATGCATGATAGCAATTGTAGTTTTGCAACAGCTGAAGGGCCGTGAGTTTGACCCCTTGGCCTTAGATGCAATTGCTAATCACCTTCAACCAATAGCTTTAATAAACAAAGGCACATGAAAGCTGAATATTAAAAATTATCTAAACAGATGATTGACAGGTAAAGCCTACGTGATACGACAATGAAAGATAAGGGCCCATACATAACAATAAAATGAGTAACAATACAGAAAAGTTCTTGCATCGCCGCAGGCCGATGCACCAACTTTTCAAAACGATCGGAAAAGATTAACATGGATTCGCATTGTTAAAATTAGCATAATCATCGCTGCGCCTTTTGTCTAACACGCGCAAGTCGTAGACAATTGGATCATAATTTTATATTCTTTACAACTGGTCTGACAAATGGAATTTTTGCCTATTGTCTGCTCCTGAAGGTGCGGCTCTATTTCAAATGCTGCAATTAGCTTTTGTTTCACTGTCTCTAAAAGTTCTCTTCTGTTTTAATAGATTTAATTCATGAATCACAGTATATATTTTACCAACTTTTATAATGTTATTCAAATTGCCGAAATGAAAAAGTTACAAAAAAAAAAAGTGTTCTTTAAAAGCTCCTGTGAGAACAACAAGTAAAATGGTTAGAGAGAAAATTAGAGGTAAAATATAGGCTACGCTAATGTAAAAGCACATTTTGTAATGTTCGCAAATATATATAAAGGTTGGCATAGCGTGATCCGCTGTAAAGTTTTTAATCTGCATGGGGCTGGTCGCAGGGTGGCTATTTTGTAGTGCTTTTCTTCTACGACCTGCTGGGGTTTCTATTACTACAGCTGCATAACTACAGGGTGTAAATGGGTCCAGTTACTAAAGGCATTGATTGCCAAGGCTTTTGTCCGCAATTTTTGTGTGTGTGTTTTTTGTGTATTAAACACTTGAAAGGCACTTTTCCAATGCTTTTTTTTTTTTTTATATATTTGCCTTTTTTCAGCGTTTTTCCTATATCTGTCTTGAAGAGGCAAAAAGCTATGAGGTCATAAAAATGGTCAATGATTGTTTCTGCCATACATTGGAACACAATAGATTCCCTTAGTCCTAATAGTAGCACAATGAAGGGTGGTAATTCTGTCTCTGTGAACAAAGGGGACAGATGGAATTTTAGATTAAAGGGAATCTGTCACCATGAAAACGCTTCCTAAGCTATCTCCATCATGTTATAGAGCAGAAGGAGCTGATCGGATTGATATATATCTTTATGGGAAAAGATTCAGTATAACTTGTAATTTATTGATTGAAATCTGAGTCTCAAAACACAGGACTAGCCAGATATCCCTCTGAAAAGGACCCAGCCAAGGGGTGGCTCCTGTAAGGAAACCACCATATTAAGTGGCCCTATAAGTCAATGTAATGACAAGGGAAAAAACCAAGGCCAGGTAACCTTCCACATACAGCTGTTTCAGGGTGTTGCCCCTCATCAGTGTGGAGCAGGATTCTGGATAGGTGGGAGCAAAGAGGAACACATCGCTGATCTCAGGGAGACCAGCCAAACGGCAGCACAGCCGGCTGCTAATAAAAGCGCTCAAAGCAGTGAAGTCCTAGGTGCATTGCCCCCTGGGAAACATGAATGTGCAAAAGAGGAGCCCGTGGAGCCTCATCAAAGGGTCTCAAAACATAGGACTAGCCAGATAATCCTCCGGCATATCTTTGATGAGGCTCCACGGGCTCCTCTTTTGCATATTCATGTTTCCTAGGGGGCAATCCACCTAGGACTTCACTGCTTTGAGTGATTTCACTAGCAGCCGGCGGTGTTGTCGTTTGGCTGAGCTCCCTGAGATAACCTGTGTCAGGTTAAAGAGGATGTACCTGGTGGTACATCCTCTTTAATATGGTGGTTTCCTTACAGGAGCCACCCCTTGGCTGGGTCCTTCTCGGAGGGATATCTGGCTAGTCCTATGTTTTGAGACTCTTTGATGAGGCTCCACAGGCTCCTCTTTTGCATATTCATGTTTCCCAGGGGGCAATGCACCTAGGACTTCACCGTTTTGAGCGCTTTAACTAGCAGCCGGCGGTGTTGTCGTTTGGCTGGTCTCCCTGAGATTATCGATGTGTTTCTTTTATGGCTCTACTAGGCATTGCTCCCACCTAGCCAGAAACCTGCTCAACACTGATGAGGGGCAACACCCCAAAACAGCTGTATGTGGATGGTTACCTGGCCTTGGTTTTTCCCTTGTCATTACATTGACTTATAGGGCCACTTAATACAGTGATTTTGGTTGGTTTCCTTACAGGAGCCACCCCTTGGCTTGGTCCTTCCAGAAAGGACATCTGGCTAGTCCTGTGTTTTGAGACTCTTTGATGAGGCTCCACGGGCTCCTCTTTTGCACATTCATGTTTCCTCAGGGGCACTGCACCTAAGACTTCACTGCTTTGAGCACTTTCACTAGCAGCCGGCAGTGTTGTCGTTTGGCTGGTCTCCCTGAGATCAGCGACGTGTTTCTCTTACAGTCCATTGAGAGACACCGCCCACTGGACTCTGTATCACAGAATGAGCAGGGATTTCAATCAACATGTTACAAGTTATACTGAATCCTTTTCCATAAAGATATATATAAATTTGCTCATTTTTTCCTGCTCTATAACATGATAGCAATAGATTAGATAGCATTGTCTTGCTGACAGATTCCCTTTAAATTAGCTTCATCCTTCCCCTGTTCTCCCTATACAGAGAAACATTTGGCATGGCTGAGCGTTCCTTTGTTTTTTTTATGGGGAGGGTTAAGCCTCAGCCAGACTGCTCTGGCTGCGGCTGATCTCTTCAAGAACCAAAGGGTTCAGGGAGTGAAATTCCATCACACCTGACCCCCATCTCCATTGATGTCATCAGTCAGTGGACGGTCCATACACCTTATACTGCAAGCGGCAGGTACAGATCAATAACCACAGGCCACCCAGCTGTATAGCGTAGACTTGTTCACTCCAGTGGTATCAGCTAGACGTCTAAGAGCATCATTGAAGAGAGGAAACAACACCAAATCAGCAGAGCCCCCCCTTCTTTCTCTAGATTGGAGGAGGTCTCAGAGGTCAGATACCCACTAATCATACAGCCATAGGTGGTAGCATCACCTAGCATCATCAGGTGGTAGCTAGCAATATGCCATCATTTTATAAAATAGGATTACCAGAGAAATGCTAACGCGATAATGTTGTCATGCTTTATATGTGAGTGTCTAATAAGAGCTGCTTCACCCTATTAGTAATGTAAGAAATATACACTCACCGGCCACTTTATTAGGTACACCTGTCCAACTGCACGTTATCACTTAATTTCTAATCAGCCAATCACATGGCGGCAACTCAGTGCATTTAGGCATGTAGACATGGTCAAGACAATCTCCTGCAGTTCAAACCGAGCATCAGTATGGGGAAGAAAGGTGATTTGAGTGCCTTTGAACGTGGCATGGTTGTTGGTGCCAGAAGGGCTGGTCTGAGTATTTCAGAAACTGCTGATCTGCTGGGATTTTCACGCACAACCATCTCTAGGGTTTACAGAGAATAGTCCGAAAAAGAAAAAACATCCAGTGAGCGGCAGTTCTGTGGGCGGAAATGCCTTGTTGATGCCAGAGGTCAGAGGAGAATGGGCAGACTGGTTCAAGCTGATAGAAAGGCAACAGTGACTCAAATAGCCAACCGTTACAACCAAGGTAGGCAGAAGAGCATCTCTGAACGCACAGTACGTCCAACTTTGAGGCAGATGGGCTACAGCAGCAGAAGACCACCCGTTACTAGCATGGTGTACCTAATAAAGTGGCCGGTGAGTGTATATGTATTTTACATTTAGATGCATTGAATGGCTGTATATAGATCTAAATAGATTTTCTCTCATGTCCCTATTTCTAGGAGTTTTTTCTTACGTCAAGTGAAAATTGACACAGACAACGACATGAGATAATTCTTCTGGTATCATTAATAATAGGCTGCCAGAGTCAAGAGGTGTTAATTGCGGTGCTAGCGGATGAGTATGTGTCAGTAACATGCTGACATCCTGGGCACCGCTTGAAGTATAGGTGAAAAATATACCTTCACCCCTCCAGGCAGAATATGGTGACAAGCAGCAATGAGAAATCTAAAAAAGGATTTCTGAAGGATGCAAAGAGGATACAGCCCGGCAATATGATGGACTCATCTAACTAAATGTACAAATCACAGTGAAGAGCACTTTATATCCAATAACAGATGTATTCTGAAACAAGATCAAGCTGGTGCATAGTGCTGGTGATTTCCGTGGCACAGGGAGGCCTGAAATGGTCCGCCAGTCTGACATTGGCTTCTGCCTATTAAGCCTTGCCAGAGGTATATCCTAATAGGCTGCCAGTCTATCTATGTATTCCGAAGAATAAAAAAAAAAAAAAAAAAAAAAAAAATATATATATATATATATATATACACACATATACACTGTATATATATATATATATATATATATATATATATATATATATAAAATCACGTTTTATATTTTATTTAATTAAAAATGGACAGAAAAAAATTCTATTTTATTAAAGCCTTATCACAATATAGATAGATAAATAGATAGATAGATATACACATGTTTTGGTTCAGACTCAACATAGTGCATCATGTTAAAGAAAAATTACACTGCCCCCCCCACCCTACACACACACACAAATTAGCCAATGAACTATTCTAGAAGCAAATGCCACAGTGTGATTAAACAGTGGCATCTAGGGTTCAGTAAATTTACAGTAATGGCAAAGGTAAGCGCTTCATTAGCTCGGCAGTCAGCTTAACAGCCTGCTGCCTTTGAAGTCCATAGTGCTATGTGCCTCTCCTCCCCTCGAAATATGGAGAAGTTTCCCAGGACTGGATCCAGCTTTTCTAGAACAACCAAGGCTAAAGCTTTGACTGCCCAGGCATGTTGGGAATTGCAGTTTTGGAACAGTTGGGGGGCCTGAGTTTAACACTACTATAGTAATACATGGTCACACTACATCCTCCAAAGTGAGAGCTGCAGAGTCTAGCTAATAGAGGGAGAGAAGACCGTATGCCCCAAATACTGTGCCTACAGTGCTGGTTAAAAACACAAATACTTTGGATATAATAGTGTATGAGAACAGAGATAAACATCACAGCAGTGGCAAAACTATAAAGTAATGAGCTCCAGATCACACCTCTAAATTAATTCAGATTCCAGATCAGAGACTGTCACACATGGCTCCTTCTCTGACCCAGACTTCTGCCTATGGCCCCCTGTCTCCCACAGACTGTTGGTCGTAGCCCCCTCTCTCATACAGACTGCTGCCCGTAGTCCCTTCTTTCATACAGACTGCTGCTCATGGCCACCTCTCTCAAACAGACTGCTACTCATTGCCCCCTCTCTCACACAGACTGCTGCTCATGGCCCCCTCTCTCACACAGACTTTTGCTCAAGACCCCCCCTCTCACACAGACTTCTGCTCATGGCCCCCTCTCTCACAGTTTTCTGCTCATGGCCCCCTCTCTCACACAGACTGCTGCTCATGCTCCCCTCTCTCACACAGACTGCTGCTCATGGCCCCCTCTCTCACACAGACTTCTGCTCATGCCCCCCTCTCTCACACAGACTGCTGCTTATGGCCCCCTCTCTCACACAGACTGCTGCCTATGCCCCCCTCTCTCACACAGACTGCTGCTCATGGCCCCCTCTCTCACAGACTGCTGCCTATGCCCCCCTCTCTCACACAGACTGATGCTCATGGCACCCTCTCTCAAACAGACTGTTGCTCACAGCCCCTCTCTCACATATTCTTCTGTTCTTTCCTGCTTTCTAACAGAGACTGATGCTCAGCCTCTCTTAGATGTACCACACGCCCCCTTTCTCACAAACTCCCTATGTTACCCTCATTACTTCCTCCTCTTCAGTGGTGCTGTAGCTAGAGGGATCTATGATAACATCATCAATGGTCCTTGAAGAAATCACAGAAATGTACAAATAGATATTTCACTCATTTCTGGCCTAAGTCTGGGGGCATACTGTATAGCTTCCTTGTCCCCCCCGCAGATCTTAGGCAGCCACTTTGCCTATATGTTAGTAGTTCCACTCTACCTCCATGTGGCAGTCCTCTCAGCCACCAAGCTATGCCTGACTATTCATGTCCTATTCAGAACCCTTTAGACAGATTGTATGACGCATATCAGTAGAAAACAAAACTGTAGAAGCAAGCTCACATTCGCCCTTTAGTATATGTGAAGCCTTGTGTTGAGTCCCTGAGAACTGGAATTACATTATAGTTCTGCGTTAACTCAATGTTCCCGGCTCATCAACGTTCTTTCTTAGTTTAATGTTATAACCATTTAATTAAGTCTAGTGCAGCAAATAAATGTGATCTTCAGGATGACATGACGAATACGCGAGAACACTCCGCAAATACGGGACATAAAACAAGTATACACATAGCGCTATTGTAATAACTGCAGAATTGTCCAATGCAATTTATTGGTATTCTTCAAAGGAAGATCTGATTAAAAAAGGGAGAATTGAAATGGCTTCATGTGCAATCCAACGGACTGGAGATTTTTTGTTTTTGAGAGCTTATTTATGCAAGACTATCCGCTATTTCCACTCATATAAATATGCGTCTAATAGACTTGTCATGAAAAGTATCATCAGCCACATAAACAACAGGCCAGAAACTAATACAATGAGAACAAATGTGCTTAGTATTCCATACATTTCCTTAATAAGTCCTTTCCTGAGAGACAGTTTGTTAAGTGCTTGGCTGTTAAACAAAATGGTGTTTTATTTGAGAATATTCTAGAAATAAAGCGGATTTGTTTCTGGCAAACATCCCAGGGAACATTTATGCACAAATCTGCTTCTTTCAAGACTCATTGCTCATAGTATCTATAAAACACTCGGCTTAAAATGAAAATAAAGTTCTAAGGCTTAAACAAAATGATTGGTAATACAAAGGCCGCATTTTACATGTATCGGGAAAAACTTTTATGAAATCATAAATTATAGCTAAGTGGATACCACTTGACTGTTTAGATTTGGTGTGTGGATGATCCTATTAATGCTAGTTGTATGGAAGCTCTGAGAATAGAGTGTGCAGGACTGACAAAAGCTCCAAGTCATTGGCCATTAATGTGATCACATCTAGATATAATAAGGTTTTAAGTGGATTGGCCGTTGTGGCCCAGTGGAATGGCCGCCAAGGTCTCCAGATCTCACTACCTTGGACTTCTATCTCTGGGGCCATTTAAAGGCTATGGTGTATTCTGTGAAGATCCAGGATGTGGGGCACCTGAAACAACAGATACAACGGATTTTCTTGGCTCGTTTTCGTGATCATTTGGGGTCTGAAAATCTCTACATTATAGAAAAAGTCTTTTGTCATGATAGTGTCAAAATTGGAAGTTGGATATGGATAGTGTGAGTAGCCCAATACTAATCAATGGGTCCTAAATGTGTCCGTATTTGCAGACCTGTGTAAATAAGGCCTATGTCCTGCACAGAATAGTCATCTCTCCTGGATGTCACACATCTCTAATGACATGTGCTATTCATGGACTCTCATAGACACAAGGCAGGAATCTTGCAGAAATATATCAATTCCCCAACCACTATTCCTGTCTCATACTGTGTATTTAATAAGAACAATCAGGGACAAAAACTGCTTAACATGTAGTTTATTAGTCAAGATATCATAAATTACATCAACTCATTGAATCATATTGTAACAATAGTAAAACAAAGAAAATACATGATGTAACACCTCTATCGAGCCTCACTCCTTCAGCTGAATCACCCAATACATTTATTCTTTAGGTATGGAGAATATGAATGTTTAGCTTTGATCATTTATTATAATGATTTAGCTGCTACATTTTGCAACCTGTGTTACCCAAGTGTGCAAAGTTACTCCTGAGTGCCTTCATGTTGACATGATTGTAGGCTTTGCAATGCATATAATTTTATGGTATAAGTGCATTAAAAAGAATGGAATCGGTTCAAAAAGCTGAAATGTTTTTAACCTTCAGTTCCCTCTGTGTAATGAGGGGTGGGGGGGGCAGGTAAGGACACTCCTAGTGCTATAGAATACTTACATGGAAACTCTTTCTCCTAAAATAAAATAAAATAAAATAAAATAAAAAAATACAAGATACAGGGCATAGATTTAAAAAAAAAAGAGAGAGAGAAAAGATAGATACTGGGCGTATAAGACGACCCCAACTTTCAAGAAGATTTTCAGGGGTTCAAATGTTGTTTTATAGGCCAGAAAATGTTAACCCCGCATAAGACGACATGCGGTAAACACATAAATAATGTAAGTGTATACAGCAGATAGCACTTACAGTAAGTTCAAGTATGCTCCAACCTGAAATTTCAGCATTTGGCTCACGGTGGCTGGAGAAGATGGATGAAGCCTTAGGATTTCCTGTGAAAAATGGACACAGCCATAGTCTGTATCCATGTTTTACAAGCAGCCCTCTGGCTGCATTCATCTTCTCCAGGCTGCAGGAGTCAATTGCTGATAGTACATGTTCGAGTGAACCCGACTTAATGTAAGTTTGCAGGCTAATGGTGATGTAGGCTGTAGAGGTTGGTCAGAGGTGGTGACATCACTCACTGATTGGGGCTAAAGCTCAGAGACAAAATCCAGCAAATTCTCATGAGACAGTACAAGATGATGTGTTGTCTTAGGATGGAGGACGGGTCCAGGGAGCTGGAGACAATACTGATAAAGCAGTGATAAACAGAAAGGCCAAACTGGCTTCCAGGACTCGTTCGGAGAACAGTTCTGACTCTCTCCGCTCAACATCAGTAATAAACCAAGCGAAAAATATTTTGAGAATTTTAAATTATATTTTTCATTTCAAAACTTTTTTCTAACAAAATAGCTCTTTAACCATGACTTGAATTCATCTTTGCCCAGCTGTAGATGGAGAAGAAGAGAGTTTTCTTTTTAAAACTAACGTGGTTTTGTACTTCATACATGATTTAGGCATTATCCCTAAATTAAAGCTTTTTTTCATGAATGCCAGCCTTGTTCTATCATCCGCCTCCTAATGATCCTTTACATAAATGTGCCGCACTTGACATTTGTTGCAATATTTCATCCCTAACACAAAATTTCGGAATTTATATCTGCAGCGCTCTTGCACTTTGGGCACTGACTTATGCTTCTTTGACCTGCCGTCCCCCTTGGGAACCCTCTGAGCGTTAGGTCCAGATTCTCTTCCAAAATCTAAAAAAAAATGATTTAATGGCGGAGGTTTTGATGTTCCGTTCTAGAAAATCTGGCATTCAAAGTTCACTTTCTCCTGAGTGACAAGATAAAACGCTGTACCTTGGGATATGTCATTTCTTAATCTGAAAAAGATTTGCAATTATCAAAAGACTTCAACAGGCTCAAATAAAATGTGAACATGAATTTATGAATAACATAGACCTAACCTTGTGAACAGAATTTTAAAGAGCTATAGAGCTAAGCCCTCTCCCTATTTGCAAAGAGGGAGAAGAAGCTAGATTGCCATTGCCTACTATTTACAGACAAGGCCTATATAATGAGAGGCTCAACGTAATGGGCAAAATTTTTGTGATCTTTCTAAAATTCCTGCTGGTAACATTCATATATCTTGTCCCCTCATAAATAAAAATGGCCCTGTGTTTCCAGTCACAATTCAATTACTGTGGAAGACAATATGCAGCCTTAGATCAATAGACTATTACACTAGAAATGTGCAGGGTAATTTCAATTTAGGCCCATTCTCTGAAATATGTGATTGGATTTGTTGGCCTGACAAAATTATTTGAGCTACAATATAAAAGCGTGTACATCACCATTCCATTCGAAGAGCTTGTTTTTATAGTTACTGATTTACTTAGTGTTTCATCGGGCACATGGGAGTATCGACTAATAAAAACAAACTTTGGAAACCACTGTTTTTATATGTAGTATTAAAAAGAATCTATGTTCCCATTACGCTACTCTGTAACAAGTTAAAATGTAGCCAGGTAAAGATGATTTTTATTTTTTTGTAGCACCAATTCAATAAAGAATGTACAACTTCATATCAAAAGTGCTGACAAGTCATTATTTAAGGATAAAGAGGATTTGCAGTCAGAGAGCAAAAGTTCATCTATACAATTCAATCAGAAAGAATGAAAAACTTATGATTTAGTGTTTCACATGAAGATGAAGTAGAAATATTGGATAACTAGTTACACTGTGCCTCTGGATCTCTTTCAATTTACGGAATTACCATGAGGTGTTTTTCTAGGTCAGTGATGGGGAACCTTCGGCCCTCCAGCTCTTGAAGTGGCCCACTCCTGCAATACACTGGCCCCCCTGGGCTGTCATCATTTGCAGCATCCGGTGGCCAAGTGGGCCTCCTGGGTGCTGCAAAAACTGCAGGCACTCCTGATGAGCACTTGCCATTATGAAGTTAAGATTACACTTGACGGTTTAGTGGTCAGTTGGGGAGGGGCAATCAAAAGCTTGCTTTGGGGTCCGGACATTTCTAGTTATGCCCCTAATGTCCAGGCATAATGGTAATTGTAGTCGTGCAACAGCTGGAGGGCCAAAGGTTCCCTATCCCTGCTCTAGGTGTTGTTCAATAGTCAAAAGCTCCCCTATGACCTTGAGTCCTATAAGGATGCCTTGAGGTTGGAGTAACCTTGAAGCAATTCTGTACCCACAATCTGCACCCCCTTGTTTTTAATCCAAGATCTGTCCTGGGGTACAATTTTTAAACTTGCAGGCCGGTGTCAAATTGGCGTCTTTATGCCCTAGGCCTTTTTTCAGACAAGTGATGAACAGGAGAAATCCTAATGATGAAGACGGCAGGCAGGAGGCACGGAGAGGCGGTGAAAGCCTAGGGCACAGACACTCCAGCGCACGCCAATTTGACACAGGGCTGCAAGTTTAAAAGTTGTTTTGAAGGACAATAACTGCATCAACTGCTGAACGGACCCCAGGACAGATCTTGGATTAAAAGCAGCTATCCAAAGGTACAAGCGGTTTGGTGGGGAGGCAGATTGTGGGTACAGAGTCACTTTAACTTGGAAGCCACCATAAGTACACATGTAGTGCTAATGTAAAAGTATACTCATCCATGAGCAAAGCTCTGTGGTTAATCTTTGGTTAGTTGATTTAAATTAAACATAAGATCACTGACAAATCATTGACGGTGCAAAAGGTTTAGGCAGGTGCCGCAGAGGAAGATTTCAACTCTGTCATTAAAGTGTCTGATTGGCACCAAAATTTTAATCTGCAGCAGGTCAGTGACCTCAAACATCCAGCCAATGTCATTAAAAACTATCTTCAGCATTAAGGTTTGGTTCACATTCCAATGCTGCTATCTGACTCACTGTATCCGTTTTTGAATGTTTCATTTAAACGTGCACGTCAAATGACCATTCGTTTTTTTCTTCATAAAACAGAAACATTAAACAGAAAGCAAAATCATGATGTGAACTAGGTCTAGGAAGAAAGTGATGATATGGCCCACCCAGAGCCCTGATCTTAGCATGGTCCAGTCTGTCTGGGATTACAAGAAAATAAAGTTCTGAGCAGCGTTGTCAACAGGAGATTCAGGCTTAGTTCTCCAAGATGTTTAGAACAACCTCCTTGCCCAGTTCCTTCAATGACTGTGTGTAAGGCAAATGGCGGCCACAACAAATATTGATGTGATTTAGATTTCTTATCTGTTCATTCACTTTGCATTATGTTAATTGGCTATTATCACAATTATTGAAAATTTTGCTTTGCAGCATCTTCCCATACCTGGCAAGAATATCTGCACAGGATTGTATATTCAGTATTTAAACTTATTTACAAAGCACATATATTTGTCATAGAAACATCCCCCTTAGTTCACACTTAAGTTAAAAAAAGAAGGCGTCTGCTTTTTCTTTTTAAAATGATGCCCGTTATTCATTACTGCATTTTAACTGACCTCAATGGAATGCATTGAAGTCAACAAAATGATGGCCGTCCAATGCACACAGTTTATTAAATAATGGACGTTGTTAGAACGGATGTCAAAATAATGATAATGACAATTATCTGCGGACATCTTTTGCAAACAGCGGACATTATTTTTTAGTTTACACACAGTTTTTCTTTTTTAACCATCCTTTCCAATAAATTCAATGGACTTTTCATGTAAAGACACACCCAAAGGGCAATCAGTCCACCTGAACTAGAATAATTTATCAGCCGTTGTTGTAATGACAGTATCCAAAAGGCAAAATGACAAATGAAAAGGAAAGATCATCATGTGAGCAAAGCTCTAGTATGTACTATGTTAATACCGTGTTTCCCTGAAAATAAGGGGATGTCTTATTTTTCCTTGAAGAAGAATTCACACCTATTGTTGAACAAGAAAAAATTAACATTTATTATATTCGGATATTTATACAATATTTTCCGGCATATAAGACGACTTTTTGACCTAGAAAAATCCTCTTAGAAGTCGGGGGTCGTCTTATATGCCAGGTATGGTCACCCCATACTGTGGGGGAGCTCAAAAATGGCCGCATTCCTACTGTATGGGGCGACCAGTATAAAAAAAAAAAAAACAATTCTACTCACCTGTGCCCTGTTCTCGGCAGCTGCGCATTTCCTGTCCTGGTTCCAGCGCAGGCAGTGTGACGTACACTGCCTGCAACGGAGATCCCTGAAGCTCTCCTGGGCAGCCGAGCGTCAGATCGGAGAAGCTCAGAGACGCTCGGCTGCCCGGAGATCTTTGGGAGAATGACAGAGGCTCCGGAAGTCCCCGAAGCGGCTGCCAGGAACGGGTCACAGGTGAGTTGATGGGATGCAAAATATAAAGGGAGAACTTCCCTTTCCTGTTGGATTCCCTTTTGGTTTTGGCAGTGGCAGATTTCTAAAAAATTGGCATGTGTGCAACCAGCATTACATTGCAGCAAGCTCTCCTTCAGCTTCCTTGACTCTCCTCCTCGTCTGCTCACATTGTTCTTCACCCTCATTCTTATAGCAAGATCCAGTCCTTTGCTACCCTGCCGTGTCACACCTCATCCTCCACTCCACCATTCCTCTTTCCACTCCAGGCAGTCACTTGGTCTCTTGCATTCGTCTCTAGAGGGAGTATTACTAGCTGGGCAGATCCGTATATTACCCTGCAAGAGAAATGGCACAGATCTATGCAGGACACCAAAACTTTAAACAAACCGGCACTTTACTCACAGTGTTCTTCTTGTTAAAAGGCACATCACAAGGCTTTGATGTGGTCAACTGATTCTGACTAGTTTTTCTCGACAGAGCTTCCTAAGAGAATCAATATGATGTATGAGATATATTAGACAGCAAGTGAACAGTCAGTTCTTGAAATAGATTTATACATTCAGAATGATATGGGGGGAAATTTATCAAACTGGTGTAAATTAGAATTCTTTTAGTTGCCCCTAGCAACCAATCAGATTTCACCTTCCATTTTTGAAAGAGTCTGTGAGAAATGCAAAGTGGAATCTAATTGGTTGCTAGGGGCAACTAAGCCAGTTTCACTTTACACCATGTGGGTAAAAATCTACTCTAACAAGCAGGGATCAGACAGGGCTTCTGGAAGAGCTGGCCGTAGATCCTGGCTCTATTACACCAAGCGATTATTGCCCACTACGGACGATAATCGCTTGGTGTAATAGCTAATGTTGAAAGACAACGACCAGTCAACATGCACAATGTTGGCTGATCCCTGTCTTTCAACATGTTGAAAAAAAATTACGATAAGATTGCTCTGCTGGCTGTCACTCTATGTAACAGGAGCGCAGCAGCAGACCGCCTCTTTCTCCTAAGGGTTTTCCCACTCTTACAAGGTCGGCCCTTGCTTGTTCCTCCAGATCAGCCCATGTAATAGAGCCTTAAGGCTGCATCCTCATGTAACCCCCTGGGGGCCAGACTGATCTCACACTGCACCCATACCAGCAAGGAAGTCGGTTAACTGACCCTGCTGGGACACACACAGTGCAACTTAAAAAGTCTGTTCAGCCAATCAGCGGCTGCGCTGGGGTCCCAGCCACTGATTGGCTGATTCAGTACAGAGCGTGAGAAGACCAGAAGGGTAAGTTTAATCCCCCCTCCCCCAACGGAGTCTGGCCTACAGGAGGCTAATTTAATCTCCTGGGGACCAGACTCTCACCACTTGCTCCTACCCTAACTTATTCCCCTGGGAGCCAGATTGTCATCCTTTGGGCCCACCCCTCTACCGAGCACAGTCTAGCCCATGGTGGGTTAATCTAACCCCCGGGAGCCAGACCATGACTTTTGTAGCCCTAAAACGCCACACACATAAGCTATGGTATTTTTTTACCATTCTGCAGCTGCCTGTCATTAACCCCTTAAATGCCACGATGCACAGCGATCACTGCGTTTAAGGAAGTCAGTGACAGGTTAAACACCTGTCAATGACTGATCGGGACCCCTGCAGCCATGCAGGGGTCCCGATCAATTGTACCAACATGCAGGGGTCGTAATCAAAAATTTTCTTTTACACCAATATGATACTAATAAAAACTAGAGATCATGGTGCAAAAAATTACACCCCAACCAGCCCTGTAGGTGAAAAAAATAAAAGCACTATGGTTTTTAGAAGGCGAGGAGGAACATTGCATTATTTTGACCCGGACATCCGTGCATCAATGGGCTCGATCATAAAGGGGTTAATAAACTTCCACATACTTCCAGCTAACATCCGGCTGCTGGCGCCATGGTGTTTTTGTTGACATTTTTTGTTGAGATTTTAAGGCAGTGTGAAGGCAGCCTTAGAAGTCTTAGATGCCTTTATAGGTCTGAGTTGTTTTGGTCCCATGAGGTGGAGCTACACAATAATAAGCGAGCGGTGTTAATGTTCTGACTGATCGGTGTAGCTGTAAGCATAGTAAACATGATAGACTAGGTTTAATTTACAAACATGGTGTACCTAGTCATATATATTAGCTTGTGAATCTATTATTTGGGGATTATATCTGCTATGTGCATAAATGCATGATTTTTCATTTGCTTTTATGTTCCCATAGCAAACAGGTCTGTGAGATATTAGAAGCTAAACAATGAAGTCAGCAGGGAGAGGGAAAAAGAAATGAACTAAGCACTGTATATGTATTGTACATTGGAAAGACTGGAGAGACACACCAGCAATGCAATCATTCAGCTCCAGACAGCTGATCCGTCTGGAGACAGATCTGCACAGTTTATGCAGAGTGCAGGGGGGAGCAGTAAATTAGCTTGAAAAGTGGAAGTAGAGGTATTTTTCTCTGATAAAGTTTGTTCCAAAGTTTCTTACATTCGCTTATACTAGTTCTTTATGCAGAATTTGTTGCAAGTGTAGTGTATGATCACCTAAAACACCAGGGGGAGATTTATTAAACTGGTATAAAGTAGAATTGCCTTAGTTGCCCCTAGCAACCAATCAGATTCAATCTTTCATTTTTCAAAGAATCTGTGAGGAATGAGAAATGGAATCTGATTGGTTGCTAGGGGCGACTAAGACAATTCTACTTTACAGCACTTTAATAAATCTTCCCCCAGGTTCCTAGAACAAGCTCAAGCCTTCGGGTCCTATTACACGGCCTGACTATAAAGTGTAAAAGAGCACTGATCTGCTAGATCGGCACTCGTTTACTGAGCAAATGTACAGGTCGACTATCAGACAGCAAGGTCTGCATGGACATTGTTAGCGATGTCCGTGCAGCCCTTGCCTTAAGTGTAAAATAACAAAGTATTAACTTACCACATTCCCGTGTCCTTGGGCCTTCCCCAGTGTCTGCAGCTCTGCCTTCTGTTCCGGTCTCTACATTGATAGGCCAATCACTGGCCTGTCAGTGCAGAGACTGGAAAAGAAGGGAGCAGCATGCAGGGCTGCAAACAACGACCAGGGCCTGAGGACTCTAGGGAACATGGTAATGTAAGTTAATACTTTATTATTTCATACTACAATCATCAGCCCTCGGCCGCACATCACTATGACACGCGAACACACTTTTATTAATGTTTGATCATTGCCTGCATGCACATGGAAAGAATATCGCTTAAATTTGAACAATATATCGATTTATCACACAATAATCTTTCCGTGTAAAGGGCTCTTACAACTAGTTGTGCCACACCCAAACATGATTTTAAAAGCCCCCGTCTGCAAATTCTGGACAAAAGTAGCTATTTAAATGGTTAGCGAGCACCTTAACCCTCAATCATCAAAGCTAAAATTTTTGTCATTTGGGGTTTCTTTCATTCTGTTCCTAATATAACTATAAAAAAAAAAAAGTTTATTCTCTTACTTCTTGCCATTCCCCTAGTGTCCTATCTTATTGAAGAGTTGTAGTTACTTAAAAACTACTTTTAATACATCACGCACACAGTCAAACGTTTCAGTCGTTCAGGTCTGAGTGTGTACAGCTGTGTATGTTAAGTCCCTATTATGCTGCGTTTACACAGGCAGATTTATCTGACAGATTTTTGAAGCTAAAGCCAGGAACAGACCATAAACAGGGAACGGGTCATAAAGGAAAGGCTGAGATTTCTGCTCTTTTCAAATCCATTCCTGGCTTTGGCTTCCAAAATCTGTCAGATAAATCTGCCTGTGTAAACACACCATAACTCAGGACAATTACGAGGAGCACTCGCTTGCTGCTCGTTCCCCCAACCGCTCCCCGCACTATTACGCGCACCGGTAGCGAGCGGGTAAAAACATGGGGGCTGCGGGAGCTGCCCGAGTGACTAGATCGTCTGGGCAGCCCATAGAAGATATTCTATTCCACGGTGCTACGGGAGCATACCGCGGCTATCTAGATCGTTGATGTTTCAACATGTTAAAAGATAATGATTAGCCGACATGGTGCATGTTGGCTGATTATTGTCTTCTATTACACAAAGTGATTATTGCCCGCAACAGTCGATAATCACTTTGTGTAATAGGGTCTCTAGTCCCAGGCTTGTTACCTCTGCTGATATCAAATAGCTGCCAGATTATTGAAGCTAAAGCCAGGAATGGATTTGAAAAGGAGAACAATCTCAGTCTTTCCTTCTGTTCTCTGCTTATAGTCTGTTCCTTGGCTTCAATAATCTGTCTGTGAAAACACACCGGAAATCTATAGAGACTCTCTCCTGCAGGGAAATAAAGATTGTAGCTAGCCAGGCCTCTCCTGGCTCTCTCTACAGGTCAGACCGTGAAAATCCAGACCAACCATAACTTTGCATGTATAAAAAGCTTTTTTTAAAGTGACAGTGACACTTTAATCATATGCTTTGCATCCCTCTATCTTATTTTATATACCTCTCTGTCAGCTATACTTCCGGTTCCTCTTTATCTTTTTCAATGTTACCTCTTCCATTTACTTTTTTAAATTTGTTCAGTATATACCTGTAATTCCCTTTCAGTTACGATGACCACTTTAATAATGTTCACTGGGGGCTCATTCCTGATTTTATATTACACACTTTCATTATTTAATCCTCCTCCAAACAGTGACTGCTCAACAATTGCAAAATGGTTAATTTTTTGTATATTACTGAGAACAGAAGATTTTTATCCATGTTGATCATTAAATTGTTGCACAATATAGAAAACTATAAAGAGCTACTCTCACTGCAAGAGAGAATTTATCAAGCAATAAATCTATTATTTGACTTGCCGCTTCGGAATATTGGGAAAATCGTGTGTTCCCTTACGTCCGACAGCAGCACAATACTGGGGTTATTCTGTGTACTAGTAGAACAGATGGAATTTTTAATTAATCAAATTAAACACTAATTAACTCGAGCCCCCTGACCCTATAAAAGGACACATCGCCCCTCCCACCCTGTGTTTTTCCTGTCCTGTGTGGACTAGGACAGATGGTTCGCTTAGCTTGTTTGCCTATTGCTATGTTTCTGTTTTAATTTATTTTCTGAACCTGCTAAATTAAACTGTGAGGTTTTACAGGGGTGTTGTCTTAACCATTTGCTAGATTCTCAATCTGTGAAACTGCTGTTTTCCAGTCTGATATTATGTGCAGCTTGTTATTGCACCAATGCAAACTTCCCCTTTCACGTCTCGATTCTTTAGAATGTTAATAGACCTATAAGTCTCTATAGGTGGGTGTTCTGTAGGTGAAGCTTCTCCTTTCTTTGCTCCAGTTCCTATTATCTAAACCGGAACACTGCTGTTCTGTGTTTTATCTATATTGGAGTCAATTAAAGGTATTGTACTCCTATGAAACATAATATATGTATTTTAGAATATAATTTATTCATTTTCTTACATTGTTTATAAGACTCTGGCATCAGAGGAAGGCAACCTATATATATATATATATATATATATATATATATATATATATATATATAGGCACTGTGTATATATAGGCATTGTGATTACTCAATAAGGCAGAAGAGGGGACCCTTCTCCTCTGTAATTCTATAGAACACCCTCGGTAACAGCAGCAGCATGGAGATCATCATAGAGTAGTACTAAGCAATATGTGTCATTTATCAAGACCTTGCATAAGAACACTCACTACCAGCTTCTGTAACATCTCCCTGTGTCATCAGCCACTACCTGCCTGCTTTGACATCTATAGGCAACATGTAAACTGATCACTCAGCAAGTTAACACTCAACCTTGTCTCTCAACCTTGACAAACCTAAAGCAGCTTTATTTAGAGTAAATAATACATTTAGGGGGCTGACAAATGAAGATTGAGGCAATCATCTTAAATAAGATATATTACATAGGTTCAGGGCCGTATTTACCACTAGGCACCCGTGGTCCGGTGCCTAGGGCAGCACCAGGGGGAAAGAAACAACTTTTTTTTTATTTTTTTAGTTTGCCACCTCCCACTCAGACTTGCCATTAAAGTTGTTGTCTTTTTGAGGGGGAGGGGGGGAGGTATGATGGAATTGTTCAGGTCTGGAGCTATTACCTACCAATCCTGTGGTGAGAATTCCTTCACACAATATACAGACTGCTCTAATCATTGATTCAATTTAGGTTTTAAGCAGTTAAAAACCAGGAAAAACACGTTTCAGACAATGTTTCTACATGTATAGAAATGCATGTGACCGAAACCTCTCTCCTTCACGCTCCCCAAGATGGGGCGTCTTCAGGTTTATTGCCTAGGGCAGCAGCAGCTGTTAATAAGGCCCTGCATAGGTTAATAGCCTTGATTTATAAAAGTTTATTGAAAAGTTAGGGTTCATTTTAACTTGACTTTAGACAAAGTCTTTAGTGTAGTATTACCCCACTCCCCCAATGTCGTCCTGTGGTGTCTCTGGGCCCCCTCACTGACCACTGCAGCCGCCACTTCTGAGACGACAGAAAAAAAAAAAACACCTACATACAGTATATAGATCAGGTGTGACTTGAGACAAAAGTTTTTATTGGTCAGGGTCTGATTGTGCAGGGAGACGACCCCGCTGCTTTGTGCTCCTCTCCCCGCTCTGGGACCTGGACTGACTCCATAGACTTACAATGAAAGTGCATCTAGGTCATAAGACGCTGAGTGAATGCGTTGCGCTCAGACCCCCTGGTTCGTTGTCCTGATTGCTCATGGTCTGAACACTCAGACCCTGACCGATCAAAACTTTTTTTTTTTAAACTTTAGGAAATATGTTTCATGAAAAAATTCACACATACTGTTTTAAGTCAAAAAGGTATTTTTTAATTGTAACTACATCTTTAAAGCGACTCTGTACTCACAATCTGACCCCCCCAAACCGCTTGTACCTTCGGATAGCTGCTTTTAATCCAAGAGCTGTCCTGCGGTCCGTTCGGCAGGTGATGCAGTTATTGTTAAGGCACCTGTGCAATGTTCAGCATGGAGAAAATGTTCTAGGGGCATTCCTAATGATTAAGAGGGCGGGGAGGAGGGATAGAGGGGTGGTGCAAAATTAGGGCACAGACACTCTAAGCCCCGGCCGTTGGGCACGGGGCTGCAAGTTTAAAAGTTGTTTGTTTGTTTTTTAGGACAATAACTGCATCACCTGCTGAACGGACCCCAGGACAGATCTTGGATTAAAAGTGCAAGTGGTTTGGGGGGGAGGGGAGGTGTCAGATTGTGGGTACAGAGTCGCTTTAAAGATTTTCCCCTCCCAGTCTACATAAAAAAGATTGAACCCCACAGGCAAATATATACTTTTTCCACCCACTATGTAAATCCATTCTTACCTTTAATGGATAAGCAACAGAGCAACCCTGCAAACATCTTATATTATCTGCCTGTCTCTGTGCAGAATGTATATAAATACATATGTAAAACTTTGAAAGAACATAATGTTGCTATGCTACTAAATAAAATGTTTAGAATTAACTCTTTGAACCCAGGCCTCACCATCTATTATGGTAATTGCAGATAGTCATTAATCAAAATTCCTCAGACAAGGGTGCAAGTCCTCCATAGGGACGGGCTGCTGTTCTTATAGTCAGTAATTAACCAGGAAAATGCCTAAGCAAAGTAAAAATAAATGCCATTGTCACTTTGTGATACTTGCTACTCAGAAAACAGCAAAAAAATGGACAATCTGTAATACGAACAATATATTATAAAGAATGACACAACATGCAGGTGCAGGTCTCCTGGTTCACACGGGTCCCTACGCTAACTCCACACTGTGTCAGTTGGTGGCCGCCAACCCCGCAAAGCATGCACCTGCAGGGAAGGGACCAGGACCAAACCCAAAATGCCCCACCAATACCCAGCCAGCACCACCGGCGGAGAAGACTGCCCCCAAACGGTATGGTTTGATCAAATTATATGCCAACATCCTGACGTTGGTTTTTAAAATAAGCTTAGCAGCACTGGTGTCAGCCATAGGTGTCATGTGCAGCCGCTCCTCTCTCTCCATGTCGTGTTTTACATTTCTCCCTATGTTGTGTTTTACATTTCTCCCTTTTCTGGGCAGCTGGCACTCCCCTTTATAAGACCCACGTGACCCAAATCAGCAGAATATACCTGTGCCCACATGTTTTTCCCTTTCTGTTTGCAGCAGTGGTAGTGAGTGCAATACCATATTCATACTTGTGTTGTTTGGGGGCAGCCTTCTCCACGGGTGGTGTTGGCTGGGCATTGGTGGGGCATTTTGGGTTTGGTCCTGTGACATTGGGGTTGCAGGGCCATTCCATGGCCTCCCTTCCCTGCAGGTGCACGCTTTGCAGGGTTGGCAGCCACCGACCGACACAATGTGGAGTTAGCGTAAAGACCCGTGTGAACCAGGAGACCTGCACGTGGTACACGGGGCGGTATGGTTTGATCAAATTATATGCCAACATCCTGATGTTGGTTTTTAAAATAAGCTTAGCAGCACTGGTGTCAGCCATAGGTGTGATGTGCAGCCGCTCCTCTCTCTCCATGTCATATTATAAAGAATGAAGGCATAGAAGGTTAAAATAGTGGTGCTACAGTAAATAGGGGAGACCTGAGGATACAGGAGTGGCTACAGTAGATAAATGAGACCTGGGGATAGGGGGTGGCTACAGTAGATTGGGTAGACCTGGTTTTTAAAGTGAACAAATCACCTTGCTAAGGGAGAGAAACATGGCCACACTGGTGATTGACAGTCTCAGTGCTAAGCTTTGCATTAAAGCAACTCTGTACCCACAATCTGCCCACCACAAACCGCTTGTACCTTCGGATAGCTACTTTTAATCCAAGATCTGTCCTGGGGTCTGTTCGGCAGGTGATGCAGTTATTGTCCTAAAAAACGTTTAAACTCGCAGCCCTGTGCCAAACTGGCGTGGCCCAGAGTGTCTGTGCATTAGGCTGGCACAACCTCTGTCCCTCCTCCCCGCCCTCATCATTAGGAAAGCCCCAGGCAGATATTCTCCTATTCATCAGCTGTGAGAACACGGCACATGGACTGGATCGTTAAGGCACTTGTACAGTGTTCACTGCAGAGGAATAGGAAAAATCCTGCCAGTGGCATTCCTAATGATGAGGAGGGTGGGGAGGAGGGACAGAGGGGTGGTGCAAGGTTAGGGCACGGATACTCTAGGCCACGGCCGTTTGGCACAGGGCTGCAAGTTTAAAAGTTGGTCTTTTAGGACAATAACTGCATCACCTGCCGAACGGACCGCAGGACAGATGTTGGATTAAAAGCAGCTATCCAAAAGGTACAAGTGGTTTAGGAGGGGTCAGATTGTGGGTACAGAGTCAGTTTAAGTTCCCAGCACTTAAAATCAAATCAAGCGTGAGTGGCTGGAAAAAGAGAGGGGGCAGACAGACTACATACCACTGTGGCTCCACCCTTATGCCTAGTTACTGGATGCCAGGACAAAAGACTACAGATGGATATTTTGAATTTGTTTTCCCACTGGAGTATGCCGGGGACAGTATCAGAGAGCTGTACCACTGGGCCTGCGGCTGCATCAATGTTTTCCTGGATTCCTTAGGGCTGCATCCAACTTCTTCAGCCACCAGTATTCAAATCCCAAACAACTGGACTTAAGCATGCTCAAGTTACACTCATTTCTAGTGCTCATCTAAGCCTCCGAAAACAAGGCCGCTGATTTCACCAATATCCCTTCCCCTGGTTGGCCCAATCACAGAGAGGAGGAGATATTGGTGAACTGGGGATGTTGGCCCCACCTTCAGTGCAACAAGTGGCCCTAATTGCATATCGAGAAACCAGGTTTGAAAAATGGACATTGCCACCAGGATCTACATCCCAGCACCAACCAGGTTATATAAAAGTTACATTCACTTTAATGTGAAATGGGAATCTGTCAGTTGCACTAAACGTTACAAACTGGACAAGGAGACACATGGTACCCTTCATATATCTGTGCCAATATATAAAAGGTACCATGAAATAAAAAATTTTTAAAGCTTTTTTTAATTCTTCAGTGCAGTGTCAGAGAGGCTTTCCCAAGCTCCTGATATGCTAAAAGCTTAAATAGAACCTTGTTTCCCCTCCTAGCCCATGATCCCTGTGGGCCCAATTTCCAGCTATCTGTCAAGTAGGGTCAGGTATGGGAGGGGAAGTGAGGAGGTATTTCAGCTCGCAGAAGATCAGAAACTTAAGGCCCTATTCCACGGGCCGACTTGAGGAGCAAACGAGCGCTCTCTTCATTCCCCGCTCACTGCCACCGCTATTCCACGCGGCAGCAGCGAGCAGGTAAGTCCGGGGAGCTGCCCGGGTGATTGCTAGATCGTCCGGGCAGCCCATAGCATACATCAGCGGCTGCTGCCGATGCTCCTATTCCACGGAGCAACGGCAGCAGATTGTTGCTGTATCAGTCGTTTGTTTTTCAACATGTTGAAAAACAAACGACTGCAACGATCAGCCGACATGAACCATGTTGGCTGATCATTGCCTTCTATTCCACGGGACGATTATAGGCCGTAACGGCTGATAATTGTTCCGTGGAATAAGGCCTTTAGGAAAGCCTCAGACAATTTGAACTGGAGAATAAAAACCATTTTGCCATGTTCTGAAAGCACAGACAGATATGAAAAGGTAACATGTTTGGTGATCAGGAAATTAAATTAAACACTTGTTCTGTACAGTTAATTTCCTAGCAGTATCCTCCCTATCAACACAGGATTACAGTGACAAGTGACCCCAGTATATAGGTAACAGAGGTGCACACAATAGCTGCTGTTCACAACTTGGCCCCCACCTCTCCTGTGGAAAGAGCCCATAAAACATGCCCACAAATGTTCACTGTGTTTATGTCCATGAGGCTTGCCAAAAAGCATGTGACTAAATGCTGTTAAAAGCCAAACCTCCATAATAATGTACTACGAATAAAATGTAAACAAAAAAAAAAAATATTACCGATCAGACAATAGAAACTAAATAGAACAGGTTCCAAAATCTAAACAGAATCAGTAAAAACAAATCTAAGCGATAAAGTCGATCTTTCCCTTGTTTGGGATAAATACATTCCCATATATAAATTTCCGCTACATAAAGCTCTATGCTGCTGGAGGTTTTGGTCCTACTAACCTGTGCTGGTTTCATTTTTATTTTCTTTAAGCCATATATAATAGCTGCGTGAAACCATGCCATGTTTGACCAGATTGCTTTGGCTGTCCACATTCAACATTTGGTGCTTTTTTTTGAGACTAGATTGCATGACAAAAGAATATTTTGTACATTTATTAGAAAAGAATAAAAACGTAAAATGTGTTCAAGCAAAAGACTCACATTTTTGGAAAATCATGAAATCTTACATTCAGTTAGGACATAAAACAATAAGACGGACAAAAATTACAACAGCTTGCATTGAGGAAGCTGAGTAGTGCATTATTGATAGGTATGACGGAGAGAGGGTTAAACTGCAGCAGTTGAGGTTTCATATGGTTTTGTAATGTTTTCGTGTTCAGATGATTTATTACATTCATCATTGAGCACAGGTCCAAGCAGCAACATCCTAACACAGTCATACACAGCAGATAAGACAACCAACCCGGTACTCAATGAATGGGAAGTCTCTGCACGGCTGTACAAGTGACATAAAAAGGCAAGTCTGGTGCATTCTTGTCAGTGATGAACAGCCAAGAGTGGTTATAGAACTAACCAAGAAATGTGGCAGTGAGTAGAATAGTCTAAAGTTTAATTTTCTAAGTATCCAGCTACCATCCAAACATAAATTCCATGGCTTTAGATACGAGGCCCTCGTCTTTCTTTGGCGTTTGTTTGTCTGACAAAACCTGCAAGACAAAAAGAACAAAAATTGGACACATAAATGAATAGAAAAAAAAAAAAAAAAAAAAACACAACTCAACTCACATAGACCACTTAAAAAGGCAGGTTCAGGCCAGTGAACCTGCTGATATTAGCCAGCCGCTATTTTCCTCCGGATACCAGGGCTGTAAGTCATATTTCCTTGGGGTCCGGTATGGTGCCATTTTCCGCTAATTGCTAATATGGTAATTAGCGGTCCCGGAGCATTTGGGGCGTTCCCCATGCTCCTGGAGCACCCGCTCGGCCTCCCTAGCCTGCCTCCTCCCGACCTGCCCACTATGCATATTCACATATGCATAGCTAGGCTGCTTGTAACGGGCTGCTCCCTGCACATATGCCATAACAAGCGGTCTGTCTAGTGGGGCGGGCCGGGACGAGGCAGGCTAGGGCGGCCGAGCGGGTGCTCCAGGAGCATGGGAAACGCCCCAAATGCTCTGGGACCGCTAATTAGCATATTAGTGGAAAACTGCACCATACCGGACCCAAAGGAAATAGGACTTACAGCCCTGGAATCCGAAGGTAAATAGCGGCTGACACATCAGCGGGTTCACTGGCCCAAAACACGAAAACTCTGCATTCAACTCTTGGCATCTGGAGAAAATGGATGTCGCCTGGAAAACTTGTATACAGCCATAGCCTATGTTTACATTTGGTTTGAGACTGGCCGTTCTGTGACCCGGCCAGATTACGAAAAGGCTGCAGTATCGGCCAGATGATCTTTTGCGCCACTGAGTTCTGATGCGGGTGCATCCGTGTGCTCCTGCAACAGAACTCATCACTGCACACTAGGGAGTGTACGGCCGGATCCGCTCGCTCCATTGTGTGCACTGACAGGGTTTTCTGCGGCCGCTATACAATGAATAGCGGCCGCAGAAAATAGACATGTCAGTTTTTTGTGGCGCCACAAGAGATCCAGGCCGGGCAACAACGGCCATACTTTTACGAAAATATACTTTGTGTGAAAATAGCCATAGGCTGTATTAATGTTTTCCTGGCAGCTGTAACTGCCTCAGAAGCCAGGAGTTGAATGCATGTGTTAGTGTTCAGCCACGTGACTGAACACAGACATTTTTCTGATGTTCGCTCATCACTAGTCCTCATCAGTGCACCCCAGCAAACAGCTGATCCAGCCTGGGAGGAGCTGCACTTAGCTAGGCATTTGACTTACAACTGCTGAAGAGGGGAAATACATTATTACTACCTCTGGCATAAACTATGAAAGCACCTTCCATCTATGACAAGGGCACATCATGTCCGACAGAAAGGAATACATTGGACTTGAGTGAACTTGAAGCACACTGGTTTGTCTGAACCAAAGCGTGCGGTATTTGATTGGCAGTGGCTGATGAAGTTGGATGCAGCCCTAGGGAGGCCTGGAATACATTCTAGCCTCCAGGATATTTACATCCCCAATAAAGTATAGGGGGGGGGGGCATCTTCATGAACACCAATTTCAAGAGAATATGGTCAGTATTTTAAAGGGGTTGTCCGGCGATAAAAAATTATTCACAGAATAACACACATTACAAAGTTATACAACTTTGTAATGTATGTTATGTCTGAATGGCCCCCTTCCCCGTGTCCCACCACCCCCACCCGTGTACCCGAAAGTGTGGTGCGCTATACATTACCTGTCACGTGCCGACCACGGTCTCCGATCCTCAGCAGTGACGTCTTCTTCGGGAGGCCGGCGGATTTTCCCGAGTGCCGGCCGCCCTCTGCATCGTCATCCGAAGCTCAGCCGCGATTGGCTGAGCATAACTGTGCTCAGCCAATCGCGGCTGAGCAGCTGATGACGTGGCCGCGTCATCAGCCGCTCAGCCGCGATTGGCTGAGCACAGTTATGCTCAGCCAATCGCGGCTGAGCTTCGGATGACGCTGCAGAGGGCGGCCGGCACTTGGGAAGATCCGCCGGCCTCCCGAAGAAGACGTCACTGCTGACGATCGGAGACCGTGGACGACACGAGATGCGGTGAGTATAATGCACCACACTTCCGGGTCTAGCGTGGGTGGGGGGAAACACGGGGAAGGGGGCCATTCACAGACATAACATACATTACAAAGTTGTATAACTTTGTAATGTGTGTTATTCTGTGAATAATTTTTTATCGCCGGACAACCCCTTTAAAGGAAAATTATATATAATATACATACACAAACTTTTTTGAAATATAGATTCTCTATTTCTAAAATCAAACATATGGCTGCTGCTAAAAGTAAGAAAGGGTGGGGGGTTGTGAATGGGTATGTGTGAACAAATGCTAAAGCAGTGGACATCAATATATCCAGATAATTGTAGCAAAAAAATAAATAAAATAAAAATAGTAATTCCTTAGGGCTTTGAGCAATTCTCTGAAGAGTAAGGGTGGGTTCACACTACATTTTTGCTATCCGTTTGAAAAACTGATGAAACTTTTTTTTTTTTTTTTTAAACGTACACAAAAACATGGTCAACCTCATTTTTAGGGGGGGGGGGGAGGATCTTTTTTATAATAGAATTAATTTATAGAATTTACAATAGAATGGTTTTTTTCCATCAGTTTTTTTGCAAAAAACGGATTGCAAAAACATAGTGTGAACCCAGCCTAACTTTTTCCTTTCAGCCGGGTCTCCCATAATACTGAATAGTGTGCAACGGCCACACTGTCCCAGAGAAGAAGCATGGATCATTTTGTGGAAGGGCTAGAATACACATACTATAACTTTACTGTGATACAGAAAATATTAAAATTTGTCACTGGAATATAGCGATTATAGCAAATGGAAAACACACAATACCTGGTAGTCACTAGTGGAAACTCTGTATGCTGCAGCGAGTGGTCTCATTCCTGTCCTTGGGGTACCAGTCTGCTGAGTAGGAGTACCGAAAGATGTAACTGGAGGCGAGAAGACTGAAGAGATTGAGGACACTGACGTCTTTTCACCACCGTCCATGACACCCTATAAAAGATTCAGTAACACAAAATTAATGCCATCAAAGCCTTCCCAGACAAGCCAGGTATTAGGCTCTGTACACAGCCTTCCTCTCCTGTTCTATGGGCCCTGCTGAGTGGCACCAGACATATGGGCCAGGTAGCTGTGTGCAGTATATACCACTGTGGAGAGAGCTGTCAGATGAACCAGATTATTATATATATTTTTTTTTTTTACAGTCTGCATCATTGTGAGATGCTAATAGGCAGCAGCTGGACACTAGAGAGCCCCTTGTAGTGACTGTCACTGAAGTCACAGCAGTAAGGACTCCAACAATCTAGCATTCCTCACTCATGTTATTGACAGGTGAGAAATATTATTGTCTGGATTATCCATTCAAAATGTGCTCCGCAGAGATACGTGCTGTAAGTCTTGCATAATATATCAGATTAAGAGAATGTTCCAGCGTACTTAATGCGCTGAGGATTTCCGCTACTTATTGATATTGATTAAATCTTTAGCTGATTAACGCGGGACCAAATGTAACTAGCACATGGGCCTGCTGTATGGAGCTATAGGGCAAATTACAGTAGTCACATTGTTACCACTTTCAGCCATGTTCATTGCCCTGTTTTTGTAGATACAGTATATAAGTTATAGAAAAAAAACCTAGAAAGTGTAGCTATGTAGGTGGGTTGGTTGGAGAACACTCCCAGAGCACTAAACCAGCTAATACATATTTATATGACTTCTCTATAAGGCTGGGTTCACACCACTTTTTGCAATCATTTTTTTTTGCAAAAAACGGATGAAAAATGGATGCATGTGTGCATCCCTTTTCCTATTGAATTCCATTATATATAAAAAAAAAAAAGATAAAAAAATGATCCGTTTTTTTTAACGGACACAAGTTTGTTTGTTTTTTTTTTGCAAAAAAAAAGAAACAGATGAAAAAAGTGCATTGCAAAAACAGAGTGTGAACCCAGCCTTATGATGTGAGATCCATCTACACAAGCACAGCATCAGTTGTATGTGCAAAACCTGCTGTTTGTTTCCCCTTTATGTGCTTGTAAATGTTTGTTAAATTATAGGGTTAAGTAGTAAATATTGCTAGGAATAAGGGCCGATCATGACTTTCAGGACTATTACTTTACACAGACATTTAAATAAAATGTAACTGTATTAAAAAGGGTAAAAAAAATTGTAACTGACCTCCATGCCCTGCATACGCCCGGTATGGTCGGCGCATATGGTGGGGAAACCCAAAAGACAGGCGCATCCCCACTGTATGCAGCGACCGCTATAAAAAAAAAAATAAACACACAATTCAACTCACCTGTGACCCTTTCCTGGCAGCCGCGCGTCTCCAGTCATGTTTCCTGCGCCAGAAACATGACATGAGGCGCAGCTGCCGGCAACAGGTCACAGGTGAGTTGATTGTTGTTTTTTTTTCAACTTCAGTCAACCTCTGCCTGACCGCAGCAGGGCTCCAGCTTGTAAACCCTGCTGTGGTCAGGCAGGGGTTAACATTCGGCGCACAAGACGAACCCCTGAAAATCTTCTTAAAAGTCAGGGGTCGTCTGATACACTGGAAAAGACGGTAAAGAAATAGTTATACTCAAACTCAGAAACCTTTATTTGACCAATGCCTGACGGCCAGATTTGCTAGATTTTTTTTTTTTTTTTTTTACAAGCAGATAGTTTACTCTGCTGGATGATCACTTAGCAAGGGCTGCAAGGACAGCAAGGGCTGCAAGGACTGCAAGGACATCAGTGATGTCCGTGCAGCCCTTGCCCTAAACTGTTAAACATTACCTCTCCATGCTCCGGGTCTTCTCCTGCCTTTTGCTTTCACTCTTGGGGCTTTGGATGCATATTCCGATCAGCTTGTCTGAGCTGACAGACCGCTCATCTAATCATTGGACAGGACCGCCGCAGCCAGGGGTTGGCTGAGCAGCCTATAAGCCTGGCCGCTCTGAAGCTGCAGCGCCAGGAGTGAAAGCAGAAGGCAGGAGAAGACCCGGAGCGTGGAGAGGTAATGTAGATCAGTTTATTCAATCATTAGCCATTGGTAGTGCATCCCTATTACATGCATCAATGCGCAGTCAGTGGCTGATGATTTTAGATCTGGACCCAAAGACACGATCAGCTGATTGTCGTCATCGGCTGATCATTGTCTCTATTACATAGAGTGATAATCGAACAAATTGGCCTGATTAGGCCATTTATTCACTGTGTAATAGGGCCCCAAGATTCGCCGGGTCTTAAAAATTAGTTTGCTATAATATTCTGGAGTCTCCTAGAACAGTCTCACTTCAGTTCTTTCCCGGTGAATCTGAACATTTAAATGATGAGGCTGGCTGCATCATTAGACTGAGGGAATCTTACTGTAATGTCACTACCCCAGTTGGTATCCGTTCTATACTTCACCCTTACCTTATCAATGCAAGGTTTCACGCCAATCATAATGCAATCCCCAAATATCTTGCCGTCTTTACTTAGTGCTTTCCTGGCCTGTAGTTTGGACTGGTATTGTATGTGCATCCAGTTTCCTGCATTTGACATCTGGCAATAAAAGTATAGAGTTAAAAACAGCTAAATTTATCACATTTACTGAATCACTGTCATACTACAGAAAATACTCCTTACCACGTGTTTTACTATGTTTCCATACTGAGCAAACTGCAGTAAAATGTAAGAGGCTGAGGCTTGAGGAAACCTACACACAGATGGGACATGGATTAGTTTCTAACCAACAAAAAAATTTTTTTTTATGTATTTTACTAATATAGGCATAAAAACTGCTGCTAAATTCTCTGTGATCCGCCTATCCCCATAATGTCACTAACTTATTTACACAAGATGCAAGAACCGCACAGGACTTACCCGAATACTGTAACCCAAGTATCATCTAGCTGGTCGTCTGATGTCAAAGCATCGCCCTGTGTGTAAAATGGATCTAGCTGTGCAGGAGATAGGGTTCCTTTCCTGGTCTGTACAATGGTGGCTGGGCTAAACACACTTGCAGCTATTTGAAGTGAAAAAAAAAAAAAAAAAAGGATCCATTAATGTCAGTAATTTTTCCTACTTTTGGCATATACACAGTATAGGATGACAGAAACAGCAACGAACACATTTTTAGTTATACACTGTGACTCGTATACTTTTAAAAGGATTCGGGTGAAATCCACACAAAATGGTGCTTTAACTGTGGAATCACAGCAGATCAACAATGGAACTATTTTACTATATCTGAGTGAATCCCAAGTCCTGCCATTATAATTTCAGCCTGGAGGAGGCCACATGTGTAATGATTATGCAACAACACCTACAATTATTTACATTATTAAAAGGCCCAGTTTGTGCCCCTTTAAATGACCAAAATGTACACACAAAATGCATATAAACCTAAGGATATGTTCACACACTTTTGAATTCAATGGGAATACACAGAGGCACGAAAAAAAAACTTTTGACACGTCAAGTGTTTTGACCAGTCAGTGTTCAGACCTCAAGTGTTTTTGAGAACAAGCCAGGAAAAGTTGTGCTCAGCGTATTGTGTCACATGAGGAGACGGGCGCATAATGTAAGTCTATGCCGCACGTTTCTTATCACGGACACAGTGGGGAAAGGTCCGCACAGCAACATGGCCCTGCTCATTTTACCGATTAATCCATCTGAACATGCAGACCCTGACCGATAAAAACTTGACATGTCTCTCAGACATATAAAAAGAAAAAATCATAATGATCATAATGGGATCATAATGAACCCATTAGCTGTTGTCCCTGTGTCTGCCCCCTCTCCTCTGTCCCCTTCCGCTGTTACAATCTTGTAACAGTGGCAGGGGAGGGAGCAGACGTCACGGGCGCGCGCCCCACCTTCACCAGTAGCCAGGAAACCGGAAGCCTGATCACTTCGCAGAGCCAGGATTAACAGCAGATAGAGAATTATCCCTCTATAGGGGGGAGAATTCTGTCTGGAGCCCTATAGATGCTGCGTTCGTACTGACCGCAGTATCTATAGATTTAACTCAGCACCAGAGCGCTTTAAAAGGAGAAGTATTGTATTGCCCCCAAAAAATTACAAATCACCAATATACAGTTATTACGGGAAATGCTTATAAAGTGCTTTTTTTTTCCTGCACTTACTACTGCATCAAGGCTTCATGTCCTGGATAAAATGGTGATGTCACGACCCGACTCCCAGAGCTGTGCGGGCTGTGGCTGCTGGAGAGGATGATGGCAGGAGGACACTGATGGACACAGGGCACTGGAGGGACACTGAGCATCCCTCTGCCATCATCCTCTTCAGCAGCCACAGCCCGCACAGCTCTGGGAGTCGGGTCCTGACATCACCATGTTACCCAGGAAGTGACATCACCATGTTATCCAGGAAGTGAAGCCTTGATGCAGTAGTAAGTGCAGGGAAAAAAGCACTTTAAAAGCATTTCCCGTAATAAGTGTATATTGGTGATTTGTATATCTTTTGGGGGGCAATACAATACTTTAACAAAAAAATTTTGCCAGACTTTCCCTTTAAAATTGTCCTATTGATAGAATGACACTGGCGCAGGGAATCCGGTGCTGACATCCTTTTATTGAACCACGGCCATCGGCTAAGGGTGAAGTCATGGAGAGAGGACAGCCCGCCCCCAGTGGGAGGAAACCACCGACTCTCTATGATGCGGCTCCATTGATTAACCCCCGGTCGGCACCCGGAAATAGAGCAGCGTCATACGCAGGAACCAGGCCGCGGTTCGAAAAAAAGGACAATGGCACCACCTAACCCGCGCTGGTGCCATTCTTTCCATGTAAAAATCTTAGAGCAAATGTACATTCGCTTTAAGCCACACAGTAAATAGAGCATTACTCAAGCAGGCGCATTACTGCTCTATTTACTGTGACAATGAACCCCTGTTCTCCTGAGTGATAGGGATAACTAATTAAAGGAATATTAAAGGATATTAAAAGGAACTAGCTTAAGTGTTTTAAAGAAAGTTTCTTTTCATATAATGCAGGCTGGGTATTCTATGAATGATAAAATGCACTTACACTCCAAGGAGGCCACCTAGTGACAGTATATAAAAAGTGAAGAGAAAACTCATAGCTTTTACCCTCTCTGTATATGTAAATATTTGTAATTCAAATGCACTCTAGACAGAAACAAGAATTAGCTTTGGTTGCATTGTCCTAAACTTTAGTCACACTTACATGCACATGGAGTGGACGGCATTCCCCCAGTGTGAGACGTCTGCATTGTAGAATAGTTTGTCTGTGTGAGAAGGGAATAAATAAACAAAAATATATCCAGAAATAAGATGTTATAGCAACACTTAAAGAGGACCTGTAACCCCCGCCCGCCCCCCCCCAATGCCGGGGTGACAGGCTCCCGACCCCGTTAGATCCCCCTATACTTACCTCATCGTGCGGGGTCCCGCTTCCTGATGCGGTCGGGTGACTGAGATTTCAGCGCCCGAAGCCCGGCGCGCGCTCACAGGAGAGTCCGATGCTCATAGAGAATGAATGGGGAGTCCAATGCTCCGTCATTCTCTATGAGCATCTGACTCGCGCGCACGCCGGGCTTCGGGCGCTGAAATCTCAGTCACCCAACCGGCTCAGGAAGGGAGACCCGGCGCGATGAGGTAAGTATAGGGGGATCTAACAGGGGGTCGGGAGCCTGTCACCCCGGCACGAGGGGTGACAGGATTCCTGTCAAAATATAAATTTATAGTAGATGCCATATTTGCAATTTACAGTTATTCTTTTTAGTTATGAAAAACACAGGTGACTGGTTGACGTTTCTTTAGGGTAGCTACACACACACAGTATTGCAGCGATTTTCTGCTGCGGATCCCCAGCATCAAAACTGCTGCAGATCTTCTGCGGATCCCTACGTGTGAATGTAACCTCAGGTACAGACCTAAAAATCATTGACTGCCAACTGTGCAATAGCGATGAAAGAACAGTTAATACATCATCTCTCCACTTTCCCGGTGTTCTCCTGCACTCTGTGTGTTTCTCAGCAACCTGTCTGAGCTGACAGGCTGCTGCACATGGTGTCGTGGACACAGGCAGATTGCAGGTGAACACCGGGAAAGTGGACAGAATGTATTAACTGTTTGGGCAAGGGCTGCACAGACATAGCTAACGATGTCCATGCAACCCTGGCTAAACGATTATTGGGACATTTAATAGGTCCAGTAAACAAGAGTCGATCTAGCAGATTGGCGCTCATTTACAATATTGATAAGACCTTTATTGGCCGTGTAATAGGACCCTAAACAACATAAAATAAATTTAAAAAAAAATTATGACTGTAAATTGCAAATTGCTTTAGGGTACAAACACACAGGGAGGATCCGCAGCGGATCCACCCATTGCGTGTAATTTCTATGAGTGGACATCCCATTAACATCCCAATGCAAGTAAGTAAGGAGACCGCCCCATTAACAACAAATTTTTAACGGCAAAGCCAGGATTGGATTTAAAAAGAGGAGAAATTTCAGTCTTTCCTTTATGACCTGTTCTCTGTTCAAAGTCTGTTCCTGGCATTGGCTTCTAAAATCTGTCAGATAAGTCTGTGTAAACACACCCTAATGGTCCATTTACACGAATCGATAAGTCGCCCGATCGATCGTTTAATGGTCGATCAATAAGCAACAATATGGTTTCTATGACGATCAGAATTAGACAAATAAATAGTTAGAAAATAGTTATTGCGATCGTTTTTAAGATCGCTTAAGCCCATCTCACACACAGGGTAAATCTTTGAAAGACTGTTTACATGAAGCGATCTGCAAATTTTTAGCGAACAACCAACAACGATTTGAGAACATGTTGAAAGATCACAATGAACGATTTTTTGCTCGTCCCTTGATCGTTCACTGTGTTTACACGAGCCGATTATGGCTCAAATTCATTCATTATTGCGAAAATTCGAACAATAATCGTTCCGTGTAAACGCAGCATAATTTTTGCTAATTTTATTATCGACTCTGCATCTGCTACTAAATGCTGACTGGCAGCAGCTGTACACATGTGCAGTAAAGGGAGACCACTAACAGCCATGTGTATTACGTTAATTTAAACATAGCAAACTTAAAATAGAGTATATTGCAAAACGGCTTGCAATAACCCGTTGATTTCTTTAAAAAAGAAACATAGCCTAAGGGTGGGTTCACACAACAGTTTTTCCACTGCAGAGTCTGCTGTAAATCTTTCTGAAACGTGTCACCTGGAAATTTTGCAGATTTTATCCTTTGAGATGCAGAAGTGAAACCTACTGAGAAAAATCCACACAGTCAATAACCAACATTTTTTCATGTGTGGATTTTTAAATCAGTGTTGGAAACGTATGCACTGTTCAAACTACAGTTTGCAGATTCCTAGTGAAAATAACAGGACTCCGTTTGTGGAGCGGATTTCTCCACACATCAGTATGAAATTATATTGCATTAAAAAGGGCCAAATTTTATTTGATTCGTTACACCAATCCATAAAAGAAATATTGATGCATTAGAGGGATTGTCCCGGCGTGTTGTCCGTGGCTGTGTCAGTACACTAGTGCAAACTTTTAATCTGTTTGGGAGCTCCAGACATCAGAGATCATGATGCCGAGAGATCCCAGGTCCAGTCCGCAGACCACGGTGTATGGAGGGAATTCTGCAGATGTGCGAATGGCTCCTTACACCACCTCCCTCCCACACTGGATCCTACTTGGGACTGAGTTTCCAGATGTGAATCAAGCAGGGAGGGGGAGAGAGGAGACATTACAGCTTGCAGCAGATCAGGAGATTGAAACACTGACTCCTTGTACCACAGAATAAAAGCATTTTTCTACACCATAGAAGCACAGCTGGACATATGAAAGGTACCCTGTGTCTCCTCGTCCTAACATCTATCTAACAGTGTTAACAGGTGCAACATGAATTACAGCTGACAGATTCAAGTTTAACCATGCTCACATGCAGTGGCTAATGG
This sequence comes from Dendropsophus ebraccatus, assembly GCF_027789765.1. Classification (NCBI taxonomy): domain Eukaryota; kingdom Metazoa; phylum Chordata; class Amphibia; order Anura; family Hylidae; genus Dendropsophus; species Dendropsophus ebraccatus. The sequence continues at coordinate 41,251,294 of NC_091462.1, read as the reverse complement.
CTGTATGATGATGTGCAAGCGAATACTCCCTGATCCCTATGCCACTGATCCCCTGCTGCTGAGTGTTCCATGCCTTTCCCTTAACATCCAGGAAGCACCTGCTCAGGTAATCTTTAGCTGAAATATTTTTAGAATTTTTGGTGATTTTCTTTTCCTTTTCTTTTAGTATTTATCTCATAAAACAATGCTGAAATCTTGCAGTTTTTATCTTGGTCACTACTAGACTAAAAACAAAGCTGGGGCTTCCTATTGTGTACAGACCATTTCCCAGCTGTGCCTTTCTTCTTATCACACACAGGAGTACAGTGGCAGGTGACACCAGTATATAGGTAACAGAACTACACAACAGCTGCTCAGCCTCCCGCCTGCAGAATAAGCCCACAGAGCATGCTCACAAATGTGTCCAATGGACATGCATAGAGAACAAACAGGAAGTGCTCAGCAGCAGGGATTGGTTGCAGCCAACCCCTTTTTTTTAATAAAAGGAATATATCTTACCAGCTTTCTGGAACCTAAAGGTGTAGAGCCAAGACCCGGGCTTAGAATATCATCATAGATACTTGCTACAGGGGGTGCACCGCTCTTGTCTTTGTGAGCTGGAACCACAGAATGAGGAGGAGAACCCCCTAAAATGAAATGGTGACCAGACAAGGAGACAAATTGTGTTATTAAACCGAAAACACACAGCTCCACATTTTAGATTAGACCAACTACCAAAGAATACAGGATAAGGTGATGTTCACACACAGTATTTTTGCACCAAAACCAGAAGTGGATTGAAAACACAGAAAGGGTGCCTTCACACCTACCGTATCGCAGCAGAAAATCCGCAGCAGATTTAACTAAATGAATGAACACAGCATCAAATCCGCACTTACAAATCTACTGCGGATCTGCAGCAGATTTGTAAGTGCGGATTTGATGCTGTGTTCATTCATTTAGTTAAATCTGCTGCGGATTTTCTGCTGCGATACGGTAGGTGTGAAGGCACCCAAAGGCTATGTTCACACACTGTTGAAATTTAGTGGATGGCCGCCATTTAATGGCAAATAAATACCATTACTTAGAACAACGGCTATGGTTTTAAAATAATGTCTGTGATTTTCAGTTAAATGACGGCCATCCACTAAATTTCAACATTGTGTGAGCATAGCCTATCTGTGGTTTCAATCCACTCGTGGTTTTGGCTGCTAAATACTGAGCAAAAATACTGTGTGGGAACATAGCCTAAATGTATGATCATAAGGATCTGGCTGCTGGGACCCCTGCAGTGTTGAGAACCTGAGTGGCACCTTGGACTGGAGCAGCCATGCATGTGTGCTGCCGCCCCGCCACCTATTGTCTATAGTCCTGATGAAGATACCAGAGTAGGCAATGAATAGAGGAGCAGTGTGCAAGTGTGACCTGCCGCTCCAGGTGCATTCTCAAGATTACTTTGGATAGGGGATATTATTAGTTGGAATATCCCTTTAAAGCTTTGTGGGAGTTGACATTAAAAAAACAGCAGAGATACCATTAAAGAAACGAACCCCTAAATATAGCCAATCCCTGCACAGTATTAGGTCCTTTCAGTGCGTATTCAGCCAGTCAGGGATGAGGTTATTCCCCTGAGGGATGTAGATGGATTCTTCTGAGGGAAATCAGTGGAGAGGAGTTGGTTATTATTTCCTGTGAGAGAGGACTACACCACACAGAGACTGTGCAGTATTCTAAGAAAAGGATTATACAGTGGTACCTCGGTTCTCGAACTTAATTGGTTTCGGAAGGCAGTTTGAGAACCGAGCAGTTTGAAAACCAAGCAGTGTCTTCCCATAGGAAATAATGTAAATGTGATTAATTGGTTCCAGCAGCCACCAATAATTACCTACAATACTCATTTATTACACTGATAAGTGCTCAGTATAATCCCTACAGTACAGTACAGTACAGCACTATACTGTACAGGACATTAAACATAAGAAATGTTCATCAGAACCAGCAATTATAGTACAGTAGTCACCAACTCCTCACCCATCCTTTACTGTATATAGTCTCCCCCCATCCAAGCACTGTAATGTATGGGAGATGGTGGTGCACTGCCTGTACTACTACTGCACTGTAGTGATGCACGATGCACCGAAATATCGATACTACTATCGATATTTCGGGCAGAAAAACAGTTCGGTACCAGGATTTTCTGGTATCGATACTTTATGTTAAACTGCCTAATAACGCAGCTTAACATAAGGTATAGCGCAGAGAACACGGCCGGCGGCTATCTGAGTGCCGGCCATGTTCTCTGTGTGCCGCCCCCTGCCCCCACCTGTCACTTCCTCGGCCCGTTCGTACTCCGCTCCCGGCGGCGCCAAATTTAAATAGCCGGCACATAGCGATCGCTTGTGTCGGCTATTTTACAGGGTAGATGCCGCTGTCACACCTGACGGCGGCATTTAACCCCTCCTGAGCCGCTCCATATGCAGCAGGAGTCTTCTGCATATGGAGCGGCCGCCACTGCTAATGACTGCTGGCCGCGACCTCGCGGGCGGCAGTCATTTAACTATTCCCCCCCCCCACACTCAGGACCCGCTGCTGCAGCCGGGTCCCCCGTACACGCCAGTTCCCGCTGTTGCGGTCCCTCGCAGTGTCACACCCTCCAGTGTCCACAATACTGCGCCCCCCCTCTTTCCTTTGGGCCGTCCGGTACAGTGGCACAGCAACTCCCAGCATACCTTCTTGTGGGGAGTTGTTTAACACAAGGAGGTATGCTGGGAGTTGTTGTGTCAGGAGGCTGCTAATGCACTACAACTTCCAGAAACACACCTTCTTGTGCACTACAACTCCCAGCATACCTCCTTGGGCACAAAGAGGTATGCTGGGGGTTGTAGTGCACAAGGAGGTATGCTGCTGGGAGTTGTAGTGCATTAGCAGCCTCCTGAGACAACAACTCCCAGTATACCTTCTTGTGGGGAGTTGCAGTGCACAAGCAGGTATGCTGGGAGTTGTTGTGCACAAGCAGGTATGCTGCTGGGAGTTGTTGTGCACAAGCAGGTATGCTGCTGGGAGTTGTTGTGCACAAGCAGGTATGCTGCTGGGAGTTGTTGTGCACAAGGAGGTATGCTGCTGGGAGTTGTTGTGTCAGGAGGCTGCTAATGCACTACAACTCCCAGAAGCATATCTCCTTGTGCACAAGAAGTAGTGCTGCTGGGGGTTGTAGTGCACAAGAAGTAGTGCTGCTGGGGGTTGTAGTGCACAAGAAGTAGTGCTGCTGGGGGTTGTAGTGCACAAGAAGTAGTGCTGCTGGGGGTTGTAGTGCACAAGAAGTAGTGCTGCTGGGGGTTGTAGTGCACAAGAAGTAGTGCTGCTGGGGGTTGTAGTGCACAAGAAGTAGTGCTGCTGGGGGTTGTAGTGCACAAGAAGTAGTGCTGCTGGGGGTTGTAGTGCACAAGAAGTAGTGCTGCTGGGGGTTGTAGTGCACAAGAAGTAGTGCTGCTGGGGGTTGTAGTGCACAAGAAGTAGTGCTGCTGGGGGTTGTAGTGCACAAGAAGTAGTGCTGCTGGGGGTTGTAGTGCACAAGAAGTAGTGCTGCTGGGGGTTGTAGTGCACAAGAAGTAGTGCTGCTGGGGGTTGTAGTGCACAAGAAGTAGTGCTGCTGGGGGTTGTAGTGCACAAGAAGTAGTGCTGCTGGGGGTTGTAGTGCACAAGAAGTAGTGCTGCTGGGGGTTGTAGTGCACAAGAAGTAGTGCTGCTGGGGGTTGTAGTGCACAAGAAGTAGTGCTGCTGGGGGTTGTAGTGCACAAGAAGTAGTGCTGCTGGGGGTTGTAGTGCACAAGAAGTAGTGCTGCTGGGGGTTGTAGTGCACAAGAAGTAGTGCTGCTGGGGGTTGTAGTGCACAAGAAGTAGTGCTGCTGGGGGTTGTAGTGCACAAGAAGTAGTGCTGCTGGGGGTTGTAGTGCACAAGAAGTAGTGCTGCTGGGGGTTGTAGTGCACAAGAAGTAGTGCTGCTGGGGGTTGTAGTGCACAAGAAGTAGTGCTGCTGGGGGTTGTAGTGCACAAGAAGTAGTGCTGCTGGGGGTTGTAGTGCACAAGAAGTAGTGCTGCTGGGGGTTGTAGTGCACAAGAAGTAGTGCTGCTGGGGGTTGTAGTGCACAAGAAGTAGTGCTGCTGGGGGTTGTAGTGCACAAGAAGTAGTGCTGCTGGGGGTTGTAGTGCACAAGAAGTAGTGCTGCTGGGGGTTGTAGTGCACAAGAAGTAGTGCTGCTGGGGGTTGTAGTGCACAAGAAGTAGTGCTGCTGGGGGTTGTAGTGCACAAGAAGTAGTGCTGCTGGGGGTTGTAGTGCACAAGAAGTAGTGCTGCTGGGGGTTGTAGTGCACAAGAAGTAGTGCTGCTGGGGGTTGTAGTGCACAAGAAGTAGTGCTGCTGGGGGTTGTAGTGCACAAGAAGTAGTGCTGCTGGGGGTTGTAGTGCACAAGAAGTAGTGCTGCTGGGGGTTGTAGTGCACAAGAAGTAGTGCTGCTGGGGGTTGTAGTGCACAAGAAGTAGTGCTGCTGGGGGTTGTAGTGCACAAGAAGTAGTGCTGCTGGGGGTTGTAGTGCACAAGAAGTAGTGCTGCTGGGGGTTGTAGTGCACAAGAAGTAGTGCTGCTGGGGGTTGTAGTGCACAAGAAGTAGTGCTGCTGGGGGTTGTAGTGCACAAGAAGTAGTGCTGCTGGGGGTTGTAGTGCACAAGAAGTAGTGCTGCTGGGGGTTGTAGTGCACAAGAAGTAGTGCTGCTGGGGGTTGTAGTGCACAAGAAGTAGTGCTGCTGGGGGTTGTAGTGCACAAGAAGTAGTGCTGCTGGGGGTTGTAGTGCACAAGAAGTAGTGCTGCTGGGGGTTGTAGTGCACAAGAAGTAGTGCTGCTGGGGGTTGTAGTGCACAAGAAGTAGTGCTGCTGGGGGTTGTAGTGCACAAGAAGTAGTGCTGCTGGGGGTTGTAGTGCACAAGAAGTAGTGCTGCTGGGGGTTGTAGTGCACAAGAAGTAGTGCTGCTGGGGGTTGTAGTGCACAAGAAGTAGTGCTGCTGGGGGTTGTAGTGCACAAGAAGTAGTGCTGCTGGGGGTTGTAGTGCACAAGAAGTAGTGCTGCTGGGGGTTGTAGTGCACAAGAAGTAGTGCTGCTGGGGGTTGTAGTGCACAAGAAGTAGTGCTGCTGGGGGTTGTAGTGCACAAGAAGTAGTGCTGCTGGAAGTTGTGTCAGGAGGTTGCTGCTGTACAACTGCCACTCCCAACACACCTTCTTGTACAACTGCCACTCCCAGCACACCTTCTTGTGCACTGCCACTCCCAGCACACCTTCTTGTGCACTGCCACTCCCAGCACACCTTCTTGTGCACTGCCACTCCCAGCACACCTTCTTGTGCACTGCCACTCCCAGCACACCTTCTTGTGCACTGCCACTCCCAGCACACCTTCTTGTGCACTGCCACTCCCAGCACACCTTCTTGTGCACTGCCACTCCCAGCACACCTTCTTGTGCACTGCAACTCCCAGCACACCTTCTTATGCACCACAACTCCCAGCATCGCCGCTTGTGCACTACAAATCGGCACAAGAAGGTATGCTGGGAGTTGTAGTGCATAAGAAGGTATACTGGGAGTTGTTGTGCACAGGAAGGTATGCTGCGTGGTAGAGGGGAATTAAAAAGTGTTAAAAAAAAGTTTAAATGTAAAAAAAAAAATCATTATAAAAAGGTTCTAATAATCCCTGTTCCCTTTTTTCAAAAAAAAAAATATTATATTTGTATTTTTACATATTTTTTTCAAACTTTATTTAGTAATGAATTAGTATCGAAATAAGAAAGCTGGTATTGGTATTGAACTCAAAATTCTGGTATCGTGACATCCCTACTGCACTGTATATGCCCTCCAGCAGTCTTATACAGCACTGTACTGTATGTGAAGCCTCACCACTGCTTAACTCGCCAGGTACAACCCACCATCCACGCTCGCAAAAACGTTCGAAAACCGAGCGAAGGTCGAATTCCAAACACCACTACTGGGTAAATTTTTGTTTGAATACCAAGCAGTTCGAGTTCCAAAGCATTTGAAAACCGAGGTATTACTGTATTTTACATTTTCTACCACCCACAGAGGAGGATGAGGTGAAACGTGGTGGGGTAGTTTACACCATTTTCAAATGGTAACCAAGAGTCTCATTATTTTTGTGGACTTTTTTTAGGCAGTGGGGGGGCTGCTTTTAACTATTTTCATGTCTGTAGTGGGTCTGTATCTTGCCATTGCGGTGAGCTGTTGCATCTTTTTGTGTTTTTGTGTGTTTGCAACTTCAGCCAAAGCAACGTGCTCCTGCCTAGTGTGAATAGTGTTCTAGGAGAGCTGACCAAATTTGTCTTGTTTTTCTGTGTTCCCGATGGGGGGGTGTCTGCCTCTACTTGGTCGTGCACTCCACCCATCCCACCCAGGTGGTGTAATTACTTGTGCTAGTATAGGACTGATTTTGCATGCCCAGAGCATAGGCGTATTTCATGCCATGGAGAGGCCATAGTACAGTGTAGGACTGCCCCATGTATGAGGCCACCGTAACGTGGTCGGGTAGTTTACACCATTTTCAAATGGTAACAAGAGCCTCTTCTCAGTATGTTACCTCCAATCATCGGTGATCGCAACTCCATTACTCCTAATGATGGACGGGGCTGTGGGGTCACAGGTGTTGGTATATCACCCATGAGAAAACCAGGCAGGAACTGGGCACCGACGCCAGGCTTTGGAGATGTTGGTGAACCCAGTGTCATTGGTTCGCCACCTATGGAAAAAGGGGAGAATGTTACAATAACTTAAGTAAATGAGTCCCATTTTCTGTCAGTTCACAATTACATCCGATTGCTAAAACAAAGGGCGTTGTGTCCGTCAGCTTCACTTTCTCCAGGTGGAGCTATAGACACTACTTCTGTGATGAAGATGGGGGAGTACAGTGCTCAGTCACCTTTATCAGGTTTAGAGAGATGAACATACTTGCGGCGAGTATGTATTCCTATTGAAAGTGACAGGAAAGCGATCCGCAGCATAAAAATCTGTTGCAGATCGGTTACATGTGAACCCACCCTAATGGTGTGAACTGGCACCAGTACCATATAGATGCAGGCAGTGTTCAAAAGGGTGGCAATAATAAAAAAAAAAAAGCCCTTTTAGCGTCAACTTCTAGTACCTAGGCATGAGGGTGGAGCGCAAGTAGCATGGAGCCACACTGCCTCCTAACAGCCACTTACACATGACTGCCACCTAAGGGCCCTATTACACGGGATGATTACCGAGCGAAAAATCGCTATATCGTTCGAATTTAAACGATAATCGTTCTGTGTAATTGCAGGCAACGATCAAAAAATCGTTCGTATGTCGTTGATTTAGATCTGAACCTAAAATTATCGCTAATCGTTTACTGTAATTCCACCTTTGTTCGCTCCAGTTCTCACTAACCGTTCAGTGTAATAGCACATTGCCCATTGTTTTCCTGAGATCAGAAGGAACAAACGATGGCAATAGCGATCGTATCTAACGACCATTGTTCTGTGTAATATGGTGAAGGATTTCAGGTTAGCAATAAACACTCTCGCTTGCCATCGTTTATCGTTAAAAATCGCTCCATGTAATAGGACCCTAAGTGCTGAGAACTTATGCATAGGCCTGCGCTCGGCCTTCAATCAATCGTGAGTGGCTGGGAAGAGGGCGGAAGCTCCGCCTCAATGACTATTATACTGGGGGGCCAGAACTGAGGATTGAAGATGTTTTTTTTTCCAAATTGCCACCCCGCCTGACACTGCCAGACACAGCATCAGAGAGCTGGGGGGTCGGTTCACACTCCACCAGGGAGGCAACTGGTTCCCTTTAATAAGAACAGGATTCATGTACAATACTCAATGGAAGGTTGTCTCACCTAGTGTGCAACTGTGCCGCTCCATGCCCAGAGACAAATCAGTCAGCAGAGTACATCTGGACACCCCCTTTAAGCCCAGGACTACATGACACCTTTGGTTGCAGGACATGACTATGTTACATTTGCCGGCATGATCACATTGGGACAACATGATAGTCCCTTATATACCTGTACTAATAACTACTCCCAGCAGTCCTGAGGATAGCAGCCCCCTCCAACTCCTGCTTACCCAGCTGTGGAAAGACTACAACCCCCATTCTAACGGGAGAACACTTCTGGCCTTATAACAGCGCCATAAGCTTCTACGTATAGGGAACATGGACCCAGGAACATAGTGCTATAGAGCCAGCACCCTGCAGCAACGACATTTTATGAAGTGTATCCCTTCTGAGCCTCCGTTGCAGACCGCCGTACTGTAATACATCTAGTCAGCGCGGCCCGTGGCAGGAGGCTGTACTCACCCAGGGACTCCAGAGAGAAGGCAGACATGATGACAGCAGCACCGCACCTCCCAACGTGGCTTTCAAAAGATTACAAGCGCTGAGCGCCGGGAAGTCCTGGGCATACGTCACTTCCCCTGCACAGTAAATATTCACTATAGCGCCACCTGGTGGCGGGCAGTGGCGTAGTAAGAGGCGGTGTAAAAGGAGGGTTGTCTCCTGCACAAGCAAGCTGCAGCCTTCACCGTCCGTTTAATATAATAGTCAGCGCTAAAGATACAATTCTACAAGGTGGTACTCCCGAAGACACTGTCCTGTGCACGCTGCCTGTTACTACCGAGACGTGAAGCTGCTCAATGCATTCGTAGCTGGTATTTCGCAGAGGTTTTAGCAGAAGTGTCTGCATAACTGTGTTGTACGCCGCCATTTTGTTGTAGACCGGACTGTAGAAAGTTTAGATTTTCTTAGGGTCCATTTACACAAAAAGATTATCTGTCAAAGATTTGAAGCCAAAGCCAGGAACGGATTTGAAATGAGAAGAAATCTTTCTTTATGACCTGATCTCTGTTTATTGTCTGTTTCTGGCTTTGGCTTCAAATCTTTGGCAGATAATCTTTCTGTGTAAATGGAGCCTTATGCTGCGTTTACACGGAACGATTGTCGCTCGAATTTTTGCAATAACAATCGCATTTGAGCGATAATCGTTCCGTGTAAACACAGCAGACGATCAAGCGATGAGCGAAAAATCGTTCATTTTGATCTTTCAACATGTTCTCAAATCGAATCACAGAATGGGAAACTAAAATATAACCTTTATTATACTAATTAAAATGACTCTTGTCAATATTCAAATGAAAATAGTGCAAAAATAACAAAACAACACAATTGAATCTATGATACACAAACAATCGCTGTTAGTAACCACCCCCAATGGGGTATAAAATAGCAATATGCCTACACTCGGTATGCCCTGTGTATAAAATAACAAAAAGATGTGTGGGCAAGGTGCAGGGACTTAACGGCAATGGCAGGTCTAGGGGTCCTATATGCCCTGTTCTCAGTCCTGAGCTAGACCTGCCCTAGGCGGCGTGTACGTCCTCAAAAGGACGCCCCCTGCTCCGGAACCTGCCCTATCTCCTATATTGGCCCTAAAGATAAAGGGAGCTAACTGTCTCACTAATCAGTGCACTATCTAGAATCAGGTGTACTAGTGACTAGGAACTATGATATTAACAATAAAAGTACACAAGACCGATAAATGGACTAGGATAACGGGAGACAAGGTATACTACGGTAGTCTGTAAGTATAGCCAGGAACTATTGCAGTATCCCATAACAGCCCTTCTTATGCTCATACTTTTATTATAACCAGTACTGTCCTGGAAAGCTATGGTCCACTGCAAACTGCGTGTATTGTGTTACCCTTCTGAGTATTCAGGTCTGCTATTCCATTCATTTATTGCATGTATAATTAGGTATCAGTGTCTAATGGTATTATGTCGCCTCCTAGTGTTCAAGTATGGTACTTCTCATGTATATTTCTCTGTATATGCCTAATGGTGTGATGATGCAATGGCTGGATGTCACGTGACTGTGCCCTGCTTCCATGGTAACTCCAATGGTCATCGAGCTTTTGGCTGGGGTTACCATGTGATTTCCTGTTCTACCTCAGTCTATTCCCTACCATCAAGGGAATAGGTTGTGTGTCTGTCCTCTCTCCCTGCTAAGAGAGAGGCCTGCGTGTGCTCTGCTGCTCCAGTCCACTGGCTGTGTTCCTGTCTCAAGTCTCAAGATTCTCATCTGGGTGTCGATTAGGGATGCACGATGCACCGAAATATCGATACTACTATCGATATTTCGGGCTAAAAAACGGTTCGGTACCAGGATTTCCTGGTATCGATACTTTATGTTAAAGCTGCACTATTAGGCAACTTAACATAAAGTATAACACAGAGAACACGGCCGGCGGCTAGCTGAGCGCCGGCAGTGTTCTCTATGTGCCTCTCACCGCCCCTGCAGTCTCCTCCTCTGTTCTCTCTCCTTCCGCTCCCGGCGGCGCCAATTTTAAATAGCCGGCACTTTGCGATCGCTAGTGCCGGCTATGTAACTGTGTAGATGCCGCTGTCACACTGACAGCGGCACCTGACATCTCCTAAGCCCGCTCCATATGCAGCAGGGGTCGGCTACTGTGTGTAGCAGACCGCCACTGAAATGATTTATGCAGAGGAGCCGGAGCTGCACGGAGGTCTCCGCGGCTGGAGAGGGAGAGGAGGACGGAGAGGGAGAGAGGAGGAAGGAGGAGAAGGCTGGAGAGGGAGATCGGGAGGTCCGAGATAGAGGACACATGTGAGGATCCAGCCGGCTGGCAGGTGGGGGAGGTGCAGGAGCTGTGAGGTGCCGACATCAGCATAAGTATGTGTATAGCAGAGCCGAGTGAGCAGTGTATAGCAGAGCCGAGTGAGCAGTGTATAGCAGAGCCGGCTAAGTAGTGTATAGCAAAGCCGAGTGAGCAGTGTATAGCAGAGCCAAGTGAGCAGTGTATAGCGGAGCCGAATGAGCAGTGTATAGCGGAGCCGAGTGAGCAGTGTATAGCGGAGCCAAGTGAGCAGTGTATAGCGGAGCCGAGTGAGCAGTGTATAGCGGAGCTGAATGAGCAGTGTATAGCGGAGCCGAGTGAGCAGTGTATAGCGGAGCCGGCTAAGTAGTGTATAGCGGAGCCGAGTGAGCAGTGTATAGCGGAGCCGAGTGAGCAGTGTATAGCGGAGCTGAATGAGCAGTGTATAGCGGAGCCGAGTGAGCAGTGTATAGCGGAGCCGGCTAAGTAGTGTATAGCGGAGCCGAGTGAGCAGTGTATAGCGGAGCCGAGTGAGCAGTGTATAGCGGAGCCGAGTGAGCAGTGTATAGCGGAGTTGTCTGAGTGATCGCTGTACTCTGTACACAGTTATGTAAAAAACGCAAACCTTTACTTTTAACTTAATAAAATTAAAAAAAGCTCCATAAATTGGTATCTCTGTAATAGTGCAGGCCTGAAGAGTATAGAAAACATTTCAGGTTTATTATATTCGCTGTCTAGGGAGTATTATATTTCTATTGTGTTTTTTTTAAATATTTTAGTAAGTATCGAACTGGTATTGAGTATCGAAATAAAAATGTTAGTATCGGTATCGAACTGAAAATTCTGGTATCGTGACATCACTAGTGTCGATTCTGCAGTCATTCTTCAATTCCTCTCATCATCATCTTCTCTAATCATCAACAGCAAGTATTTCTTTCAAGTCTCATTCCACCCAGCATCTCAACTTCAATTTCACTACTACTCCCATCATTCAGCACGCTACTCTCACAGCCTATTGCAGCATCACCCATTACTCTGCTTTATTCAAGGTTGCCTTATTCCCGGTTGCATCCGGAGAGACTGTTGCTACTAGTTACCACCGTTACAATAAATATACAACTACCGTTGTTTCTGAACCTTGGCATTGGTGTGATAATTGGTGCCCTGACTAAGGACAACGAAGAATCGCATGCCCAGTATTCCCGCATGGTCAGGAGCCCGGTATCCAGCTGTATCACTCTCGTGCCTACACCGTGACCACATTATCCTACAGCTGCCCCGGTTCCTGCCTGTTAGCACCATCTATACTGCGGAGTGGCCCCTAGGGGCCAGGGCATAGCACTATTACTAAACTGTGCAGTACAGATATTGTGTATTCTTTGTGATAGGTATGATGGTTTATGCAACTAACGGCGGTAGCGGTACCTTCTGCCAAAATCTCTATGAAACAGATGAGAGTATTCCTGAAGGATTACATAGTACAAGCAGACCTGCAATAGTTAATCAGTTCAAAATAAACAGACAGCCTATAGTTCCACAGCTCTAGGTAGCCAAAATTACTACCGTATAGCACTCACATAGACCTGAGCACACAGATGTGATAGCCATATGAGCTCCAAGAGCTATATACCATGGTGATATAACATGTAAATCGCATGAATGCCGCAGTATGGCCGCCCGATAAACTCCTGAGCCAGCAATCTCCGCGGCTCTTCAATATCACCACAAATTGCTACCGTATAGCACTCACATAGACCTGAGCACACAGATGTGATAGCCATATGAGCTCCAAGAGCTATATACCATGGTGATATAACATGTAAATCGCATGAATGTTCTCAAATCGTCATTCGCTAAAAATTCGCAGATCGCTTTGTGTAAACAGTCTTTCAAAGATTCACCCTATGTGAAAGATGGGCTTAAGCGATCTTAAAAACGATCGCAATAACGATTTTTCTTACAAATCTAACGATTTTTCTCCATCTAAACGCTGATCGTTATAAAAACCAAATCGTTGCTTCAAAATCGTTAATCATTCCATTGGGCGAATTATCATTCCGTGTAAACCCAGCATTACTCTTGGGTTTAACTGAAGCTAGAGGACCACAGATTGGTGAACACTGAGGGGGACATGTATCATCTGGAGGTATCTTTGATTTTCAGCGGAAAGTGCCGTTTTGCAAATATTTTATTCGCAAAACGGCCATTTCGTGAATAAAATATTCGCAAAACGGCACTTTCCGCCTGGTATGCCGGGGGGGTGTGGAGGGGGTGGAACGGGGGCGCGAACTCATAGTCGACACGATTCATTATTTTTTTCTCTTAAAGTTACGACGAAAACCTACTCCAGCCCTCAGCGGGCGTAGGTTTTCAGCCGTGCGCACTGGAGCGCACAGGATTTATGTAGAGGCAGTCCGCCTCTACTTAAATCTTGGTAGCGCCGGAGATGCGGGGACATTTTTAAGTCATTTAGTTTCCTTCATATATCAGTAATAAAGCACTGGCCCTAGTAGATAAGGATGGTCGGGGAAAAGTCTGTCACTATTTGGCAATTTGTTTCTAAGCTGGTAGAGTCCATTGTGTGGGGGGAGATTTGTGCTGTTCTCTTCCTGGATGCTGGATGATTATATATGAGCCGCAGTGTAATATGGAGAAGGAGAATCCTAAGTAATGTAGCAGTAACCTCTGTCCTCAGTGTGGTGTTTTCTATCTAGGAGAGATGATTGTGTGTGTTTTTTTCAGTGTGCTATGGCTGCAGCAGGAACTGGAGAGAATGGAACGGCTGCACATCCCATCTATGGCTGATACTAATGCCGCTAGGCCTATATTAAAAATCAACACAGGGTGTCTGTATATGAATTGATCAAGCCATATTGCCCCGTGTACCACCGTGCAGGTCCTCTGGTCCACACGGGTCCCTACGCTAACTCCACACCGTGTCGGTCAGCGACCGCCAACCCCGCAAAGCGTGCACACGCAGGGAAGGGAGGCCATGGAACGGCCCTGCAACCCCAATGTCACAGGACCAGACCCAAAAAGCCCCACCAAAACCCAGCCAGCACCACCGGCGGGGAAGGCTGCCCCCAAACGACACAAGTATGGATATGGTATTACACTTACCATTGCTGCTCTCACAGAATGGGGAAGACATAGGGTCCAGACATGTGAGCACAGACATATCCTGCTAATTTTGGTCATGTGGGTCTTATAAAGGAGTGCTAGCTGTTCAGAGAGGGAGAACTGTGAAACACGAACTGGAGAGAGTGGAACGGCTGCACATCCCATCTATGGCTGATACTAATGCCGCTAGGCCTATATTAAAAATCAACACAGGGTGTCTGTATATAAATTGATCAAGCCATATTGCTCCGTGTACCACCGTGCAGGTCCTCTGGTCCACACGGGTCCCTACGCTAACTCCACACCGTGTTGGTCAGCGACCGCCAACCCCGCAAAGCGTGCACACGCAGGGAAGGGAGCAGGCTTTGTGTGTATGCTATTGCTGCAGCAGGCTTTGTGTGTGTGCTATTGCTGGCTTTGTGTGTGTGCTATTGCTGCAGCAGACTGCGTGTGTGTTATTGCTGTAGCAGGCTGTATGTTTGCTATGGCTGCAGCAGGCTGTGTGTGTGTGTGTGTGTGTGTATGTGTGCTATGGCTGCAGCAGGCTGCATGTGAGTGTGTGCTATGGTTGCAGCAGGCTCTCTGTGTGTGTGTGTGCACTATGGTTGCCGCAGGCTGTTTGACTGCACTGTGACTGCAGCAGACTGTGTGTGTGTGTGTGTGTGTGTGTGTAATGGCTGCAGCAGGCTGTATGTTTGCTATGGCTGCAGCAGGCTGTGTGTGTGTGTGTGTGTGTGTACTATGGCTGCAGCAGGCTGCATGTGAGTGTGTGCTATGGTTGCAGCAGGCTCTGTGTGTGTGTGTGTGTGTGAGTGCGCTATGGCTGCGGCAGGCTGTTTGTCTGTGTGCGCTGTGACTGCAGCAGACTGTGTGTGTGTTATGGCTGCAGCAGGCTGTATGTTTGCTAAGGCTGCAGCAGGCTGTGTGTGTGCTATGGCTGCAGCAGGCTGCATGTGAGTGTGTGCTATGGTTGCAGCAGGCTGTGTGTGTGTGTGTGTGTGCGCGCGCGTTATGGCTGCAGCAGGCTGTGTGTGGGTGTGCTATGGCTGCGTGTGTGTGGGTGTGCCCTGTGGCTGCAGCGGGCTGTGTGTGTGTGTGTGCTAAGGCTGCAGCAGGCTGTGTGTGTGTGCGTGTGTGTGTGCGCGCGTGCGCTATGGCTGCGGCAGGCTGTGTGTGTGTGCTAAGGCTGCAGGAGGCTTTGTGTGTGTGTGCTATGGCTGCAGCAGGCTGTGTGTGTGTGTGTGTGCGCTATGGCTGCAGCAGGCTGTGTGTGTGTGTGTGTGTGTGTGTGCGTACTATGGCTGCAGCAGGCTGTGTGTGTGTGTGTTATGGCTGAAGCATGCTGTGTGTGTGTGTGTGTGCGTGCATGCTATGGCTGCAGCAGGCTGTGTGTGTGTGTGCTATGGCTGCAGCAGGCTTTGTGTGTATGCTGTGGCTGCAGCAGGCTGTGTGTGTGTGTGTGTGAGTGCTATGGCTATGTTTATGTAGTTCCTGTGGAGCTGCGACGATTTAGGAGCACAAACGCTGACAGAGAGCTAATAAATCTGGGCCTATTGCTGACCCTCATATCACTATGTGTGACCCCTCTGTATCACTAAGGCTGACCCCTCTGTATCACTATGGCTGACCCCACTTTATCACTATGGCTGACCTCTATATAACTATGGCGGACCTCTATAACACCAGGGAGATAACATGTCTCTAATATAACATGTCCTCTAGTCTGTTGTCTTGTTGCAATATAAGTATGTTTTTTTGTATTATGTTGACTGTTTGCGTGTCCCAAGACATGCTGATAGTCAACATAATACATATACAGTGGTGCCTTGGATTACAAGCATAATTCGTTCCGGGAGTGTGCTTGTAATCCAAATCCACTCTTAAACCAAAGCAAATTTTCCCATAAGAAATCATAGAAATGCAGACAATTGGTTCCATGCCCCAAAAATAATGATTTATTATTATGAATAACAAGTAAAACAGATGAAACAAACTTTCAGAAACAGCTGAATATGTGATATTATAAGTTACTGTACAGTAATGGAGCGGATGGGAAACACAAGGGCTGACAGAGACTGCAGGGAGTAGGAAGGAATGAGCAGGACAGATGTGGGCACATACATGCAGCAATCTCTGTCCAGGGAGAGAGGGGTTACAGCTATGGAGAGATTACCCCCACAGTCCTGTCCCCTGATGCAGGCCCCAGCCTGAAGTGGATCTGCTATGATTTGGAAGGTGAGGGAGACTTCCTGGGTCAGAGTACAGGGCTGTAGACCCCGCTTTGCAGACCATGCCCCTCCCCCACTTACGCTCCCACCCAGTACAAGGAACTCTTAAACCAAAGCAATGCTCTTAAACCAAGTCACAATTTTGAAAAACTGTGAACTCTTAAACCAAAACGCTCTTAAACCAAGTTACTCTTAAACCAAGGTACCACTGTAATAGTGGACTTTATGCGGGATTATACAGCAGAAGTACAGCGAGAGAGGTCAGCATAGAGGGAAACACCTTCCAGGTGGTAGATGACAGCATAGAAAATCAGAACTTATCATTATTAGCAGCTGCTGCAGAAACTCTTTGGAAGCAGACCCGTTAATCACCTGATACTGAAGACTACTGAAGTGCAAAATGGGGCAATATATAGGAGAAACATCTTCCATGTGAAATGGGGTAGGGAGACTTACAACTAAAAATCAGAGCTTAGCATAAATAGCAGCTGCTGCAGAACATCTTTGGAGACACACACTCACACAGACACTACTGACACATACACACTCCACAGACGCAGATACATACACATACATATACATACACACACACAGATACATATACTCACTGACACACAGCAATTACAGCTGCCTTCCCCCTCTTCCAGCTTTCTGTGGTCACACTGCTGTCCACACTGTCATTTTGAGGACCTGCAGGTCATGTGACTCAGGTCCTTCTCCACTCTCTCTCAGTGCCTGCAACCCCTGCTGTGCCTGCTGGTAAGTATTACAGGAGCCGGGGAGTCTGAAGTGCGAGGACCCCTAGTTTGTTAGGTGGGCTATAGGACACACCTTCCCTTGTCAGCAAGTTTCAGGACAAAGGTCCTGAATGGCTAACCAGGGACATTACAGGGCTTAGCAGGCCAGGCCATGAGAATGAATATGGCTATATATTGTCAAAAAGTTGTGTGTGCATTATGGTCACAATGTCACTTTAATTGTGGAAAACTGTCAGCCAGCAACTTTGTGACTAAAGGAGAAATTTTGACTATGTAAGATGCAAGAAACTTTTCCTCATAGGAAATGAGGAATTACCAAAGAACGATACAAATCTGTGGTAAAAACTTCTACATCTGGGGCAATAAGCCTAGTAAGCTGCTTGCCAATGCTCTGAAAAATAAAAGAACGTCACTCACAATTCCCTCCATTAAAACCACAAATGGATCTTTGTCCTACAAATCGGAAGTGATAGCGGACACTTTTAAAAAATATTACGAAGATCTATATCAATTGCCAGCCCCCAATAAACTCAACTCATCCCTACTTCCCCCACTTAACCTAGAACAGTACATAGAGAAAACCAAGCTACCCACTATAAATGAGGAAATTAAACAGCAGTTAGAAGGAAACTTTACCACTGACGAATTAAAAAACATCATAAAGGAACTACCAAACGGAAAAAGTCCAGGCCCAGATGGATACACCACTAAATTCTATAAACAATATGCAGATATGATCACCCCCCTTTTAGTGGAGTCCTTTAACTTTGTATCGGGGTCCAACCCATTCCCCTCCGCATTCCTCGATGCATTTATCACAGTTATACCGAAGGAGGGTAAGGATCACAATATTTGCGCAAATTACAGGCCAATATCTTTACTCAATATTGACACAAAAATATACGCAAAAGCAATAGCTAGAAGACTAGCACCTCTCCTTGAATCTCTGGTCCACCTAGATCAAGTAGGCTTTGTCCCGTCCAGGGAAGCAAAAGACAACACATTACGAGCCTTCACCCTAGCCAGATATATACATAATTCCAAAAAAAGATCTCTTCTCCTCTCTCTCGACGCCGAAAAGGTGTTCGATCGGGTGGACTGGAGATTCATAGAGGCTACGCTGCGTCAAATTGGTCTGGGCCCTAATATACTCTCCAAAATAATGTCCCTATACACCCTTCCTAGCGCCAGGATCAAAATTAATGGTATCACATCTAGCAAACTGGCCATTAGAAATGGAACCAGACAGGGATGTCCTTTATCCCCATTAATATATGTTTTGTGCATGGAACACCTTCTGATAGCTATCAGAAACAATCCAGACATAACTGGTGTCACAGTGGGAAGCAGGGAACATTTATGCTCTGCATACGCAGATGATCTTCTGCTCTTCCTGACAAAGCCACACATATCACTTCCATCACTAATGGCCACGATAAAAGAATTTGCTCACTTCAGTAACTACAAACTGAATATTACCAAATGTGAGGCTTGGGGAATCAATTTCACTGAAAAGGAACTGGGAGACCTTAAAAATAACTTCCAGTTTAATTGGCGCAACAATTCCCTAAATTATCTAGGCACACACATCACCATCTCAGAAAAGGACATCATAGAAGAAAACTTCGGCCCCCTTTTAAAAAAAATTAAAGAGGACCTGTGTAGTTGGGAGGAGAGGAATTTTTCTTGGTCAGGAAGAATTAACATAATAAAAATGAACGTCTTACCGAGGCTTTTATATCTCTTCCAAGCGGTCCCAGCTGTACTACAACGAAACTACCTGACCAAGATAAATTCACTTCTCTGCAAATTCATCTGGTCTAATAAACCCGCCCGTCTAAAAACCAATGTACTTATTAAGCCCAAAACAGAAGGCGGATTAGCCCTTCCCAGTATAAAGCACTACTACTACGCTACCATCTTAGGGAGGGTCATAGAAGCATTTCATCTAAGACATAAGAAACTGTGGATTAACTTAGAGGCGGCAGTCACAAACTTTGACCCAACAGCCATACTTTGGACCCCAAAGGAAATTCTAAAAGACATTATATCACTCCCACAATCTCCAATCAGCTCTTCTATTCTAATATTGACTAAATCCCACTCCCAGGACCTTTTAGGCCTATTCAAGCCCGACGGACCCTTAATTCCATTAGGGAAAAACCCAAGATTTATACCAGCTTATCACTCTGACTCTTTCATGGGCATTCCTACAGATGAAGGCGTCACTTTCTGGGACGTCATGAAAGGAGGAGATATACTACCTTTTGACAAAATGCCATATGACCCAAACAGAAACAAAGCTTCATATATAAAGGACACTAAACAATTCCAACAGCTGTCTGATTTCATAGACAGACAGAACTCTAATCTACAATTATCGAGGAAACTCCTACCTTTTGAGCAGCTCTGTTCCTCAACAAACCAAACCCACAAAATTATATCAAAAATTTACATGACACTCTTAGCTAATCTAGATGACGCACGTCCTGAGTACTTTCAGAAATGGGAAAAGGAATTAAACGTCAAGTTCTCAGAAGACGAGGTTATAAAAGCCCTTTATATGACACACAAAACTTCCTTATCTTGTAATCTCCAAGAGAGGAACTATAAAGTCCTAACCAGATGGTATTTAGTTCCAACTAAGTTGAAAACTATCTACCCTGATTATAAAGATGATTGCTGGAGGTGCGGTATCGAAAAAGGGAATATGCTGCACATTTGGTGGAGTTGCCCCAAATTACGTCCTTTTTGGGATAAAGTCCTGGACACCATCAATAAAATCATCGATTCTCCAATTAAAAACTCCCCAGAACAAGCATTGCTGTTGATGATACCTGTTCCTCTATACCAATGCAAGCACTCTCTGACGGGTTTCCTGTTGGTAGCGGCAAAAGCTATTATAGCAAGACTCTGGAAAACCTCCACTATTCCTTCGATCTTGAAGTGGATGGAGGAGGTAGACAGTTATCAGAGACTAGAGGAACTGGTTTCTGAAGATAGGCATGCTAGTAATAAATATTTCTATACAAAATGGTTACCATGGACTTCATTCAGAGAGAACACCCTATTATCAGATATACCTCCCATCTCATGCACTTCAGATGAAGAAGCAAATACAGGTACAACAGATCAATAGAACACGTGGAGACTCTGTAACGCCAACGAATATACCTATTAGGTAAGACCATCTGCTTATGTGTTTCGTTCTTAATCGTATTTCTATTTAAGGTGATTCTTATTCTCATCTTTATTAAACCATAATCAAGTATCCACACCCCTACCCCACCTAACCTTCCCTTCCCTCCCCACCCTGTTTAAGTCTCCCCCCTTTTCTTATTGATATTATTATCTGTGATTTGACCAGCTTATACTGGGATCTCCCAGATTTGAGTTTTTCTTACACTGTTAAAAACTTTCTCCCCTTAATAAAAACTAAATTTGTTAGGAAATGAGGAATTGGACCTTATAGTTTATTAGTTTATTCCCTGCAGCCTCACGTTGCAGATCTGCATTTGTGCCCTGTGGTAGCACACAGCTGCCAGCAGGGGGAGCTCCTATACTCTCTCTGCCTGGAATGCGGCTATTGTATTGCTCTCTACACCAGCTGCTGAGATCTGCAGTTTCAGCTTTCAGCTTTGAGTGTTGCACAGAGTAACCAATGGGAATTAGTAAGAGACTGTCCAATGGCGGGCGGTGTAGGATATATAACAGGAACACAAACACTTCAACATGAGCTGTGACAGGGAGACCATCTGGCTGCTCTGGTATAGTCAGGGGGGGGACAATCCTCTGCTGCACATTGTACACCTAACACCCATGTGATGCACTCGCTTGGAGATGAAATCAAAGGCTTCTCCAAAAACAGACTTAAGAAGCAATGTACCAGAGTTACAACCTTATCTGGGAAGAGAATTATAGAGACATGGAAAGATTCTCTTGTGCATGTGGTGGATGATCCGGATCAGCAGGATGGGCCCGCCTGTGGATACGTGCAGGACCTCAGCATGGACCTACAGATCGGGGTCATCAAGCCATGGCTTTTACTGGGTGAGTGTACCAACAGCATGTTATAACATCTTTGAAGATCTATGGTAAATTATACCCATTATTCAGGGGCGTAACTAGAAATAGCTGGGCCCCCCCTTCCCAACTGAACACTAAGACACTTGCAGAACCCAGGAGCCCTGCTTGGCCACCTGGAGCTGCAAATAGTGACAGCTCAGGGGGCCTAGTGTATTGCAGGAGTGGGCAACAGGGCCCCCTGATGTGTTGGGCCCCATAGCAGCCGCTATGGCTGCTTCAGTGGTAGTTACACCCCTGCCATTACTGTAAAAGGTAAAATAGTGACTGTCACCTGGGAGATCTGTGATCATCCTATCCCCCGAGACTAAAAGTTATCCCCTATTCACAGAATAGAGCTAGCTGGTTAGTGGGGGGCCTAACTAGTGAGACCCCACATGGATCACAAGACAGAGATCAATTGTCCTCCGAGTGAGTGGAGCGGCAGTGTGTGTGTGCTTGACCGCTGCATCATTCATTCTCTATGGGACTTCTCAACTTTTCTGAGCGCAGCTAAAGTCCCAAAGACCCTAATTGGATCTGAGTATACACAATGCAAATTCTATCACCTATTAGCTAGTGATGGCCTATACCATACCTCCCACGTGCCCCTCTTATGGAGGCACAGTCCCTACTTTTGAGCCAAATCCCTCTGTCCCTCTTTGCCCCTTACATGTCCTATACAAACATCTGTAGGTGTTACTGATCTGTTTTGGGGACATGATCCGTGCCACAACAAAAAATTATTAAGCCGTGTCTCTGTCACCTATATGATAGTGGGTGCCTGCAAACATGGACAGTTACTGAAACTCATTCATAATCAGGTCCACAATTACATACAGGGTTACTGATGTGTGAACGGGGCCTAAGGATGTATCACACATACAGGACCTGCCGCAGATATCAATGTAACTGAATGCATTAATCTGCAGCAGATCCCGTGAAAGGGAATTAATCTTTGAATTAAAAAGTATAGAAATGTCTGTAATATTTTCCTAGAGCGCAGCACAAGTGTCCCTCTTTGGCCGTCCAAATAGTTGGGAGGTATGCCTATACTGTGGATAGGGGATAACTTTTAATCTTGGGTTAGTACATTAGGTCTCATGTTAGGTACAGGTATAAAGGTCTAGGTAACCTCGAATATTCCTAATCATGTAGGGGGTACAATATTCTTGTTTATACACACACCTTAGCTGCTGCAGAATCTCTTTTTGAAGAGAAATGTGTAACTTTAAATCCAGCATTTATGGATTATATATACGTTCCTATGCGTTTCAAGCCTTGTAGCTGTCAATCAAGTTTTTAACCTAACATCATTGAAATAAGATTTTGGTGGCGGTTGGAGTTCACCTTCCTGCCCTACCGAAATACCTTGTATTCCTAATGCAACCAGCACCCCACCGGCTGTGCTTCCTGGAGATATCAGTGGAAATATTCACTTGAAAAGCTTTACACTATAAAAGATGCAAACCCTATAGACATGGAGAGAATTCTGTAGGCGTCTTATTGCTTCCTTGTGCATGTCTTCTCTCCAGACTGCATAATATCATAACAGTCATTACAGATTAAGTGGAAAACTGAACATTACATAACATTACATTAGAGAACGGCTGTTAATGCATCCTTGCTACAGAATATAAAGGGGACTTGTCAGCAGGTAGAAATCTACCGTGTTTCCCCCAAAAATAAGACATCCTCGTAAAATAAGACGCCCCCAGTATCCTACCAACTAGCCTAAACTAAGGCAACCCCTAAAAGTAAGGCACCTCCCAATTGTAAGGCTGCTAACCACCCACCTGACCCAGCCCCCACTCCACTTACCTTATCCCCTCTAGGACCTTGACAGCTGGCGCTGCAGCCACACTGTTCCATGGCCCCCATGTCTGTCCCTACGTTCCTCCGCACGCTGCATGTAACGACATCCTGAAGTCCTGCTGCACGCTCCAGGTCTCCTGGTCCTACAGGATGTTAGTGAGTATGCCGGGGAGAGCCTATTACTTATTACCAGGTAACAGAGGAAGAAGCTGCCTGTCCGGGACACTTCACTGGACTATGATTTCTGTGTAGCCCCTGATGATTTATGACCATTATTTTAGTCAAAACATGTTGGGACGAGTAGGGGACATCCACAGCTACACTGGCTCTAATGCAAGATAGTAAGCGTTACTCATTTGTTTCTCTGATATCTGTTTCTCATCTTATATCACAGATACAAGAAAAGGTGCTAGGATCCACTGAACAATCCACTGACCTTTTCCATGGGCCAGTTAGTTTGGAGCATTGAACTGCCAGGCCAACAACTCTCCTACACCTCAGCCTACAACATTATATTTTTAAAGGGAACCAATCAGCAAAAAAACATGGGTATACAGCTAAGCAAACGTGCTGATACATCACCCATTAATGATCAATATTGTCCAACATAACCCGCAAACATACTTTGAAAACTTCCCGCACTGTATATAAATGGGGGCGAACTAGTCACCTGTGCGTCATCTATGGGCCAAGTAGTCACAGTCACTGGGCGTACCAGCACTGTAATCACGCCCATGTGAGTGTGATTAACAGCACTGTATCAGCAAGAGGCGGGCCTTCCATCCTGTCAGAGCTCCGACATCTTCATTATGGCGGACATGCGCAGTACATCGCAGTATAGGATGCAGTTGTACTGTGCCTGTCCACTGTAATGAAGATGATATATTGCTGACCAGTGGAAGGCCCGCCTCTTGGTAACATGGCTGATACAGTGGTGTCAATCACGCCCACAGGGGAGTGATTACAGTGCTGGCACACTCAGTGACTGCTCACAGATAATGCCCAGGTGACTAGTTGGCTCTCATTTACATACTTTTAATGAAAGTGTGCGGGTTATACCGGGCATTGATGCTGGTTACATGTAGATGTTTGGAAAGTGTGCTTGGTAATGTATTAGCACGTTTGCTTAGCTGTATGCCGTTTTGTGCTTTTTTATTAGTTTTTTGCAAATTGGCTACCTTAGTACAAATGTAAAGATACTATTGTTGAGTGCACAATCTATAGCAAAGTTGGTATGATCATTACAATAGAAGGTAGTCTGGTGTAAGAAATATTACATAGACTTGTGGTCCTTTACAGAACAGACAGATATACTGTGTACAGGAGCAGGATAAAAAAAAATCCTAAAGACAAAAAAAACCCACATCTGGTCCTTTGTTGACCATCAAACACACAGGAAATAGTTGCTGCAGTGACCCCGGCCTCCACCACTCATTGGCTGAGCAGGCATTTTCTTGTGTCAAGATGTGAACCAGAAAGTGAAGATGAGAAGGAGACTGGATTCTCATCTACCTCATCACCAGGTGGTGTCATACACCAGTATACTGAAGACAGTGGTCCCAGGTACCTATATCTTCATGTGATACTAGGGCTGCGGCACCAGCAATGGGAACCCCATCGATCACACGTTATCCTCTGTCTTTTGAATAGGTAAAAAGTGTTTTTCATCATGTCAAATGATTTTTCTCGACCAGAGGATATGTCCATAGATTGCTAGATAGAGTCAGGACATGTGCAAGGCTAAGCGCTTCTCTCCCCTCCTTGCTGCAATCGACTGGTGGCTATCCAATCGACCAAACCCCAACCGATCAAAACTTTTGACATGTCTGTGTGATAGGGACACTTTCAAGTTAGGCTCACATCTGTGTTGTTTTTTTTCTTTGCTCTTTATTGGTGAATATCTTCAGCACACTGGGCTCAAGCTGTCTTGGTGAACCTCCTTGCCCATGATATTTCATTGGTCATTGGTCACTACCCCATCAGGTCATATATGACTAGCCTGGAGTAAATGGTAACCCATTATGTACGTAGCAGTTTTACTGATTGATGGTTTGTTTCGTCTTTTTATATTTTTCTAGGTTCACAGGATGTTGCCCAGGACCATGACGTACTGATAAAGTATAAGGTAACGTTCCTGATAGTAGCTGACTATGGAAGAGATATAATGGGCCCGGGGAAGGAGATTTCAGCTTAAACAATTCTTCTCTCAACACATGGTTTTCTCATTCATTATTTATGATATCCTTTAGATAATGTATATTTTATACTGGGTGAACTACAATACAGTTCAGGTCATTGTCAGTCCTATTACAGTGCTTCCTGGAAGATGGCTTTAATTACGAGAGATAGATAAATCTCCATTTGGTGCCTCAAAACCAATGTAGACAGATGACGGTGAGATCCATTTCACTTCATTGGGGTCTGTTTCTGTCTGGTGTCCATTTGGTCTGCAGTATTTGAATGGACTATTGTTGTTGACCGCTCGGATCCAGCAACATAAACAGAACCCGCAGCAGAAGTGTGAACCTAGACTAAAGCCCCTGTGCCATCTGATGGCTATGAGTCTTGTACAAAAGCCGTGTACGTCCCGCAAATGAGCAGAACACAGTTACAAAATGACTCCGTCCTGCTCATTTAAGTCAAAGTAGCCGCTGGCCGCACGCCGGGCTGCACGTCAGCATCCTTTTTGCACTGATTCCTGACTTGTAGCCTGACGTGAGGACAAAAAACGAGATGTAAACATACCCTTACACATCTGTGTAACTTTCTCACACCAGTTAATCTGAAATCATTTTATTCGCCAGTGTTTCCCTTTAATGTATAGGAAAGGGGGAGGTTCAGCTCTGAACATCAACTATTGTGAATGGTGTCTTATCTACATACTGGTGCCACCTTTGACTGTACTCAGTGGCGTAGCTACAGGGGTCGCAACGGTCGCAGTTGCGACCCGGCCCGCCAGCCAGGGGGGCCCGGCTGGGCCCCCCATGCCACCTTGCTGTGTCCCCGAAGCTACTTGCAGGGGCGTAGCTACCACAGTCGCGGCGGTCGCCCCCGCGACCGGGCCGCTAACAAGGGGGATCCCGCGAGGCCCCCCTTTGCCACTGCACTGCTCCCACTCCCTCTTGTGACCGCAAGCAATGTTTTGCCTGCGATCACAAGAGGAGGCTGGGACGGGGCCGGCTGACGTGCGGGGCTGGGAGCATCAGGTAGGCAAAAAGACAGGTCCCGCGAAGCTCCGCCCCCTCCGCTAGAAGCCCCGCCCCCGCCGCGAGAAGCCCGCCAGCGCGCGTGACTAGAAGACTAGAGGGACCATTCAGGTGAGTAAAGATTTTTTTGTTTTAAAGGACATGATGAGGGGTGTAGTGGTATGGTGGTGGAACAAGAGGATGATGGGTGTAGTGGTATGATGATGATGGAACAAGAGGATGATGGGGGGTATAATGGTATGATGGTGGAACAAGAGGATGATGGGGGTTGTAGTGGTATGATGATGGGGGTGTAGTGGTATGATGATGGGGGTGTAGTGGTATGATGATGGGGGTGTAGTGGTATGATGATGGGGGTGTAGTGGTATGATGAGGATGAAACAAGAGGATGATGGGGGGTGTAGTGGTATGATGATGATGGAACAAGAGGATGATGAGGGGTGTAGTGGTATGAGGATGGAACAAGAGGATGATGGGGGGTGTAGTGGTATGATGAAGGAACAAGAGGATGATGGGGGGTGTAGTGGTATGATGATGAAACAAGAGGATGATGGGGGTGTAGTTGTATGATGATGAAACAAGAGGATGATGGGGGTGTAGTGGTATGATGATGATGATGGAACAAGAGGATGATGGGGGTGTAGTGGTATGATGATGATGGAACAAGAGGATGATGGGGGTGTAGTGGTATGATGAAGGAACAAGAGGATGATGGGGGGTGTAGTGGTATGATGATGAAACAAGAGGATGATGGGGGTGTAGTTGTATGATGCTGGAACAAGAGGATGATAAGGGGTGTAGTGGTATGATGATGGGGGTGTAGTTGTATGATCATGGAACAAGAGGATGATGAGGGGTGTAGTGGTATGATGATGAAACAAGAGGATGATGGGGGGTGTAGTGGTATGATGATGAAACAAGAGGATGATGGGGGTGTAGTGGTATGATGATGATGGAACAAGAGGATGATGGGGGTGTAGTGGTATGATGATGGAACAAGAGGATGATGGAGGGTGTAGTGGTATGATGATGATGGAATAAGAGGATGATGGGGGTGTAGTGGTGTGATGATGAAACAAGAGGATGATGAGGATGTAGTGGTATGATGATGATGGAACAAGAGGATGATGGGGGGTGTAGTGGTATGATGATGATGGAACAAGAGGATGATGGGGGGTGTAGTGGTATGATGATGATGGAACAAGGGGATGATGGAAGGTGTAGTGGTATGATGATGATGGAACAAGAGGATGATGGGGGGTGTAGTGGTATGATGATGAAACAAGAGGATGATGGGGGTGTAGTGGTATGATGATGAAACAAGAGGATGATGGGGGTGTAGTGGTATGATGATGATGGAACAAGAGGATGATGGGGGTGTAGTGGTATGATGATGATGGAACAAGAGGATGATGGGGGTGTAGTGGTATGATGATGAAACAAAAGATGATGGGGGTGTAGTGGTATGATTATGATGGAACAAGAGGATGATGAGGGGTGTAGTGGTATGATGATGATGGAACAAGAGGATGATGGGGGGTGTAGTGGTATGATGATGATGGAACAAGAGGATGATGAAGGGTGTAATGGTATGATGATGGAGGGCAGAAGGATGAAAGGGGTAGTAGTATGGTGATGAAGGGGCAGGAGGAGGGGACAACATGGGGGGCATCTGTAAGGGGGATAAAATGGGGGGCCATCTATATGGGGGATAACATGGGGGGCATCTATATGGGGGATAACATGGGGGGGCATCTATAAGGGGGAAACATTGGGGGGGGCCATCTATAAGGTGGACTACATGGGGGGTGTATACAATAGGGCATGCACAGAGGGGGATATGTACTATAAGGGGATCACATAGTGTCAGGGCTAGCTACTAAATGAGGGTGTAAAGGGGCCAATACAGATGTGCAGTGTGTATAGAGATGAGGATGGTGTCAGTGTGAGGAGACTAATATGTCTGTCTGGCAGATTCTGTGGATTCGTGGCTCAGACGTTCTCATAATGGCCCAGGGCAGATGGAGAAGAAGATGAAAAGGGAAGAACTCCGATCAGAGAAGACGTCCCCTGTGAGTCACTTGATATAACTGCACTGTAATGTATATGGTGTATAGAGCCTGTGTGGAGCTGCATCCACCTCTATATGACTGGATGAGGTGATATTGGTCTATGTACAGAGGATTATATTCAGTAGCAGTGGTGGTGTTAGTCAGTATGTGGTGGTATTAGTCAGTAGCAGCAGTGGTGTTAGTCAGTATGTGGTGGTATTAGTCAGTAGCAGCAGTGGTGTTAGTCAGTATGTGGTGGTATTATTTGTTGTTATCTGGTACTGTGTTTTATTGGATTTAGTATACTGGATTTGGTCAGTAACAATATGGTGGTGAGGGTTGTGGTGTGGCAGTAATATTTCCCCCTTGTGTACTGGTAATATGGGTCTCAATAAACAGGATTTGTTTAGTAACAGTATGGCGGTAATATGTACGGTGATAATATTTCCTGTATACTGATATTATTGGTAATATCAGTCTTGAGATATATATCTACCAATAGCATCGAGAAGGGGGGGGGGGGGCCCAAGTTGACCTCTTGCACCAGGGCCCAAGAGACATTAGCTACGCCCCTGACTGTACTCCTGTATGTAAATGTAAGGAGGACATTGCTCAGAACAGGAAGTCTGACAGTTCCTTTTAAGGGGAGTATCCAAGGTTAGAAAAAGCTACTTTCTTAGAAAAACAGCACCACCTCTGTCCTCAGGTTGTGTGTGCTATTACAATTCAGCTCCATTCACTTCAATGAAACTGAGCTGCAAAACCCCACACCCAACCTGAGGACAGGGGTGGTGCTGTTTCTGGAAAGTCTGGAAACCAATAACACTAGTGTGGACACAGGTATACTCTTTTTTTCAGAATGATATACAGTCATGGCCAAAAGTTTTGAGGATGACACAAATATTATACTTTCACATGATTCGCTGCCCTCTGGTTTTTATGTGTGTTTGTCAGATGTTTTTATAACATACAGAAATATAATTGCATTCATATTATCAGTAACAAAAGCTTATATTGACAGATAGAA
This sequence comes from Dendropsophus ebraccatus, assembly GCF_027789765.1. Lineage (NCBI taxonomy): Eukaryota > Metazoa > Chordata > Amphibia > Anura > Hylidae > Dendropsophus > Dendropsophus ebraccatus. The sequence continues at coordinate 41,222,350 of NC_091462.1, read as the reverse complement.
TGAGTTAATGCAGCAAGTCAATATTTGCAGTGTTGACCCTTCTTCTTCAGGACCTCTGCAATTCTCCCTGGCATGCTCTCAATCAACTTCTGGACCAAATCCTGACTGATAGCAGTCCATTCTTGCACAATCAATGCTTGCATTTTGTCAGAATTTGTTGGTTTTTGTTTGTCCACCCGTCTCTTGATGATTGACCACAAGTTCTCAATGGGATTAAGATCTGGAGAGTTTCCACCCAAAATCTCTATGTTTTGTTCCCTGAGCCATTTAGTTATAACCTTTGCTTTATGGCAAGGTGCTCCATCATGCTGGAAAAGGCATTGTTGATCGCCAAACTGCTCTTGGACGGTTGGGAGAAGTTGCTCTTGGAGGACATTCTGGTACCATTCTTTATTCATGGCTGTGTTTTTAGGCAAGACTGTGAGAGAGCCAATTCCCTTGGCTGAGAAGCAACCCCACACATAAATGGTTTCAGGATGCTTTACAGTTGGCATGAGACAAGAATGGTGGTAGCACTCACCTTATCTTCTCCGAATAAGCTGTTTTCCAGATGTCCCAAACAATAGGAAAGGGGATTCATCAGAAAAAATTACTTTACCCCAGTCCTCAGCAGTCCAGTCCCTGTACCTTTTGCAGAATATCAGTCTGTCCCTGATGTTTTTCTGGAGAGAAGTGGCTTCTTTGCTGCCCTCCTTGAGACCAGGCCTTGCTCCAAGAGTCTCCGCCTCACAGTGCGTGCAGATGCACTCACACCTGCCTGCTGCCATTCCCGAGCAAGCTCTGCACTGCTGGTAGCCCGATCACGCAGCTGAAACACTTTTAAGAGACGGTCCTGCTGGTCTTTCTTGGGCGCCCTGGAGCCTTTTTGGCAACAATGGAACCTCTCTCCTTGAAGTTCTTGATGATGCAATAAATTGTTGACTGAGGTGCAATCTTTCCAGCTGCGATACTCTTCCCTGTTAGGCCATTTTTGTGCAGTGCAATGATGACTGCACATGTTTCTTTAAAGATAACCATGGTTAACAGAAAAAAAACAATGATGCCAAGCACCAGCCTCCTTTTAAAGTTTCCAGTGATATCATTCTTACTTAATCATGACAGATTGATCTCCAGCCCTGTCCTCATAAACACCCACACCTGTGTTAATGGAGCAATCACTGAAACGATGTTAGCTGGTCCTTTTAAGGCAGGGCTGCAATGATATTGAAATGTGTTTTGGGGAGTTCATTTTTTAGGCAAATATTGACTTTGCAAGTACTGGCTGTTAAGCTGATCACTCTTGCAAATTGCAAATTGCCATTTTAAAAACTGAAGCAGTAGACTTTGTAAAAATTTGTATCATTCCCGAAACTTTTGGCCGTTACTGTATATACAGAGGGATTATACGTTGCCTTTGTACAGGATTCAGACCAGATTTCTCTTGTCTCTGTAGGTCACACACATCTTGAACGTGGCATATGGAGTCGAAAATGTTTTCCCACATGAATTCACCTACAAGAAACTTTCCATTCTGGATCTGCCAGAGACTGACATAACATCATATTTCCCAGAATGCTTTGATTTCATAGAGGAAGCAAGACTGCAGGTACGGATAGTATAGTTTATTGTATCTGTATCCTTATTCTGTGTTTTCCAACACAGATAGAAAAGCATGATGTGATACAACATATCCCTTTAAATGAGTGCAGCTATGAGATGGTCAAATAGCTGCATGAACCCACTCTGAATGCCCCTGCCCCTTTCTCCGCTTTTTTTTTTTTTTTTTTCAAAAACAGCACCACCCCTACCCTCAGGTTGTGTGTAGTATTACTGTTCAGCTCCATTCACTTTAATGAAACTGAGCTGCAAAACCCCATACAAACTGAGGTCAAGAGAGATGCTGTTTCTGAAAAAAAGTGGCCGTGGTTTTTCAAACCTGGAGAACCCCTATAAGTAAATGCACCTTGCGTGTAGAACAGTGCATTCCTGCTTGCTTAATAACCACTCTGGATCGAATAAAATCATATTTGCCTGCTACAATCTTATGCCATGTCAATCATGACTGGGTTCCTAGTCCCAGCTGAGCAACACATCCTTCTTTCCTATTGACACACAGGAAGTGCCTGCTCAGCCAATCACCGGCCTCAGTGATCATGTGCTGCACATGTAGGAAGAGTCTACAGAGGGCATTGTAAGTTTAGTCGGTGTCAGCAGTAAGTCACAAAAGGACTTCAGCAGAAAGTATGTTTTATCCTCATAGCATAAGGCTCGTAAGGGTAAAGGTCTTCTTACTTCCCCGACTTACTGGACCCTCTGATTTCTGCTGTTTATTCTCATGGTGGATTTCCATTCCATGTTGCCACTACCCACGTAACCCACCAGCTGCCAGGCTACCTGCCACCGCTCCAGCCTGATTCTCCAGCTACCAAGCCACTGACGTCCCGCTCAGCTAATTACTGCGCTGTCCTGCCAGAGCCACCGATTGGCTGAGTGGGATGTCAGTAGGATCAGGAACTCACGTACCTGAGGCACCCTTAAGAATCATCCTTGGAAAATATAATCACATTTGTATTGGCTTGTACTGTGCCAGTCCTTTAATATCTAAATCGATGGTACCCAACAGGTAACCATATCCTGGACATGGCACTCCCTGTATGCTAAGTGCCCTGTATGTTATAGATCTAGATATCCCCACTGGGAACACGTAGTGGTATGGGTGACTACAATCATGTGGAGTGTGGGAAATAAATACACTGAATTACTGTTACTGCCCTCCTGTTTGAGGTTAGGAGCATGGCTGGCACTTTATATAAGCAGTAATCAGTGTATTGTTTCTTCTCATCTTCTAACCCTTCAAAGACCCCGGTGAATAATTCCAGGTATTCATTACCAAACATTACAGGTTCCTGTCTTTATATGGGATTAACTTCTCATCAGATCTAATGTGGATTATTTATCATAGATTACCATCTTGGCAGATTATATTGCAGCGCTCTTTGTTTGGTGTGGTGTCCTCTTCCCCTGTGAAGAATAATTTACAGGACATCTGAATCGCACTTTGCATAATGACCTCACTCGGGTTACATACCACCGCTGACACGTGGAACTTTTCCGTTTTGTATACATGTATGGACGCACTGAAAACCATTCAGTGATTCTATCAGTCACTCCACAGCGAAAGGGAATTTGTTTGTGGGCTTTCCATTTACAAAAGCTGTTATGTGATTTAGTGAAGTGTAGAATGCATCCATATTTCATCAGCCATTATCCGACTCATGAATGAATTGCATAATGCATGACTATACTATTGCCTTAAAGCATTTCAACAAGCTTCTGCCGTGTCAGGTACTGAGACCCCCATTTATTGCTAAAGTGCTGTGCCCCTTTCCTATTCTGCTCTCCTCTCCTCAGAGTGGTCTATGGATTTGCTGAAAATATCCTAGACATTCATTAAATCGGTACATAGCTCACATAGAAAAAAGCGGAGCACAAAAGGAAGAGGCACAGCACTCAGCCGAGCACTTCTAACTCTTTCTTTTAGCAATTGATTGGGGTCTTGGCACCCAAAACTTCTAGCACATCACTATGGCATGGCAGAACATTGGTGGTAGAAGGGGGTCGACTTCTCAGTCTCCGATTGATACCTAAGTCCCTTCCAGAATGTTTTTTTCCAGGTATGAAAAACAGCAATGTTTTTCTTTTCCTGGATAATCCCTGGCCTAGTAAATTATTAAAGTCCAAGTTAATAAAAGAAGGTCAGGCCTGGTGCCCACAGATCTCAGTGTAATTCTTCATTCATTGGCACTGCAGAGACATTAAACAATTTATGGTGGTCTCAGTTCAGGATAAAATTATCAGGTGATCAGTTTATCAAAAAGGGAGCCTTTAGGGAATAACACAGTATATTGTATTTCTATGATTTAAAGGTGCACTTTTGATGGACCTATGCAGCTCCCACTTCTGCAACGTTACATCCTCGCTAAGAATTGTCCACTCAGCCAGTGGGTGGCTGGGGCAGGTCACCTCTGCAGTCACTGACTGGCTGAGCGGGGCCTCCGGCCTGGATGTGACGATGCAGGAAGTCGGGGAAAACTGGAGCCCATCAGCAGTCAGGGAGCTGGTCACGCAGTATGGAGCTTAAATTGCAGCTGACAGATTCATTTAAAGTAGCACTACAAAAATGTTTCACTGTAGTCCTGACCTTAAAGGGGTATTCCACTGAAACATAACTTCTGATATGTTGCTGCCCATGGTGAGACTAACAATTCCTTCCATACTTGTTATTATCTATTTAGTCTCCTTCGCCAAGTTCTCAGCTGCTGCTTTCTGCTGAAGACACAAAAATCTGTGTGTGAGCCTTTTGCTTTGTTTCCCCCTCCTCCCCCTCACTTCTAAGACGGCTGATGTAAACAAGTCCCTGGCAGGCTTTATCTGCAACATGGTAGCTTCTTCATAATACTGGAAGGGTTAATATGAGGTGAAGTTGCTGATGGACTCACTGTGATTGACCCTCCTAGCATTACAAAGAAGCTACAATGTTGCAGATTTTGTTGCCAGGGACCTGTTTACATCATCTGTCTCAGAAAGGAGGGGGGAGAAGGGGGAGACAGAGAGAGAGGCTCACACACAGATTTTTTTGTTTTCAGCAGAAAGTAGCAGCTCAAAACTGGGAGAAGGAGACTGAATAGATAATAACAAGTATGGAAGGAATTGTTAGTCTCACCATGGGCAGCAACATATCAAAAGTTATGTTGTAGCGGAACACCCCTTTAAGGCTACTGAGAGGAAGAGGGCATTTCCTTGGTGCTATTTATGTATATAGCTTAATGTACAATGGTACCATTCATATTGGCAGAAAACTACATGCCGCTGACTATTCCTTTTCTTTGCAGAATGGTGTGGTCCTTGTCCACTGTAATGCAGGAGTGTCTCGCGCACCAGCAATAATCATTGGTTATTTAATGTACAGTGAGAAACTTAATTTTGCCAGAGCCTTCTCAGTGGTAAAAAACGCAAGACCTGCAGTGTGTCCGAATCCAGGGTTCATGGAACAGCTCCACAAGTACCAAGACTACAGCAGAAGACCAACAGATGTCATCCATGAAAAAACTGATTGACAGACTTTGCGTTATCCAGTTCTTTTTTCCATGTTCATGTTATCAATCGCTGTGCAGTTTCTGTCTTTCTTTTTGTTTTTAAAGTTAGAGACCATGCTTTTCTTCACACACCCCAAAAAAGCAAGATTTAAAGAACTAAGCAATACTCTGTTTTTTTGCCTATACAGCACTGCCGCGGAAAGATTCAGGTAATACAACACAGTCTTGTTATGATGAGTAAGGCTAGGTTCACACAACGTTTTTTTTTTTGACTGTTTGATGAGATCTTGGTGGATGTCCTTAATTTTGAGGCCAAATAATGTCCGTAATTTCCAAATAACAGCTATTATTTGGCTTCAAAAAGATGGACGTCCACAAAGACGGACACTGAACAGCCCAAAAAAAAGACGTAGTGTGAACCTAGCCTTACAGCACTCCATGCAGGTTATGGTTTAGATCAGGGATGGGGAACCTTCCGCCCTTCAGCTGTAGCAAGACTACAATTCTAATCAAGCCCTGTCCAGGCATGATGGGAATTGTAGTTTTGCAACAGCTGGAGGGCCGCAGGTTCCTCATCCCTGGTTAAGATCAACACAAATGTTACTTCATTTAGGGATTGCTGGTCCCAATGTTTCAAAAAATCCCTATCAATATGCCATCACTTACTATGATGCTTTAAAGCAATATTTCAATATCAGTGAGCTGGATGTCTTTCAATTTTCCTGACAATAATTCTGAGGTTCTCCTTCAGTCTTTGTTTACAACTTTGCAGCAATAAGGTATCAACCTGAGAGGTGACTACAGCATCTATGGCTGCAGTGGCGACATTAGAAAGGTTAGAGGTCATTTCTCCAATTGGGGTTGTAGGTTGTGAGCTCCAGACCTGTGTGGCATAACCCACTAGACAGTATCCAGCAATGGAGTTGGCACACCATTCCAGCAGTAACATGGCTATTTGTTTTTTTGTTACCCATGTCCCATGCATACTCTGTGCATCACTATGCATACAGCATACATCTGTTTCTGCAACATTTTAGCCTAAGTACCCTTTCTCTGGCTTTGATGGATTAGGTAGACATCATAAATATAAAGGTTGACTATAGATGTGCGTGTTGTGATGGATGACCTAGAAGCAAGACAGAATGCTTTCTAAACTCTACACAGCGAGCCCAAAATGTTCATAAAAAGGTGTATGGAGGTGAATGCTTGGGACATGGATAATGGAAGACTACGCATCTATGCAAACTCAGAATGGTGTGCGTTCTCTGCCATGTTGGCTAGTAGTGGAGAAAGGCTGACACACTGCTGCTCCAACCTCGGATTGTCTTGTACAGTCATATTCTGTAACAATACCTTGTCACTCCAGGGTGGGTATATCATTGTTGGTTTCTTAAAGAAGCAGTGCACTTTTTTTAATCACCTTCCCTGCTGCAGGCTGATATGTACACTTACCATTGACAATCAGTTTCAAGCAGTGCGTCTCCATTCCGGTGGAACGACGCTCTTCAGGTCCCACTGGCGGTGACATCACTGCTCTTCTGACTCTCTTCTTTATCCATTGACTTTGAAGACCGGAAGTTAGGATGCATTGAAGAGCCTGACTTCCGGCTTCCCTGCATCTAATGAGAAGAGGTCGCATGGGAATCCGTGGGACTCGAATGGTGCCATACCACTGGAAGGAAGCCGTGCCGCTGAAAACCGATCCTCAATGGTAAGTGTACATATTAGCCTGTAGCAGGGGAGGAAATAAAAAAAAAAAGCACACTGCTTCTTTAAAGGCCCTATTACACGGCCTGATATTTTGGAGCTGTCGGGTCAGCACTTACTTGCTCCTTGGTCCCTGATCTCTATCAAGTGATGCTATTACACTCATAGACATTGAACGTGAAGGAGCGGGGGAGCGCTTTAGGGGCTGCCTGGACAATCTTTAGATCATCTGGGTGCCCATAGAAGATAGCGACGGTCTGCTGGCCTTCACTCTGTGCAACAAGGAGTGGTGGCAGCAGACCGTCGCTTTCTTCTATGGGCACCCAGAAGATCTAAAGATCGGCTATTGTGATCTTTTTTCAAAACATGTTTTAAGACAATGATCAGCCGACATCGTACATGTTGGCTGATTGCTGCCTTTTACCTATTACAATAAACAGTTATCGGCCGGTAGTCGACCAAGTACCTTAAAAAATGTATTGATCGCCATAAAATGGGGTTCAAATGTCCAATATTGTTTAAAAAGATCGCCTCTATTCCTATGGATGACATCTCACAACTGAAGGAATGGAAAAACCACTATATAAAATGATCTGTCTACTCACCTGGCATATCCTAGCAAAGACCTCTGTTCCCCATGAAATACAGATTCTGGGGCATTGTGCCTTTCCTAGTGCTTAGATACAGTAACAGTACCAGGTTCAGTGCATGAATACAGTAACAAGTGTAGAACATGAATATGGTTAAAGAACCAATCTCGGTTATCAGAATCAGATTCAGTGAGTATGTACGGTACTGTATGTACAGAAATTGTACTGTGAGGGGTAGCGGACAGGCTGTATGTGGTCTGCTCACTTAGCTTGGGTGTGTGTATATGAGGCACAGCTCTCGCTGAAGCATTTAGTAGTATGTGACTGCCGCTCTTGATCCCTTCTTCATCACTGATCACTGAATACTGGTATTAGGTGTGTATTAGGTTTACGTTACACATAAAAGATGACAATGTTGTTGGCACTGACATAATGGACTTGGTACAAACAAAACCAAAAAACATTCCATAGTAAGTCAGTGTTTATTGAAGTGGTGGGGGCTGTTATATGAAAAATGACTATGGGCAGCATGGTAGCTCAGTGAGCGGCACTACTGCTTTGCAGCTGGGTTCACTTCCTCCACCAAGGACATCTGCAAGGAGTTATATACTTTGGTTTCGTCCCACATCCATAACATACAGATAGGTGAATTTTTACTGTGAGCCCTAATGGGGACAGGGAGCAATTTGTGTCTATTATTAATTATATAAATAAAGGAATTATTACTAATTATTGTGCTTCACTGTCATTTTTCTACTATGCATCCATTCTGAATTTGGCACCAGGTTAGGTTTCCGGCTGCCCACCACTTTCCACTGCATGCAACCATGCCATGTGAGATAGAGTTTCCCTCCAAGTCTCCATAGCTCCTGTCTCCAATGGTCTATGGGGATTTTCTCCTCCTCTGGACAGTTCCTGTCTCACACAAAATTGGCATCAGACAGCACTGTGTAAGCCTGGAAAGAATACATCACTTCATGCAGGACATACAGCAGCTGATAAGTACCGGAAGACTTACATTTTTCTTTTTTTTTAAAAAGAAGTAATTTACAAATCTGTATAACTTTCTAAACCATTTGATTTGAAAAGATTTTTTTTTCTCCAAAGTACCCCTTTAAAAGGCAATATACATGGGGTTACCATTTTTAATTACAGAATAAAGGCAGATACTGACAATTACACCAAGTAAACAGGACCAGAGAAGTGGTACTGTGCACTGTCCATATATAAAGAATAAGAGCAGATACAATAACAACCAGCAAATAGGACCAGAGAAGTGGTACTGTGCACTGTCCATATATAAAGAATAAGAGCAGATACAATAACAACCAGCAAATAGGACCAGAGAAGTGGTACTGTGCACTGTCCATATATAAAGAATAAGAGCAGATACAATAACAACCAGCAAACAGGACCAGAGAAGTGGTACTGTGCACTGTCCATATATACAGAACAAGGGGAGACACTGGGAATTACACCCAGCATACAGAACTAGAGAAGTGGTACTGTGCAGTGTCTATATATACACAGAACAAGGGGAGACACTAGGAATTACACCCAGCATACAGGATTAGGCTACGTTCACACTACGTAAATTTCCGGCCGTAGTGCGTTCCGTGAATAAGCGGCCGGAAACTTACGTAGTTTGCGTACAATGGAAAGTATACGATCTACGGGCGCACAGTTCACACTACGTACGAACTTACGCCCAGATCTTATGCGGCGCCGTAAAAAATGAACCAGACCATTGTTTCCGGACGGAAATGCCGTAACTTACGCCCGTAGCGTAACATGCGGTCCCGTACATAGTGGTGATTTCTTCATTTTGCCAGCTTTTTGTTCCGATCCAAACGGTTCTGTGGGGTGTCCGGGGCTAGGCGAAGATTTCCAAGTAAAAGACCGCTGTCAGATCGCTACGAAGAGCGCTCGGGAAGCGTAAGTACGCTACGGGCGTACGTTCGCGGTCCGTACGTATCCGGCCGCAACTTGCGTAAAGTCCCGGCCGGAGTTTCATACGTATATGTCTGGCCGCGGAAAATATGCGGCCGGACATATACGTAGTGTGAACCTAGCCTTAGAGAAGTGGTACTGTGCATTGTCCACATATACACAGAACAAGAGGAAACACTAAGAATTACACCCAGCATACAGGACCAGAGAAGTGGTACTGTGCACTGTCCATATATAAAGAATAAGAGCAGACATTGGGTATTACACCCAGCATACAGGACTAGAGAAGTGGTACTGTGCAGTGTCCACATATACACAGAACAAGGGAAGACACTGGGAATTACACCCAGCATACAGGACCAGAGAAGTGGTACTGTGCACTGTCCATAGATACACAGAACAAAGGGAGACACTGAGAATTACACCCAGTATACAGGACCAGAGAAGTGGTACTGTGCAGTGTCCACATATACACAGAACAAGGGGAGACACTGAGAATTACACCCAGTATACAGGACCAGAGAAGTGGTACTGTGCAGTGTCCACATATACACAGAACAAGAGCAGACACTGGGAATTACACCCAGCATACAGGACTAGAGAAGTGGTACTGTGCAGTGTCCACATATACACAGAACAAGGGGAGACACTGAGAATTACACCCAGCATACAGGACTAAAGAAGTAGTACTGTGCAGTGTCCATAGATACACAGAACAAGGGGAGACACTTAGAATTACACCCAGCATACAGGACCAGAGAAGTGGTACTGTGCAGTGTCTATATATACAGAACAAGGGCAGACACTGGGAATTACACCCAGCATACAGGACTAGAGAAGTGGTACTGTGCAGTGTCTATATATACTGTACAGAACAAGGGCAGACACTGGGATTTACACCCAGCATACAGGACCAGAGAAGTGGTACTGTGCAGTGTCTATATATACAGAACAAGGGCAGACACTGGGATTTACACCCAGTATACAGGACTAGAGGTCAGTTTACATAGAATAAGGCCAGATTCAGAGAACTGTTGTAATTCCCATTACTGACATTCAGTGTCGGACTGGAGTCCTTGGGCCCACCAGGGGAAATCATTCTTGGGGCCCACCCTTCTGCCACCATACTTATCTATGGTAACATTAATAAGGGTCCAGTAACACGGCGTGATATGGGGCAGTGTAGGGCTGCAAACGATTGCTAATCAGCAGGGCAGGATTATATAGAGATGTGCGGCCAACAACGATTTTTACAGCCGCACAAAAGATCAAATCAGCCGACTATGGGCCATTTGATCGCTTGTCAGCTGATCTCTGGCACTTTTACATGGGGCTTCCTAGGAGCGCTTGTTACCGATAATTGGCCGGTGTAATTGGGCTATAAGACAATTTTCTTTGCATGATAACACTGTATACTACTGTATGCTACCAATAGCACCAGTATATAAAGAGCAAATATCCCCACACATATTACTGCCATACTGTTACTGACCAAATCCTGTATACTGAGAGTGATATTACCAATAATACCAGTATACAAGGGGGAATTATTATCATCATACATATTACCGCCATACTGTTACTGACCAAATCCTGTATACCAATAATACCAGAATACAAGGGGGAAATATTACACCACACCACAACCATCACTACCATATTGTTACTGATCAAATCCAGTATACTGAGACCAATAAAACACAGTACCGGATTACAAGTGACAAATACCACCACATACTGACTAACACCACCACATACTGACTAATACCATCGCTGCTACTGAATAATCCTCCGTACATAGATCACTATCACCTCATCCAGTCATATAGAGGTGGACGCAGCTCTACACAGGCTCTATACACCATATACATTACAGTGCAGTTATATCAGGTGACTCACAGGGGACGTCTTCTCTAATCAGAGTTCTTCCCTCTTCTTCTTGTTCTTCTCCATCTGTCCTGGGCCGTTATGAGAACTTCTCCGAGCCACGAATCCACAGAATCTGCCAGACAAACAATATTAGGCTCCTCACTCTGTCACCATCCTCATCTCTATACACACTGCACATCTGAATTGGCCCCTTTACACCCTCATTTGGTGGGTAGCCCTGACTCTATGTATGTGTGTGTATGTATATATATATATATATGTATAAATATTATATAAAATATATATCCCTTATAGTATATGGTCCCCTCTGTGTAGACACTTTATAGATGGTCCTTTGTTCAGTCCTCCATATAGATGGCCCCCAGTGTTGTCCATGTCCCATATAGGTAGACCCCCTTATGTTGTCCATCCCCATATATATAGCCCCTCCATGTTGTCCTTCTTCAATATAGATAGCCCCCTCAAGTTGTCTATTCCCCCCCTATAGCCCCCTTATGTTGTCCATTCCCTCCTATAGCCCCCTCATGTTGTCCATCCCCCTATAGCCCCCTTATCTTGTCCATCCCCCTATAGCCCCCTTATCTTGTCCATCCCCCTATAGCCCCCTTATGTTGTCCATTCCCCCCCCATATAGCCCTCTTATGTTTTCCACCCCCTATAGCCCCCCTTATGTTGTCCACCCCCCTATAGCCCCCAGTGCTGTCCATCCCCCATGTAGCCCCCCTCATGCTGTCCATAACCCCCTAGCCCCCCTCATGCTGTCCATCCCCCCTGTAGCCCCCTCATGCTGTCCATCCCCCCGTAGCCCCCCTCATGCTGTCCACCCCCCTATAGCCCCCCATGCTGTCCATCCCCCCGTAGCCCCCCTCATGCTGTCCACCCCCCTATAGCCCCCTCATGCTGTCCATCCCCCCATAGCCCCCCTCATGCTGTCCATCCCCCCGTAGCCCCCCTCATGCTGTCCATCCCCCCGTAGTCCCCCTCATGCTGTCCATCCCCCCGTAGCCCCCCTCATGCTGTCCATCCCCCCTTAGCCCCCCTCATGCTGTCCATCCCCCCGTAGCCCCCCTCATGCTGTCCACCCCCCTATAGCCCCCTCATGCTGTCCATCCCCCCATAGCCCCCCCTCATGCTGTCCATCCCCCCGTAGCCCCCCTCATGCTGTCCATCCCCCCGTAGCCCCCCTCATGCTGTCCATCCCCCCGTAGCCCCCCCTCATGCTGTCCATAACCCCTGTAGCCCCCCTCATGCTGTCCATCCCCCCGTAGCCCCCCCTCATGCTGTCCATAACCCCTGTAGCCCCCTCATGCTGTCCATAACCCCGTAGCCCCCCTCATGCTGTCCATCCCCCCGTAGCCCCCCTCATGCTGTCCATAACCCCTGTAGCACCCTCATGCTGTCTATAACCCCCGTAGCCCCCCTCATGCTGTCCATCCCCCCGTAGCCCCCCTCATGCTGTCCATCCCCCCGTAGCCCCCCTCATGCTGTCAATAACCCCGTAGTGCCCCTTATGCTGGCCATCCCCCCTATAGCCCCCCTCATGCTGGCCATTCCCCCCTATAGCCCCCCTTATATTGTCCATCCCCCCTATAGCCCCCTCATGCTGGCCATTCCCCCTATAGCCCCCCTTATATTGTCCATCCCCCTATAGCCCCCAGTGATGTCCATCCCCCCCTATAGCCCCCAGTGATGTCCATCCCCCCCTATAGCCCCCAGTGATGTCCATCCCCCCCCCTATAGCCCCCAGTGATGTCCATTCCCCCCCCCCTATAGCCCCCAGTGATGTCCATCCCCCCCCTATAGCCCCCAGTGATGTCCATCCCCCCCCTATAGCCCCCAGTGATGTCCATCCCCCCCCCTATAGCCCCCAGTGATGTCCATCCCCCCCCCTATAGCCCCCAGTGATGTCCATCCCCCCCCTATAGCCCCCAGTGATGTCCATCCCCCCCCCTATAGCCCCCAGTGATGTCCATCCCCCCCCCCTATAGCCCCCAGTGATGTCCATCCCCCCCCCCGATAGCCCCCAGTGATGTCCATCCCCCCCCCCCTATAGCCCCCAGTGATGTCCATCCCCCCCCCCCCCCTATAGCCCCCAGTGATGTCCCCCTATGATAAAAAAAACAAAACAAAACCCAACTCACCTGTCACCACGCTCCGACGTCGGTCGCGGGCCTCTTCTTCTCTCTTCCCCGACAGACGAGAAGCTCCTGGTCCCGGGCAGCTCCGTCACCACTGAGCTCTGTGCGCGCCGCAGTGGCTGGGACTTCCGGTATGCGCTGCGTGTACCGGAAGTCCCAGCTGCCGCATCGCACACAGAGCTCAGTGGTGACGGAGCTGCCCGGGACCAGGAGCTGCGCATCTGTCAGGGGTTGCGGAGGTACGCTTCCGATTGACAGCGCAAGAAGCCTTAGGCTTCCCGCGCTGTCAATCACTCTTGGGACCGCAAGCAGCTTCTTGCTTGTGGTCCCAAGAGTGATTGACAGCGCGGGAAGCCTATGGCTTCTTGCGCTGTCAATCGGAAGACTGCCACATTTAACTGGAAGCGATCGCTTCCAGTTAAAAGGGTGAGGGGCGGCAGTCGGCGGCTGAGTGGGCCCCCTAGGAGCACGGGGGGCCCCGCTGGGCTTACTGGGTGGAGACCACATTGATGTGGTCTCCAGCCCTGAGTCCTTTGACTGGGGGGCGGGGCCTACTCCTGCTCGGGGCCCACCGGGGAAATCCCCGGTCCCCCGGTGGCCCAGTCCAACACTGCTGACATTCATAGGGATTTATAATGCTCAGTCAGGACTTGTGGCCATAATAGGGACGCAAAAGTGAAGCAGTATTTGGCTATGTTCACACACAGTATTTTTGCGCAATATTTTGCTCAGTATTTTGCAACCAAAAACTGAAATGGATTGAAAACACAGAAAGGCTATAATAATTAATAATTGTTTATTTGTATAGCGCACACAGATTCCGCAGCACTTCTCCTATCTGTATGTTTTAGGGTGTGGGAGGAAACCGGAGTAGGGGGAGGAAACCCACGCAAACACAGAGAGAACATACAAACTCTTTGTAGATGTTGCCCTTGAAGGGATATGAACCCAGGACTCCAGCGCTGCAAGGCTAAAGGCGATGTTCACACACTGGTGAAATTTAGTAGATGGTCACCATTTAATGGAAAATAACATCCGGTATTTCAAAACAACGGTAATTATTTGCTGTTAAATGGTTTACATCCACTAAATTTCGACAGTGTGTGAACATAGCCTTTCTGTGTTTTCAATTCACTCCTGGTTTTGGTACTGTGTGAGAACATAGCCTTACCTAGATTCAAGCTTTTCTGCTGCTTGAGGCAAGAACTGAAATGGACCAACTTCCTCAGTATAAGTATACAAGAAAAACGTAATCTAAAAAAAAAAAAAAGGTTTAATGTTAAAAAAAATAGTAAAATATTAGAAAAGCTGTGTAAACAGGGTTATAGTTGTATTCACAGTCCCGTGTTTTGAGACTCGTACTCGGACTCTTTTTTGCATATTTAAATTTATAGGGGGCAATGTATCAGTGGAGACTCTTGAGTGAGTACTCCATTGGATTTTTTGTCACTGATCTCCCTGAGCTCAGTGATTGTTGTGTTTTGTTGGTTCATTTTTTATTGCCCACATTAGCCAAAATCCTACTCCACATTGATGAGGGGCAACTACCCCGAAACAGCTGTCTGTGGATGGATGCCTGGCTTTGGTAATCCCTTGTAATGTCGCAATACTCGCCACAGACTTAGACTTTGACGCAATAGGGGCCATCCTGGTATTTCCCTATTTATGTTCCAATACTTACAACCAAGTGGAACTTAATGGGCTATGTATGAGGGTGGTTTGGTGATCTCCCCACTAGGCGACACCCCTTGGCAACAGGCTTTCCTTCTCTGGAGAGAGGGATATCTTTCCTGTGTTTTAAGACTTGTAACTGAGGCTCCACAGACCTTTTTTTGCATAAATTTATAGGGGGCAATGTAAGAGTGGTGACTCTTGAGTGAGTACTCCATTGGATCATCCTGAACTCAGTGATTGCTGTGTTTTATAGTTATATTCAGAGTGATGTATAGAATAAAGATAATCTGTCGCATTGCGTGAACACAGAACCCCATTTTTTCCACTTTTACCCCATAAATAATATTTTGGGGGTTTTGTCATATTTTTTATGTTAGAATGAAAGGATTCATTACAAAGTACTTGTTCCTGAAAAAAAAGCCTTTACATGGTCCTGTGAATGGAGAAGTAAAAGAGTTGTAGCTCTTAGAAGGCGAGGGGAAAAAAAACTAAAACACAGATATGAAAATTGGTGCCTGGTAGAGATGAGCAAACCGGGTTTGGGTTCGAGTTGATCCGAACCCGAACGTTTGGCATTTGATTAGCGGTGGCTGCTGAAGTTGGATAAAGCCCTAAGGCTATGTGTAAAACATGGATATAGTCATTGGCTGTATCCATGTTTTCCAGACAACCTTAGAGCTTTATCCAAGTTCAGCAGCCACCACTAATCAAATACCGAACGTTCGGGTTCAGATGGACTCGAACCCGAACCCGGTTCGCTCATCTCTAGTGCCTGGTCATTTAAGCCTTCCTGTTGTTATGATTTTCAAAATCAGCAGTAGATGTGATATAAAGCAAGTTTGTACAGTTACATTCTTTTTTTTTTTTTGTTATCATGCTGTAAAACAAAGATGAACTTAGCAGAAATCCAGGTCCAGTCCATGCTCGGACTGGCCCACAGGGAAAGAGGAATCCCCCGGTGGGCCCTACCCCCTGGTGGGCCCCTGGCAGGAGGTGGGCCTCCTAGTCTGACTCTTTCTACTAGAGAATAAAAACACTTTCTATGCTATAGAATCAAAGACAAATATATATAAGGTACCACCTGTCTTCTTGACCTAACAGCATCTAATAGTGTCAGCAGTTTGGAACACGAATTACAGCTGACAGAAGTCTTGTAACAAATGATAGGCAGGCAGTGGAGTGAAGGAAGATAATAAAGAAACTATACTCACCAGTCCCCGTGCCCCTGGATCGCCCTCTCTCCCACAGTTGCTGGAAATCATTTTCAGTCATTTTCAACCAGGTTCTCTGTATGTCACGGCCCCAGCTCAATGTCACATACTCGGCTGATGGATTGCCTGCTCAGCCAGTCAATGACTGCAGCGGTGTCCATCCTACTAAAAACATTCTACTAAAAACCCTCAAGCCTTTCAGTACTTATGAGCTGCTGTATGTCCTGCAGTAAGTGATGTATTCTTTCCAGTCTGACACATTGCTCTCTGCTGCCACCTCTGTCCATGTCAGGAACTTACT
This sequence comes from Dendropsophus ebraccatus, assembly GCF_027789765.1. Lineage (NCBI taxonomy): Eukaryota > Metazoa > Chordata > Amphibia > Anura > Hylidae > Dendropsophus > Dendropsophus ebraccatus. Next base: position 41,205,814 of record NC_091462.1, on the reverse strand, counting down.
TTGGACAATTCCTGACATGGACGGAGATGGCAGCTGATATCACTGTCAGACTGGAAAGAATACACCACTTCCTGCTGAACATACAGTAGCTAATAAGTACTGGAAGACTGGAGATTTTTTTTGATAGAAGGAAGTTACAAATTTCTGGCACCAATTTATTTGAAAGAAATGTTTTTCTTTATTAAAGTACCCCTTTAATACTGTGGACTATTTTTTTTTTAGGGTAGCTTCACACACCGTATTGCAGTGGATTTTCTGCATTAAATCTGCACCATCGAATCTGCTGCAGATCCTGTACGTGTGAACGCACCCTTAAACAGCTTGACAACCCTTAATGTATAGTCAATGCAGTTTCTCCATTTATTAATCAATCAGGTGATCACCAATTTCCTATGAAAGCCTGGAAATGTAGTTTTACATGTCACCCATCCAGGTAGGGATCCCCTCCTTCTCTATTATTTTTAACAGCTTTATGTATAATACTCTTTGGCGGTCCTTTCCACATACAATTAAATTAGATTGTCAGCTGTCTCCTTCATGTTAACAAATCCGCCATATATAACTGTATAGCAATGAACCACAAGTGTCGCTCCAAAAAGTTGGGAGGTATGGAGCAGGGCCGTTTCTAGAGGCGGGCGGGCCGGGCAACCGCACGGGGCGCCGACAGCTAGGGGGCGCTGGTGGCACCTCCCCCCCCCCCGGACTTCACTTAGCTGCGCGCACCCCCGGCCGCCCGCCCGCTAGCTAGCTCGCCCCGTCACCTGGCAAGACTGCCCTCCGCACTGGACCGCCCGTAGCTCCGCCCCCGGACTGCCTGGACCTCTGCCTCAGGACCGCCTGTAGCTCTGCCCCCACACTGCCTGGACCTCCGCCCCTGGACCGCCCGTATCTCCGCCCCTGCACCGCTCCGACCCAGCCGAGCCATCTGCACCTGCAGACATCTTCTCCCTCCAGCAGCGCAATGACGTCATATACCTGCGTTTGCTGGAGAGAGATGTGTGCAGGGGTGGCAGTGGCGGCCTGCTCCTCGCAGGCTGCAGAAGAAGAGAAGGGGAGAGAGGGACCTCTATGCCAGAATAAGGTGAGTATAATTTTTTTTTTTTTTGTGTGTGTGTGTGTTTGGCAATGCAGGGGAAGCAGAGGGGATTATTACTATTGGAGGGGGGGGGGCAGCACAGGCACTGACATACAGCATCCTGTATGTCAGTATAATGGAGGTAACCCAGCTTTCCCAGCATCCTGTATCTCAGTATAATGGAGGTAACCCAGCTTTCCCAGCATCCTGTATGTCAGTATAATGGAGGTCACACAGCTTTCCCAGCATCCTGTATGTCAGTGTAATGGAGGTCACACAGCATTCTAAGTATCCTGTATGTCAGTATAATGGAGGTCACACAGCTTTCCCAGTATCCTGTATGTCAGTATAATGGAGGTCACATAGCTTTCCTAGCATCCTGTATGTCAGTGTGTAAAGGAGGTCACACAGCTTTCCCAGCATCCTGTATGTCAGTGTGTAATGGAGGTCACACAGCTTTCCAGCATCTTGTATGTCAGTGTAATGGAGGTCACCCAGCTTTCCCAGTATCCTGTATGTCAGTGTAATGGAGGTCACGCCTTGCAGACTTTACTGCACCAAGCAGCAGAATTACTATAGTTTAGGAGCCTATAGGAGGGAAAAGGAAAGGAAGTTGCTGGATAAGTGCAAAGCCTGAGATGTTTGTCTGGCAGGTTCTGAAGAGACGAATTGTAGCTGCAAGAAATCATCATGGTGGTCCAGTTGGAGAGGAAAAGGAAAAGGGTGCCGCAGACAGGGGCGCCGCAATGATGAGGCGACCTGAATCGTCTGCCTCAGGCGGCGCCACCAGCTATCTTCATGGGGGCGGCATTCAGTGGCAGATTATAATATGAGCGGTTCGGGCGGCCGCCCACATTATAATCCGTCACTGACTGTACCCAGGGCCGCTTTAACCAGAGGGCACATGGTGCACGTGCACCGGGCCCACTGGTTAAAGGGGCCCCCCCGAGCAGGCCGGCCGTTGCTATGTGCGACCAGTGCGGTCGCACAGGGCTCCGGCCACCAGCCTGTCAGGGGGGAGCGCCATGGATGGGTAATCTACTTACCCCTCCATGGCGCCCCCTGCAGGGCCCCCCCGTCCGCCGCTGCCCCCGTCCGCTGCTGCTGCGGCGCTTCAGCGCTGCAGCAGCAGCGACACTGACAGAGAGAGAGCCATTGGCTCCCTCCCTGTCAGTCACTCACTCTTGTGGCCGCACTTCCTGCGGTCACAAGAGGCCGCACTCTCCCTCTAGCGCCCGACGTCACTGGAGCGTCGGCGCGAGGGTAAGGGGAGTGCAGCCTCTTGTGACTGCAGGAAGTGCGGCCACAGGAGGGAAGAGAAGAGGAACGCGTGGACCCAGGTGAGTAACAGTGTTTGTTTTTTTCAATGTTATATGGGAGGGGGAGCTATATACTATTGGGGAGCACAGGGGGCTATATACTATGGGGGAGAACAGGGGGCTATATACTATGGGGGAGAACGGGGGCTATATACTATTGGGGAGCACAGGGGGGCTATATACTATGGGGGAGAACGGGGGCTATATACTATTGGGGAGCACAGGGGGGCTATATACTATGGGGGAGAACGGGGGCTATATACTATTGGGGAGCACAGGGGGCTATATACTATGGGGGAGAACGGGGGCTATATACTATGGGGAGCACAGGGGAGCTATATACTATGGGGGGGCACAGGGTTCTATATACTATGGGGGAGCACAGGGGAGCTATATACTATTGGGGAGCACAGGGGGCTATATACTATGGGGGAGCACAGGGGGCTATATACTATGGGGGAGCACAGGGGAGCTATATACTATGGGGGAGCACAGGGGGCTATACACTATGGGGGAGCACAGGGGAGCTATATACTATTGGGGAGCACAGGGGAGCTATATACTATTGGGAAGCACAGGGGGCTATATACTATTGGGGAGCACAGGGGAGCTATATACTATGGGGGAGCACAGGGGAGCTATATACTTTGGGGGAGCACAGGGGGCTATATACTATGGGGGAGCACAGGGGAGCTATATACTATGGGGGAGCACAGGGGAGCTATATACTATGGGGAGCACAGGGGGCTATATACTACTGGGGAGCACAGGGGGCTATATACTATGGGGGAGCACAGGGGGCTATATACTATGGGGGAGCACAGGGGGTTATATACTATTGGGGAGCACAGGTTAGCTATATACTATTGGGGAGCACAGGGGCTATATACTATTGGGGAGCACAGGGGAGCTATATACTATTGGGGAGCACAGGGGTCTATATACTATGGGGGAGAGCACAGGGGGCTATATATTATGGAGAGCACAGGGGGGCTATATACTATTGAGGGGGAGCACAGGGGGGCTATATACTATTGGGGGAGAGCACAGGGGGGCTATATACTATTGTGGGAGAGCACAGGGGGGCTATATACTATTGGGGGAGAGCACAGGGGGCTATATACTATTGTGGGAGAGCACAGGGGGGCTATATACTATTGTGGGAGAGCACAGGGGGGCTATATACTATTGTGGGAGAGCATAGGGGGGCTATATACTATTGGGGGAGAGCACAGGGGGGCTATATACTATTGTGGGTGAGCACAGGGGGCTATATACTACTGGGGAGAGTGCACAGGGGGGCTATATACTAATGGGGGAGCGCACAGGAGGGCTGTATATAACTGGAGGAGCACATGAGGGTCTATATACTACAGGGACACCTTAAAACTATGGAGGCACAGAGGGGTGTAACTATGTAGGGGTACAGAGGGGTGTAACTACTGTATAGGGGTACAAGGGACCTAACTACTGTATGTGTTGGAGCCTAAAATATTTGTCTGGCAGATTCTGGAGAGAAGATTCACAGCCAGGAGAAGACTTCAAGGTGGCCCAGGCTGGATGGAGAGAAAAAGAAAAGGTGACAGACTCTGATCGGAGAAGACGCCTCCGGTGAGTCACTGGATGTAACTTCACTCTGTTATAGGCTTGTACTGATAGGGGTCATGGTGTGGCGGTATTATGTAATGGTATCAATGGTGATATCTTTCTGTTTTGTTTAGTGCAGTTTTTATGTAATATGTAATCACTGAATGGTGGAAATAGTGTTATAAGGTAACTACTGTATGTATTGGGGCTCTTGATACAGTGTGGGGGCAAATTCAGTACATTATACAATGTGCAGAAAGGTAAGGGGGGGCCCACTCTTGAGGGCTGTGCACTGGGCCCACCAATGTATTAAAACGGCCCTGACTGTACCATGTACTGGAGCCCCCCCGCCCCCGGGCAGTATCTGTAATGAGATGCTGTGAGCGGGGGAGACTGTATTCATAAGCGCCGCGCTGTACTAAATCAGCCGCGCGGTGCTGATACTACAGCGCGGCGCTTATGAATACAGTCTCCCCCGCTCACAGCATCTCATTACAGATACTTCCCGGGGGCGGGGGGGCTCCAGTACATGCATTCCACGTCCGTGATCCGTCAGGATCACGGAACGTGGGAATGCAGCCTTAGTCCCCCGGCTGATGTGCGGCTGCCCGGGGTGTCCCGTCCTGTCCCCGGCAGCGCGCGCATCAGAGAGCTCCCCGTGCGCCGGAAGTCACAGGCACAGGCGCACGGGGAGCTCTGTGATGCGCGCGCTGCCGGGGACAGGACGGGACACCCCGGGCAGCCGCACATCAGCCGGGACCAGACCAGAGAGGCTCGACGGGGGAACGGAGGGCAGGTGAGTTGTGTGCTGTTTTTTGTTTTTGTTTTATCTGCTGTGCAGGGGGGGGGGAGAGGGGGACCATCTATAAGGTAGGGGGGGAAGGGGGCCATCTATAAGGGAGGGGGGAAAGAGGGGGACGATCTATAAGGGAGGGGGGAAAGAGGGGGACGATCTATAAGGGGGGGGACCATCTATAAGGGAGGGGGAGAGGGAAGAGGGGGACCATCTATAGGGGGGGCCATCTATAAGGGAGGGGGGAAAGAGGGGGACCATCTATAAGGGGGGGGCCATCTATAAGGGAGGGGGGAAAGAGGGGGACCATCTATAAGGGGGGGACCATCTATAAGGGAGGGGCGGGAGGGGGACCGTCTATAAGAGGGGGACCATGTATAAGGGGGAGAGGGGGACCATCTATAAGGGAGGGGGAAAGAGGGGGACCATCTATAAGGGGGCATCTATAAGGGAGGGGGGAGAGGGGGACCATGTATAAGGGGGGGAGGGGGACCATCTATAAGGGAGAGGGGACCATCTATAAGGGAGGGGGAGAGAGGGAAGAGGGGGACCATCTATAAGGGGGGGGGGAAGAGGGGGACCATCTATAAGGGGGGGGGAGAGGGGGACCATCTATAAGGGGGGAGAGAGGGAAGAGGGGGACCAACTATAAGGGGGGGGGGGAAGAGGGGGACCATCTATAAGGGGGGAAGAGGGGGACCATCTATAAGGGAGGGGAAAGAGGGGGACCATCTATAAGGGAGGGGGGAGAGGGGGACCATCTATAAGGGAGGGGGGAGAGGGGGACCATCTATAAGGGGGGGAGAGGGGGACCATCTATAAGGGAGAGGGGACCATCTATAAGGGGGGGAAGAGGGGGACCATCTATAAGGGGGGAAGAGGGGGACCATCTATAAGGGGGGAAGAGGGGGACCATCTCCTAAAAGATCAGCACCCTCCTCTCCTGACATCCTCTGTGCTGCTGGGACCTCTCCTATAGGATTAGCCCCCTCCTCTCGTGACATCCTCTGTGCTGCTGGGACCTCTCCTATAAAGTCAGCCTCCTCCTCTCCTGTCATTCTATAGTTCGCCTCGGGCAGCAGAGAGGCTAGAATCACCCCTGGCCGCAGATTAAAGAAAACAGCACCTGTGAGTCCCTGTATGATGATTTTGTATTCAGTTGAACATACCGTATACCATAATACACACACTGCTTCTTCCGAATAACCAGAATCCTGATAAAAGCCCCCATTCCTTTTCCAGGGCTGAATTGAGTGTGTGTGTGTGTGTGTGTGTGTGTGGGGGGGGGGGGGGGGGGGGGGTTATCAAGATTCGCCCTGTTGCCAAAATTATCTAGAAACTGCCCTGGTATGGAGGAAGGGCTGACTGCAAAGCATTATGGGGAAGTTTGATGTCCTGTGTTTTCAGTCGTCATCATCATCATTTTCATCATTATCATAAACGTTACAGTAATGGAGCAGCTTTATCAACCTGTCAGAGAAAAAACACGGTCTGATTTGCCCATAGCAACCAATCACAGCTCACCTTTCATGTCTTAAGAAGGTCTTATAAAATTAAAGCTGAGCTCTGATTGGTTGCTATGGGCAAGTTAGACTGTCTAAATTGTGCATGGCAACCAATCACAGTTCAGCTTATATTTTACCAGAGTAATTTGAAAAACAAAAGCTGAGCTGTGATTGGTTGCTATGGGCCGCATCAAACCTTATTATTTAGTGTTCTTAGTGTGGCCTAACCATAAGCTGTGTGCTTGGTCACAAGTGTGTTTAGTGACCTCTGCAGTAAAGCGCATCGCCAGTCATTAATGGGTTAATGCTTCAGATGTGTTTACCTGCAGTAACCATGGAAACCATGCACTGTGATGACAAGCGCTTATGTCATAAAGAAGTTTCCATAAAGCAATGCACAGCGCCCTTATCAGTGCCATCTTGGATGCGCCAGAGGACCTTGAGCTTGACTACTTTACTGCCCCCTATCCTTGATGTAATTTGGAGGTTCTAGCAGGGAAAAAGGGGTGGTCTACTTTAGACTACCCCTTTATCGAGTCTCCACCTTCTACAGAAGTGGACCTGGATCTGTGAAGGAGAAGAGATACAGCCGTCTAGCCATCAATAAGGTGACAGATATTGCAGCCAGATCTCTCTCACATACAGTTTATTATATTTATAATATGGTTTTACCCTCTAAGCCCAGGGGAGGGGCAACTCTCCAGCCATGGCTCCCTCGAGGTTTCCCCCACAGGGGGTTTTTCCTCGCCTGAGTGCTGGAGGGTCACTCTTTGTGAGTCGGGGGTCTGCCATTTTCAGTGTCATGTAATTTTAAATAAAATTGGGACCCTTTGACATCTGATTACAATGTGTTGTGTCTTTATTTTGCGTTCTTTGGTTTACCTTATTATGCTTGGGAGTTGGAGATCCATCACATATTGCAGTCATAAAGCTGGACATCTGCCTGCTACACAGATCTATCACCTGCACAATGAGTGGAAGTATGATGGAGCCGTGGCTACTAGAACTCCTGCATGTATGTGCGCATCCCTGGATTGAAGGCACACTGAAATCTTGAAGAAAAAACATGCATCGCAAGGTTTATACCAACATCTGCAAGGTTTGTCAAAAGGTTTTTTCAAGTGACAGGGTCACACCAATGATAGCAACATGGACACCACCAAAAATATACATCATATATACACAACCCAGTGGCTCTTGTGTGTGTGGGCAGCATGAGGGGCAAGGCAAGGTATTGCGCCCACCACAATCATACACGCAGGTGTGGCCTAGGTAGTTGCCCCTTCCCCCTGCAAAATCCACATGATAGGGGACATCAAGCTGATTGGTGGGGGGTCCCAGTGGTCACGAGAATGTGAGGAACGTGTCCCCCTCAAATAAACAGTGGGGACAGTGCTCCATTAATTCTCTATAGGTCTTGTTATCCCTTATCCTGTGAATAACTTTGGGAGAGGGGTATGGTCTCATGTACTATATGGCTGGACCCAGTCTAGGGTTTTTTCAGAAATATGGCATATGGCATTTTGGGGGTTCAAAAACGCAAAGACTAGATGAAAAGCGAAACGCAATACCCATAGAACATTTTTCTGCTATTTTTTTTGTTTTTGTGAAATCATAGCAGGCAGTGTGTTTGGTGTTTTGCCACAGACTTCTATAGGGGGGAATATTGTCATGTCTATATGGAAATTACTGTTTTTTCCCCAGTTCTTCAACAGCAAACCTGGAATCACATGATAAAGAATCACATGATTTGTACTGAAAAAAAAAAACCCAGTTTAAAACGCTAATTTACACTAAAATGAGAAAATGAGAGAAATAGTGCCTGAAAAAAACACCAAAAAGCAGGAAAATGTGCAACAGTCTTATTCTTGGTTCAGATTTGTAGTGAATTCAGTAGAATTAAATGGGTACTTTAAATGGGATTTTTTTCTTTCAAATCAGCTGGTGTCTGAAAGCTATAAAGATTTGTATTTCACTTTTATTTAAAAATCCAGTACTTATCAGGTGCTGTATGTCCTGCAGGAAGTGGTGTATTCTCTCCAGTCTGACACAGTGCTCTCTGCTGCCACCTCTGTTCGTGACATAAACTGTCCAGAGCAGGAGAGAATTTCTATGGGGATTTCCTACTGCTCTGGACAGTTCCTGTCATGGACAGAGGTGGCAGCAGAGACTGTGTACTGTGTCAGCCTGGAAAGAATACAGCACTTCATGCAGAACATGTGCAGAACATACAGCAGCTGATAAGTACTAAAAGACTTTTAAATAGTAATTTACAAATCTATCTAACTTTCAGACACCAGTTGGTTTGAGAAGAAAAAAAGTTTTTTTGCCAGAGTACCTCTTTAAATTAAATAAAAAAGTCAATTAGCTTGACAGTGGAAACTTAGGGCCCTTTTACACAGAAAGATTATCTGACAGATTATCTGCCAAAGATTTGAAGCCAAAGCCAGGAACAGACTATAAACAGAGATCAGGTCATAAAGGAAAGCCTGAGATTTCTCCTCTTTTCAATTCCATTCCTGGCTTTGGCTTCAAATCTTTGCCAGATAATCTGTCAGATAATCTTTCTGTGTAAAAGGTCCCTTAAACTAGGCAGTTTAAAAAAGCACCATATTAAGGTCTCGTTTTTACTCTTTTCGCTCCCTGACAGATACCTTCCCATATAGTTATGATGGACTCCACTTATACCATCTGTTCTACATGGACTCCCATAGACTCGTACTGCAATACCTCCTGTTCTTGCTTTTTGTCCCCCAGGGGGACTTCAAATTAATATATGTGTAAAAAGGAAAAAAAAAGTTGTCTGTTTTTTTTTTGTTTTTTGTTTTTTTTTATAAAAAAATCCTCCCCTAATAAAAGTTTAAATTACCCCCCACCCTTCCTGTTTTTGAATAAAAATGAATAAATAAACATATTTGCGTAATCTTTTGAGCTATTTAATTATGACATTCCTGATCTCGCACGGTAAACAGTGCAAAAAAAATGCCAGAGTGCAAAATTGCACATTTTTGGTTACATCAAATCAAAATGTAGGTGACAAAATGCAAGCTCTGTGGCATCTTAAACATGAGGAGGAAAAAACAAAAGAACAAAAATGAAAATTGCCTCAGTCCTTAAGGGGTCAAGGAAGCGCTATGAGGGCACGGGAACGGGTAAGTATAGTTTCGTTATTATGTTCCCGTACCCCCCACCCCTGCCTGCCTGAGATTTATCAGTTTAATAGGACTTCTCCTTTCAAAAAACTTATGTGCAGGTTATGCTCTTTGCATAGAGTGACTGACAAGTTACTAGCAGTGAGCTAGCATTGCTGGTCACATACACAGCTCTGTGCAAAGTCACTATAGTAATGTGAAAGGTTTAGCGCCGGTTATATCTGGTATATGTAGTGTGAACCCAGCCTAAAACGGAAAAAAAAACCAGGCTGCAAAAAGGCAATGTGAACCCAGCTGAAGGCAGTCATGTGGCTCTCTGTAGTGGTTGGAATTCCTGTGTTAAGTCATTTTTTTTTTCAACTAGAAAAATCTGCCTTCAGGAGACTGGACCTGGATACAAGTAAGTATAGCTTTGTTTTTCAGCATGATAACTGAAAAAAATTATGTAAATTACAAACTTGCTTTATATCACATCTAGTGATTTAGATTTTGAAAGTTATGACAGAAAGACTTTTAAAGCCAAGATGAATATAAGATAGCAACTAAATATGAAATAGATAAAAGCTGGAAAAAATACCCTGTTTACTAGTCCCAGATATACTGTATGGGTGCGTTCACACCTACAGGATCTGTAGCAGATCTGCAGCAGATTTGATGCCGTGTTCAGTTATTTAAATGAAATCTGCTGCAGAAAATCAGATCCTGTAGGTGTGAACGCACCATATAAGTCAGGCATGTCCAAAGTCCGTCTGGAGGGCCATTTGCGGCCCGCATTCCGAACTTTTACGGCCCCCCAGGTATCCAGCTTGCTATTATCTGCCTGTGTTATAAAGCATATAGCATGTAGCATGTAAAATGGTCGACCCTCGCACATGTTCACTTCATCAAATTTGGCACTCTTCGAAAAAAGTTTGGACATGCCTGATATAAGTGAAATATTAAATGGATACAAGGTATATATGTATAATAAGAAAGTGTGTTACATCTCTTCACATCAGGTTTTGCTCACTGTTTACTGGGTATGGGTGGGTTCACACTACGGAATCTGCACGGATAAGTTCCGGCAGATTCTGTGGCTCAGACCTGTTCATGGAGGTGCGCATATCCGGAGGCTTCATAGACACCATTCTATGGTCTGGCCGATTCCACTGTCCGAATAGAGAATAGACATGTCAGTTCTTTCAGTGGAAGGCGGAATCCGTCCAGCTATAGAATGGTGTCTATGGAGCGGATACGAGCGATGGAATCTGCTGGAACTTATCCGCACGGATTCCGTAGTGTTAACCCGGCCTATGTTGGGAAAGTTTTGGACATATTTGCTATGTAGTGTCTTTTGGCTAGAAAAAGAAAGTAGGGGAACATGGATGTAATAAAATATACCGCCACCTTCCAGAGATCCACCACTATTTGTTGATTTTAACTGATTATAAAATGTACCTGCCCTTTTGCTTGTGCATTACGGCTGATTTTGATACATTTGGTGCACAGTGTATGGCAGCATAGTATTAGGAGTACAGTGTATGGGGGTATGATATTAGTGCACAGTGTATAGCAGCACTGTATTATAGGCAGAGTATATTGGGGTATTATATTGGTGCAGTGTATGGCAGCATTGTGTTAGGGGCACAGTATATGGGGGTATTATACTGGAGTACAGTGTATAGCAGCACTGTATTAGTGGCACAGTATATTGGAGCATTATATTGGTGCACAGTGTATAGCAGCACTGTATTATAGGCACAGTATTTTGGAGTATTATATTGGTGCACAGTGTATGGCAGCACTGTATTAGGGGCACAGTATATGGGGGTATTATATTGGTGCAGTGTATGGCAGCATTGTATTAGGGGCACATTATATGGGGGTATTATACTGGAGTACAGTGTATAGCAGCACTGTATTAGGAGCACAGTATATGGGAGCATTATATTGGTGCACAGTGTATAGCAGCACTGTATTATAGGCACAGTATATTAGGGTATTATATTGGTGCAGTGTATGGCAGCATTGTATTAGGGGCACAGTATATGGGAGCATTATATTGGTGCACAGTGTATGGCAGCACTGTATTAGGGGCACAGTATATGGGGGTATTATATTGGTGTAGTGTATGGCAGCATTGTATTAGGGGCACAGTATATGGGAGTATTATATTGGTACACAGTGTATGGCAGCATTGTATTAGGGGCACAGTATATGGGAGTATTATATTGGTGCACAGTGTATAGCAGCATTGTATTAGGGGCACAGTATATGGGGGTATTATATTGGTGCACAGTGTATGGCAGCGCTGTATTAGGGGCACAGTATATTGGGGTATTATATTGGTGCAGTGTATGGCAGCATTGTATTAGGGGCACAGTCTATGGGGGTATTATATTGGTGCAGTGTATGGCAGTATTGTATTAGGGGCACAGTATATGGGAGTATTATATTGGTGCAGTGTATGGCAGCATTGTATTAGGGGCACAGTATATGGGGGTATTATATTGGTGCACAGTGTATGGCAGCATTGTATTAGGGGCACAGTATATGGGAGTATTAAACTGGAGTACAGTGTATGGCAGCGCTGTAGTAGGGGCACAGTATATGGGGGTATTATATTGGTGCAGTGTATGGCAGCACTGTATTAGGGCACAGTATATTGGGGGTATTATATTGGTGCACAGTGTATGGCAGCATTGTATTAGGGGCACAGTATATGGGAGTATTATATTGGTGTAGTGTATGGCAGCATTGTATTAGGGGCACAGTATATGGGAGTATTATATTGGTACACAGTGTATGGCAGCATTGTATTAGGGGCACAGTATATGGGAGTATTATATTGGTGCACAGTGTATAGCAGCATTGTATTAGGGGCACAGTATATGGGGGTATTATATTGGTGCACAGTGTATGGCAGCGCTGTATTAGGGGCACAGTATATTGGGGTATTATATTGGTGCAGTGTATGGCAGCATTGTATTAGGGGCACAGTATATGGGAGTATTATATTGGTGCACAGTGTATGGCAGCATTGTATTAGGGGCACAGTATATGGGAGTATTATATTGGTGCACAGTGTATGGCAGCATTGTATTAGGGGAACAGTATATGGGAGTATTATATTGGTGCAGTGTATGGCAGCACTGTATTAGGGGCACAGTATATAGGGGTATTATATTGGTGCAGTGTATGGCAGCATTGTATTAGGGGCACAGTATATGGGAGTATTATATTGGTGCACAGTGTATGTGAGCATTGTATTAGGGGCACAGTATATGGTAGTATTATATTGGTGCACAGTGTATGGCAGCATTGTATTAGGGGCACAGTATATGGGGGTATTATATTGGTGCACAGTGTATGGCAGCATTGTATTAGGGGCACAGTATATGGGAGTATTATACTGGAGTACAGTGTATGGCAGCATTGTATTAGGGGCACAGTATATGGGGGTATTATATTGGTGCACAGTGTATGGCAGCGCTGTAGTAGGGGCACAGTATATTGGAGTATTATATTGGTGCACAGTGTATGGCAGTATTGTATTAGGGGCACAGTATATTGGAGTATTATATTGGTGCACACTGTATGGCAGCATTGTATTAGGGGCACAGTATATGGGGGTATTATATTGGTGCAGTGTATGGCAGCATTGTATTAGGGGCACAGTATATGGGGGTATTATATTGGTGCACAGTGTATGGCAGCGCTGTAGTAAGGGCACAGTATATTGGAGTATTATATTGGTGCACAGTGTATGGCAGCATTGTATTAGGGGCACAGTATATTGGAGTATTATATTGGTGCACAGTGTATGGCAGCATTGTATTAGGGGCACAGTATATTGGAGTATTATATTGGTGCACACTGTATGGCAGCATTGGATTAGGGGCACAGTATATGGGGGTATTATATTGGTGCACAGTGTATGGTAGCATTGTATTAGGGGCACAGTATATGGGGGTATTATAATGGTGCACAGTGTATGGCAGCGCTGTAGTAGGGGCACAGTATATTGGAGTATTATATTGGTGCACCGTGTATGGCAGCATTGTATTAGGGGCACAGTTTATGGGGGTATTATATTGGTGCACAGTGTATGGCAGCATTGTATTAGGGGCACAGTATATGGTGGTATTATATTGGTGCAGTGTATGGCAGCATTGTATTAGGGGCACAGTACATGGGAGTATTATATTGGTGCACAGTGTATGGCAGCGCTGTAGTAGGGGCACAGTATATGGGGGTACTATATTGGTGCACAGTGTATGGCAGCACTGTATTAGGGGCACAGTATATGGGAGTATTATATTGGTGCACAGTGTATGGCAGCGTTGTATTAGGGGCACAGTATATGGGAGTATTATATTGGTGCACAGTGTATGGCAGCGCTGTAGTAGGGGCACAGTATATGTGAGTATTATATTGGTGCACAGTGTATGGCAGCGCTGTAGTAGGGGCACAGTATATGTGAGTATTATATTGGTGCACAGTGTATGGCAGCATTATATTAGGGGCACAGTATATGGGAGTATTATATTGGTGCACAGTGTATGGCAGCGCTGTAGTAGGGGCACAGTATATGGGAGTATTATATTGGAGTGTAGTGTATGGCAGCGCTGTAGTAGGGGCACAGTATATGGGGTATTATACTGGAGTACAGTGTATAGCAGCACTGTATTAGGGGCACAGTATATTGGAGTATTATATTGGTGCACAGTGTATGGCAGCATTGTATTAGGGGCACAGTATATGGGGGTATTATATTGGTGCACAGTGTATGGCAGCGCTGTAGTAGGGGCACAGTATATGGGAGTATTATATTGGAGTGTAGTGTATGGCAGCGCTGTAGTAGGGGCACAGTATATGGGGTATTATACTGGAGTACAGTGTATAGCAGCATTGTATTAGGGGCACAGTATATTGGAGTATTATATTGGTGCACAGTGTATGGCAGCACTGTATTAGGGGCACAGTATATGTGAGTATTATATTGGTGCACAGTGTATGGCAGCACTGTATTAGGGGCACAGTATATTGGGGTATTATATTGGTGCACAGTGTATGGCAGTGCTGTAGTAGGGGCACAGTATTTGGGAGCTGCATAGCTGATAAGCAGCTGGAAGAGGTCATGTCATCATGTCGTCTGGGCCAAATAGAGCAAAATGTAGGGAACAAATGTAAAGTGTAAAGAATGACTCAGATGAGAGATGTCACCTGTGAGTGACTGGATGTAAATATCAGTCCTGCCTCTGACTGCATGTGATCAGTGCTGTAGTCCCCTGTATGATGTGCAGTAACATTAGGTCCAGCACCTGTACAGATGTAGCGAGCACCAACTTTGCACAGTACTGACAGGAATCCTTGAGAAGCGCGCCCCCGCGCACATGCGCGTCCACAGCGCCACAGCCGCAGCCTCGACGAGTCCCAGCGCGCATGCTCAGGATCCCGAAACGTTCTCCACGGGAAAAGGGGGAGTGGGGGCGCGGCGTGGGAATGGTCACGCCCACATTCGGCAGGAAGGGTGGCGCTGGGCGACGGGTGCCAGGCAGGCGTGTCATCGCGTTAAACTGCGGAGCATGGGATGTGTATGAGGGTCCCCCCTCCATAACAACAACCCCCCCTCTCCTCCCGGCCCGGTGGTATCGTCCCTGAATAGCGACACCGCCGCTTCTCCCTCCCTGTGAGGCCTGGGACAGCTCCGGCGGCGATAGTGGGAGGACAGAGGCAGCATGTCGCGATCCGTGCTGCAGCCCAGTCAGCAGAAGCTGGCCGAGAAGCTGACCATCCTCAATGACCGGGGCATCGGGATGCTCACCCGGCTCTACAACATCAAGAAGGTAAAAGACGGAGGGGGCGGCGGAGGAGTGCGGGCGCTGCTGTGTGTGCGCGGCCCAGGGCTGACCCACTCACCGTGCGGGGGGGGGGGGGGGGGACAGGAGGGGGCATCGCCGGGCCCAGGAGGATGGGGGTTATCCTGCACTCAGCTCCATGGACAGGAGGAGGACAGGGCGGTGCAGGATGAGGGAGCCCAGCTGCAGCCACAGGAGGAGGAGGAGGAGGAAATCCTCCATGTTATTACTGAGCGCAGGGAGAAATCTGTGCCGCTGACATGGGCCGGCACCTCTGCCACCTCTCCTGGGCACAGACACAGGGCATAGGAGATGGGGGGCACAGACAGAGGGGGCATAGGAGATGGGGGGCACAGACTGGTGATAGATGGGGTCACAGGGGGCACAGGCAGAGGGGGCATAGGAGATGGGGGGACAGGGGGGCACAGACAGAGGGGGCATAGGAGATGGGGGGCATAGGAGAGGGGGCATAGGAGATGGGGGGACAGGGGGCACAGACAGAGGGGGCATAGGAGAGGGGGACAGGGGGCACAGACACAGGGGGCATAGGAGATGGGGGGCACAGACACAGGGGGCATAGGAGATGGGGGGCACAGGCAGAGGGGGCATAGGAGATGGGGGGCACAGGCAGAGGGGGCATAGGAGATGGGGGGCACAGGCAGAGGGGGCATAGGAGATGGGGGGACAGGGGGCACAGACAGAGGGGGCATAGGAGATGGGGGGACAGGGGGCACAGACACAGGGGCATAGGAGATGGGGGCAGAGGGGGCATAGGAGATGGGGGACAGGGGGCACAGACAGAGGGGGCATAGGAGATGGGGGCATAGGAGATGGGGGGCAGGGGGCACAGACAGAGGGGGCATAGGAGATGGGGGCACAGACTGGTGATAGATGGGGTCACAGGGGGCACAGGCAGAGGGGGCATAGGAGATGGGGGGACAGGGGGCACAGACAGAGGGGGCATAGGAGATGGGGGGACAGGGGGCACAGACAGAGGAGTCATAGGAGATGGGGGCAGAGGAGGCATAGGAGATGGGGGGCAGGGGGCACAGACAGAGGGGGCATAGGAGATGGGGGGGCACAGACTGGTGATAGATGGGGTCACAGGGGGCACAGGCAGAGGGGGCATAGGAGATGGGGACACAGGGGGCACAGACAGAGGGGGCATAGGAGATGGGGCACAGGGGACACAGACAGAGGGGGCATAGGAGATGGGGCACAGACAGAGGGAGCATAGGAGATGGGGGGGCAGGGGGCACAGACAGAGGGGGCATAGGAGATGGGGTGACAGGGGGCACAGACAGAGAGGGCATAGGAGATGGGGGGACAGGGGGCACAGACAGAGGGGGCATAGGAGATGGGGGGACAGGGGGCACATACCGGTGATAGGAGGGGCAGGGGGCACAGACAGAGGGGGCATAGGAGATGGGGGGACAGGGGGCACATACCGGTGATAGGAGGGGAGGGACAGGGGGCACAGACAGAGGGGGCATAGGAGATGGGGGGACAGGGGGCACATACCGGTGATAGGAGGGGAGGGACAGGGGGCACAGACAGAGGGGGCATAGGAGATGGGGGGACAGGAGGCACATACCGGTGATAGGAGGGGAGGGACAGGGGGCACAGACCGGTGATAGGAGGGGGGAGTACAGGGCGCACAGACCAGTAATAGGAAGGGGGGGGGGAATGGGGGCCATAGACTGCCAACCAAGGGCACAGGCCGGCAATAGGAGGGGATATAGACAGAGGGCACAGGCTGGCAATAGGAGGGGATATAGACAGAGGGCACAGGCCGGGAATAGGAGGGAGTACAGGCGGGCACAGTCTGGGTACTAGGGGTACAGACTGGGGGCACAGGGAGATGTCACTACAATCACAAATGGTTTATATACATCATCACAGCCCATATAATGTAATAGAGTGTATGACTGTGCTACAATGTATCAGTGTGTTACAATGTATGAGATTGTAATATAATGTATGACTGAGTGTATATTACAGTGTATGAGTGTAAACTACAATAGGAGTGTGTGCTACTATATATTAGTGAGTATAAACTACAATGTGAGTGTGTGTGCTAATATATATCAGTGAGTATAAACTACAATGTGTGAGTGTAGGCCACCATGTCAGTACTGGTCCGCCTGTTCAATCACTGGTTCCAGTCTGGACACCACTGGATGATTCTGGGACAGCTCATACTGGGGACGGTCCCGGATGACTTCCCAATTTCTATCTCTGGGTTTATGATATTGAAGGGGTTTTCCTGGATATGTATTATGAACATTGTGCCATGCAGGTCCTCATCTGTCTCTGTACATAGTAACGTGATGTCACATGATCATAGCAGTCAAAGCCTTAAAGTGACTGTACCACAAGGCCCAGGCTGAAGCACTGGAGGCGGCCGACCCACCCTTAGTGGGAGGAAACCCTAGCCCCTCTATGACGTGACTCTATTAGAATCAATGGAACCCTATCATAGATGGGCTAGGGTTTCCTCCCACTAAGGGTGGGTCGGCCGCCTCCAGTGCTTCAGCCTGGGCCTTGTGGTACAGTCACTATTAAAGGGATTTATTCCGAGATCTAATGTTACTTCCTAACCAGCTGATCGGCAGGGGACCCCCACCCAGCGCTCATCACATCAGTGATATGAATGAATTCGCCGGCCACACGTGCCCATTCATCAGTGGGGTCCCTCCACAATCAGCTAGCGACCTCCTATTTTGTGGACAGGCATAACTTTAGCTCTTGATGGACGGGCACTATCATATGGCATGATGCCCTAACCTATATCTGGTGAACTATAAGGCCCAGGCGTGGCCATGCATAGCAGGATATATGAGGAGTATACATTGCAGTTGTTCTCTGTCTGTACACCTAATAAAGGTGTATATATTTGTAAGAAAGGGCTTTCCCAGGTTCGGGCAGCACTGTAATCTTGAAGCGAGAATCCAGTGACCGTTCTCCTTTGATAGGTCATACCCACATGGGAGAAGATGTCATTGGCGTCCGTCATCTCACAGCACCAGGGACGTCCACAATGAATGGGCTCCATACACAGCTCAGGCTGCAGGTTTCTCCTACTGGAAATCTGCCATGTTTCCCGATGGATGTTGAATGGATCTGTGTTCAGAATATTCAGACTGGTGTTTAGTCAGTATAACCTCCCTCTCCAGTGTCTATCAGAGACGTCCTCTCACGTGTATCCACAATGTATTGGACAATTGTTACAGCTGGCTTCCCCTTTAAAGACGAGTGCTATGTATCATAGAGATCCTAGACCCACCTGATCTCCTGATATAAAATGTTATTATATATATGATTTTGGGGGCTGCAGATGTGTTACGTATATTTGGCCTTCGTAATGTCCATAGATATCTATGTAATGTGTAGCGGCAGCCGCTGTGCCTGCCGATGGAATAACCGGACACTAAGGAGGTTTGCACACATCTTCTACTGTTATATTTCCAGCCTTGTACTTATTCATTGTACAGTTTTTAGCGCTTCTGTAAATTTGTGTTGGTTAATTTGAATATTCAGCAGGACAGGTGGACAGTGTTCTTGGGTAAATGGAAGGATCGGTTATAAGGGTATGTTCACACTACAGAATACGCAAGGAATTTTCAATCGGAGGCCGCTCGGCAGACTCCACTCGAAGTTCTGCCTGTCCAATTGACTCGATGTATTTCTCAAGCTCAATCCACCATTCGCCCAAAGAGTTAACATGTCTATTCTTTAGGCTGATGGCGGATTGAGTTGGATATTAAGTCAATGGGACATGCAGAACTTTAAGCGGAGTCTGCCAAATGGCCTCCACTTGAAAATTACTTGTGCAATCCGTAGTGTGAACATATGTCATCTGTCATAGATCCTATAAGAACTGAGCCCGTGGGGCCAGTGTGACTTGAGTTGTACGGTCATAATACGGAACCCATAACAGTCTATGGATCCTACTATAACTATGATGGCTTGTTCCATCAAATGCTTCATTATGGCGTTATATGGGAGATGGGGACATATATTCTCCACCTGTACAGCCCAGGCTATGTCCATTGTCCACAGTTCGGCAGGTGATGCAGTTATTGTTCTAAAAAACAACTTTTAAACTTACAGCCCCGTGCCCAACGGGAGTATCTGTGCCCTAACTTTGCACCACCCCTCCGTCCCTCCTCCCCACCCTCTTCATATGCCACTGGAACATTTTCTCCATGCTGAACCTTGCACAGCTGCTTAACGATCCAGCCCATGTTCAGTATTCACACAGCTGATGAATAGGAGGCAATCTGTCTGGAGCATTCCTAATGATGAGGAGGGACGGAGGGGTGGTGCAAAGTTAGGGCACAGATACTACCGTTTAGCACGGGCTGCAAGTTTAAGGGTATAAACCCACACACCGTATATGCAGCGTATTTACTACTGCGATACGCAGCAAATACGCAGCAGCTTAGATCTAAATGAACACAGCGGATTTATTCATAGTGGATTGAAGGCCAGCACATATTCCCGCTTCACGACTGCCCATTGATGGTGGAAAGAGATGTGAAGATGTGACATTCAGAAAGGAATAAGTTCAGGTTAATAAGAGTTTACATTGGGTAGAAGAGCCATATATGAAGACATGTGGCAGCTGGACGCACTGATTTGTGGCAGGACCAGTGAACCATGCAATGTGTATGGGGGCCTCCCAACCTGACAATTAGTATCCAGATGGATAAGGATTGGGCAGGTTGTATTTGCCTGAACCCTATGTTCTCTGGGAGATCAGTTACCATTGGAGGAGCCTCGAAACAGCTTCCTCTGCTCTCCCCAATGATAAGGTATAAATGAGCATTTCTGTATTAGAAGCGGTTGAAAGCGATAGTGGTCAGTTGTTGTTTTTTTTGGCCAACCGATAGCTTGTGTGTGGTTGCCTACGGTATAGTGTTCAACCAGTTAAGGCTGTCAGCTGTAACTTGGGTTCCAAACTGCGGACACTATAAGGGTACGTGCACACTATGTAATTTCTGCGGAGACTTCAAGCAAATTCTGCTTGAAATTCCACTTGTTCCATAGACTCATTGATACTTGCTGGCGGATTGATTCCGCTATCCACTCAAAGAATTGACATGTAAATTCTTTGGGTGCATGGCGAAATTAGCCAGCAAATATCAATGAGTCTATGGAACGAGTGGAACTTCAAGCGGAATCTGCTTGAAGTCTCCGCAGAAATTACGTAGTGTGCACATACCCTTAGATAGAAGTTAGGTCAGGGGAGACTCATGGTACTTTTCATATATCCTGCTGAGCTTCCATTATGTAGGGAAATGCGTGGCTCTGTCATTACTGGGGTGCGAACATTCATACAGTTTCTCCGCTCCCAGCATGATATTAGTACATCATGCCTTGTGGGAAACACTCCAGGACAGGAGGGACTCCACATCCGTGCCCTCCGTAATTCACAGAGCGAGCACGCATCATGTGAATCCGGCCTAAGTCAAAGGCTTTCCTGAGCTCCTGAATAGGTGCAAACTGGAATGCCTCCTCTTTCCCCCCTCCTCTCTCTTCCTCCCCTCTCCCCCTTTCTGCTTGATTGACACCTGGGAGTCCAAAGCAGGGTTAGGTATGGGAGGGGGAGTAAGGAGGTGTTGCAGCCTGGTGAATGTCAGGAGCTCAGGAAAGCCTCTTTGACTCTTCTTTCTACTGTATCTCATAAAAGCATTTTTTTCTGGAAGCACAGCTGGATATATGAATGGCACCAGGTGTCTCCTATCTAACAGTGTCAGCTGGTGGAACATGTATTATAGTTGACAGATTTCCTTTTGAAAGGGTCTTTCATTAAAGGAGAACTCCGGCTAAATTTTAAAATTCTGTGTCACTATTTGTGGACCCCCCGGGCTCACGTCGGATGATGTCACATCCCAGCTCAGAAATGTCTGCTCAGCCAGTCAGTGACTGGGGTGGGACACCATGGCAATTACTGACTGGCTGAGCAGGTACTTCCCACCAGGACGTGACAATGCAGGAAGCCGGGAGAAACTGAAGACCTGAGGCCCACCATTTTCCCTTGAGATAGTTACCTCCTAGCCACAGTTCTGCCTGCTGGGGCCCTCGTGATTTCTAGTACAGGGACCCCACTCTCCCATTAGAATGGAGCTGTGGGTCGCTGCTACATTCTTTTTCTGTAGCATCTGGTGGAAACAGCTGAATTCAGTTGTTTCTTCAGCTCCCATAGAGAATGATTGGAGCGGCGTTGGGCATGTACAACCTGCTGCTCCATTCTTGAGTTTGCAGGGGCCGCAGCGATAATGTGGATAGGGGATAATGTTCTCCAATTGGAATACCCCTAAACTTACGGTTTGCATTTTGGGTGACCTCTTCATTCATGAGGCTCTTCTATCATTCATTGGCCTCCTGTCCCCTTTTTACACAGAGCTGTCTGTGTGTGACCGGGATTTTTACATTGGTTAAACTGTAATTAGCTTATAAAAAAGTGTTTGCCCGTCTGGCAGCTGGATACTGGGCCTATAAGGCCGTTTTCACACACACAGCAGTCCTGTTGTTGCATCTGTCCTCGCTGCAGTGTGTGAACACAGACCTAGGCCTCATCCATACATCAGTTATTTCTGTCTTTAAGTCAGGATCCTTATTAAAGAGACAGAAAAGGGACCCATTGATTTTAATGTGGTCATCCACATGTGTTTTTGACAACTGATCTGTTCCGCATTAAAAAAGTCAGTTTTTGTGGAACAGAAGCTTTAATAGAAGTCATTGGGTTTGATTTTAATGGACAACGCGCCTATGCACCATCTGTTTGCCGTTTGTTACTGCCTGGCAAGCCTTAGGAAGCTTCACCCTGTGGCCTTTTAATACCCTACCATGCGTTTTTGTGGATCTGCAGAAACTAAGGCCTCACTGGTTTGTCTAGGACATCACTGGTTTGTCTAGGACGTCACTGGTCCTGATTTCGGAGATCCCAGAACAGAAACAAGACGAGGACTTACTTGTTGGCCTGTTTGGCCGATCATTGCCCCATGTAATAGGGCTAAGAGTGAGCGATGATCCTACTCATAAGAGCTTACAATATAAATGAAATTTGAAGCGTGCCTTGTATAGAGCCATAATATGATGTGTCCTACAGTGATACTGGGGTTGATGATCCTGACTCTCGGCCATCAGCTTGCTGGTCGCCTTTGGCCCTGCGAACGTAATATAGATAAATATTACGCTCATGTGAAACGGCTTCAGCTTTATTTTCTGGTTCAGAAATGACTGAGCTGAGGATCTGAGATTCCAAAGAAGACGTCCTTTATCAGATGTGTGAACAATGGTCACTGCGGATGGTGAACTGGATCCTTAATTTACATTTTCAGGCTGTATAATTCTGTATATGGCGGAGGAGACCCTATACCAGGTACTGATCCTTCGTCCGTCCTTCTCTCCTCCGTTCTCAGCCGCATACATGACCTTTGGAAAGAAGTGAAGTAACTGAGTGTTAGATGAATTGTTAGAGCCTGTGGTGGCCATATGGGAAGATAGGAAAACAAAGACATTTTATTCTTTTCCTATATCTCAGATTGGATGAGGAGCAGTAGTGACTGTGTAATGTGTATGAAGCAGACAGCTACTGCCTGCATGTGTTTGTATGGGCACCTTTGGGGCATATTCACAAGTTGTGGTTATATTGTGGTTTTACAGCAGAAACTTCAACATGACCACGTCATCACGCATTGTCCTGCTGACCTCCATACACCACTATGGCAAAACCATCACTGATCTCAGGGAGATCAATTAGACAAGACACTGTAGGCTTTTAGTTAAAGTGCTCAACACAGTAAAAATCTCGGTGCACTGTCCCATGGGATGTCTGGCTACTCCTGTGTTTTAAAGGGGTTATCCAGTGCTACAAAAACATGACCACTTTCTTCCAGAGACAGCCCCACTCTTGTCTCCAGCTTGTGTGGGGTTTTGCTGCTCAGTTCCATTGAAGTGAATGGAGCTTAATTGCAAACTGCACCTGATCTAGAGAGAAGAGTTGTGTTGTCTCTGAAAGAAAGTGGACATGTTTTTGTAGTACTGGATAACCCCTTTAAGACTCTTCATTTAGGCTCCACTGACTCTTTTTACCTATTTGTATTTCCCAGGGGGCAATGCACCTAGGTTTTCACTGTGTTGAGCACTTTAATGGGCAGCCAACAGAATCGTCTTTATCTGGTCTCCCTGAGATGAGTGAGTGTTGTACCGTGGTGGTGTTTAAGGCATTGCTGCCGCCAAGCCAGAACCCTACTCCACACTGATCAGGGGCAACACCACAAAAAAGCTGTCTGTGGATGGACACCTGGCTATGGGATTTCCCTGGTCATATTGTTAGACTCATAATTGAGTTGTGTATTGACTGAAAAGGTCACCCATCCTGGTGGTTTTGGTGCTCTCCTTACCGGAGCCATCTCTTTGCTAGGTCCTGCCCTGGAGGTATATCTTGCCATTCCGGTGTATTGAGACTCTGCGGACTCTTCTGCATATCATACCTTCAATAATTGACGGCTTAACAATTGAGGGTAAAGTCATCCTCTTGCTCTGAATTTCCCAATTGTGAAATGTATGCCAGGTCAAAGCTGAAATAGATTTATGAGGCTGCTGTGTAGGCAGAACACTAAGGTTTTTTTTAAAAGGGTACACAACCCATTTACATTTTTAATATAGAGTTGGGCTGCATAGAACATAATAAACATCCTATTCTTACCTAACCATGCCCCCTGGGGTCCTCCTGCAGTGTCTTCCGTCCCCCTGCTAAACTCTCCCACCACTACTTCTGATACAGACTCACCTCACCAGTAACTGCCTGCTCAGCCAATCACTGACCCTGGCATTGTACTGCTACACTCAGTGATTAGGATGTTTTTATATGTTCTATGCAGCCCAACACTATATTAAAAAAAGTTAAATGGGCTTGAGTATGCCTTTAAGGCATCTTCTCTATATGGCAGCTATAAGGAACATGATGCGTGTATCTCACAGGCAGCTTTCCCGGCTGTGGTTCATCTCTCCGTATAGACTGCCTTCTAACGCAATACGTATCTTAAATGCTATACTAAGACAGTATGTGTTCAAATCGGTGCTGGTTACATTGTGAGCCTGTGGAGGGCCTTACCTGCCTTAGAAGGTGAAGAATAAGTACAGGTCTAGATATGTATGCCCGGCATACCAAGTAATATTATTTTGCATTGATCCTGTTAGTTGCTGAGTAATTCCAGCATCTTCCATGCAGCTTTTCCTAGTGTGTCACCACATTGATTCGCCATTGTTGCGGTGTTCTGCTTCCACACTGATGTGTTTATTGACCTTCCTCGGTCAGACAATAAAGACGGTTATCTTACAGTTAATTGTTTAAAATAAAAAGAAAAAGGAAGTTATTTCTATATGTCAAGGATAGTATATGGCAAAGTGTCACTTCTGCCTGGAAACATAAAGCTCCCCATAGATAGAACTAGATTCATTGACAAACCGTCTGTAAGGCTGGGTTCACACTACGTTTTTGCAATCCATTTTTGCAAAAATGGTAATTTTGCAATTTTGTTGGCAATTTTCACAAGAAAATCGTACAGATATCGGCCAAAATTTACCATTAGCCTAAAGTACAGTATATCACAATATATATAGCGAAAGTCTCAGAATTGCTTGGATAAGTTAAATGAGCATTTTCACTACAAGTAATGTCAAATGTTATTGATCACAGCAGGTCTCACTGATCAGAAGATATAACCATGGGGAAAGTACAGCAGCGCCATCCGCTCTCCGTCCAGCCATTCATTCTGTCAATATTTTCTCATAGACTTAAATTAAAAAATATTGATGGAATGAGCTGCCGGAAGGGAAATGGATCGTGCTGCGGCTGCCGCACTCTCTCCATGTTTATATCTTCTGTTCAGGTCTCACTGCTGTGATCAATAACGTTTGGTGTGTCTGATAACATGTCAAAGTTATCTGTAGTGATGGGTACGCTTTAAAACATCCCAGGACTATAACCTATAACCACATTAAGTGAGAAAGGTCAGGTTTCAAAAATTGGATTGGTCCTCAAAGGGTTAAAGGGGTTTTCTGGGCAAAAAGACCACAGGTAGCTGTGACGGTTGTGCTTTACTTCATATAACACACACACATATACTTGCTAGAACTTTTCTTCTGTCTCAGTTTCGTAGACCCCATGACATGTCCTCCTGAGCATGGTGTTCCATGTGAGTGTTAGTCACTCTGCAGTTGCCTGTTTTCTTGGTTTATCAGCAATCAGATTGCAGCTACTTCCTCAACTAAAAGCAATGCAAAACTACTATGCTGAACCATTGTGGTTTGTGGTCACAAGTAGAGATGAGCGAACTGGGTTCGGGTTCGAGTCGATCCGAACCCGAACGTTCGGCATTCGATTAGCTGGGGCTGCTGAACTTGGATAAAGCTCTAAGGTTGTCTGGAAAACATGTATACAGCCAATGACTATATCCATCTTTTCCACATAGCCTTAGGGCTTTATCCAACTTCAGCAGCCACCGCTAATCACATGCTCGAGGTTCGCTCATCTCTAGTCAAAACCCGCTGTGCACTTTTGTTAATGCAGAGGAGTATACATATATACAGTGACAGAATACAAGTATGAGCTGCAATAATAAAAAACCCCAAAAATAAATGTAAAAAATATTTACATTCCTCTGTATATATTTGGTGAAAGGTGATGTAGCAGAAGCTAGAAAGCTTGTGAGCCAGAGAATCCCTAATAAGACATTGTAAGCCGGCCATACACATTTGATGGTGGGCTTGCTGATGTATGTGTGCTGTGGAAGGCATAATGGCTGTGTGGAGTGAAGATGGTAACACGCTTTTACATCTAAGAACAACCCCTTTAATTCTCTGTGATTATGGTGTCTAGTTCACAGTTCTGAAGACCTGAGTGGAAATTCAGCTCATTATCTGCACAAATCTTACATTGGTGATTTATGGGAATACATACGATTGTTAACATTCACTGTCAGCAAGCAGAGCTCCTGGAGACGGTAATGGATTAATATACATGATGGTAAATGGCATAGCTTTTTGGATACAGCCACTAAAGTGTCATTTACTTATTACTACACAGACCCTTTAAGATGCCCCCTTCCTTCTAAGTCATGTCCCCTTTGATCTTTCCCCCGGTAGGGTCTAGATTGTCACATTTGCAGAAGAGAAGTGAATAGCAGGTTGCTATTCTTGACATGCCACCAATTATAACTGTGCTGTGAAGTCTCTGAGCAATCCTGGGCTGTGTGTAGGAGGGAAACAGTGCGGCTGACATTCATCAAGGCTGGCGAACATTGCAGAATAGCTGAAGACTCATACACGATATATGGATTGTTTTCTCGGCAGTCGACATTGCAGAGATTTGGCACCATTACCTGTAAGGGGTTCATCATTTTATAATCCAGATTATAGACCCCATATACATTTATGTTGATGTGTTACAAGGTCTGGTATTTCTAATATGGTTTCTGTAAAGGCGGTCGGTAGTCAGTGATTGGCAGCAGCCTATATGCTCAGTAGGAAATGCACAATTCTCAGCTCTATAAGGCTGGGTTTACATATTTCCGGTGTCCTTCTTTATTGACAACTGATGGCAGAAATGCATCAGTTGTCACTTTTTTTATATTTTATTTTTATATTCCACATCTAGGACGTACGTCAGAAAGCAGCGTTCTGACGTACGGCGGATCCGGATGCAATGTTAACTCGCCGGATGCTTTAAACTGTCCCATTGATATCAATGGGATCATTTCAAAGTTGTGTTTCTCTCCTTTTCTACTGACACTGAAAATGACGCTGAATCAGTGTAAACCCGGCTTAAGCCTCCAGGTGACAGGCAGAACACATGTATACACTATATTATGTGTGTTACACATTCAGAGCTTTGTATTTCTCTGACACATATACTTATATATATATATATATATATATATATATATATGTAAAGGATGATGAGTGGCACTACTAAAAACACGCGTGGGTGCCAGTGAACCTAGTTCAGACCACGAACCTTCAGTGTAGATATGGACGATGATCCACAGCACTCCGGTAAAGTGAAAAAACTTCAAATTTATTCAAAGAGGTGAATTACATAATGCAACACAGCAAGACACAACGTTTCTGCGGATCACCCGCACTTGAAAATGGGGGGTGATCCGCCGAAACGTCGTGTTTTGCTGTGTTTCACTTTTATTGGGGAAGGGGCTTTGGGGCATTTTTTTAAACTTTTATAAAAATTTTTTTTTTTTTTTTTTACACTGTTTAGGGTACTTTTACATTATTACATTAGATTTCATACACTGATCACTGCTATGCAATAGCATAGAAGGGACCAGTGTAATCTGCGATCGGTAAGTGGCAGGAGATGTTCCTGTCACTTACACTTAAAAGCGGCTCATTGTACTCATTGTAGCCGTTCCCACCTTCTAGGAAGCAAGCTCAGCTCCTGAGCTCACTTCATAGTGCAATTGCGTATTTTAACGCAGAACAATTGTATAAAGCCAACCTGCGTTTTGCCTGCTTATTTTTAAGACTGATTCACGCAGCAAATACGTCAAGTGGATTTGTACCCTAAGGCATCATTCACACATTCAGTAGTTTTACAGGACCGTTATGTTATGACCGCAATCCCCCAAAAATTAGTCTGTAGTGCATCCGTAATCGGTATGTTTTGCGGATCTGCAAACAATGAGAATGGGATAGTTAAATTAAGGTGATCCATATTTTTTTGGAGACGTTTCTTCTGTAAAAATTACAGATCTGCAAAAATTACGGTCGCTTCCATAGACTTCTATGGATGAATCAATGCCACAGTTAGGGGCCGTACTAGGACATGTCCCATTTTTTGCGGCATAGATTGTGGATCTGTAAAACTATGGACAGTGTGAACAGACCAATTGAAATCAATGGTTCATAAATGTATCCGTAATTGTAGATCTGAATATGGAGAAATTTACAGAACGCGTGAGTAAGTATCAGACCTTATTTCCACATTTACATTTCGAACTTTAACAAAACCACTCCCCAATAGGTACACAATTTCGCCAGGGCTATTGGCAATGTTGTATGGTTATTGGTTTGGCTTCTGGAAAAATGCAGCCTTAGGAGCATTCACAGGA
This sequence comes from Dendropsophus ebraccatus, assembly GCF_027789765.1. Lineage (NCBI taxonomy): Eukaryota > Metazoa > Chordata > Amphibia > Anura > Hylidae > Dendropsophus > Dendropsophus ebraccatus. Next base: position 41,177,404 of record NC_091462.1, on the reverse strand, counting down.
TACGTAATTATGGTCCATGTACAGATGATGCTGAGAGCTTTGAAACAGTAGCGGGAAGATTTAAACAGTTTTGAAGCTCCCGGCATCATCATGATGATTGATGCCGGAAACTCTGAATTTGTGCACGGAACGTGCGAGTGCCTCCCTCTGCACTATGACAAGGGCACGGTCAACCCCCTCATGGTTTCTGGTTATTCTGATGACGTCACGATCCAGTGTTGACCATTGATGCCTTGGCTATATGCAGGTAACAAGTTCACTTAAATTTTTAACACTGGAAAGACAAGTTGGAATGTGACACTGCTTCTCCATTAGATCTTCATTAAACGGAGAGGACTTTAATTAAAGAAATGGATGCAGCCTGTACAATGGAGCTGATCATTCTCCTTACTCATTGACTCTAGGGATGGTCCGAACAGAGTTCGGTTTGGGTTCGTACGAACCCGAACTCTCGGTAATGATTCCCGCTGTCTGCCCGCTCCGTGCAGCGGGCGCATCCAGCGGGAGGACCGCCTGGAAAACTGGCATACAGCCATAGCCATAGGCTGTATCCCAGTTTTACAGGCGGTCCTCCCGCTGTATCCACCCGCTCCACGGAGCGGGCAGACAGCGGAAATCTGATGCCGAGCGTTCGGGTTCATACGAACCCCGAACCTCGGAGAGTTCGGACCATCCCTAATTGACTCCTTTATCCCTATGGGGAAAAGAAGATGTTAGAACCACCACTGCAATTTCTTTCTTTCTATAGCAATTCTTCTAGCATTGCTTTAGTAAGTGTTTTTGATAGAGATGAGTGAATTTCCAGTAATAGTGCAGTGAAGCGCTTCATTATATCTGCAAGTCGCCCATGAGCTTGCTTCCTTTTAACTGACTACTGCTCTGGGCTGCTCTGGGGTGCCGGGGAAAAACTGGATCCAGTCCTGGGAAACTGGGAGAAGTTTCCCAGGACTGGATGCAGCTTTTTTTTAACACCTGGGGAGGAGCGGCCCAGAGCGGCAGTCAGTTAAGTGGAAGCAGGCTGATGGGCGGATTGCAGATATAATGAAGCGCTTTATTACTTTAAATTCGCTCATCTCTAGTTTTTGACACTGATTGGGAGGAAAGAACTTAGCTGGATATAAGGTTCCCTCCTCAACCCTTATTCTTACTATTATTATTATTATTATTATTATTATTATTATCATCATCAATATAATAATAAATATATATTATTAATAAAAATATATATACCCCCCAACTTAAGTCGTAAAATAAATACACAAGTTGACATATATAAACTAAAATTGGAAAAAAAAAAGAATAAAATAAATATAAATATATATGTATATGTACTGGAGCCATATTTCAGGCATTTATTTGGGATTGATACTTTTTCTACTGAATTACAGCTGTGTAAAACTTTCACAAGGTATGTCGTCTGTGGGGTATAATGTAGCGTTTAGTTCTGATGCTACATTTATCATTAGTTTTTTTTCCCTTGTAGAAACAGAATAACAATTTTTCAGGGTGTAGTGTGGGCAGATGTCAGACTCTGGGGAAGGGAGTGTCCTGTATTTCTATGGGAGAAGCTGCTTTGCTACATTGATGGGTGTTGCGTGAAATATCTGATGCTTGGTCTATGAGATATAAAGCAGGAAATGTTGTCATCGGCTCATCTGAGCGTGCGCTGGTCAGTACAGTAATATCATCTTCTCAGCTCACTGGCCAGGGTCTGTGCTGCATATATTAGAATTGATGGTATATACTATATACATTATATAACAATTATCATCTGCACCAAAGAATTCTTGTTTCTTTTTTTAGCCTTTGGGTAGGCCAACAGGTATCAGATCATTGGGGGATTTGACTTCCTCACATTGATCAAAGGGGCCACGGCGCTCCAATGATTGTTGCAGCCTCTTTAGTATTAAAGGGGTAGTGCGGCGCTAAAAATTATTAACAGAATAACACACATTACAAAGTTATTCAACTTTGTAATGTATGTTATGTCTGTGAATCGCCCCCTTCCCATGTCCCACCACCCCTGCCCGTGTACCCGGAAGTGTTGGTGCATTATACATTACCTGATCCGTGTCGCGCATGTCCTCCATCTTGTGCCGCGTCATCAGCTGCTCAGCCGCGATTGGCTGAGCATAACTGTGCTCAGCCAATCGCGGCTGAGCACAGTTATGACGCGGCAGAGGGGGGACAGCGGCAGCGATTCGGCCGACCGAAGATGACGTTTGGCACAAGATGGCGGATGGGCGCGACACTGATCAGGTAATGTATAATGCACCAACACTTCCGGGTACACGGGTGGGGGTGGTGGGACACGGGAAGGGGGCGATTCACAAACATAACATACATTACAAAGTTGTATAACTTTGTAATGTGTGTTATTCTGTGAATAATTTTTAAGCGCCGCACTACCCCTTTAACAAGACACAGCACCATGGTCTTTGTGGTGGCTGTGTCTGGTACTGCAGCTCTTAAATAGGACTGAATTAGGCACAGCCACTAGCACTTATATGGAGCTGTGCCTGGGAAACAATAAAGAAGTCAGCTGATCGGCGAGGTTGACTAGAGTCGGACACCTACAACCAGAAACTGAGTCCTGGAAAACCAATGTACTCTGCATATAAAGCCATAACTTCATTATCTGTTTGATAATATGTCCAGATTTGTGTATACTACAATAAACCTGCTGTGGACATAATACATGTGTGTTTTATGTGATGATCTTATACCCCTCAAATTTTCAGGAGATACTGATACACAAGGTGCAGGATATACATTTAAGAGTTGTAGGAATCACTATGTCTGCTTGTGTGTTTATTGTGTAGTTTTGACAAACTTTATTGTAATTTTGTGTCCACCCAAGGTGGGAATTGTACCAGAGGACTGTTTTGTTAATAATCTTAATGTAAGTGTACCCAAGTTAAAGGCACTCTAACTTTAGTGTGTTTTCCAAAGACCTGAGTAGACATACTGCTATTATAGATGTGTAACTAATATTCTATTACGTTCTGCAGAGTATCTCTCAATATTTCCATCAGTCATATAATGGGGTACTTCCAGAGAAAAAATGTTTTTAAATCAACTGGTGCCAGAAAGCTATAAAGGTTTGTAAATTATTTTCTAAAAAATAAGTCCTGCAGAAAGTAGTGTATTCTGTCTAGTCTGACACAGTGCTCTCTGCTGCCACCTCTGTCCATGCCAGGAACTGTCCAGAGCAGTAGAGGATTTCTGTGAATATTTACTACTGCTCTGGACAGTTCCTGTCACGGACAGAGGTGGCAAAGAGCAGGCTGGAGATAGTAGTACACCACTTCCTGCAGGATATCCAGCAGCTGATAAGTACTGGAAGGCTCCATTTTTTGATTGGAAGAATTTACAAATCTGTATAACTTTCTGGGGCCAGTTTATTTAAAAACATTTTTCTTCTCTGGAGTACCCCTTTAACACCTCGACTGGACTAAGAAATGGAGCTATGGGCCCTAGTTGAGGCCAAACATTTACATTTGTAGTGTTGGGCTATGTAGAATGTTTCCACTTGTGAAATCTATGCTATAAGACTTCAGATAAGTATACTGTATAGGTATGCTAGTAGGAGCTAGTTGGCTAAAAGCAAATAGAATAGTAAGCTAAAGAAAAGACGATAAGATAATACAGCATAGTGGTATATGGTCTTTACTAATTTACTGAATACAAATAGATGGAGCAATGAAGAAATGGATGGTATTTCCCTAGTAAGTACAGATTCCTTAGTAGTAGGACTTTCATTCAGGGGTTCCTCAAGGTCTTAACAAACTGATTATAATGCAGGACTGCATCTTGCGTCTCTTAGGCTCTCATAGCTAGCAATGGATCCAGCGCCTTAGAATTCTGCAGACTAGGGTCTATAGAGACAGAACAGGATGCGGTGTCCCCTTTTACATAGTTATGAGTGGCACAGAGCAAGTTTAGTCCATGCCTTTAGAAGCCAAAATAAAAGTGACATAGAAAAATGGTTATAGTGCATAGGCCTGCACTATAATCATTTTTTGTTCAGTACTGAATATTTTGAAGGAATGTTTTATCTTTCCTTTCACAAAGTTCCACCATATTTCTATTTTGCCCCTGCTGGATTTGATACAAGTAAATGCATTGTGTAAAGTTAGAGTGCCTTTAAATGATGTTTTATATGTGTGCTGCATGTTTAGCTTGCTATATAATGTCTCTATGTAATTCTCTCTCTCTTTATTTAAATGCTTTCCCAGCAAGGACAAGTCTGGAAGGTTTGCATTGCTTTTCACCTTCCCTTTGCCCCTTCTAAAACCAGTTTCTTTACACTATGACTTCTCTCTTTCTGTAATTTTACAGCATGGCCCAACCGTTCCGTTAGAAAAAAACGGTGGTTAGCCTTTCTCCGATTGGCCGTTGCACCGTGCCGTCGAGCATGTAGGGACGGGTGTGCATGTACCATAGAGCTGCTTCATAGGCCTTTTTTGTGATGCCTATAGACTAGATATTTTGTTCCGCACAACCCTTGTTCCTTGGTCTTTCAAAATGTGCAATAAACTTCCCCACAAGCCCTAGCATGCTTTAAACACTATATAATTTTATGGTTAGGGTACATATGCTTAATAATGTGCCAGTCAACACATATTAAGTATGAAATGTACCTCCCATACCTCCTTGCTTGTCCTTACCCCACTTACGGAAGTGCCTTAATGGATTACTGTTCCCCATACATCCAGCTAAAGAGGCCCAAGTCGTAAACTGGGCCTTAGACCTTTACCCCTATCATGCTGCTGTGCCGGGCCACTCATTAGTTCCAACGTCTTTGGGACCGTGGTATTGGTGGCTTACAGCTATAGCTAGACCAACATAATCCAGGTAAGGGGAGAAAGCTGGGAAGGTTACCCATCTTTTAAAAATTACAATTTAACATCTTGTATGTCTTGCTTAATTTCGAAAAAACATTGTCTATAAAACGTGTTCCCAGTTTATAAAGAGATAAATGACAAAACACTGGTCATATTTCTGCTGCCTTATGGAAGGTCTTAGGTTTACGGACCTATCTCATCCGTGTGTTCCAGTCCTCCTTGTTTCCCACAAAGGGACTCGATTCTGGAATTGGGTGGAAGGAAGACCCTTTCCTATATATATGGTTCTCCATTGCACATGTGAAAGTTTATTGGTGCAATACACTTGTCAGTAAGCCCTTATACACTCATACATTTGCTTCCGTCTGGTTTGATCTAGTTCTGTAGCCTCTTTATTAAGCTTTTATTAAAAGCTAATAAATATAAGAAATTTTTCTCATAGGGTTTGGCTTCCTATTCCATGTGCCTCAGCATCCGATCGGTAGAGTACCAGTATGTTGGGGTTTAGGCCAGGTTTGCAGCCTATCACAAGTATCTGTTGGCATCCTGCTATAATGGGAGACAACGTACCCTTTGGCCTACAGCAGCATTATTTTGTGGTGCACCAAGTGACACATTTGGGCCATTTTCCACTGGTTTAAACTAATTTAACAGAAATCGGTAGTGCAGCTGACCACACTATTGACGGGATGTCAATGGATACCTGCGAAGGGCTAAAATAACGCGCTGCGATCCCAGCCTCGGGACATAGTTTAGTAGAGTTCCTGGTCCAAAATGTCCATTTGTCCATGTGCCTGACATGGGTTGTTCTCATTCGCTCTCTGAAGGGTCAGTGATATTAGTAGGGGTACCTTTTTAGGTTGGCAGTTTTTTAGGCATAGTAGATAAGATCCTATACACAACAGCTCAAAATGTAGCTTCTTGGACACTGTGAAGAGTTCCTGTCTTAGTTAGTGGAAGTTTTTAATACTTAGCCATATTTGATGCCCGCACTATATATTTGGTACCAAAAGCAGCATGTGATTTCGTTCTTGACAAACTATAACATTTCCATGGAGAGCCCTATTGCGGCTGGCTAGTGTGGCCTTATACAGTAATTTTGTTGGTCTTGTGCTTTTTAAGAAGCGATGCTGAGACCAGACCTCTGACTTCAGACCTCATGTGGAGCAGTTCTCTATGGGGACTTCTGATTGTCTGTTTTGTAGGTGTATGTTTGGTTATGTGGGGATTTTATATCCAGCAGTGAAACCCTCTTGTGGGGTCTGATTGTACGCAGCTTATATCCTTGCTCGTAGTCCTTGTGTTTCCAACCCCATAAAAATTGACAAGTCTGCTAATCTGTGTTACTACTTGTTGTAATGCATGGTGTGTAAGGGCAGGAGAGCTGCATGGAACCATTTTGGGGGCATTGACTTAATACCAGGTGCAAAGAGTAGATTAGATTAATATAACCCAATCATTTTAGCCCCCTTCCCTACCTGTTGTTTAGACGGAGAAGTGGCGCTAAAGGCCGTTATGTGTGGGATTAGAATATATCATTGTCTGTAGTTAACATTAGGTTTCCATCTTGATTTTATTTTTATTTTTTTTAAATCTCTTTGTTCATGCCCCAAAGGAGGGGGGCTGTCGTAAGAATAGGTCAAGGCTTTGATTGCCTTTTATATGGCTTAAATATATTTTAGTGGTTTGTAGTTTATTTATTTTTTTTGCTAGGACAACAGGCATCCAACTGCTGCAGGTGCGGTGAATCGAACGCTGAGCATTTGGTTTCAAAGAATGTTGCCAAACCCAATCAGTTTGACAAGTTTGCTTCTACTACTTATTATTATCATCCTAGAGTTACTAACCAAATCCAATATACTAAAGGTCTCCACCACCCGTGCTCCCCATACACAGGACCATTTGACAAAGCCAAGTGTTCTTGTGCTCTCTATGGGGAGGGGTCTCACTGCAGCTTACCTCTCTCTCAAAAAAGGGGTCGGCCATGACTTTCCATCGCCTGTCCACTCTCGCGACCAGAGAGTGTATCGGCAAATACCAATAAGATTGACTACCTGATTCTTGCTGGAAGTTCTAACAGATGTCCTACCTGACGTCTATGGTAGTTTTGTCTTCCTGAGGTATAGTGTAGTGGATCTGCTCTTTATGCACGTCTAAAGTTTTCCTGGCTTTTGTATGGTTTTTCTAGAACTCTCTTATGATTTACACTTTGGAGAACTAGTTGCACAGTTCTTAACAAGCTGAAGAAATTTTTGCCTCCTCTTCCTGGCAAAACTACATCTAAGAACCACGGAGTTGATTGACTCAGGATGTCCCGGTAGCTGGAGTCCTTCTTTAAGGCAGCAGAAACCGATAGTTACTTCTCATTGTAACCCGGATGATAAGTGACAGATAACAGGGCATCTTCATGTTTCCTACATTGTGCAAACTTTCATTGTCCACTGCTGATAAAAACTTTGGGATAGTTTTTATTACAGTCTTTATGAGCACTATCATTATCCGAGAAGTTCAGCGCATTTTTTGCAAAGCCAACCATTACGTTCTTCTCTTATCACCCATTGACTACTTTTGTTTTTGCTGCCGACATCTCTACCTCAGTTTTTTAGCTTCTTGATTTGTGTTTTCATTTTCTCTTTAGGATTCAGTGCTTTCCACATCTCCATGCATTTATGCATCCTTCTTTTCTATAGGAGATCTTCCTTTGCCTTTTTTTATTTATTTATCTATTTTTTTTTTCTTATTTTTCATTCTCGTTTCCAGCTCTGACAGCTCTCGCACTTGTGTCTTTTATTTCTCATTCCACTCTGAAACAAACAAAAAAAAACTCAGAAAATCCCCTGGTTCCATAAAAAAAATAAAAATGTTCTAATATGTTTTTGTTTTTAATAATTTTTTTTTTATTAGGCATGTGGGGATCCCAAAGCAAAGCCTTCTTACCTGATCGACAAAAACTTAGAATCTGCTGTCAAGTTTATTGTCCGGAAGTTTCCTGCGGTTGAAACTCGTAATAACAACGTAAGTAATGTAATTACTTGGCTGAACAAGTTATTGGTGGTGGGGGGGGGGGGGGGGGTCTGAACAACTTAAGAAGAGTGGTGGTTGTGATGTGATCTTGCTTGTCTGAATCTGTATATGCTCAGTGCACTGGGCTGCTATAATATGGATGCAAAAAAGCATCTGCTACACTTGTGTAAAAGTGGCGTTAGGGCCGTTTTACATGGCTCATCACTAGTGTAAATAAGCGCTGATCTGCTAGATCAGCCCTTGCTCACTGAGCCTATTACATGGCTCAAAAGTCATGCAGCAAGGGCTGCACGGACATCCATAGCGATGTTCGTGCAGCCCGTGCTGTATATAGTAAATAATAAAGTATATACGTAACCTCTCCACACTCGCTGTGTTGTTCCTCTTGCTTCTGTCTCCTCACCGCAGCCACCACTTCAGAGCCAGTCTCTGAAGTGACAGGCCGCTCAGCCAATCACTGGCCGAGGTGGGACAACACCACTTTAAAGACTGGAAGCGGCAGCAAGCAGGCATTAGCAAGAAAAAGTTGGGAGTATGGACACAGTCATCAGCCTTTGGCATCGCTATTACACGTAGCAGTGCGTGGTCAGCGACCAATGATTTTTAGGCAGGACCAAAAGACCCCATCAGCCGATCATTGTCTTTATTACATGGAGCAATAATCTGCCAAATTGGTCTCATTCAGTAGATAATCGCTCCATGTAATAGGGCCCTTAGAGTTGTATACTTTGCATTCCAGATCAGAAAGTTATGTCTTAAAGCATATCTGCCACAGGAACATGTCAAAAGTTTTCATCGGTTGTGGTCTGAGTGTGAGACGCTCCTCTTCGCACTCTGTCTGTATGAGCAAAATGGCTCCATAGACTTACATTATGCGGCCATCTTGGTCACATGACCTAAAGCCTAGCAAACAACTTGCTGATTGCGGACTTCTCCTGGCTTGTTTTCCTGATTGGTCTCAGTTTAAACAGTGAGATTTATCAAACATGGTGTAAAGTGAAACTGGCTCAGTTGCCCCTAGCAACCAATCAGATTCCACCTTTCATTTTACAAAGAGTCTGTCAGGAATGAAAGGTGGAATCTGATTGGTTGCTAGGGGCAACTGAGCCAGTTTCACTTTACACCATGTTTGATAAATCTCCCCCTTAGAGTCCGACTTTTGACATGTCTTGTTACACGTCAATTTTGTTTTTCTAATGACATGTACTCTTTAACTATAGAGTGTGTACCTTCTAGTAATAGGTAAAAGCTGTCCAGACACTTGTTAGCCTTCTGCCAAATGCTTATTGGCTTAAAGCGGTCTCTCCTCATCCCCCTATACTCATACATGAATTCTTATTTTCGGGACAATCCCTTTAAGAGGTTGTCTTTTCCAGCAGCCATAGTAAGAAAGAACAGAAGCTCCCAGTCTTGATAACACTGTATTAAAGTCACTGCCCAATAACACAACAGCGGGCTCCAGAAGTGGCATGAGGGGCATATGGCGGTGTGGTTGTTTCATTCTTCTTCCTCACCTCAATGGTGTTTTTGTTCTTTATATTCTCTGCCCCATGCAGAGCAGAATAATAAGTAGGTTGGGCTCCTTGTCATCGTAAAACAATGGCAATCAAGTAGGGAGCAGGTTTCTTTCTTTGTGAGTATTTTTAGCAGGCAGTTTGCTGAAATGAACCTGTTGCGTTTGCTGAGCTCCGGTGTGTTTGCAGCGACGCGAGCCCCGCATACCAGCTTCACACATCATTCCTTGGATAGCCTGACAAGATTGTACAAGTCTTGCCTAACAAAGGAAGGTAGATCTGCCAGCATGGATGACTCTACAGGTTAATGAAAGTTCGGCGCACACCACATGAGCATTCTCGCACGCTTCCCTAGATGCTTTTTCTGACCGTGTAAGAACGTGCACAGGCGTCCATACCTATAGAAGCTCCATGGCAGCCGCGAGTAGTGATGATTGGCCGACACACAGGAGTGAGTCAGCGGCTGAGGATTGTGAGACACACAGCTGGTCAGACCTGTTACTAGTGATCAGAAGTGTAAGCCTGTGCTATCCCGGAAGTGGCTGGCTACTCTCCTGCCATAGTGCACACATCTGGGTGTGGTGTTTGCCCTACTTATCAGCTCTAGAGTTACACAGCAAGCATCTGAACTATGCATTGTGTCCATACCATGTGCAGGCCTTGTCCTATGACAGACGTTACGTCTCAGCTTGTCCGGTATAAGTCTATTTTCTAAATCCAAGGTAGAGAAACAGCACTTGTTATATGTACGCTGAGGTATTGGAAATATTCTGAGAATTTAAGGTATTCCTTTTGAAGGAACCTGGTCTAATATAATATAGCACTAGGCTTGGTTCACCTAAGTGTAATATAGATGCTTTTTTTTGTTTCAGCCCAAGTTTCTTTAACCCCTGTCATTCCAGCACAGAGTGCTCCAATAGGAGTTGTCCAGTATGCATCACAGTGATGCAAATGAACTTGAATCGAAAAAGCATAGATTGGTCAGGGTCTCGTGTGAAGACTCCCTACAGTTTTTAGTAATAGCCTGGTTATGCTTGTGGTAGCGCATGTGGCTTAGTGCTATAGACCATAATGGAACCCATCCCCTGTAATTTGACAAGTTTCTACTGCTTATAATTTTTTCAACCATACATGGAAATTGCTTAAATGGGCTATCCAGGGATTTTTTTTTATTTATTTAGTTTTCTTTCAAATCACCTGGTGTCAGAAAATTATATAGATTTTTTTTAATACACTTTTATTTAAAAATCTCCAGTTTCCCCATATTTATCAGCTGCTGTAGGTCCTGCAGGAAGTGGTGTATTCCCCGCTTTCTGCTGCCACCTCTGTCTGTGACAGGAACTGTCCAGAACAGGAGAGGTTTTCTATGGACAGTTGCTACTGCTCTGGACAGCTCCTGACATGGACAGAGCAGCAGAGAGCACTGTGTCAGACTGAGAGAATACACCACATCCTGCACCACATACAGTAGCTGATAAATACTTACAAACTTTTCATTTGGGTACAAACACACACACCGTATACGAAGCGTATTTACTGCTGCAATACGCAGCAGATTAGATCTAAATAACTGAACACAGCATCAAATCTGCACCATCAAATCTGCTGCGTATACGGTGTGTGTGTTTGTACCCTTAGAAGCAAATAATAAATCTATATAACTTTCTGAAACCGATGCATTTGACAGAAAAAGATTTTCTTCAAAGCACCCCTTTAAACACTTTAGGTTCACTGTAGAAATAGAACTGGGAACCTTAAAAAGCAAAAAGTTTTGCTCAAAAGTTTTAATCAGACCCCATCTAATCACTTTATTCAATCTGGACAGACTTTTTATCATGTGCAGGGTGACTGGTATCTATTAACAGAAGGACAGCTGCTGCAGAGAGGGGCTCCCATAATAATCAGATGCCACGTGGCTCCTTGGGTTCCATCATTATAGATAATATAAAATTGATAGAAATGTTTTAGCCAGCTTTTAATAGATAGAAGGCACTCTGTATCCCGCAGTAGGCGCTCTGTACCCTGCAGTAGGCCCAGCCAGCAATCCTGAGCATAGGACTCTTTAAGTGTCCCCTTTATTTGCCATGTACATGTGCTTCAGGTGTATACCCAGCCCAGGTATATTAGGTCTGCTTACACATTACACACAATCCTGATCAGCTTCATCCTTTATTTTCATGAAATAATCTCTTTGCTTCGCTTTAATGTACATTGCCTCATTGTGTGTTCACATTTTCCTGTGCGTGTATATATAGATCTTAACTCTTTAATATCTCTCTCTATGCCTTGCCCATTATTCTCTTGTGTCTAACAAGTGTTTTTTGCTTCTTTTTTCCCTTTATTTTGGTTGCTTTTGTGGTATTGTGACTAGTTGTAGATCGTTTTACCGTATTTTATGTTTGTATCTACATTTATTTTGCATGCCTAACGTGGCTTTGCCTGGATATTCTGTTTGGTAAGTTCAGAATTTTACGTGTCCTATGCTTCTACATCTCAGGATGCCTTGCTCTATCTCTCTACTGACACAGTCCTCTTCAGGACTGTTGCATTTTTTGTTTCTTCCATTCTCTGCATTTAACCTGCTGCCCAGCAGTCTTTTATATAAATGTATAAGACTTGTGTTTTACTAGACAGGCGGTAAGTACGAGATCAGGTCAGGAGGGTAGACTTAGTGACAAGATGGTTAGGATGGCTGTCATTCTTACCTGTCACGCTGTGAACCAATTGACTAAACGTTTGTCTTCCGACGCTTACAGCAACAGCTTGCACAACTCCAGAAAGAAAAGTCTGAGATTCTGAAGAATTTGGCACTTTACTACTTTACCTTTGTGGATGTTATGGAATTCAAGGTGAGTGTTTGTCCTGGTCTCATACTTGAAGGGTCAGTAATAGAGCCAGCGATTGGATGACAAGTGCTTCTTCATTGGCTGATCGCTGTGTTTTTAGCATGGTAAAAACAAATCTTCCATCAGTTGCGCTTTTCTCAGTGTAAGAAGGGATGCAAGGCCAATGGAGGAGTTAAAGCAAAAGGTTTCATGAACATGATCAGCGATGTTTGTGCAGCCCTGGCCATGTAGTAGGCTTAGTAAGTGAATGCCGGTGTAGAAATGTTAAAAAGCAGGGTCAATCCCTTCATCTTATTACTAGTTTAGGTGTTATCCAATTTCAGTCCCTGTCATGTGGTTCCAGAAGTGAAACTTTTGCTGCAAGCTGGGATGTGGTGGTGGTAGTGAGCTCCTCCTTCTTATGTATTGGTAAGGTGTATGAACAAACACTGATATTGGTCCTTCTGTAAAGTTTTAAAAATTATCGTATTTTCCGGTGTATAAGACTACTTTTTAACCCCTAAAAAAATCATCTTAAAAGTTGGGGGTCATCTTATACGCCAGGTATGGTTGCCCCATATGGTGGGAGAGCTCAAAAATGGCCGTATCCCCACCATATGGGGCGACCACTAAAAAAAACCCAGTTAACTCACCTGGGGCCCGTTCCCAGCCTCTGTGCGCCTCCTGGCCCGTACCCTGTGCAGGCAGTGTGACGTACACTGTCTGCGCCGGGGATCCCCAAAGCTCTCCCGAGCATCTTGTTGGAGAAGCTCGGAGACGCTCGGCTGCCGGGAGAGCTTCGGAAGAATGACAGAGGCTTCGGGTACTTCGAGCCTCTGTCATTCTTCCGAAGTTAGCTGCAGTTAACCCCTGCCTGACCGCAGCAGGGGTTAACCTTTTTCCGGCGTATAAGGCGAACACTACATTATATGCCCAGTCACCTTATACGCTGGAATATATGGTAATGTCTATTAGTCAACTTATTGCATTTGACATCCAGCAGAAAACTTGTCTCTTCAACCACTGGGTCCTCTTCCCCCTCCATCTCAAGAATAAGCCCTTAGAAGAGCGAGGGTCACCACGCACAGCCGCTCCAGTCATTCACTGAATATGGCACAATGCTCTGCGATCTCTGGCAGCCCCTGTAGAGAATGAATGGAGCTGTGGTCACACATATACCTTGTGGCACTGTTCAAGGAGGTCCCAGTGATTCTAGACATGGATAAATATTGGAGGTTCCTTCTAAGAACGATCCATGATCATGTTTGTTTCTGAACAATCTCACATACTATAGGCAGCATGATTACCGAGTGTGTAAAAAAATATCAAATAATATAATATAAAAAATACTAGGCTTAGAAACTTCAAATGTATTTATGTCTTTACAGTCCTATATGTCCACTTTTGTTCCTTTCATGCCATTATAATGTCAAATAAAAAGTGAGATAACATTTTGTTTGACTCTTTATGGATCCAAAAGAGGAAAAGAAGAACAATAAAAGAGTAAAGAATATCTTACTAGCCATAGTAAATACTGAAGACAAGTGGGGTAGCATGGGTGCTAATGAAGGCAGGGGCAAAATAATGGCCATTCTTTGACCAGGGCTCTTCTTAATTCAGGAATATTGTGAATAGACTAAAGGCTGTATATACAATATGCAATATACCTGAAAGGGTTAAAGAGTAAAGAAGAGATGGGCTATTGGATACAGACAAAAGTTCTCAACATGCTGCAAGAAAGCCTAAAGACCTAAAACAGATTGAACATTCTTAAGAAACACTAAAGTGACTTGATGACATACGATGATAATAATAATAAAAGAAACAGAAGTGAAACTAGTCATTTGTGTGTTCCAGTTTCTTCATCATTTACTATTACATGGTTTCCACTGTGGGTAAATGTCACTATACCATCAGGGAAGCCATAAGTTACAATAAACCAAATGTCGTCTACATGTGAACCTACCTTACACCGGTGTGTTCCTAAAAAAGTTGTCCAGTGAAAACCTTTTTCTTACAAATCAACTGGTATTAGAAAGTTATATAGATTTGTAATTTACTTTTATAAAAGAAATCTCAAGTCTTCCCATACTTATCAGCTGCTTTATGTCCTGCAGGAAATGTTTTATTTTCAGTCTGACACAGTGCTCTCTGCTGACATCTCTGGCCGAGACAGGAACTGCCCAGAGCAGGAGAGGTTTTCTATGGGAATTCATATAAAACCGAGACAAAGTTCCTGTCTTGGCCAGAGATGTCAGCAGAGAGCGCTGTGTCAGACTGAAAATAAAACAACACTTCCTACATGATATACAGCAGCTAATAAGTATGGGAAGACTTGAAATTTTTTAATAAAAGTAAATTACAACTCTATATAACTTAATGACGCCAGTTGATTTGAAAGAAAGTTTTTCGCTGAACAACCCTGTTTAAGCATGGTAGTCTACATAAAGCCAACATAAAGCATACCTTTGACTAGTTTTGATGGTATTTCAGTGTATACCTGCAGACCCCACATGCAGTGTATTTGGGGCTTAGCGTGGCAAAGAAACCTTATTCCACATCTAGCGGATATCTGATATAAAATGTATGGTCTGACCTTTGCAGGTAAGGCTAGGTTCACACTGCGTTTTTGCAATCTGTTTTTTGCAAAAAATATGAAAAAAACAAATGCATTTGTGTGCATCCGTTTTGATCCGTTTTTCTATTGATTTCCATTATAAAAAAAGGATCAGTTTTTTTTGATGGACACAAAAATAGTGTTGACACTACTTTTGTGTCCGTCAAAACAAGGATCTGTTTTTTTTTTTTAATAATGGGTCAATGGAAAAACGGATTAAAACGGATGCACACAAATGCAACCGTTTTTTGCAAAAAACTGATTGCAAAAACGCAGTGTGAACTTAGCCTAAGATATATTAACATGTACAGTGAACGACCAAATACAGATGTATTGTGACCAAGTTTCTTTGATGTGCGGAACTTCAGAGCACAGAGGAACCGTGCTTTGGGGTACTAAAACAATGGAACAGATGTTGTTAGTAGACTGCATTTAGTCCATTATAATAGATGAGCCTTCTGTGAGTAATTGCATACCTTTCTGCAAATATCCTGGCGTATACCATAAACGTACAACCGTAAATGTGATGGCAATGTGACGTCCATCCAGTGTTTTCTTGTGAATTTAATGTTTGTCTGAGGGAATCTTCTCCAATCTACCCATTAATAATGACAATACGTTAAAACATAGGCTGACCTGTGTATACACAGTACATCACAGTATAAACCTAGCCAGCAATGTCTTATATTAGCTTGTAAACTCTGTTTGCAGTTCTTAAGTGGTGTCATGCATTGCAGACCCCAGCTTTGTTCACAATTTTGCTTGTTCCCATTAAAGCCGATGGATACTTGTCCTCAAACGTGATGCTAAAAGCTTAGCTCAACCACTCTTCATTGTGTAAGAATTGCTTCTCTTTCCTTAGTTGACACCACAATATCTAGTATAGCACCCCACTTCCCAGCCGGCAGGGGCTGCTGGGAGATATGGGCAGAATTGTGAATACGGCTCTGGAAATAACTGGATTGTAGTACAGGCTGTAGCTCAGCATGTGGCAGTATGTAGTGACGGGTCTTCTTTAATTATTGTGTAGGCTTGTCTAGTCTTGCAACCTTTGGTGCTTTAGTCACTGGTCGCTGTGACCAGTGTGTAATTTCGTGCAGTATATAATTTCCTGGTTTTCTGCATTGATCTTGGATCAGACTGTAATCATGTGTGAATAATACTTTATATTCTTTTCAGGATCATGTATGTGAGCTGCTGAACACTATTGATGTGTGTCAAGTTTTCTTTGATATTGTAAGTATAAAGGATATTTTTTTAGATATTCCACGACTAGGCCATGTTCCCACTGCTTAAGTTTCATAATAATCACAGCCATTGTAAGAGGGGCCGTGATTATTACGGAAATTACGTAGTGGTACCTTCTAAGGAATCCTGGCCGGAGCGTATACACTCTGGACGGAATTTATTAGCGCCGCCGCAAGAAACTGACATGTCAATTTTCAATGAATAGCGGCCACAGAAAACCTGTCAGTGCTCACAATGGAGTCTGCATCTCTGGCCGCATGCTCCATTGTGAGCAGCAGGGAATTCGGATGCGTCCACACTGATGCGCCCCCATCTGAATTCAGCGGCAATAAAGATCATCTGGCCGATCCTGCAGTACCGGCCGGGATAATCTTTTCTGACACCGGCCACTCTGTGACCCGATCGGGTCACGGAACGGCCGGTGTCTCACTACGTGTGAACAAAGCCTTACTCTGCATGTATAATACAGCTGCAGATAACTGATGCAATGCAATAGTCGTTCTCTCCAATATCATCATTATACATTATATAAATTATATGAATCAGAATTCTGTAGATGACCTAAAGGCTATGGATACACTTTACATTGAATTCTTTTTACTGCTGATTTGTTTCCTGAATGTAAAATGAAACCAATTTTTAAATAGTCTTCATTACAAATTTTCTACCGTTTAGCTGCAGAAAAAGAGAAATCAGTCAGACAGACTTTCTGCTTGTTGTGTTAAAAAATAAGAGTGGGGGAGGATAATGGAAGGTAGGTCACTTACACTGTAGATAGGGAATAAAGCAGACATTTGGTATATTACAGGGGAGAATCATGTAGACTATGTACAGTTGTAGGGAGAGAATGGAGCACTGCAGCCCCCTTATTCAGACCTTTACTTCAGTGTGTGGAATACAGCATGACAGTAGTAGGATGGGGGGAACATGACTTTGCTTTCATTTTATTAATAGATGCACAATATTTTAAGGGGTACTCCAGGGAAAACAAATTGCTTTTAAATCAGAAAGTTATACTGATTTGTAAATTACTTCTATTTAAAAATCTCAAGTCTTCCAGTACTTATCAGCTACTGAATGTCCTACAGGATGTGGTGTATTCTTTCCAGTGTGACACTGTTCTCTGCTGCCCTCTCTGTCTGTGATGGGAACTGTCCAGAGCTCAAATTACAATGGTCCAGAAAGGTCCATTGTATTTTGAAAATATTGCATTCTGAGGCCATTGAAAGTTGAGGGACCTCTGTATATGGACATGGGTTTGCTGGATTCTTTTAAAAACTCTTGTGGAATGCAGTAGTAATTTTACCATTATTTCTTACTTTTTTTTTGTCAGCTACAATTTCCTTTTGTGTTTTTTGTTGCAGACTGTCAACTTTGATTTAACCAAGAACTACTTAGATCTGATCATAACCTACACTACACTAATGATAATGCTTTCCCGGATTGAAGAAAGGAAAGCAATAATAGGACTGTACAACTACTCTCATGAAATGACTCATGGAGCCAGGTATGTGTCCGTTCACAGCTCACGGCCTCATCTTTATCTCAGAGGGAAAAAGTAGTAACTGTTCTATTGCTGTATATTCAAATCTATACTAATGCCACCAGATACCAGCTGGACCCAAGTGATTGTCTACCTGCTCCTGATTAGATAATGAGGAAAGTATACGTATACTTTAAAGTAGGGCTGGGCGATTAATCAAATTAATTCGATTAATTCGCCTAGAAAATGAGAATCGATTTGACTTTCTTTGAAAATCGGAAATTCGTTTTTCAAAAAAAAGAAAAAAGAATGCGGAGCTCCGCGGCCCGTCCGACAGACGTTGCATCTGAACGCAGCTCCAGTGATGCCGCTCGGCACTTGTTAATAGGACGAATAGCCACAGCGGACGGCCGCATGCTTCTGCTTCGCCTCTCTCCTGCCTCCGCACACTGCTCCTAACGGGGAGGGGGTCAGAGCTGGGTCATTGTTTAACTTGCTCTGCCGCACCTGTAACTCCTTGCCAGGGGTACACCACCGCCACCCTCCCGATCAGCCCCCACCATTCAAAAACCCGCCGCTCTTGCTTCTCTCCCCGCCGTCAGGGACACTGCTGCCGGGATTTGGGGTACAACTCTCCATGCCTCCATGCCGCCGACACCCCTATCAGCAGCTGCGAGCCTGCAGGGTACTTAAAGTGTCCCTTTGCATATATTGACGCAGGTCTATATACAGCACCAGGTCCGGCACAGTGTACATGAAGGAGACTGCCCCAGTATATAAAGGGTCAGTATATACTGTGGTAGTGCAATGTCTGTAGAAACTCTGCCAGCCCTGGTGCTGTGTATAGCCCTGCTGCACTGCCACAGTATATACAGAGTCTGTATATACTGTGGCAGTCTCCTCCATGTATACTGACCGCTCTGGTAATGTGTATACAGGCATTACACTGCCTAAGTATACAAACACAGACCGATCTCCTCTCTCTACCTGGGGAGGGGTTACTGCAGGAAAGCGTAAGGATAGGTAGAGGTAGATTTTAGCAAAAAAATAAAAATTAAAAATCGAGATTTAAATTGAGAATCGTCCAAAAAATTTTAAAAATGGAGATTTTATTTTTTGGCCATATCGCCCAGCCCTACTTCAAAGAATTACTCTGGACAACCTGGTTGGAATAATACTTCAGCTTTATTACATAAGAAGCAGTTTATATAGTGTTAATAAAGCAAGGGGTGTGTAGTATCCTCTTGGTTTCTTCAATCCGTCTCCTGGAGACCAGGTAACAGTCCGGGGGTGGTACAGGATAGAGGGGCCATCTTTTAAGGTTTTTTTCTGCTGTAAGGGTACAAACCCACACACCGTATACACAGCAGATACGCAACAAATTCGCTGCAGATTTGATGCTGTGTTCAGCTATTTAGATCTAATCTGCTGCGTATTTGCTGCGTATTTGCTGCGTATCGCAGCAGTAAATACGCTGCGTATACGGTGTGTGGGTTTATACCCTAAGGGTGTGTTTACACATAATTTGGACGGTGTTTTGCAGAGTGGATCTCTGAGTTCCCTGCATCATGATTAATTATGATGTAGGGAGCTCAGCGTGGCTGTGACAGTACACCAGCGCGAGCTTACAAATAGTATCGGGGCTCCCGACATTATAATTAGTCATGATGCGGGGAGCTCCGTGATCCACTCCACAGAACGCTGTCCATGCTATGGACCGTATGCAGTAAACATGCACCCTTACCGATAATAGTACAGCCAGTGATTCCATTCTATACTACTGTCTATCACAATCCCTCCTTGGACATCACTATCCTAATCTTCTGTCCTTATATCCTTGAAACTCTTTAATGCTGTGCGTTGGACAGCACATGTCTAGCATATGTCCTCCTGCCACAGTTTCTCTTATAAGGAAGTCAGAAGAACTTTTCCTAGAGGGGGCTATGGAGGGGGGCTATTGTAGACTGTGGGATGTGTCTTGAGAACGGTGTATGTCTCCATGGAGGCCTCAGGAAAATACATGTGGAGAAACATCTATTGCATTTTCCGACAACCTGCGCATATACATCATCAGGTGTGAGATCCTGTAATGTATTCTTTTTTTTTTTTTTTGTATCATCATCCTAGTGATCGAGAGTATCCTCGACTTGGACAGATGATCGTAGACTATGAAAATCCTCTAAAAAAGATGATGGAAGAGTTTGTACCCCACAGTAAGGTTGGTATATACTTGTTAAAGGTGGATAACTTTCCTCTGTCTGTGCCGGAATTGTCTCCCTAGAGTAAAAGTGATGAGCAGAAACAATGTCAGGAGTTCAGGGTCTGAGAATTGGCCGATAACCTGAAAACTTTGTAAGGTTCTTATCAAGGACCAAGCTCTGAGTGAACCATAACATAGTATATTAAAGGGGTTATCCTGAGTTAGAGAAATGTAGCTTTTTCTTTTTTTTTTTAAGTAACAGTGCCCCTCTTCTCTGTATTACAGATAATTTCCACTGAAATGAATGTGTGGTGTGGCTTTCCTAATACTGCATCCCAAGATTTAAGTTATCCTATGTCAAGGGGTTAACTAGCGAATTGGTGGGGGTCCAACCATTGAGGGCATGACAGGGTTTTGTAATTTGTAATTAATAGAGAGGATGCAGATAGGGGGCTGGGTCTTGGCTTCCTCCAATGCCTAGTTTGTCATGGTTTATGCCTGGAAACAGGTGTAAACCATGGCAGAAGTCACATCTACTTCTTCTCTGAAGCAGGTGTAGATTTCTGCATCCACTGTTTAGCAGGCGCAGGTCCCACCAGACATGCACCTCTTTGTAAATCTGGTGGGGTGAATGGGGGAGATGCTTGATTGAAGACCGGCCTACGAGTAAGATGGTCCTAATGTTCCCCTATATCTCTATACATTTACATTATAGCTGTATATACACCAGTCAGACTGCTTTTAGAGCAGAGTGGTGGTCGGTAACCTAGACAACGAGCTGTCAACAATGGGAGGGAAAGAACAGCATAATCAGGAGGAGACAAGTTTGCTAATGTCTCTGCAAAAACATTTGACTTGAAGAGCCCTACAAATATAACTATATTAGCTGAGATGGGAATACCCTGTTAGGGTTCGTTCACATGTACAGGATCCACAGCAGATTTGATGGTGCAGATTTGATGCTGTGTTCAGTTATTTAGATGAAATCTGCTGCGGATCAGATACGTGTGAACGTACCTTTAGGAACACACAGTGCAATGTGTCCACCTGTTGGAATGCTCTGATGCTTTATTTGTCCTTATATAAGGGTTTTTTGTGCATTTTCTTTTTTTTTTCACAAAAAGATTTCCCTTTTTTGATGATTTATCTATCTTTTCCTGAATGAGATATGTGAATTAGAGCCCTATTCTATTGCTTCCACATCTATTCTGAAAGGCCGTAATTTCCCAAGCTGATGAACTTCCTCCTTGCAGATGAGAATGTTGGTGTGGGATAAGATTTCTTTCTGAGCAGATTGTGTTCTCATTAGCCTTGCAGCTTAGTAAACCATTTAACAGCTTCCAGAATGCCGCTGTTGGCTCTCAGATGGTACGCTAATAGAAGCCATTATTATAATGGAGCCTATTTATCTTATCGCTCGATGAGTATTTCATCCTTTGTTCTGTAATGCAGAAATTTACATTTTTTCTTTTATGCTTTTTTTTCCTCCTTTGCTTAGTCCTTGTCAGATGCCCTAATTTCGCTTCAGATGGTTTACCCCCGAAGAAACCTTTCAGCAGAACAGTGGAGAAACGCCCAACTTCTGAGCCTCATCAGTGCCCCAAGTACAATGCTGAACCCTGCACAGTCAGATACGGTACCTCAATGCATCTCTTTGCTTTTTGTAAATTAGATCCAGGCTGCAGAGGTGCCTTGTTTCCTTTCACCTGTGTAGCAGCAGTATATTCTGCAGCGCCGGTTAATTACCCAGCACCGTCTGGGTCTGAAGCCCTGGAGGTTGGCCGGCCCAACCCCAGTGGGAGGGACCCCTCTCCGCTCTGTGACGCAACTCTATTAGAATCAATGGAGCCGCGTCATAGAAGGGTGGGGTTTTTTTCCCACTCGGAGGGGAGAACCGCTTACAGTGCTTCAGCCTGGGGCCAATACTCGGCAGTTGACCGGCGGCGTGGGAACCGGGCAGCGGTTCAAAAAAAAAAAAAAAAAAAAAGGACTGCAGCACTGGCTTCCCCGCGTTGGCCTCGTTCTATTCATTTGCCGCACTTAAAGCAAATGTACCTCATAGTACATTCACTTTAAAGGATATGTGTGTACTGAAATTCATGTTCCCAGCTACTGACACTGAGTCAAGAAAACACATGGTACCTTTCATATATCCATCTGTGCTTTCAGAATAAAAAAAATATATATATATTCTCTGGTGTTAATTGCTGAGGGCTGGAGCGCCTCCCTGCTCCCTCTCCCATCCCTGTCTCCTCTTAAAGGAGAAAAAAATATTTTTTGATATGTTATTACTTATGAAAAGTTATACAAATTTCTAATGTACATTAATTATGGGAAATGCACATATAGGGCTATTTCCCTTAAAGGGAACCAATCAGCCCGTTTGAGCTGATATGGTTCCCTTGAGCATTGTATAAAGCACCTGGAGCGGCCCCGGCACGTACCGTCCGCGGCCGCAGCAGGTTTTTTATAACGGAGAAAATGACTTATTCCCTGGCTCGTGACTAGATACGAGCGGGGAAGTAGTCATGGTGGGCGGCTCCCCGCTCGTATCTAGTCACTGCGCTCTGCCTGTCAGCGCGCTCGGCGGGATGATTGACAGGCAGAGAGGCCAGTAACGGACCTCTGCCTGTCAATCATCCCCTCTGAGCGCGCTGACGGGCAGAGCGCAGTGACTAGATACGAGCGGGGAGCCGCCCACCATGACTACTTCCCCGCTCGTATCTAGTCACGAGCCGGGGAATAAAAGTCATTTTCTCCGTTATAAAAAAACCAGCAGCGGCCGGTACGTGCCGGGGCCGCTCCAGGTGCTTTATACAATGCTCAAGGGAACCATATCAGCTCAAACGGGCTGATTGGTTCCCTTTAAGTTAGTAGATCATGGAGTGTTAGAATTCTCTCAAACAGTGATGTCACGACGAACGGTGTAATTCCTATGGAGTGTCCAGCAGGGGGGCGCTCTATATGTAGAAGTCTATGGAACTTTATTGTGTCTATGGATGTCTATGTAAACTAATGTAATGTTATGTACAGTGTGCTTTATTGAATGAATACATTTATGGAATACTTTGGGGAGCAAGAGTCCTTGCTCCCCAAAGTATTCCATATATGTATTTAATCAGCACATTTGCAGGGCACCGAGCAGGGAGGGAGAGATGTGTTTATGCATCTACCTCCCTCCCTGCTTGGTGCTGCCGCCGCCACCTATAGACAGTACTATTCCCCCCATCATCTGCTCATAGTGTGAGCAGATGATTGGGGAATAGTACCAGGGCCGATCTCTATCACTGGTACGCCCGCCACACTGAGCTATATACACTGAACTACTACTCCCATCACCTGCTCATAGTGGCGGCAACAGCGGCAGCATCAGGTAAGTGATAGGCATAACCCAGCTACTACTCACATCACCTGCTCATACTATGAGCAGGTGATGGGAGAAGTAGTTCAGTGTATATAGCTCAGTGCGGTGGCTCAGCGGGTGTACCAATGATGGAGATCGGCCCTGGTACTATTCCCCCATCATCTGCTCACACTATGAGCAGATGATGGGGGAATAGTACTGCGCATAGGTGGTGGCGGCAGCACCGAGCAGGGAGGGGGGAGGAATATGCATAAGCACATGATTGAAGCATACTGATTGAATACATATATGGAATACTTTGGGGAGCAAGGACAGTTGCTCCCCAAAGTATTATATAAATGTATTCATTCAATAAAGCACACTGTACATAACATAACATTACATTAGTTTACATAGACATCCATATACACAATAAAGTCCCATAGACTTCTACATATAGAGTGCCCCCTGCTGGACACTCCATAGGAATTACACCGGTCATCGTGACGTCACTGTTTCTGAGAGAATTCTAACACTCCATGATCTACTAAATTAAAGGAAATAGCCCTATATGTGCATTTCCTATAATTAATGTACATTAGAAATTTGTATAACTTTCCATAAGTAATAACATATCAAAAAATAATTTTGGCCGGACTTCTCTAATTGTCGGGCAGCTGAAAGCTGAGCCCCATTTCTAAATCTCACACCTGTGCTCATTTTGTATGCGCAGCGCTAGAATGAGATTGGGAAACGTTGTCAGTCAAATAGGGATGGAACGGAAGGTCAAGGAGAAATTCCAGTCCTCAGTGCTACTATTGCAATAAAAGAATAAAAGCATTTTTCTACATTGTGGAAGCACAGACAGATATATGAGAGGTACTGTGTATATAAAAACGAACAGGTTGCTATATATATGTCGGCAAAAATTCACATGCCCCCCCCCCCCCCCCCCGTACGTGTCAGCCACCTTTATTCTGTGTTTCCACGTGTCAATGAATGCATGCAGCTGAACTATGTCCCCATACATTCACCAGTGTCTGTCATTATGAAGCCATTGGGTAATGCATAGGGGCATTATTTCTGCTAGATGCGTTCACTGGCAAGTGGCAACACTGCCTAAAGTATATCATCAAAAAAAGATGTAGCTTCAAATCAAGGTTGTATATTCAACAT
Source organism: Dendropsophus ebraccatus (assembly GCF_027789765.1). NCBI lineage: Eukaryota > Metazoa > Chordata > Amphibia > Anura > Hylidae > Dendropsophus > Dendropsophus ebraccatus. The sequence goes on along the minus strand of NC_091462.1, from coordinate 41,153,127 downwards.
GGCAGGTTTAAGAATTTTTTTTTTTTAAGAAGTTTTTTTTTTTTTTTGTACACTTTGAGCTTTGACCTTCGCCACTAAACGTAATAATAACTTTACAGGGAATCTTTTATTCCTTTATTCCCAAGGACTGCCTAATAAGTAAAATGTATTTGTGTTTGTATATCAGTGCTTCCCAACCCACACAACTCCCCAGGTGGCTGCAAATTGCTGGTGCTGGTACTAGTGCCTGTTGCCTGGAGCATCCACTGGTGAAGGGGTTCATTCTTAGGTCAGAGGGAAGCATCAGTGACATGGACGGGCACCAGGGGAGAGCTGGAAGGTGTTAATAAGGTAGCAGTGGGTTAAAATATGAGCACGTTCTTCCCAGTAGAATATCAGGATGGGGATACAGGGGGGATTATATTTAAGGGGTTGTCCAGTGAAAATCTTTTTCTTTCAAATCAACTGGTGCCAGAATGTTATAGAGATTTGTAATTTACTTCTATTAAAAAATCTCAAGTCTTGCAATACTTATTAGCTTCTGTATGTCACGCAGGAAATGTTTTATTTTCAGTCTGACACAGTGCTCTCTACTGACACCTCTGGCCGAGACAAGAACTGTCCAGAGCAGGTGAGGTTTTCTATGGGGATTCATATAAAACCGAGACAAGAGTTCCTGTCTCGGCCAGAGATGTCAGCAGTGAGCACTGTGTCAGGCAGAAAATAAAACAACATTTCCTGCATGGCATACAGCAGCTAATTAGTATGGGAAAACTTGCGATTTTTTTAATAGAAGTAAATTACACAAAACTTTTTGATACCAGTTGATTTGAATGAAAAAGATTTTTGCTGGACAACTCCTTTAAGACGTCTTGCTTGTATACAGAGTTACATTTTTTTTTTCAGCTTGTCTTGCGAAACGCTCTCAAACCAAGTTACTTGTAATCCAAGGTTTTACACTGTGCGTGTGTATGTGTGTATATGTATGTGTATATATATATATATATATATATATATATATTATATAATTTATAATTTGTTCTTTTTACAGATGCCTTGTGAATATCTTTCACTGGATGCAATGGAGAAATGGATCATCTGTAAGTAATCTTAGTTATATCTTGCCTTTCATACTTTTCCTAAGCAGTACAAAAGAAATAATTATGGGCTATGATTAGAGCCTAATAAAGAATACAGCTCGCCTCTATTTGTGTGCACAGTTTTCATAAGGAGACCTTCCTTCTTACTAGTGCTGGCTGATGTCTATACACTGCCGCCCTCAGTCATTGCTGAAAGGGGCAGAGGAGCACTGCCCTATTAAATACAGGAGGAGTTTGGGGAAATTTATCAGTCTATGCAAGCTTCATTTTTGCAAAAATATTGTGGCAAGTCGCCATCACCACTTTCTGCAAAAAATAAAAAAAAGTCCTGCTATGGCCTCCTAAGGCCTAGCGGATTTCTTCTAATTCAAAAAATTTGACATAATAAATACAAGTATCTGGAATACCCCTTTAAATTATTTCCGCAGTAAAACAATGGTCTTAGTTTCACTTATTTCTTCTTCCCTAGTTGGATTTATACTGTGCCATGGAATACTGAATACAGATGCCACTGCGCTGAATCTCTGGAAGCTCGCCCTGCAGAGCAGTTCTTGTCTTTCCCTTTACAGAGATGAAGTTTTTCACATCCATAAGGC